>NC_058337.1:121543959-122793959 GCF_905475395.1 Chrysoperla carnea | reverse complement strand
GAAAGAAAAAATTAGTTGGGACAGTTATAAATAGATAAATTGATAAAATCTTAGATTAAAAGTATAATAAATAAGTCTATTCACTGTTATTCACACTTTTTGTTAGTTTGTGAAAAATAAAAGGTATTTTTATTTTTTTATTTATTTTTTAGTTGTCAAAAAGGTACAACACTTGACGCCAAACATATAAAAGTACATAAGTGAATACTTTTTTAGCATCAACTATAATCTACAGAAGAGAAAAAAGTTTGTTTATTATTAATTTATTCAAATAAACACAGAAAGCTTCAAAAATTTAATTATTATCAAAAAGCTCTTTTAATATAACATCAATAATCCTGAGGAATATCAAAAATACAACATCGAAGGTAAAAATGTTTCATCGGAAGTTATATCGCGGGACAAATAATGTCATTGTATCTATCATTCATTTAAAAGATAATTTCATGGTAATTTGTGTGGTATATGTTACTAGCCAAATGTATCTTTGCTGGGCAGGGCAATATAATGAATATTGGGTAAAATTAAAAAGGCACAAGCTTTTAAAAAAAATAATTTTTTCTAAGTACATTATTATATATTAACAATAATTAAAGAGAATTGAAAAAAATACACTCGAACCCGGAATTCTTGGGTCATGCCAAGCGCCGTACCAATTAGACCATTCGAGCTCTAGGCAAAGAGTCCAATTTATTCAACTCATCGACTTTTTATTTTGGTTTTTAGTTATCTTTATTGTTTCTTGTGTTGTTTACTTTTAATCATGTATACGATATTTATTTACATCAAAGTCTCTCGATTATAATTGACGATTTTAAAATGATACATACAGCGTAAACTAAATATTGACAAATTTCTTGTCTAGTAATCTTAATTAAAGAGAATTGAAAAAATACACTCGAACCAGGACTCAAACCCGGACTTCTTGGACTCCAAGCATACTGGAAATGAATTCCACAAAACAGTTTTTATTTGGATTTTATTTGATTAGTCTCTGGTAGCATATAGAGTGTTTGACTTCACACTCCGTTGACTGTAAAATATACATACAAAGTAATTATATAAAAACATACTTATTATGCAAGCTTGTTTGAATTAAGGGGAAAGTGGTATAGTGATCCCTCAATTAAAGCCTTCTAGTATATTTATCGATAGATGGTTTCCGCGCGATCAAATTAATCGTTCAACAAAGACTTATGGCGATGTATAAGCTAATTTGTGTTTCAAAAATATTAACTTTACTGCTTATGTTTTATGGTAAGACAAATTTGTTTGTACGTAAATTTGTTTGTATTAGTTTTTGCCGGCTGGCTGTTTTTACTCTTGGCTTTTATTGACTGTTAATAATATTATAACACATTTTCATAGGCGTATAATAAATTTTAAGATCAGGCTAAAATGATCCCTATTTTGTGAGTAAAATTATAATAGATAAAATGATCCTCCATCATGTAACGGGTCTTGAATGTGTTGGTTTAGATGAATTTACCATTGATTTTTGTTTTCATACTAATCGTTAATGCAATTTAAAAGAACAGTTAATATTTTATGTGAACTGTTTGATAAAAAATTCAGTGGTATCATTTTACCCACTATCCTTACAAGGTCGGTCAAAACGATCCCTTTTGAGAAATATTTAATAATTCTAAAAATTTGGACAGATCAAAACAAATTTACTTACCAATATTTTAACATTTGAATAAAGAACTCAAAAATATTTCGACGTTGTACATATGTCGGATAGTTTGGCTATAAATTACATTTTTTCTTTGGGGGATCATTTTAGACCACCTTCCCCTAAATACCATCCGGAGTACGTTGTTAGTAAACTTAATTAGTAAGTCAATATGGAAACATTTCTTTCTACATCAATATTTTGATGTAATTATATCAAAGATATGCAAATCATTGTATTTAATACTGAAAAAAATCACGAACTACTCAAAAACAAGATACAAAATATATTTATTCATGAGTTTTATATTATTTTATATTTCTAGAATTAATTATTTATTCGGTTTAAATGTTGTAAATACCTCCGTTTATATACAAGACGTTTTAGAAATACTAAATGAGAATATAATTTCGTATGAATTTATCGATTGTGTCAATATTTTCTATTGAGAAACTTTGCTATCTGTTAATTGATTTGAAAATTAGACACACAGTGACTGTTCTCTTTGTAATTATGTATAATTATATATTTTAAAGGTCTTGTTAGTTAAACGCCAGCATCTCAATTCTTTTGGTATCACAACGTTACTCTTTGGGTATCATATATGGTAATCATAACGAACTCTTAGTTAGAGCCACTCTAATCTAACCAAACACAAACAGATTAAAATTTGTAATTAATCATAATTCCGCCACTGGAATAAAGTTTATGTGTATTTCGGGATATATATGCACGATATGCAATAGTTTAAAACAGGATGAATTCTGTGTTTCCATTTAATGACATTTTGATATTTCATGTTCTTTGAAGTCAGTCAAAGGTTTTTTTTTATATACAAAGGTACAAAAACAGAAGTTATTTTTGTTTGTAATCCAATACCTATAACATAAATTAAACAAATTCGATATACAAAAACATATTTATTTCAAAAGAATCCTACGACACAATTTCATTTTTCAATTTTAATACGTTTTTATATTATAAAAGATAGCAACGTCACGAAAAATCTGATTCCAACAAGCAACTCTCTGCAATAAGGATCATAGTTCCAAAAGTTCCGAAAGAATAAGTTTGGATCTAGTTGGGTCTGATTTTAATTTAATTTCGCTGAGCACGAATATCGCGACAGAATTGATCTACGAGAACCTAGTGCCCGAGATACCTGTTGCCCGATTCTGTCACGATACTTGTGTTCAGCAACCCCAAAAACCCACCGTGTAGCAAGTTTGGAATCATTTTCAACACTATGAACGTATTGTGAATTTAGTATATTTACGGTTAATTTAAAATACAATTATAAAATGCATGCATGCATTTATGCAAATTACATGTTTTTAATTTCTTATAAATCAATTTAGTTCACAACGTGCCTGACGCTCTAACGAATCGAAGGTAGAAAACCGCATTCAAATCTGACTTATTGTACAAGTTTTTCAAACTTCATTGATTCGTTTCTGCAATTGGATTATACTACAGGCATTTTTATGTATCAGTTTTCGTGAGGGTCGAATTTACAAAAAGCGCTGCCCTTGGACAATGACAATAAATGCTGCCGTAAGTTTTTTCAGCTAGTTCTGATACAATAAAATGCGTATACAATTAGAACTGAATAGAAAAATTCAACGCAAATCTTTTTTATCGATGCTAGATGCTTTAGAATTCGTTATTATTTCAGAAAGCGTATGAATCAGGATTTAAAAATTATACGTTTGGTTGAGAATATGTTTGTGAAATCAAATTTTTTCAAGATGTTTAACATTTTTTGAATTCGTATGTACGCAAAAATGTTTTTCCTTTCGATCAATTTGCACCCCTGCACCCCCAAAAATTGCCACCTTAGGCCATGACCCACGTGGCGCTATATGTAAATCCAGGCCTGACTACACACAATTACACATACAAAATGTATCAAAAATATACCCTTTTTTTGAGTTTGTTTAAAATTCATGTTTTTTGTATACGGATTCACAAATTTAGTAAATAAAATGAACAACATTGACAGTAAAAAATAAAATTAAATAAAAACAACAAAAGGTTATAAACTGGTATTTTAAGAGAAGTAAATTATTTTGTTACCCATATTTGTCATTATCATTGAACCTAGTTATTACATACATTTTATATTTAAATACTTATTCGTAGAGAACGCGATGAAAACGATATCTGACGGCAACATGAAATCATGCTCTTAGTTGATTCTCAGTTGAAAAAAGTAAAGAGATTAAACTCAATAACGAAAACAAATATTATGTGAACTATCAAATTGACAGATTTTATCTGTGAAAAACTGTTATTTTTAATTTTGAACGTGAGCATGAATTAACGAAATTTTGTCCGCATCGAGCGCAATGATCGACTCAGTTGATCGACCATAAGTTGTGCTCTCTACGAATACTAAGTACCTATACTGCTCTATGTATCATTCGATCATTTTTCTCATATCATTTTTTACGTCCTGAACTATTTTCAAATCTAATAGGATTAACTCTTCATACGGACAAAAAACTTAAGAACAGCAGAGCTCCATAACTAAGGCCATAAACCCCCTCATATTTTTGCCTTTTTATTTTTTCGAACACATGCAATAACCGTTTCATTGTTCAGAAATAATAACTCAAAGTAAATCAATTGTATTGCAGTTTAATTTCACGATGATTTTGGCTAAGGACGATTTAGATCGTACGACCACTGAGCCTTTTATATTGTATGAGAAATAGTGGTATATTGGAGATAAAAATAACATATTATTTCACGACAAGCTTGTATAGTTAAAATTATTTAATTTTTTAATTTCTTTATTATGTGGACTTTTAACTAAATAGTTAAATTTTTTTTGTTTCTACGGTAAAATTTCGATGAAAATAATCAAAATATTCAGTCTATCAACTGATGCTTTGTCATAAGTTCCATGTTAAATATGCCTACTTTTTTTAGTCACTTTTTATACCATGTATATATGAAATATACATAGTATATTAAGTTTAGTCCCAAGTTTGTAACGCTTAAAAATAATGATGCTAGGATAAAAATTTTGTCATAGGTGTTCATAAAATCACCTAATTAGTCCATTTCCGGTTGTCCGTCCGTCCGTCCGTCCGTCTGTGGACAAGATAACTCAAAAACGAAAAAAGATATCGAGCTGAAATTTTTACAGCGTACTCAGAACTTAAAAAGTGAGGTCGAGTTCGTAAATGAGCATCATAGGTCAATTGGGTCTTGGGTCGTAGGACCCATCTTGTAGACCGTTAGAGATAGAACAAAAGTATAAATGTAAAAAATGTTTCTTATCAAAAATTAAACAACTTTTGTTTGAAACGTTTTTTCGTAAACATCACTGTTTACCCGTGAGGGCGCCAATTAGGCGGAAATTTTATAATATGTACTATACTTGATTATCAGTTATGTATGTGTCACATGTTTGTATGTGTAATGTGATAAAGAAATCAACACTGACTATGCATGGTATTTCAACAATTAACTCAGTCAATTGTTTGTTTTCACTTGTTAAATTGATAAAAAACATGTTTATCGATCATAATTTTATGTCGTTTAGCGGGGACATAAATGGAGACTAGCAGGGACTTCATATTCAATTAAATGTGTCGTTACATAATCAGGCGAGCGAAGCGATTTAGACATGAAATGAAATGCTGTAGTCCCATATTTATGCCTAGATGTGTTGTCAATCATTATTTTTAGAAAAAATTATATAAATAATAAATAATAAAAAACAACATTATTTTTTATTTATTACAATGTATGTATACAATCTATATATATGCAGAGACAGTGGCACCATCTGTGAACTACATCTAATAGTAATATATAATTGGCTACATTTAATATTAATTTTAATTGAGTGGCCTTCTGTAGATTCTTTCAAGTATTAAAAAACTTCATAATGAAAAATACAAAAAACGTGATAACAAAACATAAACAATTAATTTTTGCAGTTCTACAGTAGAATAACTTAAAAATTTAAGTGATATTAATACTAGTAAGGACAAAATTTTAATTATAGTTATTATAATTTTAAAGTTATTTATTAATTAATTGTAATTTTAGCAACAAAATGCCACGATGTCGTACGTTGACGGGTCGTAAAGAGCGTGATCGTAATCGATCATTAATGCGTGATCATCGGAAACGACGAAAACAAGATCAAGAAGAATTATATCTTTATGGAGATGATTTTAATTTTAAAATGTATGCAGAAAATTTTGAGATAGCTCAAAAGAATTTGAATTTTGAAGTATGTAATGTATGTCATCGTCATTGGTTTGATTTACAAATTAATACAGATGGGTTTTATTGTATTTGTCATAAATTTAAAATAAAAAATGAATTGAATATTTTCACAGCGGATAATAATATGGATCCTGGTTTACAACCTGATGTTTTAAAGAAATTAACGTTTCTTGAGGAACAATTAAATTAAAAACATTTGTCAATAATTGAAGTATAATTTTATTTCAGAAATATCTATTTTATATGATACCATTTGCGAGCCATTACAAAGTTATACTTTCAGCTAGTTTATAACCAGCGGGCGATCAAGACGCTTTTATCGATACCAAATTTGTCAAATTATGACTAGTAGTTTTGAAGCACGGTAGGAACAGATAAACATACATACATACCGGTCAAACACATAACACTCGCCATAGGTAAAGTCGCGGTAATATTCAACATTGACAGTATAAAATAAATATAAATAAAAGCAACAAAGTATTGTAAACTTGCATCTTATAAGAGAAGTAATTTATTTTGTTACCCATATTTGTCATTATCATTCAACCTAGTTATTACGTATACTTATTTACATTTATACCACCAACCTATACGAACTAATAAGCGGGGAGCCCGTGGCAGTAAAACTGAACTTACACAGATTTCGAAATTTCGCATATGAATCAATGCTGTTTAACGATAGGTACAATATGGACTTGGTGTGATAGGGTTTATTATGGCAGAAATATTTTTTATATTTTTAATAATTACATGTATTTGGTACTTTCATGGAAATTAATTTGTAAGAGACCATTAAATTTGGTGTGACGTACAGCTCTGATCGTGGCAGAAAGGTCTGTCACAACAATTTTTATACAATGTATTTGAAATATACCAAGGTATACTAAGTTTAGTCCCAAGTTTGTAAGGTTTATAAATATTGATACTATTAACAAAATTTTGGTAATAGGTGTTCATAAAATCACCTAATTAGTCTATTTCCGGTTGTCAGTCTATGTTTCTGTCGTCTGTCATCACGATATCAACCATCGAAAAGAGATATCAACCTGAAATTTTTGAGGTCGAGTTCGTAAATGAGCAAAGTGGGTCAATTGAGTCTTCTATCTTGTAAACCGCTAGAGATAGAACAAAAGTTCAAATGTAAAAAATGTTGCTTATCAATAAATAAACAACTTTTGTTAGAACCATTTTTTCTTAAACATCTGTTTACCAGTGTTTACCCATGAGAGCGCAAATTGTATGGTAGGTATGCTATTATATGGGAATATCAGTTATATATGTGTTACATATATTTATGTGTAATGTGAAAGAGTAATCAATACTGTCTATACATGGTATTTCAACAATTAACCCAGTTAATTGTATGTTTTCACTTGTTGATATATTAAACCAATAAAATTTTACCTTTATCGCGGAATTACTTTTTTTTTTTTAAATTTGTTCTTTTGAGTTCTATTTTCGAAATATATCAGTGTGACAGCTCAAAGCTTGAACAAAATATCTGGCACCTTGTTCATATTGTACCTATCGTTAAATAGTATTGCTTCATATGCGAAATTTCGAAATTCGTGTAAGTGCAGTTTGACTGTCACCGGCTCCAGGACTATAAGTATCTGTAATCTATGTTATTATTAAACATGTTTTATTAACTATTTACCGACCGACGAGATGTAATTAAAATTAGACATTGATATTGGTTGCTTGTTGTTATTTATAAAATTTAAATTATTATAAAAAAAACAACTTTATATCTATAAATTATAATTATTATTGACAATAATATGTAATAGGCTTAATAGCATCTTATTTTGATTCACTGAAAGTATTGAAATATGTAGAAAATATAAATAATTTAAAAAAATCATAAGACTCGACAAGACCACTAGTTTACATAACGACTTTTTCATAACGGTCTAGATAATTAATGACTGTTAAATTCGCTGTTTTTTACTGGTGTGAAACATATTTTGGTCAAGTTTTGAGCTGTCACACAGAGATATTTCGAAAGTAGAACTCAAAACGGACAAATTTAAAAGAAAAGTAATTCCACGATAAGGGTAAAATTTTATTGGCTTTATATATTAAAAATCGGTAGATGTTTCTGCCACGATAAAAGCTGTCACACTAAATTTTACTGAAAATAGATAAAATTTGCAATAAAATGGTCCCTAACAAATTAATTGTGACAGGATAAACCCTGGCACACCCAGTCCATATTGTACCTATCGATAAATAGCATTGATTCATTTCGAAATCCGTGTAAGTGTAGTTTTACTGTCATGGGCTCCTCGCCTATAACAATTTTTTTAATAACTCATAATTTAATATTAAAACGACAGCCCATATTTTGAGGACTACCGGATTTTTTACCACTTTTTTTATATCACACAGAAGCGAATATGAATACCTACAGAGTGGCTCTCAAAAAAAAATTACCCATTGGTATATTGTTTTACAAGTTGTAAAGTGAAATATCAAAGTTATCTTGTATAAGGCTAAAAAGAAAGTAAAGTCCATAAGATTGTGAATTGAGAAGAATTAGTCTGTCTAGGTAGGTATTATAATGGCCCTTATTGTTACAATTTGTTAGTGTAATAAAATTAAAACTTGCTAATTAAATTTATATAAGTGGATTAAATTCAATGTAACAACAAAAATACATAGTACTTTGTATTGTGTACTTACTTTATAGCTTGCCTTCCTGACTATATAAAAGTTAATTCCCGTTTTTCTCATTATGGAAATTTATGTATTACAAAAGTTTTTATTTCTTAAACTATAAATAAAGGAGGTAATACCAAAATTTACATTTTTGTGATTTTTAAAACCTTTTTCTTTATAACAATATAAATAATCTCTTCTTATAGCATTACTATTTCTCAAACTACTAACATGATGTACCATAAATCCTCCCCACTTGCATTGCACCTGAAGAGGACCTCTTTAACATGTAATCTTTCCAGTCTACTCTTGATAAAATGCATCATTATATAATCTATATGTGATTGAAACAATCCCCTGAGTTTCTACTACAGTCATTCTCTTCTTTGAGCATCAAATCACATTTTGACTTTTATTTTTATTGATTCGAGGTGAATGACGTTTCATTTTTCCATTAGTACTATGCTAACTTATCCATGGTAAAATATAATAAAGAAAATAATAATTGTAAAATTCAGCACTTAACAATTTTAATATTTCGGTGGTACAATACGTTATTTGACCCGAGGTACATGACTGTGTCTTTTTTCAAACTCTATGTTTAAAGATCAACGTAATAGTTAACTCTTAAATATCTGTTTACTTTTAAAGAAATATTAGGTATTTCTATTTTACTTGAAAACAAATACACATGGGTTTAGTCATTCTCCCGGTTGCTGGCCTTCTAGATAGTAAACTTTGATTTCGTTTAGTTACTATTTGAGGAAAAATTTGTCCGGAATACTACACTTTACTCTACTTATTCTTTGCAGGAAAGCCTGTATATTTTTTTAAGTATCCATTTGAAATTACCAATATTAAGGAGATACCCCCAGTGTGACAACCCATTTTTTAATCAGTTTTTGGCAACTGTTTTTTTACGAACAACAAAAAGATAGAACTTTGAGATTTTTATCATATATTTCTTATTATTTTAAGATTATGTAAAAAAATTTCAAAGAAAAATCTTCGTTGAAACGGAAGTTGTATCACTCCGAACACAACCGCCTCGAATAAAGGACGCTAATTTTCTCCAAGATTTCTAATAATTGGCTTATCTAAAAGGAAACGAACAAAACGATAATTTAATCTAGAAGCCCAAATGCATCGAACTAGAATCAGGTGAAAATATTAAAATTTAGATTTTTGGTAGACAGCTGAGAGGAAAAATTTCAAATGATTTGTTTAATGTTTTTAATACGAAACAAAAAAAAAATATTCAGGACTTTTGGATGAGTCTGAGTCTTATAAATTTCAAATGGATTGGTTGAACCGTTCTCAACTACTAATCTGAACTTCTTTTTTGGCTAACATCTGATTTTTTTAATTGCTGCCTCTTTAATACAACGACTACGAATTTAAAAAAAATTTATTTTACCAACATAGTCTACAAATGTTAAGGAATCAATTTACACAACAACAAAAAATCGATTCTAAAAAAACCCATCACATAGGGGGATCCCCTTAATCAATTAATTTTGAATGATTTGAATATTATGTCTATTTAACTGAATAGCTAACCTGACTAGGTCATTAACCGTAAATTTGTAGGTGCTTATATTTTAGAATTTTGATTTTTTTTTTTTTAAAATAACAATCACATCCCACTTTATTTCATTGATTATGAGTTATAACAAATATTTTAATTTTAACTTGTCCTAAAAAATTCCTTATGTAACCATGTATAAAAAAACCGTTATTACAAAAGATATGATGTTGCTATCTTGATGGAACGAGAAATGCGAATTTTGGTGAAGTTTAAAATATTCAGGAAAGAAAAAATAATAACAAAACTGAATTTCTCTGATCTAAGCAACAAAGTTTTCAACAACACCTTCGGAGGAATGCATCTGTAAGGAAACAATATTTAGTTGAAAACTCAACATTTTATTATTTTCTTAATAGCCCAGGGAAATTTTTCCCAAGGGAAACTTTTTCACCGGGATTATCTTTATGCGGATGCAAGAAATAGCCTATGAAAGTCCATTACAAAATCATGTGCGCAAAAAAAAATATTCACGATTTTTTGCAATTTTTCTAAGAGGTACACCCCTTTGAAAAAATCGAGAAAATCGCCAAAAAAAAAATTTTGAATTTGATGAAACTCAAGGGATATGATCACTTGATAACATTAATAATTATTAAACAATTCAGAAAAACTGCAATTAGCTAAAATATGACATGCTCATTTGAAAACGTCTTTCGAAATAAAAACCACTCACGAAGTTTCAAACACGTATTGATCATCTAACAAAAGTCTTCTATCCCGTGGACTATAAATGTATGATCTTGAATTATAACTTTAAAATAAAAATAGTTCCAATATCTTTTTTTATTCTAAAATCACCTTTAAATTACAAAATACATATAACAACCTTGAAATTTTTATTAATTATTAATTTAAATTGATACTACGTAAGAAATATTCAAATAAAAACAAAAAAACTAACAAATTCACTTTTACACGAATTAATGAAAAAAAAAAAAAAAAAAAATACAAAATACCTATCTTGCATAATTAATCATTTAAAATCAGTTGATTGGCTGCTGGTTTTAAAGATGTTCTCTCTATCATCATGAGATATTATAATGTATCCAAAAAGTGATGTAACAAAAAAATTATTGAGAAAGCTATATATTATTAATATACTCCAGTAATTAAAGTCCACAGAAGTTGAGTCTCTTCTGAGTTACCTTAATTAAATGAAATTCTTCTTTTAAGGTAAATCAGATACAGAAAAATACTTCAAGCAAATATTTTATCTCATGGTTAGTTTATTGGATTTGTTCTTGACCTTTTTAAGGTCAGTTAAAGATCGAATTGTGTATACGTTACTGTAAGAGTTGAGAGTGTTTTCACTCATGATCATCTCAAATTGGTTCCTTTATGTTTTTTAAAAAAATGTGTTTGTTTTTAACGCCCATACTACAAAAAGGGGTATTATAAGTTTGATCGCTATATGTTTGTGTCTGTCTGAACGACCCGATTTTGACATTTTTTGTTTCGTTTGAAAGGTAATTTAACGAAGAGTGTTCTTAGCTATGTTTCAAGTGCGAGTTATGGTTTCCGTATCCGAAAAAAACTAAAAAATTGGCGACGGTCTTCAAATTCGGTTCAGTTTGGAAAAGACTTTTTGGAAAAAGGTAATTTAATGAAGAATGTTATTGGATATGTAATTTTATAATTGCATTTAAAGGTAGTTTTATAATTGCATTTTAAATTAACCGTAGGTAAATATACAAAATTCATAATTCGGTTAATGGTGATGAAAATGATTCAAAATTTGTTACTTGGGAGTTTTTGAGGTCGCTGAACACAAATATCGCAGAATTCAGAATTGGTCTCTGAAGTAACTGGTGTCCAGAGTAAAAATATACCCAGCGCCTCCGGAACTTTTCAAAAAATTCGTTATATAATCGGTCCAAGCTAGTTGATGAGCCGAATGTCGTGACAGAATCGATCTCCGACGTACCTGATTCCCAGGGTATCCCGTGCACTATGTACCTAGTGCCCAATTCCGATACGATATTCGGGTTAAGTGACCTCAAAAGCCCCCGTGTAACGAGTTTGGAATCGTTTTCATCATTATTAACAAAATGCAGATTATTTATGCAAATTGCATATTTTTAATTTCTTATAAATCAATTTAGGTAAAAAAATGGTCGGACGCTCTAAAGAATTCAATGCCGAAAAACACAAACAAATCCGACTTACTGTTCAAATTTTTCGAACTTTGACTAATTTTATTGTTTCGTTTTTGCAACTAATTTAAAAGTTTGTTTTTTCCGTTTTCCATACTTTATTTACTCCACTAACAGAATCAGTTACTTTATATTAATCTATCTTTTGAAAACTTTATTAATTGAATCATACGAAGACAAAATCTTACGCGAAGTTAGAATCATTCTTAGATCAAGAATCATTAGAAAGAAAGAAATTTCCTAGGAAGGTAGTTACCCTCAATCTCAGTCTCCGAACGTAAAGAATAGGAATCCATACTATTTTTCTTTATTTACTCTTTTGTTTTTTCGTTTTTTTTTAACTTTATTTATTCGACTAACAGAATAAATTACTTTATAATAATCTATCTTTTGAAAACTTTATTAATTGAATCATACGAAGACAAAATCTCGTGCGAATCAACCAAGTCAGAATATAATATATCTATCATTCATCCGACAACTAAATAGTTATATACTTACTTACTAGTGTTAATGAAAAGATGGGTACAAAACACGCATGAAATAAGCAGACACGACGCGAGAGCGACGCATCTATGATAAAACACACACAAGTCTAAAACACATAAGTGGAGAAACCAACAACATAACACAGAAATGTGTTTACAATACTCATGTTTGTCCGCATTTTCATACAATCTACGGCAGTGAATTGTTGTCCTGTCCTGCGTCCGTCGCGTCGTTTAAGTTCGTCGCGTCGCGCGTTTGTTATGTGTTTAAATGTGCGATCATCATGAAAATGTGAAAAGCTTTTTTTTGATTGTTAAAGTGCTTTGGTGCGCGCTCTATTGTTATACACATCCCCATTGTTGAAAAGTTTTTTGTTTTTTTTTTGTTATTATGTGATATAAAGTTTTTACTTTCAAAATGTCGTTAGAAAGTGAAGCAGTGATTGAAACATTTTTACCAAAACAAAATGAAACAATTGGAAAATTGTTTCTAAATGAAAGTGTTTTAAATATATCATTAATCGAAGAAAATGATTATAAATTAGAGGAACGTGATCCTTTAAGTATTCTAATTCCTGTTACAATTATATATGTGATAATATTTTTAACGGGAGTAATCGGGAATGTAAGTACGTGTATAGTGATTTATCGTAATAAATCAATGCATACAGCGACAAATTATTATCTGTTTAGTTTAGCAATCAGTGATTTATTACTGTTAATATCAGGTTTACCACCGGAAGTTTATCATATGTGGTCACCGTGGGTTTATGCGTTTGGTGAAACATTTTGTTTTGTTCAGGGCTTAGCGGCTGAAACATCCGTTAATGCATCGGTTTTTACAATAACAGCATTTACAGTGGAACGTTATGTAGCGATTTGTCATCCATTTTTATCGCATACAATGTCGAAATTATCGCGTGCTATAAAATTTGTTGTTGGTATATGGATTGTTGCGGTTTGTTTGGCGTTACCACAAGCTGTACAATTTGGTATCGATGAGAAATATTTAAATGGTGAGATTGTACAAAGTCGATGTACGATCACATGGATTTTAATACCACATGGATTTGAGATTTCAACATTTGTGATTTTTATAACACCGATGACAGCTATTACAGTGCTTTATTTATTAATTGGTGTTAAATTGAGACGTAGTCGTATTTTAACCGTTAAAAAACCACAAAATAATAACAATAGTTTTAATCAACAATTACAAAAAAATCATAGTGAGATGCGTATCACAACAACACATGGTGGGGGTGGTGGTGGTGGCAATGGGAATGGGAGTAATGGGGGTGCTGCCACTTCGAGTATTTGTGGTGGTAGTGCAACGGCTGGTACAGGTGCATTAAATGGACGTAATTCTGCACGTAGTTTATCAGCACAGAATCGTGTAATTAAAATGTTAGGTAAGTGATATAATTGTTGTTGTTGATATAGTTAAGGATGTATGAGTTCCAGGGTAATTTTGGATAAAATGTTTAATGTTTTTTTATACAAACTATGTCTAAATCAAATTAAAAAAATTAAGGGGGGTTGGCCGATTATTTAAATAAATAAATGACTTCCAAAGTAGGCATATTTTACATTGATCTTATGGGAAAATGGTAGATGGATGTTTTCATAGATTTCTCTAAAACTAGTCGTTGAAAATGAAAAAAAAAAATAAATATTTATATTTAAGTTAAACCTTAATAAATGATTTAAAAAAACCAGAGACACAAATTTAAAAAAATTTAAATTTTCAATTGTGATGGTGACTGGTGAGTTATGTTATAACTTGACAATATAAGACGAAAAGTAAGAATAAAAGTTTTCGATATCTGTAGTAATTTTCAAAATATTGAAAATTGAAAACTTTGCTTAGTTATTTAGCTTTCGATATTTCGAAAGTCAAGGCAGATATCGAAAAATTTAATTTTTATTTTTCGTCTATATTCATGAAGTTATAACAAAATTAATCATCAAAGTTGAAAATAAGTTACAAATAATGTCAACCACAAGTCTAAACTTACCTTGGAAATTAGGATATGCTATGCGTATTTTCCCTGCCCGGGTACTTATTTTTCGAAAATCTTGTTAATTTTTTCAACCATCATTTTTCACACTCAGCTACAGTGGAAAAAGAAAAATTTTTATAATCCAAGGGCTGGTAAAAATACCCGCCCAGTAAAATGGTGAAAGAAAAATTTCAAAATTTTCTTTCGTTTGAGCGTAGTATCGTTGCAAAGATAGTACCACCAAATTAAAATTAAAAATGTTTAGGGAGTTGGTATAATAAAAAAAGTGTCTGACTTTAAAATTCTATAACTTTCAAAATAATTGAAAAATGAAATATAATCTTTTATTATTCCCGACATAAATAAACTAAAAGAATTTTCTTTTGATAATCTCGTACTAGAAATACTAGATGATATTTAAGTTTTATAAGCGTTCAATTCAACATGTGTCACATGTCAAATTTTTAATTTGTTTTTGAAATTTAATATGTTTTTTCGTTATAAATAATAAAATAATAAAATATATTGTAATTTCATTAAAATTTTGATTGTAATGTATTTTAAAGAATATTTAAGTTGACGTTTTTTGGATTTGATTTTTATTTTTGGAGAACTTTTATTATCTACCTATGGCAAAAAGACTTTTATTATTTATTATATAAAAACTATTAAAGTGGAATATCAACGGAATGCAAAAAATTTCGAGTTAATGAGTTTTCGACTTAACAAGTATAGTTCGAGGTACAAAAGTCAACTTTTTGAAATTTGTGTTTCAAAGTATAAATATGTACTATCAAAACCTTGCAGGGAAATAATATTTTGTTCGAGTTACAAAGTCTAAATAATTCGAGGTCGAGTATTTAGGGATCAGCCGAAAGGAATGGCATGTTTTTTCGACTTACTTGAGGATTACGACTCCGAGTTATCGAGGTACCACTGTTCTATTATTTTTATTGTTTTTTGCAATATATTTACGGTGATAGCTCTAAAATGAGAAGCAAATTAGTGTTTCACTTTAGCAAAACCAAAAACAAAAAAATTTTTAGTAATATCCTCTTTTTAGTCTCTCAATATCAAAATAAGTCACAATTAAAAACATAAAAGGGTTTCAGCGGATTGAAATTTGTCAGAGTAGAAACGTTAAAGAAAGTGAACAGAAATAAAGTTCGAAAATTAATGAAAATAAATAAATATTTTTGTATTTTTCCTGCATAAATCTAAATAAACTTTCAATTGTAACCACGAAAAAAAGTTTTATTTATCTGCATGTTTTACTACAAACGTCAAGGGAGCAGGTCTGTGCTTTTTGAACCTAAATTTGTAATTTAAAGAAAATGTGTTTTAATTAGGTTTTAATTATTAATTTAATCAAAATGCGTTCAATAAAGTACAATAAGATACTAAAATATTTAAATTATAGTGATTGCCGCACATATTATCTCTTATCGTAGAATGACCCATATAGTTTTCCGATGATATTATAATTATATTTTATGTTTTTTGTAAGGTTTTGAAAAAATTGCAGAGGGATTCTTGACACTCTTGACAACCTTATTAATAAATTAATAATAAAAAAAATATCAAAACAAATGTCTAATAATAAAATCAAAGCGTGGGTCAGATGCCTTTGAAAAGAGAATTTAATGACTCTGTCCATCAATATTATTATTGCTTTCGTATAAATTAGTATAAATATAACATGTTAAAATGATTTCTAGTTTTAATAAAACATAAAATTATTTAAATTTTAATGGTTTTTTAGTGTATTATTTAATATAATTATTACTCATCATATCACATTCTGTTTCGTTCTAATTGCTGTTTAAAATACATATTTGTATTAAAAAAAAGACTTGTACCTACTGAAAATAATACTAGCAGAATTTTTGTAAAGGCGGTATAATTAGCATACAAATGTCATTTGAGACAATATAAGAGACAATATTCGCTAGAAATTGATTCATATTTCAGTATTTCTATATTTTATTTATCAGGAAGGCCATAAAATATCATTAAGGTGATTGTAAACCTACAGTATTGTAAAAAAAGTTTGCTTTATTGCATGGTACATACATTTAAACTAAATGCATGCTTTGTAGTCAAGTAATGAGTTATTTTAAGCTTTACAATACCACGCAACTACAAAAATATATAATATATTGTGTACAAGTGATGCTTATAAATTTGATAATATAGATATCGTTCTTCAATCATCAATACTCTAACTATAGTCGTCTCTGTTCATCAAATGATGGATCTTCGATGAACTCATAATTAAATTAAAATTTTCTTCTTATATCATCGCCAACCTTATATTTTTAGGGTATTATTAAAACTACTGTTTGTCTAAATATTTTAGAGAGTTTTTTATCACTCTCTCTAGATTCTTTGATATAGAAATATCCAATTAAAAAGTATAACCTATATGATTCATCATTTTTTCAGCCAACTTTGAACGATAAAATAATAATGAAAAGCCCGATGACCTAGGAATTTTTTGTGATTTTTGGAAACTTTGTTAATCAAAAAATTTATTTATAAGGTTTTATTGAAATCCCTGGTATTATTCAATTCTAGTATTATTGCATATCTCCTTAAATACACGAATCGACGCTTAAGCAAAAAGAAACTAAAAAGTATGATTATAAAAAGTGAAGTACCTACTCAAAAAAGTTCATCAAAAGTTTGTATTGTCCCCTCCAATGAACTTTCTGGATCCGTACTTGCCTTTACTCTACTGAACAAATTAAAATATCATTTGACTGCACTTATTCTAAACTGTAAACACATTATTAAAATAATTGCAAATATTATTGTTTAAATTTGTTTCATGTTTAAAATAAATATGCATTGTTTTTGTATGCAAATATACGGGAAATCCATCATTTTGATGGATTATATATTTTCATAGATTTCTCTTTAACTAGTCGGTGGAAATTAAAAAATAAATAAAAACTATTTATATTAAAGCTCAATCCTTAATATAGTCTTAGGGCTTACGGTGATATTTTCATCGGAAGCTTTTAGCTGCATTTTATGCAGAAAGCAAGCCACTTTACCCATTGATACTAGGGACCAATATGAATGATTTCATCTGAGGAAACACAAATTTTATCCACTGGAATTCAAGATGGCGGACCTTTTCCAAAATGGCGTCTGCATACTTTAAAAAATTTATAGAATCAAAACGGTTGCACCGATTTAAGTGATTGAGGTGTCAATCGATTCCTATTAACATCTCTAATCAAAAGAAAAACATGCCATTTGAAAAAATAAAGATGGCGGCCGAATATTAAGAAAAATGTGTAATTTTTCCATAAATTTTTTCATTCTAGTGAAAATAACAACTAAATATCCTATGATATGGTCACATATTTTTAATATACTCAGGTTTTATTTAAATAAAACCTGAGTATATTAGCTACAAAATAAAAAAAATTGCTTGACAATCCGTCAAGTAGTTTTTGAACTATAAGCATTCCAAAAGAAGCGCCTGGTTTTGAAAACTTCATTGCACTTCTCTTTGGGGTTACTCTAGGATGTCTATAATAAGTTTTCGACCTTAAGAATCCTGTGTTAATTTGAAGGGAAGGGGCAAAAACACCAAAATTTTCGGACTTTTTATACTTTTTCGCTTATATCTCGTTACTTAAGCCAATTTTGCTTAGTCGCTTACAAAGTTGTAGAACATTAAATTTGCTAAAATTTGTTATCTAATAGGATTTTCTAGACTCATTAGTGCCCGAGATACAGCCGATCAAAGGTAGAAAAAGTTACTCGAAATGTAAAAAAGTAGCCGAAACATGAAGGTTTTGTCCCTATATCTATTTATTACCATCATATCATGTTAATTATATTAATCGCACATCAATATCAACAGTTAAATTCAACTATGACTACAGTCCTACCCCCTACCCCTTCCCTAACTATCCAACTTCCCCAAACGTGAAGGTCTCTCATTTTAATGTAAAAAGTGCATTTTTAGAAACCTTCACCCACATCAAATACTCTTACGTTGTAAGAGTATTCCGCCGACCAAGATTATTGTTTTGATTAGCAGTTTCCACACTTTCATTACTAATTTTTTTGCTTGCGTTTATTCTTTAGAAGGGTTTGAACAAATAAATAAAATATTATTGGTTTGTGATTTTGGAATGTCTTTAATTATTTTAAAAACTATACGTTAAAAAAATTAAGAAAGGTTTGGAAAAATTAGTGGAAAAAATTTACAAAAAATCATAATTCAGGACTACGACTAAGCAAAATTGGCTTAAGTAACGAGATATAAGCGAAAAAGTGTAAAAAGTCCGAAAATTTTGGTGTTTTTGCCCCTCTCCTTCAAGTTAGCACAAGGATTCTCATGGTCGAAAACTTATTAAAGACATCCTAGAGTACCCCCAAATAGCCTGTAAAAATTTCATTTACTTCGGAGTACTTTCCAGGTAGAAAGTACATGTCTACTGGAGTATGTACATTGCATCACATTACGTGCAATGAAGTTTTTCAAAACCAGACGCTTCTTTTGGAATGCTTATAGTTCAAAAACTACTTGACGGATTGTCAAGCAATTTTTTTTATTTTGTAGCTAATATACTCAGGTTTTATTTAAATAAAAAATATGTGACCATATCATAGGATATTTAGTTGTTAGTTTCACTAGAATGAAAAAATTTATGGAAAAATTACACATTTTTCTTAATATTCGGCCGCCATCTTTATTTTTTCAAATGGCATGTTTTTCTTTTGATTAGAGATGTTAATAGGAATCGATTGACACCTCAATCACTTAAATCGGTGCAACCGTTTTGATTCTATAAATTTTTTAAAGTATGCAGACTCATTTTGGTCCCTAGTATCACTGGGTTAAGTGGCTTGCTTTCTGCATAAAATGCAGTTTCATTTTGCTAAGCCCTATGCGACTAATAAATTATTGAACACTAAAGATCCGTTATTCCCGACTAACGAAGGATGTATGAGCACGGTAGTCGGGACAGGAATTTTAATATATTTTCAATTTTGATTGTAAATTATGAATTATAATTTGACAATATAAGATGAAAAGTAAGAACTGGTTTATTTATTTAGCTTTCAATATTTCGAAAACCAATGCAGATATCGAAGAATTTTATTCTTATTTTCCGTCTACATTCATGAAGTTATAACAAAATTCATCATCAAAGTTGAAAATAAGGTACAAATAATTTCAAACACAAGTCTAAACCTGCCTTGGCGTTCGTACTACCTTAACTTAGCTGAGTGTTATTTTCATTTGTGTTACTTTTGTACGTATATAAGAAGGATTATTATTTAATAACTAGAGTGATACCCACCCACTTCGCTGGGTTTAAAAGTAAAGATTGATAAAGATTGCTCTCGCTTATCCCCTTTCTATAACACTGGAAATAATGGTAAGGATTGTTTTACACAGGTAAAATATATGTTTGGTTTTCTATTTTTTTTAAACGTATAATAGTCGTAATTATTCATTGAGTATATCAGAAAAGATGACCGTGTAATATTTTATATTGACTATTTTTACAGAAATCTGTAAGTTATGGTAATGTCAAATGACTACTTTTACAGAAATCTGTAATTTATGGTAATGTCAAATTTAATTAATTTTAATTTTTTTTTGTTTTTTTAATATATCTTTATAAATTATATCTCATGTGTTATTCGGAAGTATGAGCTATATTGCTGTACAGTTTCTTTAAAAACCATTCGCTAGTTTTAGCGTGAAAGCGTAACAAACAAACAAACAAACAAGCATGCTTACTTTCGCATTTATAATATATAGAGATATTCTTCCCATTTGATTATACACCAAAGGTCGAAATAATTTTGTAACAATTCGCCTGTAAAAACCTTATAAATAAAAGATTAATAAATAATATAAATACATTGTTGATATATATTTTTTTATAAATAATACACATGAACAGATTTGTTCATGTGAATGCGACTCTTGTGGTTCACTTCATCAAATTCTGAGATAATAGATGTTAATATTAATTCTTTTTTACTCGACTGCGCAACGTCAAGGAGTGGTAATGTGTGTATCAGTCTATCAATGAATGTTTGTATTTTAAAATAAAAATACCCGACTGTGTAAAATAAAAAGTGAAAAGAAAAAAACAAGTTCAGTAGTTTAAATTACCGGGAAGATTTAATCGGTCTAGATTTAAATGGGTCCTGACTGTTAAAGCCGTTACACTACTGAAGGTTTTTTTTTTCTTTTTTACGACGATTATTTCTATATTTCATGAATTTGAACTTGGTAACCAGACTAATTAAAATAGCACACGCTTTTTATTCAAGAATTTTTGCTATCAGCAAAGCACTTACAAAAGTATTTTTTTTAATTGTAATTTTTTAATAATTAATAAAATTATTATAGTAAATATTAGTCGATAACTTTAGTTAATTATCAAAAATTCCAGTTTAATAATATTTGAAAAATTTACATCTCAATTTCTATGAGCCGCTTTTGTCTTTTCAGTACATCTTGATAACATTATGCGATTGGCGCAAATACGAGAGATTGTTATTACATGTGTAGGTACACTCAGGCATTAATCAAAAGTGGTGTTAAGACTGCCGTTTTATATACCTCAGTTTCCTTTTGCCTCACTTTGCCTCCCTTTTGTTCATAATTTAATGGATTTTAATGTTTTGTTGCGGAACCCTAATTTTTTTGAAAATAAAATTCATGATACTCCTAATTCATGGTGTTCGCTGAAATTCATGGTACTCGCTGATAATGCAACTTTCTATTGGTGAAATTATTTAAGCTGTCTTAGGATTATTGTAAGTAGCTCTTAGGTATTATAAAGGTCCAATCAAAGGGCAGCAATAATTGCCCCTCGGGAATATACTATCGGGAAGAAAAGTAAGCTATGTGTTGGTCCAGGCTATAAACTATCTATATTCCAAATTTCATCAAAATCCGTTCAGTAGTTTTTGCGTGAAAGAGTATCAAACATCCATCCATCTATCCATCCTCACAAACTTTCACGATTACCCGCCCGCTTTGCTGGGCTTTAAAGTCACGTCAGAATTCAAGTTTTTTTAAAAATGTTATCTAGTCGTGATTCATTGAGTGTATCAGAACAGGTGGTCATGAATTGCATATGGTACACAATTTTACAGAAATCTTTATTTTTTGGTTCAAATTGATACTCATAGATGGCGTAGTGCAATGTCATAGACTGAATTTAACTAGTCTGTTGTAAAACTAACACACAAACAAACAAACAAACAAATATCCTTACTTTCACATATATAATATATAGGGATATACATATGTATCAGATAACGATATATTGAATATTTGAATTTGGATTTTCGGACCCATTACAAGAACTTCCCTATGGGAAGCTAATAATAATAATTAATAAAAATTATTCTATTATAACTCATTAAAATGATATAAAAATATATTATCGAGGTTACATGTTATTCTTGTCTTCATTAAAAGATTATTGTGAATGATAAAAATCTTAAGAATTTTTATACATAATAATTTAATTAGAAAAATAAATATTTTCGTAATATAGGTTATGGTAGTTTATTTTTAAACGAAATTATGTTTTTATTTTTAAGATATATTGTGAAAAAAAATAATACAAACAAACCAAATAAAATAAAATGAAAAACTTGTCAAGTGCGTATAGTAACACGCATAAAAGGGTTCCGTCATATGACCTATGTAAGAAACAATAAAGGAATATTTTCTCGGTTTTGTCGCGAAATATAGCATAAAGAAACGACATTGTATTTTACATATATGGTTGAATGGGTCTTTAAAACTACAATAAAAAGTTTCAAATATTTTTTCCCATCTGCGTGCAGAAAGTGTCATCTTTCGCCCCGCTATGCAAAACGATGTTCCCGCTTTTTGCCTCCGCCGGGGAGAAAAATAATTTACACACTACGAGAGCAAGTAAAGAATGAGATTTGAGTTTATGTTCATTGTCACTCGAGGTGAAGTATTCAGCGCTATATTGATTTGAGAATAGAAGTTTTTGGGAAAAGCGATGCAAGTATTCTAGCAAAGATACAAGGGTTTTAAGATTTTCTAAATTTTATATATTTCCCATGTTAATGCATGTTTACCTGAGTAACGTCATTCTAAATCCAATATGGCTAGCTGTCATGATATGGGTATCAAATGAAAGGGTTTACCGAGAAAATTTCGAATAATATGCGTAAAAAAGTTGACAATGGCAATTTTTATGGTAAGAATAACCTGATTTTCCCATCGCTTCCACCATATTTAATATACATACCTTTTTAGTTTTAAATACAAAATTTTAATAAAAAATTATTTATAAAGAAGAAGCTTTTATTGTACCAAAAAGTAGAAAATAATTATTTCTGTGAGTCAGTCATACATGACTTTTTGTAAAAATTTGAGGTACTTCGAATCATTCTTGACATTTTAAATTGAGCGCCTCCATCTTTTAAGAATGCGTGGCTCATAGAAATAATTATTTTCTACTTTTATGCACAATAAAAGCTTGCCTTTAACAAGTATTTTTTATTCAAAGTCTTTGTTGACGGAACCCTAATAACGATAAAAGTCGTGTTAAAATAATCGTTTAAGTATTTTAATCTTATTTATTGTATTGGATGCAATTATTTGTGTTTAAGCTATTTTTATCGAAAATTATTTGTTTTCTTAATATATAATACAGTTGAACTACCTTGATACATAAAAAGTTCAAGGAAAACCTTAAAAATGTTCGAGCTATAAAAACATCACTATGCAATTTTTTTTTTCATTTATTACATTCTAGAAATTTTTAGATCATTTCATAAAAAGTTGTCTTAAACATAAAATCATCCACTGTTGCAATTCTTAAACCACCAATCCTCCCTCTTTCTGGAATATTGGAGAAATATTGTAAGAAATATTATGAAAAGGTATCTTCAAAACCCGCTAGGACTATAACAGCAAACCTGCAGCGGTGATTTGAATTTGCCATTGAATTTCAGTAGGAAAACTATGATTTATTATTGAAGGGGTTTGTTTTATCGGAATTATTCCTAATAACCTTTTTTCTGTGTCTATAGATGACTTAGGTTAGGTTAAGATAGGTTGTATTGACTGTCCACGAAGGACCTACTTAGGCTATAGAGCCCATTGTGATACCATATATGCGCTAAAAGCTTGCCCCTAAAATTTATTTTTTATTTAATCTTTTTATTTAATACGAAAAAACGAATGTATATCAAATATGGTGGAAGCAATGGGAAAATGAGAATCTTCAAAATTTCAGCTTAATCGCAAATCGGGAGGTGGGTCCAATATAGTTTGTACAATCTGATTACGACCAACGGACAGGTTAAACTAAATAAAAGCTTGTAAAATACGACTTTTTTGTAAACAAGGATAATTAACAAAACGGATGAAAGAGTAAAAGTGTGTCTGTAAGGAATTCTCAAATATAAACATTTTTACATAATAAATGTATATAAAATTTTTGTTAAAAAAATTAGAAACGTACGAATTATCGGAACGGAAGAAAGGGATCATATTTTTAATAATAATAAAAAGTAAGTATATACGTACGCATTGATTAAACGGAAGCGGGAAGGCAGGAATCATAAGGTAGAATAACCTTATGCTGAAGTGATCCTTTTCTTCAAATGTAAAATAAATGTGATATACTGGGTGTTTTTCCTAGGTACGTACAAAATATGCCTACAGATTTTAAGGTAATTTTGCGATTACGATTAAGTAATTTTGTACGAAATTGTGCCAAGTGGTAGTTTTTAACGACATAAAATTGAAAAAAATTGAAGACCGTATCAGTAAGGTTCTCTAAATTTGCAAAGTTGTCGATATTTTACACGTAAATGATAGGACTAGGAATCCATACTATATATGGAAGACATTTTTGAACATTTTTAGTTCGCGTTTTTCCTAAAAAAAGGAACTTTGCAAAACTATATATATGGAAATAAACAAATTGGGGTGCTTTGAGCCTAAATAGGATGTAATTGACCGCTTAGTCTATGAATATTTCGACTAACATGAAGCGATACATTCAAACTGGTCTGATTAAATTTATAATTTAATCATATCAAAGGCCTGAAACTCTATTTTCGAAGCTATTTTATTTAACAGTAAATTGATTTTTCCATTTTTTATATATTGGAAATACCTTAAAATGAATTCTTAGAAGATATTAAATGATATTTCTTGCTTGCCTGTATATTCTGTATTCAAAGGTTATAAAATAATAAACTGTAGTGGATAAGCCATTTCGGGGTCAGACCCAATACTTTTTGAGTAAACTTTTGTATTTAGTGGTAAGTAATAAACATAAATGTTGGGCATAAAGTATATGTTATATTGGCTGCCCACGAGGGAGATTGACCATAAGATATACTGTGATACCATCTTAATATGTGTTTTACCAACTTTCCACTGAAAACTTTAGCTCTTCAATCATTTTGTGAGGCTGAGTACACCTCCTTTATGCATATACCTACCATGCACTACACTAGTCCATCACAACTATTAATTAAGAGTTAGCAAACCGAGGGTCGGGTCAGGGATAGAAAACCTAGTCTTTGTAAATGGTTCAAAAATAAAGCATTGAATTATTTTTCTTGAAATTTGTCACGGGTACGACTGGATAATTGCCTTCATCAAGGTATAGGTAAGGGTAATTATATCAAGATTCGATTTGGACCTTGGTCGAAGCTCTGGGCAGGATTGAAAAATTGTCTTGATCAAGTTTAAGGCAAGGGTTAGCGCAGCAAGGCTTGATTTAGAAGCCTTGACCAAGTCTCTGGGCGGCTTTGATCAAGGTTTAGGCAAGGGGTTGTATAACAAGTCTCGATTTATCAGCCTTGTAGTCAAGACTGTTGGCTGGATTGGTAAATTGTCTTGATCAACGCGAAGGCAAGGGTTAGCATAACAAAACTCAATTTATTTATTCAAAACTCTGGGGAAGACTATTTGGTCAGGACTTATTTGGTCGACACTGGACAGGACTTGCAAATTCGCTTGATCCTGGTTTAGGTAAGGATTGGCATAACAAGCCTCGGTTTAAAAAACCTTGGCCAAGTCTATAAGTAGGCCTGGTAATTTGCCTTGATCGAAACTTAGGCAAGGGTTGGTTGGCATAACAAGGAGGACTGGCGAATCAATGCTGATCCAGGCTCGATTATATCGTCTACACTATGCAGATCTCACTTGAGAAGGTTACAGTCTGGCATAGCTTTATAAATTATACATTTTCAACGGTTTTCAAATTACCACAAAGTATAAATTTTTGATTTTCTTAGTTATATTTTCGCTTTCATTTTTCAGATGTGAAATCCATTATCTTTCTATTCAAATATTAATAATATTTGTCCATAGAAACAATTAATTTATACGACTGTTTGAAATTGTTACATTTTCATTAAAATCTGTTGTAAAATTTAATGCAACAGCAGCTGTTCATGTTGCATAATTACAATTTTCCTAATACGTTCAACATGATATGTTTGTCTATTATAGCTTGTAGATCAGGTTTCAAACAATGTTGTTAATCTTTTATGTAAATTATATTGTTTGCAGATACTTATCTATACGTTTTAAAAATTTATGATGCATTCACAACATTTGTTGCAAACTGTAATAAATTTTTTCAATACCTACAACGGTTGAGTAGTGCGACAGCTGACCGTGAAAATTGTCTTGTCTTGCTTTATGTCAGCCATAATTAAAAAGTGTTGTTAAATGCATTTAGTAAACCTCTTTGGTATTTACCGACCATGCCTACTACATGTCATTGTGAGCGGTTGTCGCCATTTGTTGTTATATCCATTTAATATTTCCTTGTTATTATTTTTTTGAAATTTCCATATCTAGTTCTTCGTCTGCCCACCCTAAAAATGAAAAGCTTGAATTTCGAAACGGGTAAAAAAACATTTGGCTGAAATTTTGCATGCAAAGAGAGGTAAAAGAAATAGTTTTTTGTCAACTAGAAATTTCGAGGAAAAGAATTACCATTACAAACTCGTGAACTGTGTTTCCAGAAAGTTGTATTTATTACATTTACGTAACGGTAGTACAGGACTGCCGAATGTCCTTAAAGAGCTGGTTGAACGAAGTAATGTAAACCTAGTATGGGTACCGGTACCCATGGAAATTCCAGGAAATTGAGAAGCAGGCGAGCTTGCTAGAATTGGTGTAATCAATAGACATCCGAGATTTCTATGTTTGCGAACTGCAAGATGCTACTCAAAGAGGATATATTAAAAAAGGCCAGTCTTAGATGCAAGGAGGTAGTTCTGGCACTACAAGACAGGTATGGTTTGAGTACAATCGTAGGCGTACTTATATCGCTTCACAGGACAGGCTAGGCGGCAGTCACTCTGAACGCTTGGGTCTGATAGTGGAACATAACTGTTGCAGTAGATGTCACACTGAGGAGGAAGGAGAAACGAAGTATAATATACTATACCTCTATACTATACCAGCATTGTAATAAACGCCATACATTTCTTACCGTGTAACAACTGCATAGATCCATAGCTATAACGTTATTTTCATACTCGTAAATACTCGTAAATTACGTATTAGCTATGGATCTTACGACAATATACCATACCAGCATTTGTAATAAACGCCATGAATTTCTTAGCGTGTATAGACAAGCTTTAAAGTTAGGTATATCTGGTTGTTAAAAAAATACCACGTTAATGGGACACATTTTGCCAAAAAAAAAAAATACATTACTAAGAGAAAACACATGAAATAGGAGAAACAGATTGTGCAAAAAGATGTTTCGACTAAAATTGGTGAGTCAGGTATTTTATAAGAATTTATTTAACATATAATGGCAAAACTAACAATCCATAGTTCCGTATTAAATTCAAAATCAATTTAACAAATAATTAAAATAAAAACGATAATTATAATGGAAGCGATGCTGCTGTTTTGAAAACACTAGGCCTTTGTCTAAGCACGTGTGTAATTTATAAAATACGTTTTTTAATGAAATCATTAACCGTTTAGAAATAATGTCGTTAAGGGATAAAAACAACCACCCACTCTGCTAGAAATGGATATAGATACACAGTAAATTTAAAAACGTAATTTATACGCACAAATGATAAAATAACAATCCAGTGTTAACATAGAGTTTAGAAGACAGAGCAACAACTTTCTGATAAAATAAAATCAAATGTATATTTATATTACGTCTGATTTGAAAATAAAACAATGAACAGACATTTTAATAATAATAATGCCCTTTTATCATGCAAATTGCTTTTGTTTCTTGAATATATTGCCACAACAAGTCTCTCAATTGACTGTGCTTTCTGGTAAAAATCATCAATTCAGCGGTTCTTCACTGAAGGAGAGTGGCTCGTGACAGAGCTCAAAGGAAAAAGCTAGATTTCCTTTGAGCTCTGTCACGAGCCACTCTCCTTCAGTGAAGAACCGCTGTAAGCCCATCAAGACCGATGTTTAATTTGATAGAGAATGTTCTTAGCTGTGTTTTCAGAAAATCTGCTTATCCGTTTGAAGATCATCACCTTTTTTCCAGTTGTTATCCAGTACGGAACCCTAAATTAGCACCTTAAATATTAGCTATGAACTCTCTTTAATCAAATTTCATTTCCACAAAAAAAAATCAAAATTTGAATTCCTCCATTTAGGAACTACGATGCCACAGACGAACACGTAGATACACACTTAAACCCTATGACAACTCCTATTTGTTAGTCGGAGGGTAAAACAATATATTTTCGTGACGAAAACAATTATTCCTGCTGGTACGAAGTTAATATAATTAATGAACTTGGTAACATAAAAGTGTCACTCGAAATTAATGCAAATTGGTCCAATATTTATGCCATTTATCTTAAGGCCATTAACAAATACTTCACGTAATTTGTTACAAAAATAGAAAATAATATATATAATCTTTATATCCGGTGTCTCAAAATTAAGAGTTTGGATACAAGTGTATTTTCTTAAATAGTTTCTCAAAATGACTGAAGGATACAAGCGATTAATTTGCCAACGTCAACTATTAGTATGAGATGAGAAAATTTAAAATTACGTTAAAATTGCTCGTAATTATTAAAAAGTAATATGAAATTTTTTTGGTTACGTTATTGCATTAGATTTCTGTTTTCGCAACTCTGCATCAATCTAAACGTTTTCATGTTAAATTTGTCCATCCGAAATTTTATTACATTTCCATAATTATTTTTGGTGGTTTGAAAAATTGTAAAATTTTTTATTAATGTCTCTGTCCATAATTAATATGGCGGCTGATTTATTAACTTAAACAAAGTATTTTTCTATCTGCCGATAGTAATTTTTTAGTATCGTCATTGTTTTTAGTAGAATACAATAATACTTTTTTAGTGGAATAGATACTTTAATTTATAGGTATACCAAGTACTTTAACATTCCTTATCAGTTAGGAAATAATTTCTTGTATAGCCATAAATTTTACTTCGAACCTCAAGGTAAAATTCCAAAGCTTGAACTGTTAAAGTTTTACCCACGATCATCAACCATACTTAATGAATATAGAGACATTTTTTTGGTCTTTTATTAATTGTAAACCATTTTTGACAGTACTTTAGATCCCTGACTTTTCACAAAATTTACTTTGCTGATGATGTTCTTGTAACAAGTAAATATTTCTAGACCAGCTTTATACCCGCCTGCTTTACTGGGCTTAAAAGTCAAAATCACCGCCGGCTTTATAGCCTCCACTTCTCTTGATCACACTTATCTCCCCTTCTATAACACTCGAAGAGATTGTTTTACACAGCCAAAATATATGTACAGTTTTAAATTTTTTTAAAGTGTAAAATAGTCATAATTCCTTGATTTTATCAGAAAAGGTGGCCATAAATTGTTTTACATTTACTATTTTAAATTTTTACAGAAATCTGTAATTTATAGTTCAAAATGATGATCATATATGAAGCAGTATTATGGTCAGAATAAATTAAATTAAAAAAAAGAATATCTTTATAAATGATAGCTCATGTGCTACTCTGATGTATACGCTATATTGTTGTACAGTTTCATTCCAATTCATTCGCTAGTTTTTGTGTGAAAGCGTAACAAACAAACAAATATCCTTACTTTTACATTTATAATATATAGGGATTAAATATTGAGTTAACGATCTCAATACTTTCTTAAAGAAAATATCAGTATATGACTACTCGTTTAGGAAATTTTTCTTGCAACTAGTAGTTATTTTTTATTGTATAGCAACGAATTAATAAGAATGTTTGTGAAAGGATATCGAACTTAGGATATTTATTCGAAACTTTATTTGTCCTCATCAAATAAACAAGACATTATTAAAGAGAGAAAAAAATGTTACATATTTATCACAGAAACACAACAAATTTCGGTATTTTATTTTTATATATGTCTTACTTATAATGTTTTAACTACAATCCTTTGTCCATTTAGTTAATTATGAAATTCTTGAAATTGGAAAAGATGATAAAAAAAATACTTTCGCCTTCTTTGATTTTCTTATTAACAAACTTTCTAGAAGAAAATACGGTTATGTTTTTTTGTTTTCTTTTAATTAATTGGGTAAGATGTAGTAACATGCAATGTATATTCATCCATTCTCTAGTTTCTCGACATACAATGCTATCTGTGTGCTAGTAATTGTATGATGACAATTACCAGAAAGGCACTTGAAATTTTGTGGGCCAACTTTCTCTCTATAATACTTTTTTCGAAAGGAGTACGTTTACAAATGAACATGATAAAGTCATATTTCAGCCTTCAGTCTGAAAAAACGCAGCAGGGAATTTGTGACAATCTATAATCACATGATTACGTTAATAATTCTTAAACAATTATAACTTTTCCCGACGGAAATACTGCACTGAAAACCTTTTCTACTATCTCGAACATGCCCTACTGAAATATTTTTGTTTTCAATATATATGTACAAAGTCCTCTTTTGCTGAATTGTATTAATGTGGTCATAGTGTCCGACAAATTTCCTGCTGAGTTTTTTCAGAATGATAGCTTAAATACAACGTTATCATGCTCATTTGAAAACGCATTCGTAGATAGAAAGTTTGCCTCGTCAAAAGGAAGCCACTTACGAAGTTTCAAGTATGTATCAACTTTTACAAAAAGAGTGTTTTCCCGTGGATTAATGCATTTGTTTTCAAATAGAGTTGCCATATTTCCATTTATAAATTTTATTTTTTATTATTTCTTTATTGACAATTGTGTTATGTGGTCTACATCTCGTACCATAGATCACACATCTTGTACCAAGAGTCATACGTTTTTATCGATAGTCGGATAATATTTCAGTTCTCGAGAAAAAAACATAATGTTGAACAATAACAGTGCTCTGAAAGGAGACAGGCTGACCATTTTGATATTATAACAAATGGTTTCAAAAAAACCCAAACGTAAATTTTGATCCCTGGTACAACATTCTTCTCTCGTTATCATAAATTCGATTATAAGAATAAAGAAGTTTTATTTTATTAATAATTTGTATTTTTAGAGTAAAATATATTTTTCATTTTTTAAGGATGTTAGCTTGAAGCTATATAAAGGTCAATGAACAGTTATTGTGTTGCCGCACCGTTTAATTCCTCTCTCTTCTAAGCTTTCCGTTAAGTTTTTCTACACGGCCAATACTAGGTAATGCTCTAGAGGCCGCCACCGGCTATCCACAATTTTCAAATAACCCGTACAAATTTTTAAATTATTTTATAAAGGCACATAACATAAAAAGGGTAAGTTAAACCTATGAGTGCTGCATAAGTTTACTTCCATTTTCCTTCAAAAAAAATTTCTAATGTTTAAATGGTTCTATATAGTTTACTCAACTGGATCATTCGAATTTAGCAGTAACAGGAAATTATTCAAGGGGGTAATACTCGTGTCGTGTTTTCTAATTCTCCTAATTGTCTCGTTTTTTTATAATTCATATTATATATCTTTCAGATTGTCCCCCTCTGGCTTATTGGCTGGCGACGCCCTTGTTAGTCTGTTTTAAGCCACGGATACCGTACTGCTTATTATATTTCGAAAAAAAGTACACAAAATTATGATAAACAAATAATAATTTGCTTAATTAAAATTTTGAAAAGCCTCCTAGTCATTTTAATCAACAAAATGATTTCAGCTATATGTATAGCTTGCTTTATGTTTTATTTAGCATAAAATATTTGTTATTAGCATAAAATGCTTTTCCGAGTTATTTAGAATATTCTGTATATAAATAAAATCAATAGGTACGGTAGAAAAGTTAATACATTATTTATGCATTTTGAATTTTCACTATTTTCCGATACGTTTGCAATCAAAATTTATCTGCGTAGTAAAGGTCCAAAATATATTTGTTCTGTCAAAAAAAAAAAAGAAAAGAAATACATGACAACTTACTTAAGTCGTTTGCCAATGCCAATAGAATTTCGCGAAGGCTAATACCTACTTAGTGTTTTTTATTTTACTATATTAAACTTCATCAATTCGTCAAAAGACGCAAAATGAAAGAAATTTTGAAGCTTGATCGAACTTTATAATGATTAATTCAACCTTAACCCGTCATTTTGCTCAGAATCAATTTTTTCAAATGGTATATGTTGTTGAAACTTTTTATATTTTCATATAATTTTGTCTATTTTCGAATATATTTTTTTTCAGGTCCTTGTGAGAATTTCTCTCATCGCAAGAGTAAAGATCAAAAATTTTCAGACCTCTTTATGTACTTTCGTTGGTTTAATATAAGTCGTCCTGAATAAGTTAGTAAAACTGATGATAGAAATATGGTGAAATTAGTCCAATAGCATTCAATAATCACGTAATCAAACTATCTTTAATAAACTATTGTACTAACAAAAAATTTTTATAAAATTATTTAGAGGCTATTATTTTCAAAGTTAAAGAATATTTAACGCGTGAAATATTTGACGCATGTGTTGAACGCGTGAGTAAAAATCTATCATCACGCTACTAAAGATTACCAAACTGTTGGCGCGAGTGTTGACGCCGCCTAGCCACTGATTACCTCTGATCAAGTCGAGAATCGGTGATGTGGCGAACAAACAATGATGTTACCGAACGCATTAAGTTGATCCTCTATAATGTAAAAAAAAAAACCTTTTGCACAAAGAAAAAACAATCATCGATTGTAAATAAGCTTTCAGCCTCAAGCGAAACATATTATTTACTTGCAGTTAATATGAAAAATTTTCGTAAAAAATACTGCATATATAATAAATATCTTTTATGATATAAAATAAAAATATTAACAATAAGATATTTTCTACAAAGATATCGAATGTAATAACGAAAGATATATAATTGCAATTTATATATGGGAGACTGTTGTATTTTAAATAAAGATTCATGCCTACAAAAAAAATTTTTTTCACTGGATTGGATATATTTTGGTTTATACTATGTTATTAGGAATCATTTCTTTCTATAAGGCCGTTAGATTTTCTTGAAAAACTCGAAGTCAAAAATTGGAAAATTCAATGAAGGAGTTGGTAAGGATCCTGATTTACAAGAAAATCTCGAGAGACTAGCCGGTGAAAATTAAAAAAAACAACTATTTAAATTCAAGTTAAAGCCTTAATAAATAATTCCAAAGAAGAAACCGTTGTGCCCGACTAATAAGGAATGTATGAGCACGGTAGTGGGGAGCCCATTTAAAAGAAATATAGTTTTCAATTTCGATCGTGAATTATGTCATAACTTGACAATATAAGAAGAAAAGTAAGAATGCAATTTTTCGATATTTGAGCAATTTTCAAAATATAATTGAAAATTTTATTTAATTTATGTTTCGATATTTCGAATACCAAGGCAGATATCGAAGAATTTTATGCCTATTTTTTGTCTACATTCATAAAGTTATAGCAAAATTCATCATAATTGTTGAAAATAAGGTACAAATATTTTCAACCAGTTTAACTAAGTCTAAACTTGCCTTGGCGCTCGTATAACTTTAACACATGCAAAAAAATCCTAAAAAGAAAAATTTCATAATTTAACAATTCTCAACGTGGGACCCAATTCTTAACATTGGCTCAATTTTTTTTTTATTCTGTAAAAAATTGGTTTTTGAACATTTCGCCTTAAAAATGGCTATTTATACTTTATTTGAAAGCACATGAGCATCCAAGTTATCGCGGTTGCGTGTCCTCTTGGAACTGTGATTCGATATAGTTATTTACTTTTTATTAATATTATATTAATTTATTTTGTTAATTATCTCGCAAAGTAGGCCTCAGATCCAAAATTGGTTAATAACTTTTTCCTTCATTTTTATGAGCTTATTCTGTAGGCCAACGATCTGCAGTCAATAACAGAACGCCCTGTATAGTTGTTTGTATAATGGATGCAATATTTTTCAAGAATCTGAATGACGATCCATATTTTAATCAAGGTTTAACACTCTACCTTATGTGCTACAGGATATCATTTCCTATAAATTCCTTAAGGAATATGTGTTATATTACAAGAGGTTAAATGTGTAAAGTGCATTAAAATTTGTATACATAGTGAGTTGAATTATCGCTTGTGAAATAGATACTATAATATAAAGAAAATATCTATAATAATGTTTTGCAACTTTGTGATTTCTCGTTTAAATGTGATAATGGTGCAGTATTTGCTACTATTCGGAGAAAAGATGTGATACCTATGTATATCATGTTATCGATTTCATTTGCACTTTATCTGTTCACATGAATTTCAATAAATTGAACTTATTGAAAATGATTCCTTAAAGAAAATTATCTTTCGAAATACAGTGAGTTTATTTATGACGTGGTTATAGAAATGGAATAATAAAGCGAAATGAAAGCACTTAAAAATAATATCAATCGCCACGATATTGGATTCAATAAATAAGTATTTTATACTAATTGTGAGCAATATGCCGACTTTGGGTCTTAGACAAATAATTTTTAACCGACTTTAAGCAAAAAAGGAGAAGGTTATCAATTCGACTGTATTTTTTTTTATGTATGTTACCTCAGAACTTTCGACTGGGTGAACCGATTTTGATGATTCTTTATCTATTTGAAAGCTGGTACTTCCCTTGTGGTCCCATTTCATTTTGGTATAGTTCTATCACCATCCATGAGAAACCATAAAAATCTTAAATTTGCATTAAGTATGCACGACAAGAGGATGAATAACTCAATATAACGCCAACCGATTTCGATGAATTTTGAGATTCACTAAAAATCACAAAGTAAAAAAAAAACTTTAAACAAAAAATAAACCGACTTCAAAAGAAAAACTTTTTGTCAAAACAAATTAATATGCACTAAAAAGTAAAAAAATAACGATAATATAATGTAGTTAAAATTATTGTCATTTTTTGAGTCGTTATCAAAAAAATATTTCCTGTTTTATTTATAAATTTGTACATTTTCATTGAAGTACAGATTTCTGTTTTATCAATTTTTATATCTACCATACATTTAGTTTTGAGATAATGTATAAAAAATATTAGGTATATAAATATTCATACAAATATCATATTTTTGGATACATTTCAATAAATTTATTATTTAAATAACGGATTTTTTTTTCAATTCTCTTTAATTAAGATTACTAGACAAGAATTTGTCAATAATTAGTTTACGATTGAATGTAACATATTATATATCAAAATTAGTCGAACAGACCATGATGTAAATATTGTGTGCATAATTAAATGTGAACAACAATAATAAGTAATTAAATAACGGAATATAAAACTTAGTGCGGTTATTTATAAACTGGAATTAAATATATGATATTTTATTTATATTATGGCCGATATTTTTTACACTTTCCTCCAGGTTAAAGTTACAATTAAGGATGTACAAACATCAAGGCAATTTTATAAAATGCTTTATTTTTTTATATGAAGTTGAACTAAGTCTAAATCAATTCTGAAAATTTTAGGGATAGTTTCCCTATTATGGAATTAAATAAATGACTTCAAAAGTAGGCATATTTAACATTTATGGTAAAACGGTAGATGGATGATAATTTTTTCATAGATTTCTACAAAACTAGTCGGTGGAAACTAAAAAAAAACTATTTAAATTAAGTTTAAAACCAACCTTAAAAAATTATTGAAAATAAATAAAACTCCTTGTGATTGACTAATTAAGGATGTATGAGCACGGTAGTGGGGAACACAAACTTAAAAATATATATTTTCAATTTTGATGGTGAATTATGTTATAACTTGACAATATAAGACGAAAAGTAAGAGTAAAATTTTTCCGATATATGGAGTAATTTTTAAAATATCGGAAAATGAAAATTTTGTTTAATTATTTAGCTTTCGATATTTCGAAAACCAAAGCAGAGATCGAAAAATTGTATTCTTATTTTTTTTTCTACATTCATGAAGTTAAAATTTATAAATACTTGAGATAAGAATACTTCGAAAGTGAAAAGTTAATCATTTATCTCTCTAGTAAATCTATGCAACCTAATCAAAATGGTGTAGATGTTTGATCTCTTGACTTTAACTATCTTCATACTAAGTTTAATTATTTAATTATTATTATTTACCTTTTATTCATTTTATAACATGAACACTTCAAATACTCTGAAGTAGAAAGAAAATAAATAGGATCATGTGCAGATAGTGTAGATACATTTTTAGCATCCTGATAGAAAGTTTCACTTTGGAAAAACAAAATAAAAAATTTTATGTCGTGAGGTATCTATAATTCTAAAATGAGTGCTTGATAAATTATTCGATCAATTTGAGAGAGAGAATTTCTTATTTGATTGGTAGTCTAATTGAAGAGTAACAAACGAACGTTAAAAAAGGGGCAAAGTACAAACTTTGGGCTATTTCGCAAAAATCAAAATTTGAAATTTTAAAAGGGTAGGCTAGAATTTCCTATAAAGTTGGTAGTCATATTGAAGCGTAACAGAAGAACGATAAAAAAGGGACAAATTACAAACTTTGGGCTATTTCGCAAAAATCAAACTTTTTTTTCACAAAAGTTTGCTGCTACCTTAGTCCATGAAAACTTCGTACAAATCCTCCAGAAAATGGAAAACTAAGGCATGTTTTCTAGTACAGTATATCGCGCGTTATATGATCTACTTTTTTTAAATTTTTAATAATCTCACTAGGGGGTTGCTATCTTTGAGCCTTTCGATTTTCTATTTGAAAAGTATTGACCTGTCGTTTAAAAGCCATATCCATTACAGCTTGTTTCTGGTGTTTTATACTAAAAACAGGGTTAGTGATAAATAAATACGACACAAAGGTCACATAGGTAGTGATAAATAAATAAATAGGAAACGCTTTCTTTGATTGAGCTTACAACTAATTACCAATTGACAACCAATTAAAATATTTCTAGGTATACAACGTCACACATGTGCTCACGTATGCATGTAAATAGTTTAGCCAAAGAGCTAACTATAGTAAGCTCTGCATGGTTCTAAATACCTCGTGCCTGATGTCATTTCGAGTCGTATTTTATACGAAACTATGTATAGGAGGTCAGGCTGTTTTATAAATCCATTTTGCAACTCCTAGAACACGATTTGGAAGGTTTCGGGGTGAATAATTTATGTTTGTCTTTTAGTTTGAATAAGCTAGAATTCGATATGTATCCGATGTAGGGTATGTCCTCCCAAGAGGAAAATTTCCGCTTTTTTCGTCTCGGACTGAAACTCCTAAAAATTAAACCAGAAGGTTAAAAATCAGTCTGTATATTGTGTTATTGTCCAAGACGTGTCTTATCCGTTTCAGAATATCATGGAATTTGAAAATTTAAGCCTCATCAGCTCTTTCTGAACCTATAGGTTTAGTTTCTGTCAAAAAGTGCACTTTTGGGAATGAAAATATTTCAACTTTTCCTCATTTGTCGCCCTATTAGCTCAGTTCGTTAAGGCGTAACCAATTCCGTCCGCGGTATGCATAGGGTAGCGGGTTCGATTCGCGCCGTCACAACAAAATTATTTTAATTAATAGTTGTGATAGGCTGGTGTAGTGCATGGTATATGCATGAAGGAGGTGCACTCAACCTCTGAAATTGAGGAGCTGATAAATTAAATTATCAGCGGAAAAGTAGTAAAACACATACATGGTATCACAATGGGCTCTAAAGCCTTAGTGTGTCCTTCGTGGACAGCCAATATAGCCTAACCTCATTTGTGTGTTGAAAATAATAGATTTTCGAGATTTTGAGTTTGTCGTATTTGAGAGGTCAAAACTCTCCTTAATGATTTTGTGGGTTGGAAATTTATGAGAATGGAGTCTCGAGTCTCGATAGATTTATGGAAATCCCCGTTTTCAATTTTTGTTATTCAACGAATTTTTTTTGCATGCCGTATCCTATCAAAATTAAGTCGCCACGATTTTAAAACTTTAAAACTTCATTTTTCTTATTACCATGACTATATTGTTACTGAATGAAGGAAGGGCTGTCTAAGGTCGACTCTGCTACGATAACTACAGTATAATAGTAGCTGCCTTCGATATCTATATCTAACCCATATAGAATATTTTAATTGGTTATTAATAAAAGATTACATCTCATATTTCAATAAGTCATGAATTCAAGCAAAAAATATGGAAGTTATAGGTTTCAAAAGTCATTTAACATAAAATTTAATACAAACTAATTCATATAATATGAAGGACGAACTACTTTATATATATATACATTTTTATACATTTATTACAGTTTTTAACATTTCTGCCGAAAAAAAAAAACATTTCCTAAGTACCTAATACAAATTTTTTTTTGAAAAAAAAAATTGTAAATTATTAATTTTTTTTAATGACCTAGAATTTTGTGTTTTTTAACTTATTTTTTTCAAAACTTAATTATTTATTTTTCATGGTGGAACATTTTATCTTTCGTATTATTTAAAATTTTTTTAATTCAACTTTTTTTAAGGTTGGCGCCAATTTCTCACTCTCGGTATCTCACTCACAAACGGTTTATCGTTATAGACCTAAAGAGAGACCTAAAAAAGTACACGTGTAGCTGTCTTCGTCTGTCTTACATTACCTCTATGAAATACAGAGACATGCACGTATTTATACAATAATTCGAAATATTATTAATCGCGCTATGATAGACTGCGAGACAAAGAGGGAAGACGGTCCCTTTTTTCGGTCTCTTTCTTAGCGATCAATAATTTACTTATTGCGTAACCTATGCTTTTAAGCCTCTATGTTATATAACCTCTTTGGTAATTTCTCTCGGACGGTACCCAGTCACTACCATATTGATTATTTGTTTTAAGTTCGAGCTGTCAAGTTAGTCAATGTTTTGTTTACATATTAGCAATGTCGAGTTGTCTCATAAACAAGATGGCGGCAACTGGTTACATGCGCGAACTAAACCAAAACTCATCGTCCATCGAACATACCTTGTCTAATTCTTCTATGGTTTATAACATCTTGGTCATTACGCATTTAAAATTTTATTCACGTTTGGAGTGGGTAAATTAATTGGTACGACTTTTTCAATAACGAACGAATTATTTTAAACTTTATATTTATTTATCACCATAAAATAAATGCAACCCTCATTATTAGTCCCAACTTTGTGTATTATATTTGAGAGTCTTCAAATATTAAAGCAAATTTACAAGATTTAAATGTGCTTCTCATCTTTCGCTTATATTTTCTCGTATCACTTAGTTTCTTTTATGTCTATTGGCATTAATATTATTTTTATGTCGATAAATTGTTCCTGGGGAGCATAAACTCAAATTTGAGCCTAAAAGATTCACTACGTAAAAGGAGATCCAATTTCAGACTCCTATGTTCGCAACTCTGTAAATTAAAACGCTGTGAATACTAATTCCAAACGTCAAATGTTAGCTTGAAACATTCCATTTACGATATGAATCGTTTAACTAACGCTCAGCAACGCTGAACTCCTGTGTTACTCCCTGTACTACACAAAAGAATAAAAATTGAATTGACTTAATTATTTCTAGAAAATTTCTTTACAAAAGAACTATACGATATTATTTTCATTATATTTGTTAAAAATTCATTTTATAATTTAATAAACTTGGATATTTTTTTAATGAATCGTATTTATATTAAAATATGTCTTACTTAATTTTTTTACGTCAAAAATATATTTCTTAGATATCTACATATTTTATATTAAAATATATTTATTATATCTATTATGTTGCAATATTATCTATCACTCGTTTTTTTAAAGGTGATCCAACTTCAGTTTCCTATGTTTGCAACTCAATAAATTAGAACGCTGTGAATTTTCGCTAGTTTAAAAAGTCAAATGTTCAAATAACGCTCAACACTTTATGGGAAAATTATGGTCAATTTAATCGCCCTAATGAGTGAATAATTAGTATCATTGTGCAAAATTTGGAGGAAACTATATGAATTGACATTCAGCCAAGAATACGTGATTGGATTTATTTTTGTGGAGTTTTCTGAAGTTGGGTCTATATGAACAAACCTGCAACGTTGGATCGATCACTTAAATGCTAAAATCCACCAAATTAAAGCCGAAATAATATTTCAAATCTTGCAAATAATCGTAGAAATTAACCTTGAACGAATAAACTTCTGCAGATGGTCCAGAAGTGGCCATTTGCTTGACATCATTTTTAACCCCTGAACCAAAAAAGGGGTGTTATAAATTTGATCGGTATGGGTGTCAGTCTGTCTTTGTGTCTGTCTGTGGCATCTTAGGGTCTAAACGGATGAACCGATTTGAATTTTTTGTTTCGTTTGGGAAGTAAGCTATGTTTCAAGAGCGAGTTTAAGGATGTGTATCCGAAACAACTTAAAAATAGGCAATGATCCTCAAAATCGGTTAAGGAAAAAATTTTGTGTATTTCACTTGTTTATTTTAAATGGAGGATACTTCATAAAGATAATATTACATTTTGTGGGTTAAAGAAACAAAATTAAAGTTAGGAAACTCAATTTGGATCACTCTTTATTAAAATCAACTAAGTATAATCAATAATACAAATTTGTAGAATTGTTGACTCAAACATGAAGAAATGCTCCAATCAACCAACAAACAGACTCGCATTTAAATGAAGAATCCTTTTGTTCGATACAATAATAGATTATATAGAATTTCTTTGATATAAGAATCAATTATGACATTCTTCCAATAAAAAATAAGTTCTTATATTGAAAATATATTTACTGACATTCATCGGAACATATATTTTCAATAAGAGACAATATAACATATTTATCAACAACAAGTGGAAATAAACAGTTGACCGAGTAAATTGTTTAAACACTCTATATAGATATAATGGCACCAAATTATTCCCGGATTTTGGAATCTGGACCCACTTAATATTATCGGATTGCCAAGTATGAAATAATCACTACTACTGGAGTAAATCTAAGCAAAAAAAGGCTGTTTTATGGATTAAAAGTTCGAGCAGCGAAACTTTGGGGTTTTTCTTTTCACATCAAAATAAGTATTTTTTGAAATTTTTTACTTTCCCGGAGTGGTGCAACATGTTTAAAAAACAAAATGGCGTCAAAAATGAAATTTTTTTCAGAAATTTTATCATTTTTATTTTATATTCGCAAAAGGAGACATCGGTGCATATCCAAATTTGGTAGGTTTGTAGTCAGTGTTAAGAACTACTCCTCATATTTTTTTGGTGGGGTTTCGTCCCTTCCCCTCCCAGTTATATACATACATATGGTAAAACAGTTCATTTGACTATAACTTGAAAAATATTCGATTGATTTTAATGAAACTAATATCAATAGTAGGTTTTATTACTTACAACTTTCGGTTAAAATTTTAGCGAAATTCGTTAAATAGTTCGGCCAAAATTTCCAATTTAGGGAATTTTTTAAAAAGGCTGCCATTTTATGCCATTTTGTCCTACGAGGTTGAATTTTTTTTTAAATTGTAGCATTTTTTGTTTTCTTTCGATTTTATAATAAGTGGCTTACCCGTAAGATGACTCCTTGATCCATATTTTTGCGAAAAACGGAAAATTTAACACTTTCTGGAAATAATTGTTTGGGGGGTGTATGGACTGGTTTTGGGGGGTGTTTTTTGCTTTGGCTTGAGAAAACTATTTTTAAAAGAGGTCTATATGGTTTAAAGCAAAATTTTTAAGTTTTATCCCCCGCGCTGTAAGGGGGAAGGGGTGTATGAAATAAATGTATCTTAAAATATTTTAAAAAGAGGTCAAAATAGCTTAAAATGCTAAAGTGACCCAAAATTTTAGATGTTTTTATTAATATAGCACTTTTTACGACATCCACCCCTTCCCCTCCCGCTTTCATATTTTTTTGCAAATTCAAAATTTTTATGACGTATAAAGGGGTTTTTGGGGTCGCTGATCTCGAACTTTTGGCCCTAATAAGTACACTCCCTAAAAATATTACAATTGTTTTTGATAATCTATTGCAAAATTCGAGATCAGCGACCCCAAAAACCCCTTTATACGTCATAAAAATTTTGAATTTGCAAAAAAATATGAAAGCGGGAGGGGAAGGGGTGGATGTTGTAAAAAGTGCTATATTAATAAAAACATCTAAAATTTTGGGTCACTTTAGCATTTTAAGCTATTTTGACCTCTTTTTAAAATATTTTAAGATACATTTATTTCATACACCCCTTCCCCCTTACAGCGCGGGGGAAAACTTAAAAATTTTGCTTTAAACCATATAGACCTCTTTTAAAAATAGTTTTCTCAAGCCAAAGCAAAAAACACCCCCCAAAGCCAGTCCATACACCCCCCAAACAATTATTTCCAGAAAGTGTTAAATTTTCCGTTTTTCGCAAAAATATGGATCAAGGAGTCATCTTACGGGTAAGCCACTTATTATAAAATCGAAAGAAAAAAAAAAATGCTACAATTTAAAAAAAAATTCAACCTCGTAGAACAAAATGGCATAAAATGGCAGCCTTTTTAAAAAATTCCCTAAATTGGAAATTTTGGCCGAACTATTTAACGGATTTCGCTAAAATTTTAACCGAAAGTTGTAAGTAATAAAACCTACTATTGATATTAGTTTCATTAAAATCAATCGAATATTTTTCAAGTTATAGTCAAATGAACTGTTTTACCATATGTATGTATACATATATATATAACTGGGAGGGGAAGGGACGAAACCCCACCAAAAAAATATGAGGAGTAGTTCTTAACATTGACTACAAACCTACCAAATTTGGATATGCACCGATGTCTCCTTTTGCGAATATAAAATAAAAATGATAAAATTTCTGAAAAAAATTTCATTTTTGACGCCATTTTGTTTTTTAAACATGTTGCACCACTCCGGGAAAGTAAAAAATTTCAAAAAATACTTATTTTGATGTGAAAAGAAAAATCCCAAAGTTTCACTGCTCGAACTTTTAATCCATACACAAGGCGTAATTTCACTCTACTATACATATTATAAAACAAAGTCGCTTTTTCTGTCCCTATGTCCCTATGTACGCTTAAATCTTTGAAACTACGCAACGGATTTTGATGCAGTTTTTTTAATAGATAGAGTGATTTAAGAGGAAGGTTTTTATGTATAATACATCCATATTATAGTAGAGTAAGGGGTTGAAAGGGATATGCTTCAAAAACTAAAAAAGTTGTGCATCGATTAAGCTCAAATATTGACACGATATACAACCAGCTTCAAAGATCTATTGTTTTTGTCTACTTTTAACCTTCGGAGGGTAGAAAGGGGTAGCGAGAAAGTGGGAAGGAATTATCGAATATTTACAAATATACCTAAGTGGGGTATCAAATAAAAGAGCATGACGTGTACATTACAAAACTGTTATCCCACGCAAGGAAATGTGGAGGGAGGGGTGCAAGTGGGGATGTTGCCCAGCAAAGCGGGTAGTTCACAGCTAGTAATCAATAAACGTCCTATTTGGAGCTACCTAAAAATTTTTGACTCTCTATCTTTTATAATTTTTGAGGAAATTGCAGTTTTGCCCTAATTTGAATTTTTAAGGAGAAAGCAGAATATTTACGAAAAAATGTTTCAAACAAAAGTTGTTTATATTTTTATAAGAAACATTATAAACACATCATCAATAAATTATATAAGACAAAGTCCCTATCGACTGTCTGTCCCTAATCCTTATATATGCTTAGATCTTTAAAACTACGCAACGGATTTTGATGCGATTTTTCTTATAGATAGAGTGATTCAAGAGGAAAGTTTTTATGTATATTATATGCATAATATAGTAGAGTTAGGGGTTGAAAGGGATTTGCTTCAAAAAATTAAAAAGTTGTGCATCGATTAAGCTCAAATATTGACAAGATATACAACCAGCTTCAAAAATTGTTCTTATCTATTTTTAACCTTCAGAGAGTAGAAAGGTGGAGCTAGAGAAAGTGGGAATGAATACTCGAATATTTTCAAATATACCCAAGTGGGGTTCTCTTTTTTTTTTTTTGAATTTCGAATTTGACCAAAATCGGAATGGTTTATTTAAGTGAGTTTGTTTGTAGCTTCAATATTTATAATAGCGTTACGAATTTGGGACTAAACTTTATATACTCTGATATATTTCATAGATAGGATATACAAATTGATGGTTCTAACCAAACGAGAAATGTTTTCTATGTAGGCTCAGAGTAAAAAAAAAGCATTATATATATTTCTATGATTTGTTCTACCCTTTGAACGTTCTATTTATTATTATTTTTCAAGTTCACAGCAAAAAACACAAATTGTATCAAATTAATTAAATGAATTCATATACAGTGTCGTCGAAATTGGTGATGTATGTGATTAATTACTGGTGATATAAGGAGATGTGCAAGGATTGAATTAAACTAGGGATTTCAATAAAACCTTATAAATACATTTTTTGATTAAAAAAGTTTCCAAAAATCACAAAAATTTCCTAAGTCGTCGGACTTTTTATTATTATTTTATCGTTCAAAGTTGGCTGAATAAATGATGAATCATATAGGTTATCCATTTCAATTCGATATTCCTATATCAAAAAATCTAGAGAGTGTGATAAAAAATTATCTAAAATCTTTTAGTTTATAATAATACCATAAAAATATAAGGTTACCGATAATATAAAAACAAAATTTTAATTAAATTCATTTAATTAAGAGTTCATCGAACATCCATCATTTGATGAGCAGAGGCGACTAAATAATGTAGGTTTACAATCACTTTAAATGGCAAAAATGTTTTTCGTAAAAATCGCCACTTTTTTTCGAAAAATTATTTGAAAATCAAATGGATTTGGTAGAAATTCGAATCGGTATGAAAAATTTCTAACGCTTGCTGTTCCGAAGATGAACATTTCCGGACATACGTCCCCCGAACCATTAATGTTTCATCTATCTCCCCTAAGATTATTGAATTCTGATACACCCGCTATAAAAGCAGATTGATTTTATAATTGTATGTCATTAGAAATGCAATGTTTGATTTGAAATTCAATAGAATCATTATTTATGCAAGTTTAAATGTCAGATTTATTAACAGTAATTCAGAATGATTAAAGACGAATAATTATAGATGAACACGTTGAGAGATAAAGATATAAAACAATTGGGTTTGATTATTTATTTATATCGCACTAGTCGTCACTTGTCTGCTTCGCACGATGACTTTAACCTTTCACTAAAATAAAAATCGATACAATAAATAGATTTTATCCTATATGATCTCTGCTTCGTTATATATACTAAGGTGTGATCCAAATTTAGTTTCCTAACTTTTTTTCATCAAATATTAAGAATGTACGAGAGCAAGGGCAATTTTGGATTAAAGGCTTGATTTTTTTAAAAATATGAAGTTGGACTATGTCCAAAGCAATTCTGAAAATTTAAGCGGGGGGTTGCCTGGTTATTTAAATAAATAAATGCCTTCAAAAGTAGGCAATTTTAACATTGGTCTTATGAGAAAAAGGTAGATGGATGATATGATTTCATATAAATCTCCAAAACTAGTCGGTAGAAATTTAAAAAAAACTATTTTAATTAAAGATAAAACTTGAATAAATTATTTAAAAAAAAAAAAAAAAAAAAAAAAAAAAAAAGGGTTGTGCTCGGCTTATTAAGAATGTATAAGCACGGTAGTGGGGGCACAAATTTAAATAATATATATTTTCTATTTTGATGGTGCATTATGATATAACTTGACAATAGAAGACGAACAGTAAGATAAAAAATTTTCGATAACTAAAGTAATTTTCAAAATATCGAAAATTGAAAATTTTGTTTAATTATCTAGCTCTCGATATTTCGGAAACAAAGACATATATCGAAAAATTTTATTCATATTTTTCGTCTAGATTCATGAATTTTAACAAAATTCAACATCGAAGTTGAAAATAAGGTAAAAATATTTTCAACCACAAGTCTTAACTTGCTTTGGCGCTCATACTTCCTTAACTGAACGCACGTTTTATTTCGGATTTTATTTCGGATATAATTTGGCTAATCATACATGGCGTATCCTATCGTCGATGCTTACAGTCTCCTTCAACTTTTGTACAATTATGCGAATTGTTTGCTCACTAGGACGATTTAATTGGCCATAATCTTCTCGTCAAAGTCTACACACTGTTCTTACAGAATTTTTATGTGTGTTTTATTTCAAGTGAACAATTGAGGACTAACTGAGCTTCACCTTTCCCTATATTTTTATATTTATACAATCTTAAAATAATCCAAAATCTTCTTTGGTTAAAAAAATTAATAATAAAAAAAACATAGCATGTACGTAATTGCTTTTTGCCAACATGATTTTCTATTATTAAAGAAATGTATGAAATGTCAACTTATCAATATCTTTTATGAAAAATACTTGATATTTAAAAGAAACATATTTTACAAAAAATGACATATTCTACCACATTTTATCACAACATTACAATCACATTAATCAAATTTTTCTCGTAAGATATATTACTCCAGGTATAATAAAGTCTGTTGAAAGAAATTTTACTTAAAAATGTTTTATAGTTTAAATCGACATTTTTAAGAATACAATAACTTTTCATTTAAAAATTATCCAACTAGAAATTATTAAATTCGTTTATTTTTCTTATATACATAATCAAAGACATCTAAACTCGTGAGCAAAAGGGGTCCATTTCGAAAGTTATATTTCCCCCCATTTAAATGTTTCTTACTGTTAAATGTAGACTGTAAGACAGAAAAGGTGCTGTCTTAAATGATTATGGCAAGTCTACCAAACTTCTCTCTTCGACTTTTTTCGAAAGCTCTGCGTTTTCAATGGTCATGATAACGGCATTTTTAAGCTATCGGTCTGAAAAAACGCAGCATGGAATTTATCGGATACTATTTTCCGCTTGGTATCGCCCCCAAGTTGCTGCCGCGCATCATATGTGCTACCGTTAATACAGAATTTTATCTCATTTGAATAAAAACAAAAGGTAGCCACTGGGAATGACAAAAAGTAGCGGAAACAAATGTATAATATACCTCCTTTGCTATAATACACCGTTTACCTCCGACGCAGTGCCTTAGTCTATATTTTCGGAGAAAATATGACTAATAAAAATTGAAAACTCAAACTTAGTAAAATAAAATCAGATTAAATTCATTCAATTAACTCTTTAGGAGACATTTTAGAAAATTATATGACTGGCTTACAGGGTATCGCCCCAATTTTTCCGTTTCTCAGATTAAATGAACTTTGTAATAGGAGATCGGACTAAGTTTGTATTCAATATTATATTTGTTGCACTTATTACTTCATGAATAGAAAAGTGAAGTTGATTTTAAAAAATCTATACTAGTATGCAATCTATGACGGAGATTTTTGTAAAATAACTTCGTGAATAAGCAAAATTAACACTTTAGATTGCAAGCCATTAATAATATTTTCATCTAAAACTAACAGTGTGTGGTTTGGGAGTGTAGGGGATAATATTTTTTGCAAAAGAAAATTGCATAGTTATACTGCAAAAAGTGTTCATTTACATGAAAACATTTTAAAATATAAATACCATGTGATCCAATATTTAAAATAACACCATATAAATACAGGGCCGTAACGAGAGTAATTGCCTGTGGCAAGTATATAGGTTGCGCCTTATATATATCGGGATCGGCTCTAACGATTTTGATGAAAATTCGTATACTGATAGTATTTAACATAAGAGTAAAGACAAAATGACGGAGAGCTGCTATAATCGTGTCATTTTACCTTAAAGAGTCTGTACATTTAATTGATAAACTTCTTAAATTTATTCAAATGATGGAGTATTAAATTGAACTATTGATTTCTCTCTACGTTTCCGAGTAAAATATGAAACTCATTACTCTCCTAAATATAAAACAGAGTAAAAAAATTGGATTAAAATTGTAATTATTATTAATATATTCGATGATCACAAAAAGTACCATATTGGCAATTTTGATAAACCAAGTACCTATGTAATCCTACTAAATTTGGGTCATACTTTTCAAATTTGTGATCCAAGTTAACCTAGCTCTAATATGTTTCAAGAATGTGGAGTCCTGGTCCCGGAATTAAGCACAAAATGATAGCTAGCGAAAAACCGACACCGCAGCTGAAAAAATTGTCCCAAAGTTAATTGATTTAAAAAAAAATTCTATTAAGATCGGATAAAATTTGCCTGTGTTATCAAAAAAATCGAATTTTTTAACTTTATGACGTCATCAGAATCCAAATAAACTAATTTTGTTCTATCACATCCAAATATTATCCAATTTTGATAAACCAAGTATGTAATCCAACTAAATTTAGCTCATACTTTTCCGTTTAGAAGCTACAATGCCACAGGTAGACACACAGATATACAGACACGTTAAACTTTATAACATATACGTTTTTAATGAGGTGTTAAAAAATAAATTATGTTGATATCTCAAATCGTTTTAATAATAACTCCAACGGAACATCTCTATATTACTATTCACTGACTAAAAACCATTCTTGTCATGCATGGATGGTTGCAAAATATAATGATAAAGCCATTGGGACAAAAATAATCAAAGACAAAATGATTTGTTTCATGTTAGATCATCCTGTTTATAAGTGTATATTTAAATGAGTTCATTCTGATCATTTAACTTTTCATATTAAGTATAATGACGATATTTTTTCTTGATTAAAAATGTCGACACAGTTGTTTCAAACAGTTCAGATTTAAACTTACAATTAAATTAGATTGAAGAGTAAAAAGTGCAGGGCAGAGGCGTATATTGTTAGAAAACCAATTTTGAAAACCTATATTTGTATACTATGCATATATGTAATATGCAAGGTATACTAAATTTAGTCACAAGTTTGTAACGCTTAAGAATATTGATGCTATCAACAAAATTTTGCTATAGGTGTTCATAGAATCACCTAATTAGTCCATTTCCGGTTGTCCGTCCGTCTGTGGACACGATAACTCAAAAACGAAAAAAGATATCAAGCTGAAATTTTTATAGCGTGCTTGGGACGTAAAAAGTAAGGTCAAGATCGTAAATGAGCATAATAGGTGAATTGGGTCTTGGGTCCGGAGGACCCATCTTGTAAATCGTTAAGATAGAATAAAAGGTTAGAAAAAGTAAAAAATGTTACTTATAAAAAAATAAACAACTTTTGTTTGAAACATATTTTCGTAAACATCACTGTTTACCCGTGAGAGCGCAAATTGTATAGAATGTATAATATGGGAATATCAGTTATATATGTGTGACATGTATGTATGTGTAATGTGAAAGAGTAATCAACACTGTTTATACATGATATTTCAACAATTAACTCAGTCAAATGTTTGTTTTCACTAGTTTATTTTATTTTTACTAGGGTTGAGTGATATGTCTTGATAAAGAAAATAGATACTTCACTTTCAAATTTGAATGTTGCTTTCGCACTTATTTTGAAAAGTTTGGCACTTTTGAATGCTTGTTATTTAAAATGTTATGTTAGTGTTTTGAAGTGCAATGAAGTATGAAATACGCGTTCGAACCATTTCTAACATTAGAATGAATTTTTTGATTTATGAGTTTATGCCCTTTACTAAATAATGTTTTTTTATAAATGCAAAAGACATTTTATTTAATATGGTTTTTTATAATAATATTATTATTAATATTATTATCAATTTCAATTTAATTTCTTATTTTCTAATTATTTTTATATTGTGTTAACGAGTATCATTTATAATCTATAGACTGGTGAACAATTTCCAAAACGAATCACATAATAATAAATTTCACTTTTACTTAAGTGATTCGTTCGTTCTTATAATATTAAGTAATTCGTTTTTCTTGCCCGTCAGTATATTTATAAAATATATAGTAAGGGTTAAGGTTAAGTAGAAAAAGTTGTTTTTACTTTAAATGCTTTTTTCTTAGCTTCACGTTTTTCATAACTGCTATTCGATACCAAGTTGACCGATTTTGTTTTAGTTGGTCGCATTTTCTTCGCAATAAATTTCTCTCCAGGACGATTATACAAAATCATGATAAAATTTTTTTGTATGTGTTTTATGGCTGTTCTTGATATTTTTGAAAATGTAATCGATTCTTTTTGAAACTGCGACATCAAAATTACTGTGTAGCTAATTAATGTGTTGATCAAACTCTGATGGTTTAACATTTCTTCACTGAGAATAGATTTTATAGATTCATTTCGACACTTACAAGATAAACGATATGATTGACTTAAATGAGTATAAACAGTATCAATTATAGAAATATTCGAATACTACCAAACTTATCATATATTGAATTCATTGCCAATAAAATGCTATCGATGTAAATTACATACCACTTAAATATTTTATTATTCTTAAAGTTTCTATCTACAGTATGTAATAGTAAGTATACCGTGGCAATAGGGGATAATCTTGATGTCGAATTGGCCATATTACCCATAAAAATGTCAAACTAGACTTGAAAAACCAAAAAGTTATATGTAATCGTAGAAAATTGCTTAAAAAACAAAAAAGTTATATGTAATCAAAGATTGCATTCAAAGGTTGCCCATCCCCTTTTAGGAAAACAAAGTTTTATATGTAATCTCTATGGCGATATTCACGTATGACGTCACCGTCCGTGAGAATCTTCCTCTTTGTTTAGTTAAGAAGTTTAATAATGTTCATAGGAGTATAGATTTTTTAAAATCAATTTCACTTTTCTATTCGTAAAGTGAGAATTCTTCATCTGAAGTGTCCGGTCCCCTATTATAAATTATCCGTGGAATCATCGCCCAAGTCCGAAAAACGAAATCTGTTCAGTCAATTGTAAGCGATAGATTTAGTTTAATACCTGACTGTCAATTTCAAATGAAAGTGGCACTTATTTCTTAGGGAGGGTCCTTGGCTATGTAAATTTGGTATACCAAAATAGTTCTTACGTCATCATGTATGTTTGTACTTGTGTGTCGTCAGAATCCTTGATTCACGCCATTATTTTCATATAGGGTATATGTTTGTGTTAGGCAAGGAGCCTGACAACAAACAAAGACTAACTACTTAATGACGTAGGAACTTTATTAGTCTATAGTGAAAATTTTCAATTATGTATTTTTAAAAGTAGTTTTTTTAATGACACAATGAAAATTATTTTTGTTCATAGCACTGTTATTTCTCAAGACTATTTGCGAGAGTTGAAATATTAAACAACTGTCGGTAAAACGACTGAACCACGGTACCTGGCACAATTGTACATAATCCCCTCCGATTGTACCTAAAAAAGCTCTCTTCATTCTGTAATCTGTACAGCTCGTTCTTTTTCAAAACTTTTTTACAAGCTTCCCCTACTCTAAGCGCCTGAAAACAGCTTCAAAAGGTATTTTTAATGATTAGGGATGAATGCAATTTTTTTCCCCAATTTTCATTGTATTCTTCGATTTCTTGTATCAAATGAATATATTTGGATATTATTCCTTGAACACACAGTATGAATATGTATGTAGACAAATGAATTTAAAGTAGATATGTATTTAATTTTAAATACATGGAAAATGTATTTTAAATGAATAATAAATAAAACACATTTAAATACTATAAACAAAAATGTCTGTCAAGCTTACCTCGCGTCTGTTTGATATTTAAAATTTAAAATGCTTTTAAACAAGGTAGGACAATGAAGTAATTAACTTTAAAAATTCTGTTAAATGTATCTTGTTAAATTGTTTCTTTACCACATAAAAAGATATATAAAAAATGTATCTTCTTAAAAAAGTATTTAAGCAAATTAATTAACAAAAAAAATTCATTGTGTTTTTAAGCGAACTGTATTGTGGTTATTGTGGTTATTAATTCAGTAAAGTTGAAAGTTTTAAGTTTAAGAAGCCATTAGAATAGAGTCCAATTGTGGGAAATTCGATATAGTGTACCGAAAATTGCACCAGCAGAGACTCGACACGACCTGCTGCTCGACAACGTCCGTCCGCTCGTTTCACAAATTACCGCCCGAAAATAAACGAATTGAGCGTCCAAGGTCTGCCTCACTCACCATATTCCCAAGACTTCTCGCTAACTGATTTCTATGTTTTCAAGCACTTCGATAACTTTCTCACCGGTAGAACCTTCGCCAATCAAGACCAGGCAAAAACAGCCTTCGTCGATTTCATTGAATCCCGAGACTTGTGTTACGTTAGCAAGTGCACGCATTCAAATGGTTGCTAATTTCAATTAAATTGAATAAGTGTGATATTACAGTAAGGTTATTTTGTGAGCATATTTAAGAGCCAAGATATCGTAAGGCGTTTTAACTGCTTTCGATACAGGGAATCGAATCTAACCTACTTGAGTGAAAGCCAGACGTTTCAAAAGCATTTCATCATATTTTCTGCTTGTAGAGTCAGCCCTTACAGATTGTCGAAACAGGACCTTTATAACTCATAATTTTTTGAAAACAAGTGAAAACAAACAATTGACTGAGTTAATTGTTGAATACATATATGCCACACATACATGACTGATATACCCATATAATACATACTATACAATTTGCGCTCTCACGAGTAAACAGTGATGTTCACGAAAAACGTTTAACCTTTTGTTCTATCTCTAACGGTTTACAAAATTTTTCTTACTTATCTACGAACTCGACCTAACTTTTTACGTCCTCAGCACGCTATAAAAATTTCTGCTTGATATCTCTTTTCGTTTTTGAGTTATCGCGATGACAGACGGACAGACAACAGACAGACTGAAATGGACTAATTAGATGATTTTATGGACACATATACCAAAATTTTGTTCATAGCATCATATTTTTAAGCGTTACAAACTTGGGACTAAACTAAGTATACCTTGATATATTTCATATACATGGTATAATAAGAGTAAATAAGTTTGGTAATAATAAATCGATTCAATTAACCTCAGTTAGCTTCATAGTCTTCACATAAATTGATTAGTATATATATTTTATTACGTATATTCAAAGTTTAGTTGTCTGGTGCTTTTAAATGTTTGTTTTTAAATTTGTAACATCTACCGATGTGTATGTAGATTATTCAATATTTGTTCGTTGACTTTCGAGAGCTTTTTCTATTATAGATCATTTATAGTTTTGATTCTACTGTGTTTCTAATTAATTTATATGCACGTTACTCATGACTTTATCGAAATAATTTTCTAGTATCTAATGAATCATTTAATTAAATTTTCATTGTTCTTTAGTGCTTTGACTCAATTAAGGGATTGAATAATACTAGGGATTTCAATAAAACTTTATAAATACATTTTTTGATTAAAAAAGTTTCCAAAAATCACAATAAATTTCTAGGTCATCGGTCTTTTTATTATTATTTTATCGTTCAAAGTTGGCTGAAAAAATGATGAATCATATAGGTTATCCTTTTCAATTGGATATTTCTATATTAAAAAATTTAGAGAGTGTGATAAAAAACTATCTAAAATATTTAGACAATCTCGTAGTTTATAATAATACCATGAAAATATAAGGTTGTCGATGATATTGCAACAAAATTTTGATTTAATTATGAGTTCATCGAAGATCCATCATTTGATGAACAGAGACGACTATAGTTAGAGTATTGATGATTGAAGAGCGGTATCTATATTATCAAATTTATAAGCAGCACTTGCAGACAATATATTATATATTTTTGTAGTTATCCCAAAACATTTAAACAAAGAAGTTTAATTAAGAAACAATTTATTATAATAATATTATTTCCAAGATAACTACTTCATTTTGTTTAGGAAAATATTGTTAATTAAAAACTTACTTGAGTCTCGTAATTGATAATGGGGTTTAACCTCCGTTTCTCTGACATATACGCCTATAACAGAGGCCACCCACATCATTATTTGTGAATCTTTATTTATTTTTAATTACATATTATATTTACAATTACATTTTTGATGTGGGTGTAGTCGGCTACTACATTCTTATCCAAGCGACGACAATGTGATCAATTCTGCACTCCCATTCTAACGGTCTATAACTAATGCCTTAGACCGCTCGGCCACTTAGGCTCTCAGAGTCTCGTAATTATTAATTTAAATAATAATAGTAACCAATTAAATAATTCGTCAGATAATTATAAAAATTTGTTCAAAATTATTCAGTTTTCGAAATATGAGGTATGTTTTTTGTATAAAAAAAAAAGACTGAAATTAATGTTTTGCAATAAAATTAATGACTTTCAAAATATTTTAATATAATTTCATGATATTAACCCCAAAACTCCACTTTTACTTTCAATCCGGCGGTTAGTAATTATTTTAAATATACTCAACAGTTATGGAAATCAGGTCTGGTGGTATCTAGTGCTTGCTTAAACTTTGTAAAATACTCATATAACATAGATATTTATTTGTAAACAAGTTGTCTCCCAATGCTGTACTTCTAATATTCTCTTACAAAATATTTTCCACATAAACTTTCTTCATATATACAGTCAAACCTGGGTAAGTAAGAACTGGATAGTTGAGAAAACTCTATAAGTGAGAGTAATAGCCAGGACCCGTCATTTTAACCTCCCAAAACCTCTAAGAGCGAGAAACAGAAAACTCTGTAAGAGAGAGTCGTTTTTCCCTCCGTAAGTGAGACTGCTACTTATCTATACCTCTATAAGCGACAGTCGAGCTTTATTTATTTATATTATTTAGGAGGAATATTAACTACATTCGTACTTACTGTGACTTGTTATTGCTGCGTACTTCTATAAGAGAGAAACGCTACTCATGTACTTGCATTAGCGAGAAACTCGGGTTAGTGAGAAACCTCTATAAGCGAGAATGAGTTTGTGCTCCCTTGAACTCTCGCTTATCCAGGTTTGACTGTATATATTTGTTGTTTTCATCTTATTGATAGTCATGTCTGTACACGATGACAGGTATCTTAGCCGGAGGTTCAAGGGGATGCAAGCCGATCGCCTTATATACACACTATGCTTAGTAATGCTAGTTTTGAAAATACTTCTTCTCATGCCTCTTTCGATACATTTAACTTGCTCAGTTACGAGTTACGAGATGCAATTTAGATTATATTACTATACGAATTAAATTGATGTCAACAAATAAATATCAATTTGTCAACAGAACACGATAAGAAGTTGTCATGCTTGCAAAATATTTATTGATAGTAATTGGATGGAATTAGAAAAGAGAGAGAGATTAAAAGTTAATACATGAAAATAGATCTGATATAGGTAGATGAGAAATATCAATGTAATGAGTTGGCTACCTTTATACAAACAATAAGTGAAAACAAACAATTGTCTGAGATAACTGTTGAAATACCAAGTATAGACAGTGTTGGTTACGTAATCGTTTTTTTTTTTTTGCGTTATGTAAGTAAAGAAAGATAGCCACTCGTACACTCAATGTAATAAGAGTATCTTTCTTGTCACTTCCTCAGTCCATATACTAAATGCAATACCTGTATAAATACTATATAATGTTTCAAACCTAATTTGCGCCCCCTCAAGTGATTTACAAATAAATGTTTCAAACAAAAGTTGTTTATTTTTTATTAAGGAACATTTTTTATACTTAAACTTTTGTTCTACCTCTAACAGTTTGCAAGATGGGTCCTACGGACCAAAGACTCTTTGTTTTTTTCATTTATGGTGATCACAAACAGACAGACAACAGGAAATGGGCTACTTAACACCTTTTCCAACATTTTGTTCATAGCATCAATATTTTTAATTGTTACAAACTTAGGACTAAACATAGTATACCTTGTTATATTTCATATCTACATGGAATAAAAACGCAACTCAAATGAATGTATTAAACTATATTTGTTCCAATAGCTTAATGCCCATGTTTCCTGATGTTTCGATACTCTAAGGCAAATATTTAACACTTCCTGTAACAGTAGCAGAAGGCGAAACTTTTTTTCGTTAATTCAAAACATTAAAATTATATTCACGAACCACCATGAAATATGGTCATTTTAATTATCGGATTGAAAGTCGATTTCAAAATAGACGAAATCATTAAAAAATTTGTCACCTTAAAAGCAAGAAAAATTAAATTCGGTAACATTGAATAGCGGGATCCATGATGATTTTTTCACCCCGGCGTCCTAGACGGTTCTGTATATACGGTTAAAGGAATATGGAGAACTCGAATGATAATGCTTGTTGGGAAGAAATAAATAGTATAAAAATGATAATATTTGTTGTATTATGAGATTTAATTTATGCATTAAACAAAATGTTTTCTTTGTATCGTTGTGTTTGAAAATTTCCATAATACTTTACATTTATAGTCTTACAGCAGAGGTTTCAAAAGATAAAGCATAGAAAATTAACGATTTGTATAGGAAATTATAGATTTGGAATTATTCTACAATAGACCTGATCAGGGTCTAAATGTCTAACGAGGTCTTTCTACTTACTAATTCTTTCACAATTCTCAAATAGATGTATTTGTGTTGTTCGTTCTATCCTTACCTTTTCGGGCTCTAATACACTTCCTACATCCTTAACTTAATTCCTATCAGGAATTTCTTTGTCAATAGATGTTTTGCTTTTTTCATCACAATTTCCCGCTGAACACAATATCACCCCGCCAAGGTTATAGTGATTGTCCTTAAGACGCACTCTTGCCGTAAGGTCTGCTGTGATGCTATCATGAATCGATGCGTCCGAAGTGAGATAAAAATTTAGTTATCTATTGTTCGAAAAATTGTTGAATTTGTGGTAGAACTAGTAGTGAGCGGTACTAAGATCACGAACACAACTAAGACTGTATTTGACCATCTTTGTTTAACGAATTTAGTATAATGAGTTTAACATCTTTGTCTTACTCATCGGTCTTGCTCTTGCAAGTCTTGTTTGGTCTAGCATATGTGTAAAAGCAAGATCAAAGTACACCAACAAGTATGCTTGACAGAAGCAGTTAATTATAGAAGAACCAAGGCGAATGTGTAAGACAAAAAGCAAAGTTCAAGCCTAAATGGGTAAGATAAAGACAGTCAAATTAGTTTTGATATTGGTGCTCATCTCTAGGTAAAGCTTTAATTTGTCGGACTTCCATGTTGATGGGACCCTCGCAAATACTGCCTTTAATTTATTTGTGAACACTTTTTCCGACCTTTAGGGCACAAGTACTGTCCTGTAGTTAATGTTTAGTAAAATTGACGAAAAATGAGAAAAAAAAATTTGGATCGACTTAGCCAGTTCTCTTTTTTTGAAGTTGGAAAATAGATCTTCCAAAGCTAAAAGATGAAATCATCAACATTATTTTGAGTAAGTTCTAGGGGTTGAAAGCTTCAAAGGTTGAAAATATCTAGTAGTAGAGATGAATAAACCCGAAATTATAGGGTTGCAAATGACTTACACAGTTACACTTTTTTTTATAACATACGAAATTATCACAGTTTTAATATGACAAACACAATATTATTGTCTAGATTCTTTACTAAAAGTTAATGCAATCGTATTATCCTTCCGCTACAGGTCTATAATGAATTGATGTAATGTTAAAAGGTGAACATGTCCCCTATGAACATATTATAATATGTTATCTACTACTTTGTTGACATGCAACTGTATACATATTGATAATAAAGAATATTAGATGTACCTACGATATAAATTCATGCAACTTATTATGTAAATTTTTTTGGTAAATATTTTGATACACAACATGGAAAACCCGTTAAACGATACTTCTAAAATTTTAAACAAAACATCTTTGATATAATTCATAATACAGTCACAATCGACCGATTTAAATGCCATCGGTTACAGACGAAATTGAACAACATCGATTTCAACGATATATTGGATATAGCAACCAATATTCACTGGAACCATATAGGCCGATATATCGGTTATAGCGATCAATTGTATTACTTTGTGGTCAGCAATAATAACCAACTTTAAATATAAGTAAATATAAACATTCTGTCACTTTATTATGCAAATATGTTAATATGTTTTATAATGACCGTCGGTTCAAATCACCATAAATGTCTGTTATAATCAATCTATTTTAACTATATTTAATATTGGTATCGAGAATGTTAAAATTTCCCAGGAATATGCATAAAAATCAAATGTCAAGTAAAGTTAGTCACCTCCGTTGGTAAAGGTACAATCTTATAGAAGCCATTTACTAATAATGGGTTGATGTAAGTCAATTTACGAGTACTTAAAATAACTATTGGAGGAAAGGTTTGTGCAGGCAAATTGAGTTATTATAAAGAGAGAGGTATGGGCTAATAGTGCTCTTGAAGTAAAAAGTTTCAATTTTTCTGATTTTTCGGACTTGTTAGGCGTTTATTGATAGGAATTTAAGAAGTTTATATTTAGTGTCTATAACATGTGGCCAAATACTTATTATAAATTGATATGCTCATTTTGTGTGTTGTATACCAAATGTTTTACCATCAACATTTAGCAAAGCAGTTGCTAGTTTAACCCTATTGTCTGTACTTCATAATTATGTCTATTTAAGCCTCTTTGAGTTTTATGTTTGCGTCTAATTCTTGATTTGTTCATTTAGTTGAAGAGGTAAAATAATTAATAATAGTCTCGATAACATACTATTAATAATATCAATAATAATTAATTTTATAATTAATAATAAACTATTAATATGATAAACACATGTGTACAAACAAGATAGTAGAAGTGCCTCCAAGAATAGGCCTGGAGCATCGTTTGAACATACATATTATTCACAACTTTGTCATTAAAATGTATTAACTTCACAATTTATTCTAATCTTTTATATCTGTTTTTACTAAGATGAGAATTTATTTTATTTTAAGACTTTCAAATTTTTCTGTGTAAATTCTATAGAGAATTTTTCAGCTCGATTCCAGTTATTCAATGTCGAGTAGAGGTTATGTGTATGGCATTGGTAGTAGGTGTATGATAACAATAGCGCTTGTTTGTTTCAATCACCAGTTTACACAGATTTTATTATCTGAACAAAATCATACCTGCGATGAAAGAAGAATGATTAAAAAAACATCGACAGAAATTCCCTTGTGAGTAAAAAAATACTGTATTCGAAAGAAATATATCTTTTTAGAAAATATGTTTCTTTTGAAAATGTTAATGTGCTAAAACTTATCAGACAGTAATAAAATAATCATGAATCTGGGGAATATCGATGATTTTTCTTTCATTCAAGATCATGCCTGTAAAAAACAAATAATTGTAAAAACAGCCAAGATAAAAGCCATATGAAAAGATTTACTTGTATTTCTTTCTAGCAAAATATAATTTAGCGTGGAGATCTTTCTTATGGCTAACATAATAGTATCCCGAGTAGAAATGATTCAGTCTAGTAACAAATTCCCTGTTAGTGAATCCTCAAGTTCGAGGATTCGGAGAAAAATAGCGGGCCCTGATTGAAATACCCTGAGTTGCACCTAATCGATGTTTCCTAATATCTTTGATATTACAAATGATAAATTTAACTGTATCTTAAAAACGGCGATTTCAATGAATCTATGTCACTACGTCTAAACCTCTCTATCCGCTAAAAGCAGAGGCAAATTATAATCTTTTCGATGCATTAAAAAAGATAAAAACTTTTTTCCAGCTTTCCAGGAAAATACTGAATAAGCTTTTTTAAACGAGGACAAGGGAAGTTCAACGAAGTCGGCAGATAAGTGCTAGTATTACAAAGTGTGTAGGTATACAAAACGCTTTTCTCATCGATGTTTTTATACCATGTATATATGTTATATATATCAAGGTATGCTAAGTTTAGTCCCAAGTTTGTAAGATTTAAAAAATATTGATGTCGAACAAAATGTTGGTGTGGGTGTTCATAAAATCACCTAATTAGTCCATTTCTGATTGTCTGTCTGACCGTCTATCCGTCTGTGTGCACGATAACTCAAGAACGAAAAAAAATATCAAGCTGAAATTTTTATAGCGTGCTCAGGACATAAAAAGTGAGTTCGTAAATGAGCAACATAGGTCAATTGGGTCTTGGGTCCATAGAACCCATCTTGTAAATCGTTTGAGATAGAACAAAAGTTTAAATGTTAAAAATTTTCCTTATAAAAAAAAGCAAGCTTTGTTTGAAATATTTTTTCGTAAACATCACTATTGACCTGGGAGGTCGCAAATTAGGCTCAAATGAAACAGCATGCATTGTAAGAGAATATCAGTTATGTATGTGTTAGATGTATATATGTGTAATGTGACAGTGTAATCAACACTGTTTATACAAGGTATTTCAACCATTAACTCAGTCAATTGCTTGTTTGCACTTGTTTTTTTTTTAATATTTAGACACAATTTTCCATTGTATTGGTAATTCTATTAAAAACAAACTATTATGTTTTAAAAAGAAAAAAAATGTAATTTAAGCTCTTTTGTATTAGATAATGGTTTATTCATTTTTAATAATTATATTTTTCACAACAACAAGATTAAAATATGTGATTGATATTCATATGGAATTGATTCTGTGGGTGTTTTGAAAAACTAATTAACGATGTTCCAGCATGGTATTTGCAGTTTCTATGTTAAAGCAATGGTACAATTTTTTTTTTCGACAGAATTTAACGAAAAATTAAATTTAAGAATTTAATAATACTTACTATTAATTCCCAAAGTTTCAGAAATTTTGACCGTTTAAAATGGGAAATAATTATGCCAACGTCCCAATTTCGATCAATTTACGTCAAAATTAATATCTCGAAAGTGAAAATTAATTTCTAAATTTTTTTTTTAGAATTGTATTGTATAAACATTTTTTTCTACTTTTTCTTCAATATATAATAATATCATAAAAAATAGTTGGAGAGACCGGACATTTTACATGCTTTAAATGGGACATGACCCTCAAAATCGCGAACTTTGTCTTTAAATATCTCGCGATCTAAACGGTCAAAAATTATGGAATTTTAGGAATTCATAAATAAAGCTATTATAAACCCGAGAAAAAAAATTCGGCCAAATCTGTCGAAAAGTGATTTCATGCTGGTACTACCTTAATCAAAATACGCATATACTTTACGTTATTACGTAGTCGATTTTTAAGTTTTTACTGCTGTTTTATTTTTTAACCCCCGAACCGCTATGTGTGTGCGTATGTTTGCGTTTAGCATTGTAGGACCTAAACGTATGAACCGATTTTTATTTTTTTTGGTTTTATTTGAAACGTAATTTAATGCAAAGTGTTCTTAGATATGTTTCAAATACATGATTAGGGTTCCTCATCCGAAAAATTTGTCAGGGATTTTTTATATTTTGAGTTTTTAGTTTTTAACTTTTAAATATTGGTATCTTGGAAGAATTTTAGGGTATACCTATTATGCCCAAAAACCGAAATTGGACAGAAAAATTTAGTGTGGAAAAATATTTTTAAATGAACTTTAAGTAGGGATGAAAATTCTTAATGAAAAGTAATAATTAATCCACACCCTGGATAAACCGTGATAACAAATTAAATTTTTCCCTAAAAAAAGAAAATGCATAATGATTGGAATAAAAGGATAAAATAATAAAAGTTGGAATATAATCGTTTTCAGTTTTTTTTTTCTTTTTTACTTATGTATTATATACACAAAGTCCGTGTCGTGATAAAAATATAAATTTTTCTTATAAACAGGATATTCTTACACGCTCGTGATCTCGGATACAGCTATTCAATACTGGAAATTTCCTACTAAGAAAAATTGTTGGGTAATACCATTTTTTTAGCAATTAATATTGCTTTTAAATGGAAATTATGGAAATTATTTAGTTTCTTAATAATTTCCATCTTTGTTTTCTTTTAAAAAATACCATTTTTTATTGCAGAGATGAAAATAAAATATAGAATTAACAAGTGAAAACAAACAATTGACTGAGTTATTTGTTGAAATACCATGCCTAGTCAGTGTTGATTTCTTTACCACATTACACATACAAACATGTGACACATACATAACTGATAATCAAGTATAGTACATATTATAAAATTTCCGCCTAATTGGCGCCCTCACGGGTAAACAGTGATGTTTATAAAAAAATGTTTCAAACAAAAGTTGTTTAATTTTTTATAAGGAACTTTTTTTACATTTAAACTTTTGTTCTATCTCTAACGGTTTACAAGATGGGTCCTACGGACCCAAGACCCATTTGACCCATGATGCTCATTTACGAACTTGACCTCACTTTTTACGCCCTGAGTACGCTGTAAAAATTTCAACTCGATATCTTTTTCGTTTTTGAGTTATCGTGTCCACAGACGGACGGACAACCGGAAATGGACTAATTAGGTAATTTTATGAACACCTATGACAAAATTTTTTTCCTAGCATCACTATTTTTAAGCGTTACAAACTTGAGACTAAACTTAATATACTATGTATATTTCATATATACATGGTATAAAAACAAGTGAAGCAAACAAATGACTAAGTTTTATTTTTTTTACTTCTTTTTACGTCATGTTAATAAAGAAAGTAGTCACTCTTCCACACAAAGTAATAAGGGTATCTTTTTCCTCACTTTTTCAGTGCACATAGTAAAAACAAACTTTCTTGGTATTGGTAGAAGTAGTACTATATTGGCCTTGGTCTTGGTCTTGAAAAATTTTCAAGACCTAGACTAATTTTACTCATCACTACTCAAAACAATTAGCTTTCTGAATCAGCGATTTATCACCCGAGCTATCAAGTTTCAAGATACAAATTGTACACTATGTACCTACAATTGTATGCAATTTTTTTCATTTGTCTAAATACAATTATAGGTTTACAGTTCAATATTTATTATTTATCATCATGTTTATAAATAAATTCATAATAATCATAAAACTAATCTTAATATATATATTTCTTGTGTGCGTGTGTATGTAATTGAACTCCTCCTAGACGGCTGGACCGATTTTGATGAAATTTTTTGTGTGTGTTCGTGGAGATTCGAGAATGGTTTAGATTTACAATTTGGTCCAGTACAACTGTTTTTGAGGGCTCCGTACCAAAAAAATGAAATTTCATTAAATGGTGGGAGCGCATATAAATCATATCACATTATGTATACTATGTGTACTATGTATTTTTAATAGTATTCAGGTATTGTCAATAGGCATTTATTAGAGCCATATGCGAGCGCAGCGAGCTCTACTATCAAAGGTCAGGCCAAAGGTCGAAGGTCGGGCCACTCCAATAAATAGGAGTTAAATTCTGGTTTAGCGGGATGGGTTTAGCGGACAGGCTAAACGTAGTATAGGTATTCATGAATTGGAGTTACGTTTTTACGGGACAACGTCCGTCGGGGCCGCTAGTGTACTAATAAATAATAACATAGGTACTAATAAATAAAAAAATATCTAATATTTCTTCTATCACTAATTCAATTTTTTTTGCAATTAATGTTTAATAATTGCTAACCTGTTGGTACCATGATTTCCTATAAAAAAAACTTTTAACAAAAAGAAAACCGACTTCAAAAGAAAACCTTTTCCAAGACAAATTAAAATGCACTAAAAAGTGAAAAAATAACGATAATATAATGTAGTTAAAATTATTGTTATTTTTGGAGTCGGTGTCGGCCAAGGAAACAACTCTGACAGAACAGTTTGCTACATTAACTTGGCTGACACCGACTCCAAAAATAACAATAATTTTAACTGCATTATATTATCGTTATTTTTTCACTTTTTAGTGCATTTTAATTTGTTTTGGAAAAGTTTTTCTTTTGAAGTCGGTTTTCTTTTTGTTAAAAGTTTTTTTATTTTGTGTTTTTTAGTGAATCTGAAGTACACTTACTAATTTGTCATAAAAAAAAAAACATAATCGAAATCGGTTGGCGTGATATTGAGTTATTTGTCCTCTTGTCGTGCATACTTAATGCAAATTTAAGATTTTTATATGGTTTCTCATGGATGCTGATAGAACTGGACCAAAATGAAATGGGACCACAAGGGAAATACCAGCTTTCAAATAGATAAAGAATCATCAAAATCGGTTCACCCACTCAACAGTTCTGAGGTAACAAACATAAAAACAAAAAAATACAGCCGAATTGATAACCTCCTCCTTTTTTGTTTGAAGTCGGTTAATAATAAGCAATGTCTGTATTTTGTCTACGTATAGTTAATTTTTTTTTTCATTGAATGCACGAGCTATAACCTTGATGTTACGTTATTATTAGTTCTCTATGTTCAATTTTGATGATTCACCTTTTTTTCAACGAGTATTGGAAAATGAGAAAATATCTATATCTATATCTTTTAATTTTCACATGATACATGTGGTTGAAATTTTTTCTATCTTCGTATATTTTGATCAATTTTCGAATTGTGAATTTCACAGATTTGTTCATCCTTTCTACAGTTTTTTAAAATGTATTTTTTCAAGTACTCCAGAAATTGTGACAATTTATTTCATTAAGAAACTAAAAGTGTAAGCAAAAAAAAAACTTTTTTCAAATATTTTCACTTTCAATAATCACGTAATCAAACTATTTTTAATTAGCTAGTGCATTAATATAAATTATATAAAATTATGTTGTTACGATTTACAACATTAACTTGTGCAGAATGCGTGAGAAAATTTCTCACCATGTGACTAAAGATTACCGAACAGTTGACGCGAGTGCTATAAAAACGCACTCGCTAGTTTTTTTTTGAAATTTCATAAAACTCCGTTTAACGGGAGTTTCTTTACTGATTATTGGGTTCATCTGATGGGAGGTTTTTGGTTTCTTTTATATAAATATCGTCCTAAAGGAATGTTGATCAAAATGCCTCTCAAATTTTCAGCCGTTCTGAAATGATAATCAAATAGAACGGCTGGCTGACTTACAAGTATACGGAATGTTATGATGCTAAATAAAAAGCGTTTAAAAATAACTTGATGATATGTTCATATTTAAAATTTTTGATGTCATTTGAACATTGATAATAAATATGTTAACTCAAAGGTAAATATGTACACAGGAATGTATTTTGATTAACTAAGAATGCCAATAATTTTTTACTTTACTAAAGCAAACTAAGGTCTATTTTCTTTACGACAAACTAAATTTGTCACTCTTTAAGCTATTCTTTGCATGGAAAAAGAAAAAGTGGTTTCGTGAACAGTAGTCTATGCACTAACGCCATTTGTTTGTGCATAAAGGAACGAATGCGTTAAGTAGGAGCTCTACTTTATCGACAATTGCCATCTGTTGGTGAATAAGTGAAGGAAGTCGCTTATAGTATTAAGTCTACTACATTAAACAATTACCGGTGAACGAAAAGACGTATCCAGGCAAAACCTACGGCTGTATTAAGGAAACAGCCAGCCAGGGTTTTTTCGCGCTTTTTAAACAATATATTAAGCAAAAAGGACTAATATCGCATTGATAACAATGACAATGGGGTGTTAAACCCACGCGAAGTGTCTATTACGCACTCGAGACATTCACGTTTGCGCCTACATTCATTCTCCTTTGCAATTGACCATTTTTGGCGTGAATTCGTCTACATTTTCGTTTGTATTCGGGAACAGATCACAGGAGCCCAGGCAATAACGCTACCTGTTGGCGCATAAGTGAGTGATCGTAGTTATTACAAAATATATTAATAATTTTTCCATTTTTAGAATCTGAATAAAAATTATATTTTTTTTTATTACGGTAATTAATTTTAATTATTAGTAGCTGGATTAGAAAAAATAGAATAAATTAAAATAAAAGTGATTGTGATTGGTGTTGATGTGTAGGTATTTCATTCTCCTTGAAAGGAGTTATTCCTCAATTAATTAAAACATTGAACCAAGAATCAAGAAAAGAAATAATTAAGTTTTGAGTAGTTCAATTCATTTTTATTTTAAGGCTGTTCTATACATATGTTCGATGGGCGTTTAATCATTCTATGATTTATAATTTCTCTTAAATATTCATTGGTGGAAAAAAAATGTATAAAGAATTTTCCAGATAAGAATGGTTAATATTACAATTAAATTTGAAGCACTGCAATTATATTCTTTACTGTAACCGATTAATTTTCTTAATTAAAAGAAAAACAATCCTAATAATTTTCCTATTTTTCATTGTTTACACCCAGGTACTTTTTCTTATTCCACTGTACCTGGATGCGAACAATGATCAATTGGGAAAATTAACAGGATTTTCGAAAAATAAAAGTACCCATGGCTGGTAGAATATGAATACCACATAATAACATATCCAAATTTCAAATCGATAGATCAAAGGGTTTAATCGCAATGCTTGATTCAATTGTAACTTTAACCATTCTTATCTGGCAAACCGCTTTTCTTAATAAGTTTTATTTTCGACCAATAAATTTTTAATATTATTCTTAAAAAAAGTATATATAAATTATTATAGGTTCCACGCAAAAATGCGTATGGAATAGCCTTAATGAAAAATCAAAAATATGCTTGGTAAAAAAGGAGACAAAAAATTTTTAATTTTCTTTTATTTCACATTGAAATTACTCGGACTTAAAATTTATATATTTTCGAGGATGTCTAGAAATGCTAAAACTATTTAATTATTAAATAAATGTTTTTATTTTTTTTATTTTTTACAATAAAAAATAAATATACCCATTTATACCAGTATTTAGACGAGACTATCTTTGATCTTCTTTTTATTTACACTTTTTCATCTCAAGCAATATGGTCCTGATTTATATTTTTTTGTAATTGCTAATGTAAGCGGAACTTTTTTCTCTGTGATATAAATGTGCATTTGTTAAAACACTTAGTGTTAAATAAAATTCCCACGTGCTTTGAAATTGACGTTCGTACGATAAGCTCTATTTAATACTATTGCTAAAAATAATTTTAAAAATTCACATTTGACGCATGTTATGACTTCAGCCAAACAGTGTACTCTCTTGGTAAAACATAACTTTCAATTGTGCATCTTAATACTTTATAAAATTTTGTCACATGTTTACCAACCTCCCTCGTTTTTAATTTCGTTTTCAGAATAATAAAATGTTGTTAGAAAAGGATTAGTTAATATTACCGATTAAATGGGAAATGACTCTGTCCAGAAAAATTTTATCATTTTATCAGCTGTCCAGAAAAATGAGAGTGAAATGAGTTTATTTTAAGGTATTTTTATCAAGGTGAGAGAGGACGCGATATCTTGGAAGGAGAAAAATATAGTTCTTTAAATAGTAGTTGTATTGGTGCAGTACATCTGTTAATCTGTCTCATATATTGCTCATCTTTTCACACAGTATAACAAGCAGCACATGGTCAGCATATTAACTTGTATCTAGTTTTGTTTATAAAGTTACAATCTGTAGAAAAAATTCGAGCTAAAAATTGTTAAAAATGTCTTCTAAGTAGTATGGACTCCTCTCCTTAACGTGTTATATATCGACAGCTTTGGAAATTTATAGCAGCTAACAAAAACGATCAATGTTTCTAAATTTTTTTTAAATAATTTAACTAGCTGTGATCTACCCGCTTTGCTGTGTAACACGCCCAGTTTAATCCACCCGACTATACTCAGCATGCTCTTTTATCCATCATGCTCTTTTGTTTGATACACCACTTGGGTATATTTGAAAATATTCGATTAAACAACCCTTGAAGCTGGTTGTATGTCTTGCCAATATTTGAGCTTAATCGATGCACAGCTTTTAAGGTTTTTGAAGCACATCCTTTCAACCCTTATTTCAACCACTTGCTCTACTAAATTATGCATTTATTATACATAAAAACCTCCCTCTTGAAGCACTCTATCTATTAGAAAAAACTGAATCAAAATCCGTTACGTAGTTTTAAAGATCCAAGCATACATAGAGATTGGAGACAGACAGACGGGAGAGACTTCGTTTTATACTATGTATTGATGCAAAACTAATTTTAGTCTCATCTCGGTAGAACTACCTTAGGAAAAATGGTAACAACTTTTTGGATAAAATAACTCATATGAAAAAACCATTTTCGTGGTAACACCTTATTAAAAACTCTGTATATACATTGAAATAGTTTATGCCTATGATATACAACTTATGAAAGTATTTGCCCTATATTTACAGAATGAATTCGGGACCCCCCCACATAGAGACAGGAAATGTTCCCCCATCACTACCCGCCAAGTTTCTTTAAAATAATTTGAATGTGTGTGCGTAATTAAAGTCGAGTGTTTATAAGGAATAAAATAACTATAAATTACAACAAAACGTATCTAGATATTTTATATTTTGGTATTTTCCTTTATATCATTTGGTTACAAAATTGTTTATGATAAGTTTTCTTGAATAAAACATCTTGTTTATCGTAATCTTAGATATTAAAATGTCATTTTCACATTCAATGGATAAGATTTATTACCATATATGATGTATATATGCTCTTATGAATGGGTTATTTACTGCAACCATACGTTAGAATGTAGAAGCGTAGTTACAACAAAGCAAAAGGAATTTTTCTGTAGAATCCCATATTTATGAAAATCGACTTGACCTTGAAGTGACCTTCGTGTCAGGGGTTAGCTCAAACTCAAGAACACTATTAGAATGAACGCCCGAATCTTACAATTTTTGTCTTGATTTTTTTTACTGTTATCATTTTTATAAACTGAGAAGAGTGCTCGTACTTTCCGAACACTCAAATTTTCTTATCATATGTCATTTTTAACCCCCGAACTAAAAAAAGAGGTGTTATAAGTTTGGCCGCTATGTGTGTCTGTCTGTATGTCTGTGGCATAATGGCCCCTAAACGGATGAACCCATTTTAATTTTTTTGGTTTAGTTTGAAAGGTAATGTAAAGGAGAGTGTTTTTAACTATATTTCAAGTGCGAGTTTAGGATTCCGTACCGGAAAAATTTATCGGGAATTTTTAAGATTTTGTAAATTTCACTTGTTTTTGTTTAATTTGAGCTAAAATGTACCTACATAATAAAAGTCTGGTGTAAATCTAATTAATATCTATTTTAACTATATCTGAGTCCACGTTGATTTCACCCCCAGTCTGACAAATTTATTGTAATTTTGGCATAAGTAAATATAGATTTGCTACATTTTGCAGTAAAGATGTGTGTATAGGGTTCTCTAAATATTAAGGTATTATTTATGTTTGCTTACTAAACTTTGTATACAAATTTCAAATCGAAGTCGATTTCGATTATTATTAATTTTTGAATGATAGAATTGTGTAAACCTTAAAGACAAATAACTTGTCGAATTAATCTTAACTTTAAAAAAATTAAAAAAGGAGACACATAGCAGGAGTCGAGCCCGGAATCCAGTGGGGTCTCTTGGAATCATACGAAGCGCTTTAACCAACTGGGCTTAATATACTTATGGACAGGAAAGCGACCTTTTCTAGATTTAGGATATTGAAATTTGAAAAGAAAAAGAATATTAATGAAAATTTTCAAACGCTTTAAAAAGTGCGAAAGATCTTTCATGATTTTAGGCTTCTGATAATAAATTATGAAAACCATAGGTAGAAATATGGGTGTGCCATGACCTCTTTTCGAGAAAATAATCTCCGCCACTGTCATTATTGCAAATATAATAACGTTTTGCATTATCTTGAAGGACGCATTACCAGCTATAAGTACTTGAGAAATTGTCCATGTTCTTTGATGAAATCATGCTCTTATAAATGCGAACACTCTGTATATATTGAAAGTAAAAATTGATATATGTTAACACATTGTGTTATATACATCTCTGTTAATATGAAGAGTAAAATTCCAACTAGAATTCCAATTATTAGAATATATTAGAATTTCTAACTCAAAGGCGTTAGTACAAATATAAAATAAGATTATATGAAATTTGAGGAATTATTTAATTTAACTGATTCAAGAAAATAATAGTATTCTTTGATGTTTCTATTAATATAGAAAGAAAATTAAAGGAAAATAAGAAAAGTTATTGATATTCGAAAAATCATCATTTTATCTTTGAACTTATTAAAAACATTTTTTTTTTTTTTTGTGAGAATATAAAGAGTTTTAACAAATAAAGAAAAAGATTATATTGGGCTTTTTTCTTGAATATTTATCTCTGCTTCTTACACCATTAATAAAATAATGCCACGAAAGATTTCAAGGCGAAAAGGACTTAAAAACGAGTTTTATTTCGTAAATGAGCATAGGTCAATTGAATCTTGGAAGAACCCATAGAACCCATTTTGTTAACCAGTACAGATAGAACAAAAAATTATTTGTAAAAAAATTGACATTAAATTTCTTGTAAAAAAACTTTTTTGTGAAATATTATTTTCCTAAACACCACTGTTTACCATTGTGGGCGCAAATTAGGAAGAAACTTAAGCGTCCATTTTCTCAAAAACTATAAAAGATAGATAGTTGAAAATTTGCAGGTAGCTTTAACTGGTGGCCTTGGAAAAGATTCTCAAAAAAAGAAAAACATTTAAGAAAATACATTCGAAATAGTACAAGTACTAACATTCAACACTTTCTATACATAGTATTTCAACAATTAATTCAGTCAATTGCTTGTTTCCAGCTGTTTTAAAATTTAGTTTTATAATTAAAGGGTGTAGTTTTAATTTATCAGACAGAAATTCAACTCTCGTATCATATTATATATATATTTGATTACTAACAGCGAGCAGGTGAAACTATAATAAAAGCTTCTTTGTAAAAAGCTACTCTCTTTTCAACTTTCAATAATCATTTTCTGAGTATTGCTAACGAAGTATTCTATTAGATTTTTATAACCATTTTAATATAACAACGTAATATAAAATGTTTTTAAAGATTTCAACATATTTACTGAATGGATTTTTCCCTAATAAAATTTAATAGATCATAAATTAAAAATTAATTGTTTGGTGTCTAAAATTTATTTATAAATAAAAGTTGATTTATTTAATAGAATATTGATTATTATCATGTGTGGCCTAACTAGTACAGAAGAGAAAAATTGGTAAAATTAAAATCAAATTTAATTGAAGTTTAGGAGCCCTAAATCACTTGAAAAAAAAACACACACTAGGAGAAGGAAGATAAATTTTAATGAATTTTATAACGTTAAAATTTAAATAATTTTGTTCATAAGGAGGTATGAGTGCCAGGGTAATTTTGGATAAAATGCTTGATTATTTTTTGTATGAAGTTGGACTAAGTCTAAATCAATTCTAAATCAAGGGGAGGTTTTCCGATTATTAATATTAATAAATAACTTCAAAAGCAGGCATATTTAAGGAGACATGCAAGGATTGAATAATACTAGAAATTTCAATAAAAATTTAAATACATTTTTTGATTTAAAAAACAAAAAATTCCTTTGATATCGGGCTTTTTATTATTATTTTATCGTTCAAAGTTGCCTGAAAAAATGATGAATCATACATAGGTTATCCTTTTCAATTGGATATTTCTAAATCCAAACATCTAGAGAGTGTGATAAAAAAACTATCTAAAATATTTAGACAATCTTATAGTTTATAATAATACCATAAAAAAATAAGGTTGTCGATGATAGAAAAACAAAATTTTAATTCATCGAGTTCATCATTCGATGAAGAGACACGATTATAGTTAAAGTATTGATGATTGGAGAGAGATTTCTAAATTATCAAATTTATAAGCAGCACTTGCACACAATATATTATATATTTTTGTAGTTTCATGGTATTATAAAGCTAAAAATAACTCATTACTTGAATACAAAAAATGTAATAAACCAAAACTTTTTTACAATACTGTTGGTTTACAATCACCTTAAAGTCGATTTTATAGTAAAACGGTAGATGGATGATATGTTTTCATAGATTTCTCCAGAACTATTTGGTGGAAATAAAAAAAAAACTATTAAAATTAAAGTTAAAACCTTAATAAATTGTTGAAAACAAAAGAAAAAACCCGTTGTGCCCGACTAATAATGGATGTATAAACCTACTTTCCCCTTCCAAAATCATCAGGTACTTATTCCACAATTTTTTTTCTAAAAATCGTCTAGCCTAATCCTTTTTGTAAAAGTGGCTTGGTTTTATATGTACAAAATATGCGTGAGTGTTAAAAATGTCAATATAAATATATTATAATCATATGTGAAATAAAAAACAGATGAAACTAATAATTTTTAATGTTTATGCGTAGATGCGTAGAGGTAAATTTGTTTATTTTTACACCACATCAATGTTTCGTAAACTTTTTTTTTTTTTAATTAAAAATGTTTTTTAATCAAACTAGACGTTGATGATTATTACGTGTGGTCTCTGTTGGTTGGATGATATACTCTTGTGTTGTGTTGTCGATTGTATTGCCAAGAACTTGATGATACTATGTTTTGTAGTAATATCAATTTCTATGTTGTATTTTTATTATTTTTGTTTTTAAAAACTATATTCTTGTTTTTTTGTGTTTTGCTACATTGAAGAAACATTATTTTTCGATGAAGAAATTTTACTATATTCATTTTGGAGATCTATTTCACAAATAAAGCTAAAGAAAACTTGCTTTTCTTGCAAGGGTATTCCCTCTTTAGTCCCCGTAATATCAGCAAAATATCCCACCGAAAACAAAAAAAAAAGAGAAATCTATGAAAACATATCATCCATCTGAAAACATTTGAAAGTAAACAATTGACTGAGTTAATTGTTTAAATACCCTGGATAGACTGTGCTGAATATCAGTGCTTGCATTATTTTTGTTTATTTTCGTTTTTCGAGAATACTTCACAAGACCACTAGTTGAAGCTACCTGTAAATTTTCAACTTCCTATCTTTTACGGTTTTGAAGAAAATTTTGTGTTAATTTGCGCCCTCACGGGTAAACAGTGACGTTTACACAGAAAGGTTTCAAATAAAAGTTGTTTATTTTTTTATAAGGAACATTTAAACTATTGTTGTATCTCTAACGGTTTAAGTGATGGCTCCTACGGACCCAAGACCCAATTGACCTATGTTGCTCATTTACGAACTTAGTCTCACTTTTTACTTCCTGAACATGCTGAAAAAAATTAAACTTGATATCTCTTTTCGTTTTCGAGTTATCGTGTTCACAGGCGAAAGACGGACAGACAGATAACCGGAAATGGACTTTTTAGGTGATTTTATGAACACCTATACCAAAATTTTGTTGATAGCATCAATATTCTTAAGCGTTACAAACTTGGGGCTAAACTTAGTATACCTTGATATATTTTGCATATTCACAGGGTATAATAATGTAGATAATGAAGCATTCTGTTAATTTGATTATATCTTTCTAGCATTCATAGAACTGAAAAACTTAATTTTGTGGGGTTTTGCGGATTTTTCGGGGGGTTTCTTGTTAATTAATTTAATTATTAATTTGTGATCTACTTATTGGACACTGTATAGGATGTTCCATAGCTACTGCTATTATTTTCTGTAAATTTCAGTTTGTTTACATTTTTCGGGGTGCTAGTTGTTAAAACTGTTAAAAATAACTGTAGTATCTATTTGTATTCGTTAAAAAAATTACAATAAGTTCTTTTGATAAATATGAATCATTTGTCTAGCATTTCGTTCGCTATAGATATAAGTAGTATTTATCTACTGTTGTGGCTGGTTTTTATATGAAAAATTTTGTTTTTCTTAGCAATCATTCATTTTAAACTTTATATTGCAGTCTTATTTACTGCAATTGTGATTAACCCTCATTAGGTAATCGACATTTGAGAAAAAAGTAATATGATTTAAAAAAACAATGTTTGCAAATTCTAGTTGGCGTGACTAACTATCATAATATTATTTGATGCATTACAAATGCAATCATTAAATTAATCAAATTATTAAAATAATATAAATTTATTTCCTTTAATTACATTAATTAAAATGATCTCACAAAACACTCATATAACTTTCATATGTTTATAAAGACAGAAAAAACAAAAAATTCGAAAATTTTCCATCAGAGACCATACATAAATTACGCCAAGTAAATTTTATGATTTTTTAAGCCCAACCCTCTCCGCCTTGTTTGCGTATAAATTTTCACATTTTTTAAAAATTTTTATTAAATCACACAAGATTTTGACAAATGACGTCACGAAGTTTTTGGTATCCCTGCCTCTTACTGTCACATTTCGTTGAATCCCTCCCCTCTCTTAACATGTGACGTAATTTATAGATGGCCCCAAATCATTCTTTCTAGAGAGACCATAAACGCTATTTGCTTGTTAATGTAAGGATATCTTCGGAAAAATTAAATACCTGTATTATTTTTAACCCCCGAACTAAAAAGAAGGAATGTTTTAAGTTTGACCGCTATGTGTGTGTGTGTTTGTGTGTGTGTGTGTGTGTGTGTGTGTGTGTGTGTGTGTGAGTTTGGCTGTGACATCGTAGCGCCTAAACGGATGGACCGATTTTAATTTTTTTGGTTTCGTTTAAAAGGTAATTTAACGAAGACTGGTCTTAACAATGTTTCAAGTGCGAGTTTAGGGTTCCGTACCCGCAAAGTTTGTCGGGGGCGTCTATTTCAGAAAGTTTTCGCTAGGTTTTTCAAATTATGTAAATTTCACTTGTAATGTCAAAACTGAATTACTATTGATACGCCTTATCGTTTTGTAATTGTAAGGTGTCAAGATGTGATCTTTTGTAATAATCGCGTACACGCAAGTGCCAAACTTGATAGAATGTATCATGCAAATAAAATAAAACCTGACATGTAATGTAGGAAATATAAAGGATTTCTTATAGTTAGTCTTATTTCCCCTTAAATATAGACTTGTGCACTACTATATCGAAGGTCAATAGGGAAAAATGTACTGTGTTGGAAATGGGCCATTTTTGAAAGGGATTCTTTGCTTATTTATGCGGATCTTTCCAATTGAAATATCATTCTGTAGGCTGGACTAGTATAAAAGAAGTGCATTTAGAGAATGTCCACTTCTCAGTACCTCCTCCTCTTTTTTTTCCCGTTGCAATATCATAGGGTTTCGCGGTTTATGATACCTTGCGTACCTCCAAAGTCTTTCCAAATTGAGCTAGAGATTCTGTAGGTATTCTTAGTTAGTGTTAAGGGATCGTTTTCTCGAGATGTCAAGTTCTTTTTTTAGGCTTTGCACCTAGGCTTTGATTATTCGCATTTTTTAGGCTTTGCGCAACCTAAAAAGCTTTCCAAATTCAGCTAGAGTGTTTAAAATTTATCTAGGAATCGGGTTTAAATTATGGAAGTACCTTTTGGTATCGATGACATCCTTTGCAACCCTGTTATGTAAATGTAATCCTAAATGGATGAACCGATTTTGATTTTTGTTTGTTTGTTTGAAAGGTACTGTGATCGATTGTGTTCTTAGCTATGTTTCAAGAAAATCTGCTCAACTGTTTGAAAATCTTATTTTTCCTTGTTGTTTCGGATGGGGAATCCTCAGTTCGTACTAAGACCATAGCTAAGAACATTCTCGATCAAATTACTTTTCAAACAATAAAAAACTTTTAACAAAAAGAAAACCGACTTCAAAAGAAAAAAACTTTTCCAAAACAAATTAATATGCCCTAAAAAGTAAAAAAAATTAATTTTAATATAATGTAGTTAAAAGGAGTCGGTGTCAGCCAAGCTAATGTAGCAAACTGTTCTGTCAGAGTTGTTTCCTCGGCTGACACCGACTCAAAATCGGGCCATCCGTTTGGGAGTTACAGTACCACAGACAGACATACAGATACACAGACACGTTAAATATATATAAAGCCTCTTTCAAGTCGGGGGTTAAAAATCTGATTTAAAGAGATCAGATTTTAAAGAGAAAACATTAGATACCAAGAAGCATTTAAGCAGGACGAAATATGACCTTAGTAATGGAGTTTTGTTACTCCAAATTTTTTTTTGTTTTTTAAGTATATTATATGTTGTTATTATGTTTTAATTATTAATATTTTTACTACTTTTTTGTATATATAATTATGAAAATATTTACTTATTTTACAAGGACTTTTTAATATCTATTTACAAAAAAAGGGATAATGTCCAACTCTTGCATTGTATATTCATAATGCTTATAATTAAATCTGACAATGTATGCTTGTTTTTGCCGACTTCAGATATAAAACAAATCTGGAGTAAACACTACACGCATTCAAATATCTTTAGGCGAGGACTTTAGGAAAAAACAAGGAAATTTTTTAAAATTTAACCCGAAAAGTATCAGGTGAGAAATTGTTACACCAATTCTGTCAGATGAATATGCACTATTTGAAACTTGATTGTCAAATTTTCGGTAATACAAGTGAAAAAAATAATTGACTGAGTTTCCGTTTTTTTTTTTTTTTTTTTTTTTTTAACAAAAATTGATGAAGAAATATTTAAGTGAGGTTAAATTTTTGTTGAAGATCAAATTATATAAATTTGAATGTTGAAATATCACAGCAGCTAGACTCAAAGAGAGAGACCTTAAAGTTGTATTCAAGGTGAATTAAATAAATAAGTACTGAATTTAATTTAATGTGTGTTTTAAAATATAATATTCTGTTGAAAATTTATCTATAATTTATAGTTATTACAAAAAGTAAAGTCTGTAATAATTATAGACTGGTATCAATATAATTATTATTATTATTGCACTCACAAAAAAAAAAAAAAAACATAATATACCAAGAGCCAAGCCCGCCAAATTTTCATTGCTAGCTGTACTTTTAGTACAAATTAGTCTCATACATATAAGTACTAGTGATGTACAGGATATCCTTTTCCTGAATATCCTCCATAAATTCATTGCAGGTTTAGCGTAATTGGGTAAAAGTTCAGTTTTAGCACTTTTTCTTATAAAACATCCTAGAACATCAGGAAAAAAACCATTTTCAAGCATTTTTTACGTAGATTACGAATCCGTATGCGACGATACCGAAAAACTTACAGTTTTTCTTTAATTCAGGAAAATATACTCAATTTTCTTGGTTAATATTTTCAAGCCTAAAAATGAATAACTGTATTCATAAATTAATTAAAAATAGGTCGTTATTTACTTTATTTATTATTAAATATGTTAAATTTATACAAAAATTATAAAAATATATTTAATAAAATAATATTTTTAAATATTTAAGTATTGAGTTTCAAAATGAATATGGCGTCAACATGTGACATTTATCTTGTTTGTGTAAACATGCAAAAATAGGGTTGACGACAAAATTAATGGATAGTATGAAAGCCTAAAAACAACTATTAACCTACGATACTCATGCTAACTCGATACCGTTAAAAGTATGATTGACATCAAATCAAAGAGTGAACGCAAGGGCCAAAAACCCGCAGACCCGTCCTAACTCGATCCCATTAAAGGCATGGCCAACCTGTTGATCACAGGGTGAATTCAATCACAGAGTGAACGCAAGGGCCAAAAACCCGCAGACCCGTCCTAACTCGACCCCATTAAAGGCATGGCCAACCTGTTGATCACAGGGTGAATTCAATCACAGAGTGAACGCAAGGGCCAAAAACCCGCAGACCCGTCCTAACTCGACCCCATTAAAGGCATGGCCAACCTGTTGATCACAGGGTGAATTCAATCACAGAATGAACGCAAGGGCCAAAAAACCCGCAGACCCGTCCTAACTCGACCCCATTAAAGGCATGGCCAACCTGTTGATCACAGGGTGAATTCAATCACAGAGTGAACGCAAGGGCCAAAAAACCCGCTCGCAAGATTTTTGGCCTTTGCGTTCACCATATGATTGAATTCACCCTGCGATCTACGGGTTGGCCATGCCTTTAATGGGGTCGAGTAAGGACGGGTCTGCGGGTTTTTGGCCCTTGCGTTCATTCTGTGATTGAATTCACCCTGCGATCTACGGGTTGGCCATGCCTTTAATGGGGTCGAGTTAGGACGGGTCTGCGAGTTTTTGGCCCTTGCGTTCACTCTGTGATTTGATGTCAATCGTACTTTTAACGGGATCGAGTTAGCATGAGTATCGTAGATTAATAGTTGTTTTTATGCTTTCATACTATCCATCAATTGTGTCGTCAACCTTATTTTATAAATGCATACATACACAAACAAGGTAGATGTCACTTGTTGACGCCATATTTGTTTTGATACCTACTCAATACTTAAATATTTAAAAAAATTATTTTATTGAATATATTTTTATAATTTTTGTATAATTTTAACATATTTAATAATAAATAAGGTAAATAAAATATCATAAAAACATGTTTAATTAACTTAACACATATATTCCATTTTAGGCTTATAATATAACTTGTATTAACCAAGAAAATTCATATTTTCAAAAAGCATATTTTCCTGAATTAAAGAATTTTTCGGTATCGTCGCATATAGATTCGTAATCTACGTAAAAAATGCTTGAAAATGGTTTTTTTCCTGATGTTCTAGGATGTTTTATAAGAAAAAGTGCTAAAACTGAACTATTACCCGTAATTGGTTTCTTTTAATTTTTGTTTTTTTCTGTCTATCGATACTTTTTCCATTTCTGTACGTTGGTAATTTTAGGTTTAGTTCGTGCTATTTTTTCATTTTTTCTTGCGCGATACAGTTTGCATATCTGTGCATTTGTAGTTCTGAAAATTTAAAGTATTAATTTGGGGAGTCAAAAACTTGTTTCATTCTTTAAATAATTGAATAATATAACTACTTTAACTCTATACTTTATGAATTAATTGTAATATTAGTTTGTAACGACATTGAATTGCGTTTCTATCGAATGTATGTACATTCGATAGATACGACTTTACTTTGTAGACAAACATTACCTAAAAAAGCATACTTTTGATTTTGTAGCGAACCCAAATATGTGGATGCATTACCCACAATTTAATTGATCAGGATATTTATTAGTATGACATAACATAAAATTTCTTTAATACAAATTGACAGATTATAAAATGTTTTTGCATATTCTCAAAATTGATGGCAAGCTGAATCGATTAAAAAGTTCTAGTTTCTTAGGTAACCTACATGTCGGATTTTGGTGTCTGTTGCACTCTTGTGGTTTTACCTCCCAACCAGGAAACAAATCATAACGTGCGATAAGGAACATAATTCCAACAAATCCGTTAAGAATATGGGATATGAACTTGGTTAAACCAAAAGGCGTTTGTACCAACGGAAGTAAGAGAGGGAAGTTTATGGGGTTTACTTTGAAAATACGCTACCGGGGATAACTGTGGTGTGTATCAAGCGGAAGTGATGGTTATTAATGAAGTATGCGAATTATTAGGCTAAACACTTCCATGTGTAGCAACATTCCTCACTGAAATAAGTGTAAAATAAGTGTATTTACTGGCTACTCTATTAGTTTGTATTCTAATGCTAGAAGTCCAGTTTACGGTCATAATTTATCAGACTTGGCTCTTGGTACATAAAGTATTTGCGGCTATAAATTATTACTTGAAAATATATAGCTTAGAAAAAAAAACTGGTATTAAATATGTAATAATTATTTGCACATAATACACATAATATAGGTATATCAAAAAAAAAAAAAAAATCATTAAAAGTTTTCAATTTATTGGAAAATCTATATATGTCTGCTCTCGAAAAGTATACTACAGCAAAAGTGATATTAAATTGATTATACGTGTTTTTGACATATACTGCTAATAAGTTTTTATCACCTAAAGCAATTTAGGACTAGACGTCCATAGAAAATAAAAAATAAAAGGATATTGTATACATATTCAAATTTCCAATCGTCAAGAGACTCTACTATACTGACAGATTAGGGTCAGTATCAGTTTTGTTTCGATTTTATAATATATTCAAAAATTTGTTGGCCATATCCTGAATCTAAAAGACTTTCCCTATTCGTTTAGGTTATACCAATATTTTTGTTGAATATGGTTTCTCTTCATTTTCTCTTAAGCCTTGCAGTTTCAGATAACAGATTTTTTAGAACAAATTTCTTTGCGAAATAGAAAACCAATTTCTCAGTATTAGGTTAGGTTATATTGGCTGTCCACGAAGAACACACTTAGACTATAGAGCCCATTGTGATACCATATATGTGTTTTTTACCACCTTTCCGCTGATAATTCATTTATCAGCTTCTCAATTTCAGAGGCTGAGTGCACCCCCTTCATGCATATGCCATGCACTACACCAGCCCATCACAACTATTAATTAATCTTATTTTGTTGCAACGGCGGGAATCGAATCCGCTACCCTAAGCATACCGCTGGCGGAGTAGGTTACGCCTTAACCAACTGACCTAATTCACGCAATTCACTCAAAGATTTCCTACCATTCAAGTCATCATTGAAATATTTTTCTTTCCTTTACTTACCCTTCATCCACAATCTTGCGGAGTATCTTCACCGAGTATACTTGCCAAAGTAAGCCAAAATAAAGCATTCACTAGCACGCTGCCTTCTTTTTTTGCGAGTAACACTGTCTCCTTACTTTGCTTCGGTCAAGGCGAGGCAAAGACAGTCGAGACACCTGAAGTATCCACTCCACATATTCTCGTTTCTCGCCCGACTTTGTGATACAATAGCTAGCTCGGATAAGAAACAAAGAAGAAACAAATATGTTGTAACTGGGCTAGATTAACGTTTGAATTTCCATTTCTACAACACAGAATCCAAAAAATCATCTAAATTTTTTCATATATCACAAGTTTTTGTTCTTTATCCATCATAGTAATTTCATGAGGTGATGTTCGCTGTTTCAAAATATTCTTAGGTATCTTTTATGAATTGCGTAGATGCAGTTTTATCATTTTCCAGCTTTGAGTATATATGTTGAGTTCACATATTTCATTAAACGGAACGTTTTTCATATCATATTATAGAGGTAAAAGAGTAATTAATTTTTTCAATTAATCCTCTATATAAAAAAAAAAGGAAAACCAACGAGTAAAACGGATTAAATACTATTGTATAATCAAAAATAATATAATATTTTTTATAATAAACGGTATTAAAATTAATTACTAAGTGTTAAAAAATGGCTTAAAGGTGATTAAAAGATTTTAATTATACAACATATGTACAATTTAAAATTTAAAAATTATTAAAATTTTTTTAAATGATTAATGATTGTATATTACAGTGAAAGACATCTAGAATATCACGAATAAATAAACAAAAGTGTCGCGTAAAAAGATAAACAAAAAAAAACATTGTATAAAGCGTTCGCAAATCGGTATGCATTAACTTAATGTATATAATTCTTCTGCTTAAAAAGTCCCTCGTATAATTGTCCCTTAAAAACACACTGTATACAGGGTTAATCTATATAACTGGTACATCACGTGTTTTAAGGAGGCGGAGTTTACATACATAAGGGCTTACCCTTATATAAATATTTTTTAAATAGTAGGAGATTTTTGAATCATTCAAAATTGTAATTGACCATTTAGATAAATTTTAACCTTTATTGATTCGTTTTAACATGAAATATTTATTGCTTTATTGCTTTACAATGAGACAAATAATATATTTGAAAAATATAGTTTTATGTTCCCGGAGCCAGGCATATGATAAATGAAATTACATCAAACAGGTAGTGTTGTAAATGTATTTTTTTGTTGGGCATAAGCAAATGTTATTTTCTTTTAATCGCTTTTCATTAAATATTAATTTTTAAGGAAAAATAACACTTTTCCGGGAAAAATATTTTACTTGTTGGGATTCTTCAAATACAAAAAAGTTATTATTACAGACAATTTAGTCCTTCACGGTTGAATTTTTTTGTTGAAAGAATTTGTTGTGACTGTTAGACGTCGGATATCTAAGAGCTTGTATATCCCTATATTTTTTAATCATTTCCGATATAAATGCAAGCGTGTAATATGCCTGATTGCCTGTTTGGATAAAAGTAGTGAGCTTTTTTAAAACGCATACATTATTGCAATGTTCCATGAAATCAATAGACCTGAAAGTATTATTTTGTTACTCGTAAAATTATACTTAAAATAAAAATTATACAAGATGAAATACCTTTATATACAAAAAAGTACGAGTCTAGTTTTTTTCTTCCACTTTTAATGTTTTGATTCAAAAACTTTTGAAACAAGTATTATTATTTTGATATTTTTGCAAAAATCTATTGTGACTAGGTAAACTTTCAAACGTAATAACTTTTCCAGACAAGAACCAAAAATTTTCTCATATCAGAATTAGTCGACTAGACATAAAGAGCATACATGCAGTCTAAAAGATTAGGTGATCCCGAATATTTATAAGCCATGGCTCCAGGACTAATTGTTATTATTTTTTATTATTTACAAAAATCTCCTACTATTGGATATATGTATATCCAATGAAAATACTAAATTATAAATACTTAATGTACCATATATGTGGATTTACCCTGTATAAGTTCATTACAAACAAACTACTGATATGACTTACTGACAAATATGAGTAAGGCATAAATTAGTAAAGTTTGAACTTATTTCGCAATTTATGATGCAAGCAATTTTATTTTGATTGTCAAAAATATTCATCAGACATTCGCATCGCTTATTGCGAATGCGAACTCAAATAATGCGAATGCGAATTCGAATGATTCGAATTTTCGCCGATGCTAATGCAATATCAAAGTATTTAGTAGAAAACCGCGTTAGTTGTCGTAAATAGTGTACGAATATATAAGCATATTTTTATTTGACTATGACGGACATTCTACCTTAATTAAATTAACATTCTTAAATTAAAATCTTGTTCTTAAATTAGAAATTCACAAATAAGCACATTCTGTGTTTCATAAGTACAATCTGATGGCGCCTAACTGTTCGTATTATAAACAACAATTCTAACTTGAGCTGTATTACAAAACCTGTTAAGAAGTAATGTTAATATAAATACATTCATATGAAATTAGTTTCATTTAATTTTATTGATGTATGTTTAATAAATCAATAAATTTTTAATAATTCTACATAATTTATTTTATTTCCGTTCCAAAATGAGGAAAACTTATAAACTTATAATTAAATAAAAAATATAGTAGAGTCTCGATAATAGGGAGTCGATAATATAAAAACCAGGGGTGTTCAGATAACTGGATTTGTTCCGATTTTCAATCGATCAATTTAATGAAAAATGTTTTACAATTTCATGTTATATTTTATTAATAACATATAAATTGAAAATTTTAAGAAACCCCCGACACAAAATCAGGTCTGATCGATTCATTTGTGGTATGGTAGCTCCTAAACGGATGATCTGATTTTGTTTTTCTGAGCTATATTTCAAAAAAATCTGCTCATCCATTAGAATATCATTACCCCTTTTCTTGTTGTTATTGGGTACGGAATCCTAAACACTCACTAAAAACATAACTATGAACATTTTCGATTAAATTACCTTTGAAGCAAAAAAGTCGAAATTAAAATCGGTTTATCCGTTTATGAGCTATGATGCCACATTCAGACACATACTTATATACAACCCTCTTTTTAGTCGGGGGTTAATACACACACATCTGTTCGAATCACGAATTGTTATATAATTTTTTTAAAATAAAAGTTAGCAGCCCGCATTTTTATTTAAAGATTTATTAGTTTTAATTCCTATAACAAATTTACTAAACTCGACATATCTAGATTGTATTGAGAGCAGCTTGTCAACGAACGATATTATTTTTTTAGTCAAACATTTTTGTGGCAATAAATAATTATTTAATGTATAATCAATGTTTTTAGATATAAAAACGAAACCAAGTTTGAGCTTGGTGTAATTAGCACCTTCTCGATGCATTTTAGATCATCAAATAAATTTTCTGATACAAACTGAGGAGTGGTCAAAATCGATTTTGGATACTAGTATAGTTAAAGATGTTCCAAATCAAGGAAAATGAGAGAAACCGTTCGCGTTTTGCTAAAACCTCATGGAATGTGTTTCTTATGTGTCAAACACCATTAGTAACGCATGAGGAAGTGGCGCAAATGTTTCTACTTGTTAATAAATAATAAATTGTTAATTGAATGTAACGGTTAATATTAAAGTTGACTTACAAAATTAATAAATGGGCAACTTGAATTACGTATACATTATACATGTATAATAGCTTTCGATTACTTGACAAACACTTAACATTTACGTCATACAAGTTGCCTAATTACTAAAAGTATTCACTATGGTAGGTGTAAACTTCACTCAGCTAAAACATTACATATTGTTCAAAGTTCAATTAATGTTCGTTGTTATACATGTAGATGCTAAAATTTTATAGCAATACCTTATCGTAATATGGAAAATTTTTAATAGTATTTTTAAGCATCGTGTATACTAACTAATACATATTTTACTACCAGAAAATTTAATAGCTCTAGAGGTAAATTAGGTACATTGTGTCGTAACGATGGCAAACGTTATCTTGATGCTGAGAGCCATCAGATATGTATAAAAAAAACTACTTAGTTGTTTAATTTATGCGTATAGAGTAACGGGATAACGGCATAAAATGGAATAGTTTTTAAGGTTAATTTAGAGGCCACCTGTTGTTAAAAATACTACTTTTTGATATTATACTGTCTGGTTTAAGGTATTTCCAGCATGGTATTTGCAGTTTCTATGTTAAAGCAATGGTACAATTTTTTTTTCGACAGAATTTAACGAAAAATTAAATTTAAGAATTTAATAATGCTTACTATTAATTCCCAAAGTTTCAGAAATTTTGACCGTTTAAAATGGGAAATAATTATGCCAACGTCCCAATTTCGATCAATTTACGTCAAAATTAATATCTCGAAAGTGAAAATTAATTTCTAAATTTTTTTTTTCAGAATTTTATTGTATAAACATTTTTTTCTACTTTTTCTTCAATATATAATAATATCATAAAAAATAGTTGGAGAGACCGGACATTTTACATGCTTTAAATGGGACATGACCCTCAAAATCGCGAACTTTGTCTTTAAATATCTCGCGATCTAAACGGCCAAAAATTATGAAATTTTAGGAATTCATAAATAAAGCTATTATAAACCCGAGAAAAAAAATTCGGCCAAATCTGTCGAAAAGTGATTTCATGCTGGTACTACCTTAAAAATATAATTATCATAGTTCATCTTAGAGTTAACTAATATAGTTTTTTTTAACAAACCCACAACACAAAAATGTGAATTTCAAAAAATAACGCATTTTTTAGATAAAGTTGATAAACAAGCAAATATATATTTTCGAATCTTCGTTAAAAGAGCTTTCATTTAAAACATGGCCTGTACGAATAGACTAAGAACATTTTGATTGTGTCGAAAATTTTAGAGCTAATGGGCTATATTGAATATATTTTAAGTCAACTTTCTTTTTCCCAGACTCTCATCATGATCTTGTTGATATCATCATTGCTAAAATCACTGTCGATGCACGCGAAAATATTTTTCTCCCGCGGTTACAGAGAGTGTTTAATTTTAGGCCATGACACAAATTTTAAGAAATGTGTACTTTTGACCGAAATATATAGAAAAAATAAATTTTGTTATTAGTTAATTGATCTTAAAAATTATCCCAATGTTCCCACTTTCGAGGTTATTTTTCACGTTCCAACAGCCGTGATAATTATATTAGATTAACTATGAAACTATTTTCATTCTTAGAATATTTACAAACATATCACGTTTTAGAATTGTATAGAAAACTAAACAAATTCTTTTAAAACATAACTAACTAACATTCCTTTTTTTGTTCTAGGTAAAGGACTTCCACATTTATTTCATGATATTTTCTTTTAAAATCATCAATACAAAATAAAAAGATGCGGAAACATATTCAAAAGTAAATCAAAAAGGTAAAAAGTAATTTTGATAATAGATAAAGAGAAAACTCTGAATTATTTACGGTACAATTGTATCAACAACACTTATATCATTTTATTAAGAAATTCATTATTTCAAATTTATTTGCTTGATGCCTGTTCATAGAATGAGATAGGTTTGATTATAAAAGGAAATTTAATAAAAGTTTATTGTTTTCAATAGAAATGAAATTGTTTCTAAAAAAAACTTTGTTATTAGGTATCGTTCTATTGGTTACCCATTTAAAGCTTATTTATAATAGTTTTCGATAACAAACTTTAAGAGGCATAGGAAATACAGGCAGCATTTTTTAAAGAAAGAATTCGAAATCAAACAATCGTAGAAAGGAATATAATACCTTCATATATTGTCGACGGACATGGATCTCTTCTTCATAATCAAATATACATTTTCAAAACATTAAAACCTAAAAAAAAGTCTGGATATATAGATTTTCTGTCAATGTTGGTTTTTGTGTTAACTATAACAGGCAAGAATTTGTCTTGGGGCAAGGTCGTACCCAACTTTCTTTAAGAAAACTCTCATAATCCATACTCTCTTTGAGGGCTCCGGAAACTCTTTTTAATATAAGCTTCAACTTGAAAAAAATTATTAAATTCTGGCTCTGCTGATTTTCTGAGCACTTTGAAAAGAATTAGTCTTATCATTTGATACCCGGCGATTAAGTTGTGCTAGGTTATAGTGGCTATCCTGAGGTGGAACACTCTTCGATCATAGAATCTGTTGTGATACCAAAAAGACCGTCGTCCTCGGTCTCTAATCAATGAACTACCATTTGGAGCTGTTTAAGAACAACAAGATAATTTTGATGTTAACGGATTTTTGATTGAAGAGGTCGTTAAAGAATGGTTGTCTGAAAGAAGTCTATCTCCTCATGGCAAGAGTTAAACAGAGAAGATGAGACATCGTTTCCTCCTCCCTCACTGTGACAGTTTCTACAGTAATCGTTATGCACTGGTAAGCCGGTAATCGTTATGCACTGGTAATATCGTTTAACGTTCCCGTCACCCAGCCAGTGTCCTGTAAAGTGATAAAATCGAAGCGTCTACGATTATTAATATCAGGAGCAGTTTTCAGTTAGCAAACGAGACTCTTAGATACCTATTGATGCTTTTGTCCGATATCATTGTGCTATTGCTAGTAAGCTCTCCGGCTTTAAAATTTTGGCGATTACTTTACGGAGAAAAATACAGGGGGAAGCTAAAGGACGGCTGTCAACACTCGAAGTCTGAAATCGTGTGTCACACTCTTAATTTCTCAAACTACCTTTATTGAAACTGCAAGTTTCAGTGCCTGTATAATCAATCGAAACTGGACTAACTTCATAGACTATTAGACTCAACAGACATTTTTCTACAGGAAGTTATTTTTAGGGAAGCTTACAGGAAAAACATTATTTTTGTTATTGTATTACACATAAACATATTAAAATTAAAAAATAAAATTAGGTGGACAGCTTTTATAGTAGGTACTATATTTTTATTAATGGTAAAAATTGTGTAAATAAAATTTATCTACTATGAATTTCATTCATCACGCATTTTAGTAAAACATCCGATTTCCGATGTCCTCTGGGAAATAATAATATCTCGAAAAAAACAAACAATGAAATTTTGTATGAAAGGAAACCCTTATTTTAAAGTATACATGAGATATTTTTTAAAACGTTATTTCCTGTAGGAATATAACCTTTCCTGGTTTTAGATATGATTCAACTGGAAGCATAAATAATTATATTTCTTTGGGTGGGTAGGTATTTTCAACGAGTATTCAATCTTGCATTCAAATAAAAACATTATTTTTATCTTTTTGATCAAGTTTACATTACATATTAACTCTTATTGACATTGTGCCATAAAAGAAGGATATATTGAATTAATTGAATTTATAAAGGATATTGAATTAATCGAATTGACATTATATCTGCCATTATCCACCTGCCTTTTCTATATTTGATAATAAATGGAAATAGTCATTCTTTGTTTGCATAATAAGAAAAAATGTATAAGATAAGAGTATAGTACAATTTAACTTTTTAAGTAGAAACTAGGAAGCTGTGAAAAGATCTTATGAAAAAATTCTAATTATCTATTTTCAACCTCAATGAGATGTTTTTACAAAAATGAAGAAAACCGAAAAAAGTAGATACTAGCCGAATAAACTCAAGGGATATTTTCTTGTTTCAACAGGTACTTTTATAGAAAAATAGTGGCAGACACCGCGGACTGGCAGTACGACGGTAATTTGAAATCGGGCGCGGAAGAAGTCCCAAAAACTGTTGAAACACAAAGTAAGAACTGAAAAAAATTCTACCGCTTGCTAAATTACTTCTATAATGACCTCACAAACCTTACACAATACCGGCAGACATTTCTTCTCCTTCCTCTCCACTAGCAAACGAACCACTTTTACCCCTCTTGGGATGATTTGGAGTAGGAGAGGAAGAGGAAAATGTCTGCCAGTATTCTGTAACGTTTTTGCGGTGGTTATCGAAGTTATTTGGCAAGCGACAGAAATTATTTTTCAGTTTTTACTTACTTTCATTTAACAGCAGTTTTCGGAACTTGCTCCAAGCTTGATTTCTAATTACCGCCATACTGCCAGTCAGCAGTGAATCCGCTTAAGATCCACTTTTTTTCCTAGATTTTTGAACTCCCTATTATCGCGAAAACGACCGTTCTGTCATATATATGTCCTATGAGATAAAATATCGAAAAACTTTGAATCAGGAGCTTATTTTACGTGCCATATCCTAGAATACATATTGTCACAAATTGTTGGCAATCAGTCTTTTTAAGTCTATATGCGTTCATGTATAATTTTATAACTAATATATATTGGTAATGCGATTATTTATAATAATATGCATCTGTAACTAAATACATTCCATTATGCTGCACATCACGTTTTTGTCTTTCTCATTTTTACATTAAATACATAGTAATGACAAGGACAAAGCCATGATAAACAGGATGGCATCTTGTAATGTACAGGAACAGATGTAATCTATACGAGGAAACTGAATAATGTTCTATTATATATATAATTATGAAGTAGTTCAAGTTAGTATTTTATATTTTAGTATCTATTGCCATACATATAGATAGAGATAAATAGCTCTGGTATTCCAGAAATTCAATAAATAGCATTATTAAGCTTATTATAATGTATTGATAGTAATTTGATATTAACTATCATCAATGCAACAATATATACGGGATAGTTTAGCATAAATGTATTTAAAATTCATTATCTACATTTTAGAGCAATGATGGGATATAGTGTGGAAATTGGAATTAAATCAAATATTAATTACACTTTAAAATAAATTGTTATACCATGTATATATTTAACTAGCTGGGAACTACCCGCTTTGCTGGGCAACATCCCCACTTGCACCCCTCCTTCCACATTTCCTTGCGTTGGATAACAGTTTTGTAATGTACACGTCATGCTCTTTTATTTGATACCCCACTTAGGTATATTTGTAAATATTCGATATTTCCTTCCCACTTTCTCGCTACACCTTTCTACCCTCCGAAGGTTAAAAAAATTTCTAAATGTAATTTAAAACATTCTGACCAAGTTTTGAACTATTAAAAGCCATAATTGAAAAATATGAATTTTTTATTCATGAACACCCCCGCAACCCCCCCTTGTGGGTGAAATTTCGTAAAATCCGTTCTTAGCTGACCTCTACTTGGCAAAAGGAATATTCCTGCCAAATTTCAAGTCTCTAGGTCTTATAGTTCCAGAGATATCGTGATGAGTGACTATCTATATCTATAGAAAGTCTCCTATATATTTATAGATGTATATAAGTATACTAAGTTTAGTCCCAAGTTTGCAACGCTTAAAAATATTGATAGTACGAACAAAATTTTGGTAAAGGCGTTCTTAAAATCACCTAGAAAGACCATTTCCAGTTGTCTGTCTCTCCGTCTGTCAACACGATAACTCAAAAACGAAAAGAGATATCAAGCTGAAATTTAGCGTGTTTAGAGTCTCAAGTTCGTAAATTAGCAACATAGGTCAATTGGATCTTGGTTCCGTATGACCCATCTTGTAAACCGTAAGAGTTAGAACAAACGTTTACATGTAAACAATGTTCCTTATACAAAAATAAACAACTTTTGTTTCAAACATTTTTAAGCGCTAACATCACTGTTTACCCCTGTGAGGGCAAATTAGATTAGATGGCTATTGATAAATGGTAAGTAATCAGGTGGCCTAAATTGGAACTACTGAAAAAGCGGTCCACTTCCTGTTTAATAGTACAAATTTTTATCGCCAGTTGGCTTGATTTATCTGAATTGAATTTGATTATTTTTATTGGCCTTAAAAAAAATGAAAAGTACAAGAATTGCTATCTGAAAGTCGAAGTTGTAACGATGAATTCGGGTCTTTTCTGATTTCAATTGGTACGAATTATTACCGCCAGTTGGCGAGTTGCAACTCACAGATATCAGTATATACACAACTAGGACTGTGGCTACCTAAGAGTGACTATATTTCATTACTTACATGACGTAAAGAAAAAGCAATTACGATAAAACACAGAAATTAAATATTTTAAAGAAACCCTTCGGCATAAAATCATTTCTGATAGATTCGTTTGTGGCATCGTAGCTTCTAAACTGATGATCTGATTTTGATTTTGATTTGCTTATTGTTTGACAGGCATGCAAATGCATCGATACACGTTATACTTATAACACCCTGCTATGTTAGCCGAGGCGAGGATTAAAAACAATTTCGAAGACTTTATGTATTTGGTACGATAAGTAATAGATTTATTAAATTGCTGGAATACCTATCGAAGACTTACCAGAACTACAGAAGTGTATAATATTCTATTCACTACCAACACTAAACATTTTATATTATGTGTCCGAACCACTAAAATATTGACTTCAATCCGTATCGCAAATTGGAGATGAAACAATTTGTATTGAACATTGAAAATATTATTTTATAATAGAATTTGAGAGCCATTTTCTATTATGAGAATAATAATTGAGATGTAATTTAATTTTAGCTCACCAACTACTGTTCATTGATGATAGCTTATATAATATAATGAAGCTATTAAAATGTCTCACATGTGGTATGTATACAAATGTAGAATTGATTAAAATATACCAGGTACCTAGTAAAAGATAAACATACTGTGTATGATTTAATTTTGGTAACTATTCTTTTTGTATACAGTCAAATAAATATTTAATATTACCTTTACCACAGCGGTTAAACGTTGTTATATAACATAAAAGATAAAAATGTATTATCAATCCAGTCTTGGATATTAGTCGCAGAAACAAAAACACTAAAAACGGTCTAAGTTCGAAAAATTTGAACAGTCAGTCAGATTTGAATGCGGTTTTCGACTAAATTGATTTATAAACAAGTGAAAAGAAACAATTGACTGAATTAATTGCTGAAATACCATGCATAGTCAGTGTTGATTTCTGTATCACATAACACATACATACATGCGACACATACATAACTATAAAATTTCCGCCTAATTGGCGCCCTCACGGGTAAACAGTATTGTTTACGAAAAAAGTTTCATACAAAAGTTGTTTATGTTTTGACAAGGAACATTTTTTAAATTTAAACTTTTGTTCTATCTCTAACGGTTTACAAGGTGAGTCCTACGGACCCAAGACACAATTGACCTATGATGCTCATTTACGAACTCGATCTCACTTTTTACGTCCTAAGTACTGTAAAAATTTCAGCTCGATACCTTTTTTCATTGGCCGTTACTCGGGGAGTTTTCGGCGTCGCTGAACACGCATTTTTTCAATTTCTTATAAATCATTTTCTGCAAAATTGTAAAACGTTGGAATGAATTAGCAAATAGCTTTAACTAGTGGTATTGTAAAAGATTCTCGATAAACGAAAAAAAGTTTTACAATATACCTTCGAAAATTTTCGGAACTTTAGAAAACCAAAACAAAAGGCGGCCGAAAGACCTGCCTTTCTATAAAAGATACTTCAACAGCTTTTTGATTGATGTTTGTTTGTACGCATATCTTCGCTCGTTTGCAGATTTTTTTTCTTTAACGATCTCTCGTGAATACAAGGTAATAATGATTTCGAATTTGCGCGAATGATTGTGTTACTAACATCCAGATGTGCTAAAAAGACTGAAAAAAAGCGGCGCGTATAAATTTGGACTTGCGAAATCTGCTCAGCAATATTATCACAACGATTGCCAATTTAAAATCCAGAACAAATGAAATCGTTGTTAAAAATATACATCTTGCAACGCCGTCACAAACATTTCTGTTTTGTTGGAATATGTACTTTGTTTTTTCAAAGATTCAATTTCGCTGCTAACAAATTTTATTTTTAACGTAATTTAATTAAAAATATCAAAGGAAAGAGACTAATAAAAATAATAAAATATAAATATTTCTGGATCCCTACACTGAAGTTATAAAAGTGTTTCTAAATCATATTTCCTTTTTCATCAATTCAATTACTACGGGTATCTATATGATATCTTAATTGGTATATAATAATTTTTTCTGTGAAGGAATTTCCTTTCAAAATGACAATTTTTATGTAGGAGAAGATGGTGCATAGTGAAACAAAATTTTTTGGGGCTTTAAGAACAAAATATATTTATTAGAGGTTTAAAAACTCGTGGTATAATATGAAAAAATATGATTTTCTTTTACAAACTTCAAACTTAATATACATGTTTCCAAAGTAAAGTTTTTGGAACATCTGCTATATAAAATTGTTGTTTCACTGTGCTCCTCGTTTAGGGTACAATTGGCTAAGGGTCGGACCACAGTGGAAACAAGACATTATTCCAAATTATATGATAATGCAAAATCCTAGCGATCCTGAAAAAAAATAAGTAATTATGATATGAAACCAGACTGGAGTACTTTTCAACTTTGAATACGAGGATTTCTATACGTGACTGACATTACATTTGACTCAAAATGGGTTTTATTTTGCTTTACGTCTTAATATATGAAAACTATTATGTTAACGGTTTTAATTTTAGTCTAGATTTATGGTAGAGTCTACATTTATCCCTCTGTAGTAAAAAATGTGCTCATAAAACTTTATGATATATGATTTATTTAACAAGATGTAAATGTAACTGACACTAGGTATGTGCAAAAGGATGTCGCGTTCAAATGTGTTTTTAAAATTCAAATATCTTCCTCTATGCAGGATTTATGATTTTACATTGTAATTACGGCCAAATTACATAAAAAATTATATAAAATGGTAAAAAAGCATCAGTATTTTAGAATTAAATTAAGTTGAAAAATCGTGATTGATACTACAGAACACAACGTGACTGACACTACCGTCATTTTTTTATTGCAAAATAGTTGTATATCAAAAGAAAAAGAAATTAATATTACAGGACACAAGATAGGAACTACAGAACGTTTTAAAAGATATAAAACTGAAGTAAAATGTCTTTTTTTGAATCAATTAATAAGAATCAAAAAGTCATTAATAAAATTTAAAATAATTGGAATTTACGGTACACTTTTTCATAGAATCACCCAAACCGGCATTTTCCTCTGACTAGTATAACGAGAAATTTGTACCAATTTTTAGGAAAATAATAGCATCAACCGCAATTGTGAAGCCGTTTTTAATGAGAGTGAAATAATAATAAAATAAAACTGAATAATTATCCTATTAATTTTTCGCATAACTAAGCAATACATTCAAAGGAAAATGACAACTATATTAAAATGACGTCATCATAAATCTGAGTGAATTTTTCCGTTGTTTCTCTGTGCCCCGTCTTTGACTGTATCCAACCTTCGCGTACTATAGATTTATTTCATATTTCCGTAATTAAATAGACATAAAACACATATTTTTGTATGGATATCAAAGATAAAAATAAAATTGAAGAATCTCAATCCATCAAAAAGTTTGAATTGTGTATATCTATCTATACAGGTTGTCATATAAAACATCAAATAAGAATCGGTGGCGAATGCTACAAATAAACTTGGTTTAGAGAATACTAGCGACCCGCGCCGGCTTCGCACTTCGCCTTTGGTTAAAATCGCTTTGAAAATTAGCCATTATTTGTCGTAAAAAGTAAATGACAAAAAAAAGTTATTGTGGGTTATCCATAAGAGATAGACATATACCATCACGGACTTTTCTGTAGACCTATTCAATGTGTACAATACTTAGTACATTATTTTGATAAAACTCGTAGGGTTCAGCCTGCGTTTGCAATGTATGCGGAAAAAATGTAATTATTTACGACATCACATTAGAAACCTCAAAAATAGCAGTACTTCTCCACTATTTAATGGATGTTATTATACATATAAACCTTCCTCTTGAATCACTCTATCTATTAAAAAAAATCAAAATCCCTTGCGTAGTTTCAAAGATTTAAGCATACAAAGGGACATAGGGACAGAGAAAGCGACTTTGTTTTATACTATGTAGTGAAGAAAAGTATTTTTTATACGTGACCTTGTAGATAAAAACAATAGTGTATTTTTTTTTCATTTTTAATGCTATTTTCTGAGCCATTTTTTTGTATTTCTTGTTCTAATAAATATTTATCAGAGGACTAGGTATTATAGAAAAAAATTTACATTAACGTAAATTTATTGAATATACAAAAATTCGAAAATGCCATAAGACCTCTATGTGTCCTTTTATTTTATATTTGTATTACCAAACAGCTAGAAAGGTACCACATTGTAATTTGTATATGGAAGTCAAAAACAATCACTTATTTGATTCCAATTAAAAGGTCGCACATATTAAAAATATTTGACATTATGTGAGAATATTAAATATTATTAACATTTCATCGGGTTATTAACATGTATTGTTTATGTCACTGTTTAAATCATTTTATGTCAAAATAACAATTTACCGAAAATTATATTTGTTTATTGTTTGTCATGATTTGATAGATATTATTTTCGATTAGTGTTTTTATTTGTGATTGTTTAATTTTTAAAGTTAAACATTTTCGGATTTATAGAAATCAATAGTAACTTTGAATTGGATTTTGATTCTCATCAAAATTTAATTGGTTCATAATTCAAAAAAGAACGAATAACACCATAAAATTTAAATTTTGTATTTATAAAAAGCAATTACTTTTGGCTGAAAACGTTTCTTAAAAAAATCTTTGATAGGGTTGATAGGAGTTGAATTGTTGAATAAATAATTTCGTATAGGATCCTTCAGATAGTCTCAATAAATGCAAATGTATGAAAAAGGTGTCCAGATCTTTCTTTCCAATATGGAACTTTTTTCTTTTTTCTAAAACTTGCGTTTCTTGCACAAGCTCAAAAAATATTTTTTCGATTTTATAGTTTGTTTATTTGAAATGTTTATTGAAAATTGGGACATCATTTTTAACATACCTAATAGGTATTTACGACAAAAAATCTACCAGAAAAAAGATTTAACGCGAAGTATTAATAATATTCGATTTCGTTATTCTTACATAACAAAAAATTAAGCACCATTTATTTATAAAACCTTATAATTAATATTTTGGCTCTTCTTTACGTCTGAGTGTATTACATTGTATGGACATAAGAGAATTCTCTGTGGTATGTACATTAATTAACTTTTTCAGTGTATAGTTCGCGGGCTAGTAACACCTGGATTCTTCCGCTTCCAAAACCTTGCATTGCCATATGTTGTAGATTAGAGCTGAACGATACTTTTTCATATAATTGCGAATTTCCCAAGTAGTACTAGTTTTTTTAGCCCCTTCCCTTTCAAAGTTGTAGAAAGAAATATATGCATGGCAGAAACGAACTGCGTAAACATAAGACCAGTGTGACTTTGAATGGTACTTTTACCCGTGATTGGTTCTGGGGTAAAAAATGTATACTTTTACAGAGCACACTTAGGGGGTTGCAAATTGTGTTTCTAGGCTAATATATAAAAATCGTCGTACTAGTCTCAGGTCTTTGGTCGATCGTTTAGGTTATACATACTTTCTTACATCTTAAAGAGGAGCTAGAAACCCTCCAGTACCACTCGGAGAATTGTAAATCAAATAAAAAGTGACGTTCTTGCCTGCTTTAAAATTTATGTAAATGTCAGGTTTTTGGAAGCTGACGGTATTTAGGTGTAATTAGTTCTCGTGCCCGAAGTGTTCAAATAAAAGAAGTTCATACGTTTATAATTTTTTAGGGGCCTTCACGATCTTGACATATTGTCAATGTCGAACTTTTGATAACATTATTTGATTGTGTGGCTAGTATTGATGGATTGCTAATATGAAAATATTGATTAGTTGATTTATTAAAAACCAAAATATTTTTATTTTGACAATAAAAATTGAATGTCTGAGGGAAAGATTAACATTATTATTAACACAGTTTTTTCATGTATCTAAATAGATTGTAAATAAATCATAATAGAGTGATTGAGAGGTAATTGGAGTTTGTCAATATTTATTGATCAAATGGACTTATTTTATGCTTTAGAATATTAGATTTTTGTCTGAGGGAACGGTTGTCAATATTCCTGTCACAGTTTGTTAGTGTTTGTGTCAATATTTACTGATCAAATTGACAAAATTTTATTGGCAATGTAATATTGATCGGTTACTTCATTCTTTATTAGAATATTAGCTCTCTAATACGTGGACTATGAAAATTTAACTTAATATAAATTGTATAAAATTTATAATTAACTATGTTATAAACACACTTAATTATGTTTATATTGATATTAATATTCATAATTAAATATTTATTTAATGAATTGAATTATTTTATATGTGAAGCTATACTCATATACTTAAAGGTATTTCAACAGTTTTCATTTTTTTAGGGTTCCGTTAGATGAAAAAAAGGAACACTTATAATTTCGCCATATCCTCCCAAAACGCTTCGTGTTACAAAAAATAATTTAAAAAATCTGAAAATTTCGTAACCTAATCATTTGTTGTTCAATTTTGATTAAAATCATATTGTTCGACTTAACTTTTAAGCCACTTTTATCTCAACTTTTAAGCCACGCGATTTAAAATTCTAAAAAATTTTTCAATAGTAGATAAAGTACTCAATAAAGACTATCAATGAAAAGTATTTTGAACATGATATGCTAATAAGAAGAGTAACGGAAAGAGCAAAGGATTTTGGATGCCAATTTTATAAGCGTAATACTTCGTGTATGTTGGATTAGTCTTTGAAAGTAAATAAAAATGATCGCCGAAGTTTTGGAGTCACGTGATTATTGCCCAAGTTATAAGCTCCCAAAAATAAATAAAAATTTGTTTCTTTCTCCTCTAAATTTTAAGCCAGGGGATTTAGAAATCTGTAAAATGAAGCGATAGTATAACTTGATAATTTTTAACAAGATATTGCATGTTGCATTTTAAAGACCTATTCAATGATATATATATATACCATGTGTGTTTGTACCATCTAGGCATATACATATCTGTAGTATGACAGAATACATCCGTTTAGTAATGCATCTAAGCGAGAGGTATTATATACATATGTTGTAAGGCTACAGATACCTCTCGCTTATAGATGCATTACTAAACGGATGTATTCTGTCATACTACAGATATGTATATGCCTAGATGGTACAAACACACATGGTATATATATATATATAATAACAATGCTACATCTTTAGAGTGAATCACGCGAAAAATCCGATAAAATGTTTCTGTATTGGTCCTTGTCATTTAACGAAACCCTTTTATGAGTGTATCACACGCCCTTGGCCGATATTTTCATATAAGTTTTTGACGTTATAGAGGTACCTATTGGCACAACTAGCATAATATTTATCAAGGAAACTAACATTTCTCGTAATATTTATCACGAAGGACGAAGAGTATCAATTTCACATCCCAATCATATATTACACAAAGCACTATAAAATAATGTTTCTAGGAAATCTCCAGCCTGAAAAAGATTCGCATCAATTGTTACCACACACTCCCGGCGCAGCCTCACCGAGTATATTCGTCAAAGTTGTGAAATACTCAGTTTTGTATAGATTCTAGCTATTGATATCAGCGGCGTCCCGACCCATTTTTCGTGTTAGGAATTGGGAATAAATCAGCGCTTTTTATATTATCGATAAAAGTAGCATAGCTAAAACACAACTGATTAAAGACGTCAATGTTTTACATATTTTAGAAATAGGGACACAAAAATCTATATATTTACAAATATATGTATAAATTATATATATATATGTATAAATATATATATATATATATATATATATATATATATATATATATATATATATATATATATATATATATATATATATATATTAACTTCACGATCCTTTTTCGATTCAGCTTGCTAAATAACATTTAATAAGTACAAGTTATGTGAGTGAAAAACTCAATCATTTTAAATAAAACCCTTTAATTTTCATCCCAAATATATTAGGTTTAATTCTTCGTCTACATAGACGAAGAATTTGTATCTACACTTCTTACTTTACATCCTAATTAAATATTCCATATATTAGACATTCTGTTTTAATTTACAAATGTTTTTCAGTTTTGCTCTTTGTCTAGGTAAAGGATGATCCAAATTGAGTTTCCTAACTTTAATTTTAAAAAAAACACACACTCACACTATATCCACAGGTGATTGTAAACCTACAGTATTATAAAAAAGTTTTGGTTTATTTCACGGTACATACATATAAACCAAATACACGCTTTATATTCAAGTAATGAGTTATTTATGGTTTTACAATACCACGCAACTGCAAAAATATATAATGTATTGTCTGGCGTGTAAAGTGAGGCGTAAAAATTTGATAATATAGATATCGCTCTTAAATCATCAATAGTCTAATTATAGTTGTCTCTGTTCATTAAATAATGGATCTTCGATGAATTCATTATTAAATTAAAATTTGGTTTTTATATCATCGATAACCTTATATTTTTATGTAATTATTATAAACTATAAGATTTTCTAAATATTTTAGATAGTTTTTTTATCACACTCTCTAGATTTTTTTGATATAGAAATATCCAATTGAAAAGGATAACCTATAAGATTCATCATTTTTTCAGCCAACTTTGAACGATAAAATATTAATAAAAAGCCCCATGACCTAGGAATTTTTTGTGATTTTTGGAAACTTTGGTAATCAAAAAATTGTATTTATAAAGTTTTATTGAAAATCCCTGGTATTATTCCATCCTTGCATATCTCCTTAAGAAAAACGAAATTAAACGAAACAAAAAGAAATCTAATGGCGTATTCTTGGCTGAAGGTCACGTTACGATGGTACACACGCCTTACCCTACTTAGTTTGAGAATTGGGCGATGTTGAGAGTTAGTTAAACGATTCATATGGTAAATTGGGTCACCCTTTAGAAAATAAGTTATACATAATATTTATTGCAACATAAAAGACATAATAAATATATTTTAATATTAAATATGTACCGTATTACATATCTAAGAAATATGTTTTTGAAGTATAAAAGCAATACTACAGTCAAAGACGTTACAAATAAAAGAAAATGAAAGAAACTGGTCGCATTTTGCTAAAACCTTATGAAATGCGTTTCTTAGGTTTCAAATATCATTAGTAAGGCATGAGATAGTTATGCAAATGTTTCTATTTGTTAATAAAAAATAAATAGTTAATTCAATGAAACGATCAATGTTAAAATTGTCTTAAAAAATTAATAAATGGGCAATTTGAATTACGTATATGTTATACATGTATAATAGTTTTCGATTATTTGACAAACATTTAACATTTACGTCATACAAGTTGCCTATTTACTGATTTTTTAAGTAAACTTTAGCATTGATCGTTTAATTTAATTACAAATTTATTGTTTATAAATAAATAGAAACATTTGCACCACTAACTCATGCCTTATTAATGATATTTGACACCTAAGAAACGCTTTCCATGAGGTTTTTACAAAATGCGAGCGGTCTCTTTCCTTTATTAGTAGGTTTTTGTAACATGTTTTACTGGACTATAAAGTAAAGACATTGAAAAATATTTAACTATAAATCCGATTCATTAAAATATCTGTGTTTAATAAATTATAAAATGAAATTTTAACAGATGCAATCAAAAATAACTGTTGCGAAGCAATTTTACGAAGAAATAATTGCTATCTAATAAGTATAGTTATATTGGTTATATCGAGGTATGCTTAGTAGACCACAAGCCCATACTGAAATTTTTCGGGTGAAATGACCCATCTGAATGGACCCATGGCGTCAGTTTTGCGCGGTCAGTATAGGTGAAAATATGGAAGTCACATCCCTTGGTACCAGCAAATATGAACGGCGTTGCTGGATACTAACTCTGCATAAGTATTCAAAGCGAATTACATAAATTCCATACATAAATAAATCCGGTTACTTCCGTACGGTAAGTTAAAAAACTCTTCGCGTCAATTTCCGAAGACCTGCGAGTTTATTTCTGTACGGCATTTATATAATTCGCTTCGAATACTTACTTATGCATAGTTAGCATCCAGCAACGCTGTAACATATTTGCTGGTGCAGAGGTGTGACATCCAAATTTTCATCTATAATCACCTGTACCGCGCAAAACTGACGCCATGGTGCTTAAACTTACTTTTAAAAATAGGGAATTCCTGGTGGGTCATTTCACCCGAAAAATTTCAGTATGGGCTTGTGGTCTATAATATGTAGATTCCTTTTTTGCCTTCGTACAATACAAGATAAAATTCAGGAGTGTGCGATCAGTTTTTCCTAATTAGGTACTACTCTTTGATCCACGAGTTGACCTTACCTTAATTAATTGGGTCGTGTTAACCCCCACCGACGAGTTTTTGGCCCTGAAGTTCACCCTGTGATTACATTAACCTTGTGATCTACTAAAAGGTCTATTTAAAGATCTACTAAAATTACAAAAAATCGGTAAATTTGTTTTTGCACGATCTCGTTACTTTTGTGACACCTGAAAGATGTGTTATTCACGAATTCACAAAATGATATAATACGTCTAAAAACATGATTAAATTTAAAATAAATTTACATCCAAAATGAAAGTAAAGGATATGTATTCCGTTTTTATTATCATTATTTTCACTTTCAAGTGAACATAGTACCTTATGATTTTATACGAGTTTATACATACAAGATGTGGCAGAGATGTGGAGATTTTGAAAGCCCTATAAAACAAAAATCAAACTTTCCATGTAATTTTTATCTTATAAAAACTAGTCGAGAAATAAATTTTATTCACAGAATTTATTCACATAGTAAAACTATAATATGTTTGTAGCTTTTGTCGCCCATAGCTCTAAGCCTACTCGTTAAAAATTTGTGTGGCCATGAGAGCTTTTAATCAAAATGATCCAAAGAGCATGTAAGGATGCATTAGAAAAATTTTCACAGAAAGCCATTTTTCTATCTAATATTGTGGGGTCCTTTCATAAAAGTCATTCAGGAAAAGAACCTATCTTAATTTAAAAACTGTATTATTTTTTGTTTTTGTTTACTTTTAATCATGCATTCGATAATTATTTACATCATGGTCTCTCGATTATAATTGATGTTTTTAATATGATACATACAGGCGTAAACTAAATATTGACAAATATCTTGTCTAGTAATCTTAATTAAAGAGAATTGAAAAAAAATAACTCGAACCAGGATTCGAACCCGGACTTTTGTATTCATGTCAAGCGCCCTACCAATTAAAAACTGTAAATCACATTCCTCACAAAGACCTATTATCAGGTTCGTTTTTTCAACCGATGGTTATCCAGCATCAATTTTTCAATTTCAGTTTTTTTGGGTAAACTCGCAGAAAAAGTCACAAGGAGCAAGACTTTATAACTTAACCGATTTATAACAACTTACTGTATTAAATATATAATTTATTTAATAGTTAAGTTTATTATTATTACTTATTATTGTTGTTCACATTTAATTATGCACACAATATTTACATCATGGTCTGTTTGACTAATTTTGATATATAATATGTTACATTCAATCGTAAACTAATTTGACAAATAATTGTCTAGTAATCTTAATTAAAGAGAATTGAAAAAAATACACTCGAACCAGGACTCGAACCCGGACTTCTTGGATTCATGTCAAGCGCCCTACCAATTAGGCTATTCGAGTTCTAGACACGAATGCAATTTTAGCCTAATTGGTAGGGCGCTTGACATGAATCCAAGAAGTCCGGGTTCGAGTCCTGGTTCGAGTGTATTTTTTTCAATTCTCTTTAGTTAAGTTTATGTTTTTGTCTGAAATGCTTCTATGTATTTTAAGATGGTAAAATATAAATATTCAGCAGTTTTGCAGTATTTTCCAATTCGCCCACTTTTCTGCCCCAGTAACATTTACCTACGTTAATCTCCCCTTTCGTGTTTTGTAGAAATAACCCATGTAAGTACTTTTTCCTTTTATTGCATAAAGGAATAATTTCCATGTTTGTGCACATTTCATTTTGACAAATGTATTTTTATGTGAAAAAAGTGAAAAATTTTCACATGTCTGCATATTTTAATAATTTTTATATTTTTTGTGTTAAAAATATTGTTACAACAAACGTATAAATGTTAACAACAACAATAAATTCATAATATTAGAAGCAATCTACAAAAAACAAGTGAAAACAAACCATTGACTGAGTTAGTTGTTGAAATACCTTGTATTGAAAGTGTTAAATATCAGTGTTTGCATTATTTATTTATAAATTAGAGCAGTTTAAAAAACCAACACAATTATGATGGCCTTTCTGCTTTCGGCTACCATTTATTTGGATTTCGAAAATTTTTGAAAGTATTTTCTAGAATGTCGCTAGTTGAAGCTACCTGCAAATTTTCAACTCCCTTTCTTATATAGTTTTGGAGTAAATGGACTCCAAACAGTGATACATTCACAATTTTTCCTGACAGTACAAGATCCGAATTAAGGTCGACCTTCACCCATCTGTTTACCAAATGAAAGTTATTTTTTATGAAATGTATAATATTTACAAATATCCTTGTAATGGGTTGCCTAAAAAAATATGGTAAAAACAACTTTTAATAAAAATATCAAAACTTGAAATGTTTGTAAGCTTTATTTTTTGACTGACATTTTGTGGACCATCATATAGCACCGCATTTGCAATAAAATTATCTTTATTCAGATATGCGAGTGAATGAATTAACAGATGAACGTAATTACTATTCACAACTTGTATAAATGCGAAAATAGTGAACGAAAAGAGGCAGATCATAGCTGCTGCATATTCTTTATGGCTTTTACTTTCGAGTAAATCAAAATTCGTTAGATATGCAAGTCAGTGAAAAAAATTCCAAAAATTTACTCTTGATATTTTCATTAAAAGTAGGCTTGACCACATTTTTTTAGGCAATCCATTGCAGGGATATTTTTAACATTTTATATTTCATAAAAAATAACTTTCATTCGGTAAACAGATGGGTGAAGGTCGATCCTAATTGGGATCTTAGACAATTAGCATTTCATGATCTTCATTTGGCCGTGGAACAAATGTCATCTTTACAGACGTTTAATATTCTACGGCACTGGATTACGTAAAAATAAAATGAAATGTATCTAATTTTAGAAAGAAATAATGATTTCCTGGAATTATTTCACCTAATTTCATTAAATAAATGGTGAGTTGCAATTTTTTTACGATTTCATGTAATATACCTACACATCATATAAAATTCGCATATCTTTTTGCTACACGTTATACTTTGTTTAGTCCAGGCCTACGCAGAGTATTTAGCAGTTATTTCAGAACTGCTGATGATACATAGTATTATAACTTGACTTCTAAATTATATACAAGTAAGAATGCTATCAATAAAAATTATAATAAAAATTAATCATAAAAATATTATTTACGACAACGTCGTCTGCATTTATTAAACTTATTATTAAAATTAATTAATAACTATTAATTATTATCACTTAATATGCGTAAATTAACGAAAGTACACGAACATATCCGAAAATAGGTAATTTGTTTTTACTTACACCTTTAGCCTCGTGATGAGAGAAGTTTTTACATTTTTTAAAGTGGTTAAAAAAAAGATTTTTAAAAAACTGTACACATGTTGAAAAAATCTGATGAGTGCTGATGAGTTAAGTCTAGTCTTACACACGATCGTATTGGATATAAAAACGAAAAATCCTGTTATCCGACATTTTAAAGAATAAGATGTCTTTTGTCTAACAGCCTGTTTTCCTGAATGTGGGGTTCCATCAACGAACCTGAAATCCCCTCAGGCTTTCCCAAAACGAATCCCCATAAATGCAAATTTTGGTAAATGACTATCAAATTCTACGCCTGACTCCAGACCTTCGCCACTCGTAAGTACTCTACTACCTACAACATATATATTTTATGGTATTAATATTTCGTTTTATCATATATACAGTCAAGTTTATTGTTGCATGTCACCTATAAAACATTTGATATATTCCTTTACATATACAGTCAAAATTGATTATAGCGACATTAAAAGGACTAACATTTTTTGTAGTTATAATACTCGTTAGGAGGTATTCATAAATTACGTCACACGTTAAAGGGTTGGGACGGGGTTAAGGAAATGTGACATTTACTATTTCTGTAGGGCATTTATGTAATTTGCTTCGAATACTTTTTCAAAGTAAGTATCCAGCCACGCCGTACATTTTTCTGGCGCAGGCGTGTGACATCCTTATTTTTAAACTTACGTTTACATATTCACACCGTGTGTGAGTTTTATTAGAGGCGTTTCCATGGTAACGATACACTACTTTAATTATAGAATTTTATGGATGCATATATATAAGTATATGGTTACAAACTTAAATAAATAATTATGAAATTTTACATTTGAAAAATAATATGTGTGCAATTTGATTTCTTATTTTCACAATTTTGAATGCATTAAGTTTAATTAATTAGTGTTTTTCAATAATTTTTAGTTTGACATTTTCTATAACATTAACGTGTAATTTCAAATTAGTCATAACAGCCTCCTTTATCGCCAAAATTCTTCACTGGAAGCGCTGGCATCGATTTTATTGTTCCTACCATGACTATGCACACAACGAATACCATCTTTTTCAACACGTTCCCTGATGAGTCATTTCACTCGACAAATTTCATCATGGGCTTGTGGCCTATAGTGTAAATGATCACATCCCTCACTCTAGCTCAATTTCATAGAAATTTACAACCACCGAACTTTAGAGCCGCATTATTATAGCAATAAATATTTATTTACTTGTTTTGTACACAAAGTTTTAAAATATCCATTATAAGTAATAATTAAATCAATAAACTAATAATATTTAATAGGTTTTATATAATAACAAATCTCATTCTACGTTATCAGCAAATTTCTGAAAATCATAAAAAGTTCACAGAATTGAACCCACGAAACCTATTAAACAAATTCCGTTATGATAATATTATTTTTTCATCATTATTAACAGTAACGATATTAAAAAAGGCTAGTAGTAGACTAGTAGACCTTTCGGACTAGACCAATCATTTTCTGATTAAGAAAATAATGGTATAAAATTTCGATAATTCTAAATGGCTGTATTGTTTTTATTTATTTTATTATCAAATAAGCATGAAGGAAGAAGTCAAGCACCTGAAAACAGTTGCGTTGACTTGTATGCATTTACTGAAAAGGAGTAGCCAAAACAGCTTATTATAAAATTAAGTAAAACTATTTTTTAATCATTTTTCATGACCGTTTAGTAGTAATAGTGTATTTATAAATTATAATTACCAAATTATAATCACCAGTTTCGCTGTTGCTAACACAGAGGACTCTTTTAAAATCATTTTTAGTTTGGCTGTATTTATACCCCTTAAAATTTTGGTAAAGGTGTTCATAAAATCACTTAATTAGTCCCCTCCCTCAGATCGTAAGCCCAAAAACGAAAAGAAATAGGTATCAAAGTTTCTTAGCGTGCTCAGGACGTAGAAAGTGAATTTGAATTCGTAAAAGAGGAACTAGGTCCCATCTTGTAGACTATTAGAGATAGATGAAAAGTTTAAATGTAAAAAATGTTCCTGATAAAAAAATAAACAACTTTTGTTTGAAACATTTTTGAGTAAACATCACTGTTTACCCGTGAGAGAGCAAAATATGGAAAAAATTTGGTGTTCACTCTCTCCAAAACTATAAAATATAGTTGAAAATTTCAAATAACTTCAACTAGTGGTCTTGTGAATGATTCTAGAAAAACAAAAACCGAAATTCTAGAAACAAGTGTCGAAAATAATTCAAAAAAAAATTTTCAAAAATAATTGTGTTTTTTAACCCCGAACTAAAAAAAAGGGTTCTTGTAAGTCTTGAAGAGTGTTCTTAGATATATTTCAAATGCGAGCTTAGAGTTCAGTTGCCGGAAAATTTGTCGGGGGTTTCTTAAATTTTGTAAATTTAACTTGTTCTAATTTATTAAAAATAATCAAAGCACTGGCATTTTCTATACAGAGTATTTCAACGATTCACTCAGTCAATTGTTTGTTTTCACTTGTTTTAGTATAATTAACAAATGTAATTTTAATCTCTCAGACAGAAATTCGATTTAGTTTTACTAGCATGCATTCCACAATAATTTATGGATTCGCTTTCAGGTGCAAAACATATTTAATTTTTATCAATTAGGTAACAAAAATATTAATTTACGAAACTCAGTCGTCTTAAAATAAGCTCCAAAAAACGTTGCTCTTGTGTCATTATTTTAATTCTAGGATCTTGTTCCTACATAGGATCATGAATCGTGGATAGAAAATGAAAACAGTCTGATGATTGTTAAGAAGTCCATTTTCTGCGAGTTGTTGTACGCTAATTAGCTGTTAGTGAAACCAAAGTCATTTATATGCGAGATGATAGCCATGTATCTAATTGATATTCTATTAGATCAATTAGAATTAAAAATCATCACGTCCTTACATTAATCCTCCCTCCCCCCTGCAATAGAAAAATAAGGAAATGTAATTAAAAAAAAAAAAAAAAGAATTACAAGCGAAACCAAAACAAAATATATTGCTGGTGATTCAGAAATGTACATGAATTTAAAATTATAGAACAATAGATTGAATTTGTATTTGAAAAAAGTTGATGTTGGCAATTCAATATTGATAATAATTTTGAAAACAAACAAACAAACAATATTATTTTCCAAAAAAAACTATTAAAATAAAATATAATATTATTATAAACAAGTGAAAACAAACAATTGACTGAGTTAATTGTTGAAATACCATGCATAGTCAGTGTTGATTTATTTATCACATAACACATACAAACATGTGACACATACATAACTGATAACCAAGTATAGTACATATTATAAAATTTCCGCCTAATTGGCACCCTTACGGGTAAACAGTGATGTTAACGAAAAAATGTTTCAAACAAAAGTTGTTTAATTTTTGATAAGGAACATTTTTTACATTTAAACTTTTGTTCTATCTCTAACGGTTTACAAGATGGGTCCTACGGACCCAAGACCCAATTGACCTATGATGCTCATTTACGAACTTGACCTCACTTTTTACGTCCTGAGTACGCTGTAAAAATTTCAGCTCGATATCTTTTTTCGTTTTTGAGTTATCGTGTCCACAGACGGGCGGACGGTCGGACGGACGGACGGACAACCGGAAATGGACTAATTAGGTGATTTTATGAACACCTATGACAAAATTTTTTTCCTAGCATCATTATTTTTAAGCGTTACAAACTTGGGACTAAACTTAATATACTATGTTTATTTCATATATGCATGGTATAAAAATACAAAGCATAACTCAATTCACTAAAACAATACGTTTTATGATGCGTTCATGTTGATTTCTGTGAAAACGGTGACTGGTGACGTTATGGTGGGTGTTTTATGATGCTAATAGTGTGCTGAATGTAAATAATTCTACGAGATGAATCGAAAATCCAGCAACAAAAAAGAATCACCAAATCGGTTGATGAATCCTATTTAGTTGAAGGCAATGGAAAGATATGGTATGCCCCTGGAGAATGATGGAGAATGATGGATGTTTTACGACCAGTAATGTAACGACCTGGTGACTGGTGATCGTGTGACTTATTATTTCTTATTGATCTTATACTAGAAAATTAGATCCATGGTTACCATCTTGCATATATTTCTTTGGTTTCACTAACAACCAATTACACTCAAAGACTTCTAAACAAGAATGAATTGGTTTTTATTTTCTACTCACGATTTTCATCCTCATAAGTAAGAACAAGCTCCTACATTTTCATTCAAAAACTGAAACAATATTCATATCAGCATTTATGGAAATACTTCAAATTTTGTATTTGATTTCTATAAATTTAATGGGATGATGGATTCTTTATAGAGTTGTTTAAAATTTCGAATTGAACGCATTGCATTATTATGGACAACTCAAATCTTATACAGACTATAAAATTTTTTAATTTTGATTTTTGGGATGAAAACACTACCTTTTTAACAAAAATTTAATATAATTTCCGAGTAATAAACAAAAAAGCCTACTTGCATGGATGGAATGCCTACAGGTTGCTTAAAAAAACAATACATTTTCCTAAGTTCATGAAATAAAAATTTATAAATAAAAAATTTTAATCATTTAAAGGGCTCATTTTTTTTAATGACCAATTGATAGTTGCTCATTAAATTTACAAACAATTGCGGAGGCAGGTGCCAGGTAGAAACTTAAAGATTGGCGATTGATTTTTTTATATGTAGTTCAAATACATGTTAATCAATTATAAAAGTTTCAGAAGGATCACATGAATCTTTAATTAATTATTCAACATAAAAGTTTTAATACATTGCTCTTATGGAAAAATCTCAGAAAAGGACATATGTTGAAATTAATTGAAAATTTTTACTTGAAATAAAAAAATTCGAATACAAAAATTTTTAATTAGAAAGTAAGCGTATTAACAATGACATAGAAAAGAAGAAAACCATGTGTTACCGTCCGTATAAGGGATATACGAGCGGGGTAGATTTAGGATTGAAATTATTTTTATCATATTTTTAATTTTGATCATGAATTGTGTTACAACTTCATGAATCTAGACGAAAAATTAGAATAAAATTTTTCGATATCTGCCTTATGGCTTACGAAATATCGAAAGCTGAATATTTAAACAAATTTTTCAATTTTTTTTGTAAATAATTTTCATCTTATATCGTCAAGGCATAATTCACCATCAAAATTGAAAATATGTTTTTGTTGTAATTGGTTTATAACAACTTATTACGCCAGAAGAAATTTGAAAAATCCTAACAACGTAGTAGGTATATATTAAAGAATAATTATATCGAATTCCATGACGTAAAATCAGATAATTCGATTTTCCGAAGCAAAATTAAAAATCCATTTGTACCCATATATTCTTACTTTTAACTAAAGAAAAACAAAGCGATGGCACTTTTGTCAAATCGGTTTAGAAGAATTCATAATGATTTTGATGAGAACATTTTTGTGACACTTTGTATTAATCATCCGATATAGGCAAAAAAGAAAAAAATAAGTCATTAAATTTTTTTTAGTTATACATTTTTCTATATTATATTTCCTATATTATTCTCAGTCGCGGAAACGAAACACTAAAAACAGTCAAAGATCGAAAATATTTGAACAGAAAGACGGATTGTCTGCATTCGATTCGTTAAAGCGTCAGGAAATTTTGTGACCTAAATTGATTTATAAGAAATTAAAAAAAATGTAATTTGCATAAATAATATGAATTTTAAATTGACCGTAAATATACTAAATTCACAATTCGGTTAATAGTGATGAAAATGGTTACAAACTTACTCGGGGGGTGACTTTTGTGATCGCTGAACACGAATATCGCTTCAGAATCGGTCTCCGAGGTACCTGATGCAAAGGGTAGACGATATTCTCGTCGTCTCCTGGAGTTTTCGGGAAATTCGTTATATAATAAGTCCAAACTGACCAGATTTTGTCTCTATATTCGTGTTCAACTACCCCAAAAACCCCCAAGTAACGAGGTTGAACTGATTATATAACGAAGTTCGTGAAAACTTGAAGAGACGATGGTGAGACCGTTCACCCTGGGCATGGAGTAACATGGAGTAACCAAAAACATCCGTGTAAAAAGTTATAGTCACTATTAATTAACCCATTTGTGAATTTAGTATATTTACGGTCAATTTAAAATGTAACTTTAAAATGCATATTATTTATGCAAATTGCATATTTTTAATTTCTTATGAATCAATTTGTTTCACAAAATTTCTGACGCTTTAACAAATTCAATGCAGAAAACCGTATTCAAATCCATCTTACTGTTCATATTTTCGAACTTCAATGCTTCGTTTTTGCGACTGTCTATCTATACAGCGTTAGCTATTGGCCTAATTCTCCAGTTTATTTATATTCAATACTAAAATTAAATGAATGGACTGACTCATCGTCAGGTAAACGCTGAATGAATGTATATAATAAATAGTTTCCTAGCTCGAATATTTCATAATATCTGAATCACTAATTTTATATAAACTCATATAGTGGTTATTTAAAAAATAAAAATACTTTTCTTCGAATAAGCCTTTATAAAATATTTTATATAGCAGAATTGGAATTTATCAACACATTAAACTTTTTTATCAAGCATTTTTCAAGCAAAAATTTCTACAATTATCGGAATTTGCATTAGCCGTGCTTACTGTGTAAGCGTTGCTACTGGCAATGAATACCTTTTTTATGCTATTTAAAATAATAACAAATTAATAAATTATAAAGAATAATTCAAATTGTTGAAATACTACTCTATTTCACGTTAAAACTAGCGAATGGTTTTTAATGAAACTGTACAGCAATATAGCTCATACTTCATAATAACACATGAGATATAATTTATAAAGATATATTAATAAAAAATAAAATAAAAATAAAAATTTATTTAGTTTGACATTACCATAAATTACAGATTTCTGTAAAAGTAGTCATTTGACATTACTATAAATTACAGATTTCTGTAAAAATAATCAATATAAAATATTTCACGGCCGTCTTTTGTGATATACTCAATGAATAACTACGACTATTATATACATTTAAAAAAAATGAAAACCATACATATATTTTACCCGTGTAAAACAATCCTTACCATTATTTCGAGTATTATAGAAAGTGGATAACCGAGAGCAATCTTTAGCAATCTTTACTTTTAAACCCAGCGAAGCGGGTGGGTGTCACTCTAGTAAAAAAACCTATAAAAATAACCCAACAGATATAACTATGTACCTAATATCAATGTTTTTTTTTCCTTTTTTCATAAAGTTTTTGCATATATTATTAAAAGATTACTATCAATTAAATTATTAATTTAATAAAAGTTAACGATTAATAATTAAAATATGTCTAAAAAATTTCGTAAGCAAAATAATTAACTTGTTCAAGTTTGTTTAAATGTTGTTGACAATTTAATGATTCAATAAATATATTTTTCAACAAAAATTCTTTTTAATTTCACCTGAATGCAAATCAATTCAAGGGTGTTCGATCACCATGTAAATCATATCTTCAAAAACGTGTTAATCACTTTTAAACTAGTCGACAAGTTTAAATTGGTGAAATAAAGAAAAAATGGTCGTAAAAATAAGTGTTATCTCTCGTTGCTCGGAATTCGGAATGAAATCTAGAACAATGTGCTAGAAGCGTTTTTCATCACATAAAAAATTGCAAAAGTTATAAAGAACAACAATTAAAGATGAACAACAAAGCATTACAATTTTTTAAACTTCTTTGACGCGATCTTGTTTAGTATATGGTTAAGTATAAGGGTGTCTCCATGAAGTTCAAAATTTTTACGCCTTGTCAAATCAAAAGTGCTATGATCCTAAATTTAAATGCATTGAAATCACATTGATATCTTACACCGTTTTGTTTTTATTCCGATTTCAAAAATTCTTATAGGAAAAATGGTCGTAAAAATAAGTGTTAAAGGAATGTCTCGTTGAATTCGGAATGAAATCTAGAACAATGTGCTAGAAGCGTTTTTCATCACATAAAAAATTGCAAAAGTTATAAACCATTAAATTTGAAGAATAAAGCATTAAAATTTTGTAAACTCCTTTGACGCAATCTTGTTCATTATATAGTTAAGTATAAGAGGGGCTCCATGAAGTTCAAAAATTTTACGCCATGTCAAATCAAAAGTGCTATGGTCCTGAATTTAAATGCATTAAAATCACATTGGTATCTTACACCGTTTTGTTTTTATTCTGATTTCAAAAATTCTTATTTCTTTACCCTTGACTTAACTAAGAGTATATTAATCGAACCTCCTTTATGTTAAAACTCATAAAATTATTTTTATAAAAATAAATTTTTTAATTAATATGATTTCTTAATTTATTATTCAAAATTCAAAAGAACTTTTTCCTTATATTAATTTTGTAGACTTTTATTATGATTTTTATTTACTTATTCTTGACTATAGTAATTCATTTATAATATTAATTAAAAAAATTAGTATTTCAAAGAAATGTAGTAATAAAAAAAAATTCATTATGAGTTTTCTAACTTAGTTACTAGCTAGTTATATATTAGTCGAGGCTGTACAACGGTAAATATTGGACTCATATTGATGGTAATGAAATTCATGTAGTACACGGTAAGTGGCTCAAACTGAACACTCATTTTGATAAAAAACAGTACACTAATTTCTTTTTAAGGCAGTACCAGAGCCAAACGAAGTTTTGACTTGTGGTTCAAATTCTTTGTAACTTATTTTCAACTTTGATAATGAATTTAGTTATAACTACATGAATGTAAACGAAAGGTAAGAATATAATTTTCCTATAGATGCCTTGGTTTTCGAAATACCGAAAGCTAAATAATTAAACAAAATTTTTAACTCTCGATATTTTGAAAATAACTCTAGATATCGAAAAATTCTTATACTTTGCGTCTTATATTGTCAAGTTATAACATAATTCACCATCAAAATTGAAAGTATATGTTTTTTTAAATTTGTGTCCCCTCTACCGTGCGCGTATGTACCTTAATTAATCGGAGACAACGAGGTTCTTATTGTTTTCAATAATTTATTAAGGTTTTAACTTTAATTTTATTTTTTTTTTTTTTTTTATAATTTCCACCTGCTAGTTTTGGAGAAATCTATGAAAACATATCATCCATCTACCGTTTTACCACAAAACCAAAAACTCCCTGGCCCTCGTACATCCTTAATATAATTGACAACAACAAAAACTTAAAAAAAAAAATAAATTTGAAAACAAGGACTGTAGTATCCGCCACAGTTTGAAAATGAATTCAGTCCAGTGCATTTGAGTCCAAAACATGTCACCACTTATTAAAAATGTAAGAAGTGGAAAAAGCAAATAAAACGTTTTATTAAAATTAAAATGTTATTTTATTTTTATCAAAATATTTAAAACATTAAATACCATATTCAATGCTTATGCATGCAAAAGCATGTAAATGTCATTTGCATGAATTCTATTTATCTGTACAATATGAAAATACATCTTGTGTAAATAATTATCTGTCAGTTCAAGCACCATAAATGTTAAACCGAAACAATTATGGCCACGTATTAGACGTCTAATCAAATTGTGTTAATGAAAAGTAGCCCATTATCTAGGTTAGATTAGGGTAGGTTATATTGGCTGTCCACAAAGGACACACTTAGGCTATAGCCTATAGAGTCCATTGTGATACATTATATGTGTTTTACCACCTCTCCGATGATAATTTCATTTATCAGCTCCTCAATTTCAGATGCTGAATGCAATTCCTTCATGCATATACCATGCACTACACCAGCCCATCACAACTATTAATTAAATTAATTTTGTTGCGACGGCGGGAATCGAGCCCGTACCCTATAGCGGACGGACTTGGTTACGCCTTTACCAACTGAGGTTTGATGGGCTGTTTGAGAAGATACATTACAGTTGCAAACATCATCGTACTAGATACATTTTCCATTATTTCTATATCTTAGTTTTCTATATAGATAAGTAAGGACCTCAATTAATCTACACACCTAAATATTTGCATTTAATCGAAAGAAAGCATGCAAACTACAAAAAAATGCTTCAACCAAAAGTTGTCTAGGGCAATAGAGGACATTCACCTGTGTCCGTAACTTAGCCCTTCAATTATCAATCAACTTTAAGCGCTCTCGATCAAGCATAATAATGACATATTTTTAGGTCGCGTTTCAACCGAAAGGTAATGTTTTTCGAAAAAAATGTTTTAACCGCCCAAACTATCTTAAGAATAATCAATCAATGGATAATTCCAGCTTTTTATCTTTTTTATTGATTGCCATAAAGAAATGAATCGACTTTTTTTGTGATAAATTAACCCCATCATTCTTTTATAATATTCTTTAATTATTTTCTTTTCTTTGAATGAGAACAAAAGACTTACCCTTAAGAGTTAATTAAAACTATTATTTTCCATGAAAAAGTTGGTTGTATTGAAACACACGCCATCCTAGAAGATTAAATAAGACTAGCTCGACCCGTAAAGAATTTCGCTCCCGTAGTTACCGTAACCCGTAGCAAATTTCGTAGAAAAGTAGTGAATAAAAGTAAAAAGTCCTTAAATTAATGTTGGGAGACCATATATTAAAAATAGTAATTATATGTCTAGAGTATTAGAAGAGTATCTGTTAAAAAAAATATGTTTGCCTAGTAATGCTTTGAGTATCATATGTCTAGAGTATTAGGAGAGCATCTGTAAAAACTAACATGTTTACCTAATAAACTAATTATTAAAATTTATTTAAATTAATTTTTTCGTTCAAATTATTTGTTTAGCGTATTTTTTCCTAAGCGATACACTTTTAGAGCGTGAGTATATTTTTCTTCAAATCTAGACATAATAAGCTTGAAAATGAGTGGTGAATCACGGAATTGGATAAAGGAATTAGGAAGATAGGACAGAAAAAAACTTGTTAGAGTAATCATAATATATAAGATTTTTTTTCATGTCAAGATTAAGTTGTTGCCAACATTAAAAGTACTAAGTAGTAATTCAAAAGGTTAACATGAATCCATTCGTTTTTCGTATTATATATATATATAATGGTAATAGTAAAATTCTATTCACAAGTAATAAAAGTGTAATAGAAGTTCAGGAAACATTGATAATAAGATTTGGACTAATATTTAATTAAAATCTATATACCATGTGTTGCATTTAAGATGAAGATACCCCCATATTTTCGTTATTAATAGGAATATCAATTTGAAATTTTGGGTTCTTAATATTTTAGAGATGGTTAGAGATATCGAAAAAAAACTTGATATCGAAAAAGTCGTTTAAAATATTTTTTTATACTCATAACGATTTTCATGACTAAATTAGCCTTTTTAATTTTTTCTTTGTTTTGATACACACTCACAATCATTACAAGTTTATTGAAATATTTGAATACATAACACTATTAAATTATCAATTTGTCCAGTTTTTACATTCCATACACCACACTAGTTAAAATAGTCTTATACAATTAATAAACCTTAATAACTAGTGTGTTAGGGAATGTAAAAACTGATAATTAAAAAGTGTTATGTATTCAAATATTTCAATAAACTTGTAACAATTATGAGTGGGGACCAGCAACTTAAGGTAAAATTGGAAATGCGAATTTTGTCATGAAAAGAAAATTTTTTTTTTTTTAGGGGTATACTAAAATATTTCAAGCAACTTTTTCAAATAATTTTTTTCGATACTTATAACCATCTCTGATTCTAGGCAAAATTTTAAGAATCGGCAATATTTATCAATTTGTAGTAGGCTGAGTTTAAAGTTCTGATTTAGGTTAAGTATCTTCACCTTGTATTCCTTAACGAAAAATAACGAAATATGAGGCTGTCTTTATCTTAATTGCTTAAAAAAACATCCGGCATAAAATCAGGTCTGATGGATTCGTTTGCGAAATTGTAGCTCCTAAGGGAATGAACCGATTTTGATTTCATTTTTTTCTTTGAAAACTAATTTGTTCGAGAGTGTTTCCAGTTATACTTCAAATTTGAGTTTAGGGCTCTGTATACATGATAACAACTATAAAAGAGGTGAAGTTCTTACAACGGCTGACTAGATAAAACATAGCTAGGAACCTTCCCAATCCAATTGCCTTTCACAATGAAACAAAATCAAAATCGGTCATCCGCTTAGGAATTACGATGTCAAAAACGAATCAATCAGCCCTGGTTTTATGTCGGGGGTTTCTTTAAATTTAATATTATGAATATATTACAAACTTCCAATATAAAATATTAAATTACTATCCATAAACTATACACCGTGTTCTGTTATTAAGTGCAGAAACCTAACTTTTCAAAATAAGCTCATCAAGAGCAACAAAAAAACTCTTTTCCAAATTTCGATCTGAGCCTTAATTTGGGAGCTACAGGTATGACAAAAATTGATAAATTTGATTATTCATTGGCTGTCATTCGATAACCAGTAACCAATAATAAGAAGAAGATATTAGTAAATTTTTTTTAAATAATATTCAACTGAGGTAGGGATTTTTAGAAATTATAACATGATTTGATTCGATTATATTATTTTGCAAAAACATTAAATTATTGTACGTAAACAAATAAACTATGTGACAATGGGTGTGGTTTGTTTGCTTAGGTCCAATGATAAATTGTTTACTTATAAGTATTATTATTTTTCTCAGAATAATAGAATAAAAATATTTAAATTATAAAAAGTGGGACAATTTAATATTTTATAAATTTTTTGTTTTTTATTATTCTGAGAAAATAATAATACTTATAAGTAAACAATTTATCATTGGACGTAAGCAGGCAAACCACACCCATTGTCACATAGTTTGTTTGTTTAAGTACAATAATTTAATGTTTTTGCAAAATAATATAATCGAATCAAATCATGTTATAATTTCTAAAAATCCCTACCTCAGTTGAATATTATTTAAAAAAAATTTACTAATATCTTCTTCTTATTATTGGTTACTGGTTATCGAATGACAGCCAATGAATAATCAAATTTATCAATTTTTGTCATACCTGTAGCTCCCAAATTAAGGCTCAGATCGAAATTTGGAAAAGAGTTTTTTTGTTGCTCTTGATGAGCTTATTTTGAAAAGTTTGGTTTCTGCAGTTAATAACAGAACACGGTGTATATGTTAAACATTGTTCACAACAATTGTATGTGATATAAGCGTTACAATTAAGATAACAATATATACATATTACAATAATTTATTGGAAATGTATTGTTGTAGATAAGATAAGCTGTTTGATATTACTTACATTTTCCATATATAAAATGTTAAACTTTACCACAGCTCATAACATATATAAGAAAGATTATAGGTATTAGATTTCTCAAGATAATTCTATTTACTTGAAATATTATACGTTTTACTGTTAGAAAAGTAGGACTCTATCAGTAGTAAAGTCGGTTACAGAAAAGAGAAATGATAAGGGAAAAGGTGAAAGAAATAAATGAATCACAAAGAAAAGTGATATGATTCTATATTTGAAATTTGAAACTCATTCTTAAGGTTTTAGTATTAAATTTCAGGAAACAATTCTAATCTGCTTTTGTAAATCTGAAACTTTATATAACAGCCTAGGTTGTTTTAAAGACAAAGGATGGGAAGTGTGGAAAGCTTGAAGTAAACGAGGAAAAATGATTCTTGTCGATAGTTAAAATTGATTTTTTGTTAGATTTTTCAAATTTATAATTAGTTTAAAAGTTTTAAGATTGATGTGTAACAAAAGCATTGAAACTTTGTAAATTTTAAACAGGGTGTCTTTTTTAAGTTGACATTTGCTTGAAATTCGAAAAATAAGTTTTATCGATAAAAATGCTTCTAGCAAAAAAATGTAAGGTCTATCTATCTATCTAACTTGACCTCGGTTTTCAGACTTATTAAAAAATAATAAAATATCGCAATATTTGGATCGATTTTAGTCCGTATCTCAAAAACTATTCGACCAGTCAACAAATGCACCCGATTTTTGTACCTTTTGGGTCAAATTTACCTTATATACTAAGTTTTATCAAAATTGGAGATTAAAAAAATTTCTCGATTTTTTTAAGGGTTACCCCTTTGAAAAAATCGAGAAAATCGCAAAAAAATTTTTGTTTTGGAATTTGATGAAACTCGGTGGATGGGGTAATTTTGATCCAAAAAGTATAAAATCAGGTTAATTTAATAATTGGATGCAGAGTTTCTGAGATATCGCAATATTTGGATCGATTTTAGTCCTTATCTCAAAAACTATTCGACCAGTCAACAAATGCACCCGATTTTTGTACTTTTTGGGTCAAATTTACCTTATTTACTGAGTTTTATCAAAATTGGAGATTAAAAAAATTTAAAAAATCGAGAAATTTTTTTAATCTCCAATTTTGATAAAACTCAGTAAATAAGGTAAATTTGACCCAAAAAGTACAAAAATCGGGTGCATTGTACCTTTGAAAAAATCGAGAAAAACGCAAAAAAAATTTATTTTGGAATTTGATAAAACTTGGTGGATGGGGTAAATTTGATCCAAAAAGTGTAAAAATCAGGTTAATTTAATGATTGGACATATAGAAAGTTATTCTTTGTAATCAGTTTAACACATTTTTTTGTCATTATTTCATAAAAAACATATATACACAATAAAAATCGAAAGACTTTGAAGCTTAAATTTGTATACAAAATTTAGTAAACAAACATAAATAATAAATTAACGCGTTTGGGTTTAACATGAATAATTGTTTGAACATAGAAGTAACAAGAAATACTCTTATAGAAATATACATATACCAAATTCAAAATCCTTTGAAGATTTGTCACAACTTTATATAATATGGCACACACATATGGTTAGAACGACCACATTATAGTAGTAACACTTAACAAAACAAACATAAGACAATAAACATTATTCTAAAACAAAAGATACTTGTTAAATTTCCTGTTTGGTGACAGGAACAATAAATTCTATGATATATTTTATTGTTTGTTGCTAGTTTGTTAGATAAGGATAAATTGTACAGACATTACAGACACCTCCCATGACATTGTAGATTAACAGCTCCAGAAGGAAAAATCAACCCCCGAAATAAAAAAAAAGGATGTTGTAAGTTTGACCGCTATGTGTGTGGTGGGTCTGTTCAATTGATTCAAAGCAATCTGATAAACTATCTTTTCTTCGATAGAAAATATTCTTGAAATCAGAACACTAGAAAGAAAATTAAAACGGACGTTAACGTTCATGTAAATTTTAGATTAATTCATCTTAGATTGAACTGTGAAATATGCTCGCGGCTGTACACCCCAATGGTAACTACCGGGTTTGTTTATATACTAATCGATATTTTCATCATTTTCTTGTATGTTTATCTATATTTTACAAACTTTTATTCAGTTTCATCTGGCCGTTATTTTCAATCTAATCTTCCAAATTAAATCTGATCCACTTCCCGATTCTCGGTTGAGTTGAAATTTTACATGTGTTTGTAAATCAGATGACCACGAATTTTTATTCCCTCCTCTTTTACTATATTTGATAAAAGTATCTGCGGTTTTTAGCTTAAAATAAAAAATTTAAACAAAAAATGCTTATTTTGTACTAAAAAGTAGAAAATAATTTTTCTTATGACGACCGAATCATCTATCATCCGCAATAATTTAAATTGAGTCATGTACGAGTGATTCATAAGAAAAATTACTTGTTACTTTTTAGTACAATAAATGCTTGTCCCTTAACATTTTTATTTAAATTTTTTTAAATAACTAAATGTATTTTTGCTTTTTGTCTTAAAAGATTGTCAAAATAAAGCCAACGAAATGTTATATTTATTTTAAAAATATAAAATAACCCTGCTTTTTTATCGTTTCTAGATATATTGATAGCTGTTTTATTCGCCATTGGCGCTTAGACTATAATTGATATTTTGTTTTGCGGAAATGGTGTCTAATTGTTTTTAGCATATTATGTTTTTAATGTTTCTTACAGCGTATTTTAAACAAAAATAATTATAAATAAATTTCTTGTAAACAGTGAATAAAATTTAGAAAACTTTTGTAATATGAATTAATTTTCATTGTTTTAAGTGATAAAAGATAAGTATTTCGTCGCATTTGGTGGAAATTATACAGGTATGTACAGTTTATTAGGTATTTTCTTTTGTATATGTCAACGTAATATTGTAATTTTCGTCAGCTTGTAAACGGGTTACCAAAAACTACACCAACCAGCGATAATTCAACACCTTTACACAATCAACTAATTGCGGTATGTTTAGTTGGTCTGGATCGAGTTTCCAAGGGTTGGGGTGGTTTTTGGATCTTCTTTATGGAAGTTAGAGATATCAGTCTGTTCGGAATTGTTAGAGGAGCGCAAGTCTTTTTTTTAAATATTGGACCCGCATATCTATTTGAATTTATTGATGTGACTTGTAATTATTGAAAATGGATTAAATTCTGAAAACATCAAAATTGCTGTTAAATTTTAGTGAAAGAAGTGAAACGGAACCAAAGATAAATCGTCCACTTAACTATTTTTGGAACTTTCTTTCTTTTTACTGACTTGTAAGATTCTTCCTGACCTCCTTGTAAAGACTCCTGACTTCTCTGGATCTCCGACTCACAAAAACACTGCTGTAGACAATACCTTCCAATTTTCTATACCTTACAGGAAAAATTATTTTATCCTCATTTACAATCAATCGATTCCATGTATCATTATTTTTAATATGAATTACTAGAAACTGATACTATTGATTCCTGATTCCTGAATAAAAATATATTAAAAAAAACTATAAGCTTATTATAAAAAAAAAAGTGAAGTGGGCGCTCCATGCTTGACATGGTTAGTAATATTGCTTTTAAAACCCGACTAAAAAAAGGGGGTTATAAGTTAACGTGTACCTGTATATCTGTGTATTTGTGTATCTGTCTGTGACATCGTAGCTCCAAAACGGATGAACGGATTTTTGATTGAACTTCTTTAGGCATGTTTGACTTAGGGAGGAAACTGGAGAATGTATGATCAGAATGCTACGAAAAGTATGATCAAGTTGAGAAGGGGATATAAGTCAACAACATAACAAGCATCAATGTCATACCATAAGTATTTAAAGTGCTATACAAATACACAGAGACCCAGTAGCTTAGTGGCAGAACACTGGACTCTGTTACCGGAGACCAACGTTCGAAACCAGAGCATGTATATTAAATAAAATTTTTATAATTCAATAATCTAGTATTTACACCAAAAGATGGAGCTAAATAAATTTTACTTCAACCGAGTTGTCTAAAACACACTTGTTTTTTTACTATAAAGGCGATTTTAAGGTTCCATAACCTAAACAACTAGAAAAGAGACGATGATTTGCAAACGGCTGAGTTGATTTTCTTGAACCATTGCTAAGAACACTAATTATGTTTTTTCTATAGGTTTCTGTAGTCCAATGAATAAATTTTTTACTTGTGGAACAACGATGTGTTTTTGCTCAATGCAAACTCTCTGTAACAAACCAAGTCTTCTCTTGTTGTTGACAATTTTTGTTTTCCTACCAAGTCACGAAGCAATTATAGCATTTGGCGCTCTCCTTCATTAAAGAAAAGCCACATTTAATTTTAGTTTTAATTTTAGTTCATTTTAATTCTTGAAGTTTTTATACCATGCATATATGAAATATACATAGTATATTAAGTTTAGTCCCAAGTTTGTAACGCTTAAAAATAATGATGCTAGGAAAAAAATTTTGTCAAAGGTGTTCATAGAATCACCTAATTAGTCCATTTCCGGTTGTCCGTCCGTCCGTCTGTCGACACGATAACTCAAAAACGAAAAAAGATATCGAGCTGAAATTTTTACAGCGTACTCAAGACGTAAAAAGTGAGGTCAAGTTCGTAAATGAGCATCATAGGTCAATTGGGTCCTGGGTCCGTAGGACCCATCTTATAAACCGTTAGAGATAGAACAAAAGTTTAAATGTAAAAAATGTTCCTTATCAAAAATTAAACAACTTTTGTTTGAAACATTTTTTCGTAAACATCATTGTTTACCCGTGAGGGCGCCAATTAGGCGAAAATTTTATAATATGTGTACAAACTATATACTAAATGTCGGTCGGTAATGCAGAAACCTATAAAGTGATTTACATATTTACATACTTGATTATCAGTTATGTATGTGTCACATGTTTGTATGTGTAATGTGATAAAGAAATCAACACTTAACAATTTCAACAATTAACTCAGTCAATTGTTTGTTTTCACTTGTTTCTTTTCAAATTTGCTTTTCTTTTCTTGTCGTTAAACATCAGTACCCCGACTTGTCAATCAATAATTCCAATTCAAATACGACAACAATTTTCTTTAATGATCTTCCATCTTACGTTATAAAGTTTTTTTATTTTTTTATGTAGAAAAATTAATGAAAAGGTTACGACAACTCGAATTTAATTAATAATTTTTAATCTTGTTTATTTCTTTTACAAAATTAAACATTTAAACCTTTTTAGGGATTTATTATAATTTATTATTATTTATACATTTTGCATGATTTTAAATATTGAGACGTTTCAGTACAAACTTTTAATATAATCCAGGCGGTAGCTGTTACCATGTTGATGTTAAACATACTTCGAGAGATGAAATGAAACAAAACAATATTTATACCATTTCGCCTCAACCCTACGTAATTTTAAATCGTACTTGTATTTTCAACATTTACAATGTATTTATGTTAAGTTATATTGTTTAAAGCATTTAAGCTACTTATATTTATATAGGGATGGCAAAAGATAGCTTCAATATCGATACTCCACATATCAAAACAAAAATGTCGAGATATTAAAAATATCGTTTGATGAACAATGATAACCTAAAACATTGATATTTTGTAGAATATTTTGAATTATAACAAAAATAGCACATTATAAATTTAAAAAAAAAATACATATCCATATATATATATAAACGATTTATCACTGACAGACTCATCACGAAATCTCCGAAACTATCGGTCCGATTACCTTCAAATTTTGCATACTTACCTCTTTCGTGTCATAGACATCCACTAAGAACCGATTTTACGGAATTCCTATTCCAACGGATTTTCAAATTTCTGAGATATCACAATATTTGGATCGATTTTAGTCCGTATCTCAAAAACTATTGGTCCAGTCATCAAATGCACCCGATTTTTGTATTTTTTGGGTCAAAATTTCTATATACTGGGTTTTATCAAAATTGGATTAAAAAAAATTCTCGATTTTTTTCAATTTTTTTAAGGGGTACCCCTTTGAAAAAATCGAGAAAAACGCAAACAAAATTTTGTTTTGGAATTTGATGAAACCCAGTGGATGGGGTAATTTTGATCCAAAAAATATAAAAGTCCGGTTAATTTAATGATTGGATGCAGAGTTTCTGAGATATCGCAACATTTGGATCGTTTCCAGTTCGTATCTCAAAAACTATTCGACCAGTCATCAAATGCATCCGAATTTTTGTATTTTTTGATCAAAATTACTTTATATACTGAGTGTTATCGAAATTGGAGAGAAAATTCTCGGTTTTGCAATTTTTTTTAAGGGGAACCCCTTTGAAAAAATCGAGAAAAATCCTTACAGAAAATTCCTCTTGAATCACTCTATCTTTTAAATAAATTGCATCAAAATCCGTTGCGTAGTTTTAAAGATCTAAGCATACACAGGAACAGACATACAGCGGGAAGCTACTTTGTTTTATATTATGTAGTAGATATTGTTAAATCAATGATGCAATCATAATTTCATTGACTTAAATGGACAGGTCTATAGCTAATTACACACATTTAGAGATTTACATAAGAAATGTTCGCTGAAATCGAAAAAATTATAAGCGAATCTTAGATTTTTCAATGATTAATCATAATTCCATAAAGCTCAGTCGCCAGTTCGGCTTCAATATACCCACAACTTTATATCATCAGTTCATTTATTTCTCAATGGAGATATTTCTTAAAACAATATCGATATTATATCGATACTTCATAGCAACCATATCCATTTTTTTTTAAACAACCATTATTTTTAAATACCGATATAGCGTTTCCATCTCACAAGGTATCTACTTGTATAATATTTTCTAAAAACTAAAACATAGAATCGTCCAGATTGAAAAATAATATTTGAAATATTATGAAATGAAAATAATGCCTGTCTGAAAAATATCCCTATTATAGTCTTTATATCTTTTTAAACACACTTTACTTATTTCCACTGTAAAGGGTGTCCCATAATAACCGCATGATTATTATTAGAATAATATTAGAATAATATTTTTAGATTAGGTAAGACTAACTATGTGGCCCTTCTTCAAAACAAGCCAAGCCCATGCCTTCTTGATTCACACCTCTCCCCTTTTAGATTCTTCTTTAGGGATACCAGAGAATGATACTCCAGGGCTTCTTCTTGACAACATGAAAGACAGAAATAAATAAATGAGTACAAATAGCAGTAGGTGAAATCCCTGTATATGTAAGTTGTGAACATAATCGATTATGTGACTGTCACTATGTGGTAATATATTTCCTCATAAAGATATACTCGCTCAACGAAGCAGACAGGAAACGGCTAGTAAATATAATGTACCTAGTAATATATACTAAAATAAATTTATTTTTCTTCAATTGTATAAACTATTATATGTTATGAAAATGTTAAAAAAAATTGTTTTTATTAGTTTTAAGTAGAAAATACTTATAGCTTTTACGAAGTTAATAAAGCTTTTTTTGTGGAGCTAAAAATGGCGACAATGGCCAACCAACAAGTATTAGTTAATATATCTATAGAGAAAATATCGTTAATAAATAAGTTATATTTTCTGGTGGCCATCTCTGTAAGGCCTCTTCTTCTGAAGATACGATAAGAATTTGATTAAGTAATATAATCAATTATATGTAGGTATGTTGACAAAATTCATTCATATATTTATCTATCATATTTATATATTTCGATATTTATTTAATAAAGTTTGAATAGTTGATATAAATGAAATGTTTCTCAAAATAATTCCAATAGATTTATTCTTACGATTTATTACAAATTTACTAAAATACTTCATGAGAAACTTTATGAAATAATAAATCCTATCTGTTAATAATAAGAGGAGTAATCTTGAGAAGAATGGCCTGTGCGGACCATTTTTAACCCGTCAGCACTCGCGTTATGAGCATTTTACAGACGCTTGAATTAGACCATAGATAATTTTTATTTTTCAAACGGTATATGTGGTTGAAAATTTTTATATCTTTTTTTCTACTGTCTGCATTTTTTTTTTAAATTTATTTATTCAAGCCATTCAGAAATTGTACGAATTCTTCTCAGAAAAGGTGTTAGCAGAAAAATATTAAATTCAGAAATTTTCGAGCTTATGCGTGTACTTTTGTTGTTAATTAAAAAAACTTGTGCTAGAAATATAGTCAAATTCTCTGTCCTAATATTTTCACTCTCAAAAATTTTTCAAAAATCTTTAAAAAATTTTTAATTAGCTAGTGCATTAAAAAACAAATTTATAAAATTATGTATAGGTTACGATTTACAAAGTGTGAGGCATGAGCAGAACGAGTTTAATTTGAAAAATAGTTCTTCAATGACATTCAACCAAAAATGACCAGTGGATCCAATTTTTATGATTCCTAAGGAATATTCAAAACCATTTGTGTATATCTCAAAAAAGAATAAATCATATTATCAAACTGATTAAGGATGTTCCCTCGCCAGTAATAGAAAAAAATAAATTAGTAGATAAGGATCCGAATTTTTAGTATGTTGTAGTTAACGATACATATTATTAAATCAAAAAAAAATTTGGGTATCTTATCGATCAATTAAGAGAGTTTTTATTAATTAAAAATACACTAAATAACGTACCATCCTCATATCATGCTATATTATTTAGTGTATTTTTAATTAATTAATAACTCTCTTAATTGATCGATAAGATACCCAATTTTTTTTTTTGATTTAATAATATGTATCGTTAACTACAACATACTAAAAATTTGGATCATTTTCTACTAATTTATTTTTTTCTATTATTGGTGAGGGAACTTCCTTAAAGTTAGAACAATATAGTTCAATTTGTGGATGGTAGGTATGTATTCAAAAAGACATGAAACAAAAGAAAGTAAGTAAATAAAGATGACACGTTTTTCTAATGTCTTTTGTGTCGAAATATGAGCTGACTGTTTCTATAAAACTAGAAAACATTTCGAATAAATAAATATTTGTATTTAGTATACCGTAGCAAAAATTAAAGATTTGAATATCAGTTTTTTTTTTAAGGAATTACAGAGGACTGTGTTTCTGTCAGTTATAAAATATTTCACCTCCTAAAAATAAATAATTTATCGAATAGCCGAATGACGAAGTGGATGCTAAAAGCTTGGTAACATTTTTGTGTCTGTTGCTTGAATGGGAGTGTTTTACGCAATATTGGAAGATACTTTGTGCATAGGGTTAAATTCCAACAGTCGTACCGCAGCCTAGCCAACTACAAAAATTATACTGGTTTAATTCTATTTAATCCGTTTGTTTAATCAAAAAATTGTGAAAAAAGCTAGCAAGTTTACAACATTACGGGCTTCCAGTTAATAGTTTCGATTTTTATTTCTACGGTTATTGATTTAACGCGTCAGCACTCGACGTTATGAGCATTTTGCTCACGCTCGACTCGAAGCATTAATAACTTTTATTTTTGAATTGGTATTGTGGTTGAAGTTTGTTCTACCGTCATATAATTTTATCTATTTTCAAATTGTGAATTTTTCTTTTTAAAAGTCGCACCCAGCAAATTATAAAAACTTGTAATAGAAATATGGCGAAATTAATCAAAATGAATTTAAATATTTAGCTCCCTCTACGGGAGCGGAATTCCTCACGGGTCGAGCTAGTATTTTATATTTCTTTTAATAATAGAGGACCTAGAATTGGATCATGTTGCATTCCTGTTATTATATGTAATTTCTTTGATTTTATTGGTTGTTTATATAGAATTGATAGAAATAGCTGCTGGTGAAACGTGTAAATGACTTACCTACACCTGGAAGACTATTATGAATCCGTTGTTCGGATATATCCAATAAAATCCATTTATATAATAATAATTTACATAAAAAATAACTTCCTACAAATATACTTAGCTATATTGTTTATTGTAATACTGCATTGTCTGCCATATAATAGTTTCATACTTGATTACATTTTATTTTTTTAATATAAGCTAATTTATTTTCATTTTTATTATCTATATGTTCAATTCACCCACAATTTAACCTCAATAGAAGTAAACATGTGGAATAATATTATACGAAAACTTTCTCAATATTACTTATATAAGTAAGGTATCTTCTTTAATGTACGATTCCTATTCCTTCGAATATATTCAAATTCAAAAAATACGTTCTATATCCTGCAAAAAATGTTTTTAGTTTTTCTCTTTACCCGGGGCCAATATTTTGAATAAAGAGGCACTTTCCGAGATTTCCCTCCAAAAACTTAAAGAAGCAGCCCCTAACCAGAATAATATTAACTATAGAGGATAGTATAGTCGCATAGCTCAAAGTAGTTAGAATGGAAGATTTGAAAAGTTATTTTGAGATTATCACAATATTGCTTAAGAAATGGCCTGGTTTTTTTTTACGTTATTTCAGATTTTGTGACTTTGGATTATTTAATGTAATAAAGTCTCTTTGATGATTAAGTGAGTATTCTTCGAGATATCTCTCTTCTCTACCAATGGGGATATTGACTTCACTTCACATGGGAAGTGAATTTGATTTTTGAAAATCTGTAGAAATACGCAAAATATGAACGTTTAAGCCTAATTAAACAAAGAGGAAAATATCGACTAGTGACGTCATTGAACGGTATCACCATAGAGATTACATATAAAATTTTGTTTTTCAAAAAAGAGACTGACAACAATCTTGGAATGTTTATAACTTCTTCATTTTTTAATCAATTTTAATTTAACTTTCAAATTTTGTTTTAGTATCAAGTCTACCATTGCAATTGTATGGTTGATGTGGAAAATTCGACATCAGGAAATCTTTTTTGTGACTTTCTTGATTTTTTAAAGAGTACTCATAAAAAAATGTAAAATTCCGGCAAATGTTCTTTGCACCAGTTGAAAAAAAATGATTTTCGAGGTTAATTTTGACTCAAATAGTACAAGAACGTTGGTCTCCGGGAAAGGAAATTTTTCGGGTTCATCATGAAATTTTTTGGAAATTTTTCGGGTTCATATGGGAAGCCTTGCCTTTTATATTGAATAAAACCGTACATAAAGTCGGTATTTCAAATATTAATAATATATTCTCATTTGAATAGTTAAGATCATAGAATTTAGTTGGTATATGTATTAATCTATTGAACTATTTGTCCAAGAATTGGGTTCTGGCATTAATGAAATTACAGATAATATTAAATTTGAAATTTATTTGTCTTAGGATTGTCTAAAATTTATTTTACCGTATAAATATGTAGACGAACAATTTTTATTACTTTTACCTACATCTTCACTTATTTGTGTTGATCGTTGGGTTAATACAATCGAAGATTATGCCATTCAGATATTTAATAATAAAACAAACTAGATTTATCGGTTAATAATTTCTATGAAACCATAGTTAGCAGAGCTGGGTTAAGAAGAACGACCATGGGTATTTCCTGACGGACTTAAGATATACACTAAAATATGCATTATATAACTTCCAATCGTTGATCCAGTGCATTGATAAATGCAAAACATTGATACAATTTGTATACCACGTAAACATGTAATATATACCAAGGTATACTAAGTTCAGTCCCAAGTTTGTAACGCTTAAAAATACTGATGTTACGAACAAAATATTGGTATAGGTGTTCATAAAATCACCTAATTAGTCCATTTCCGGTTGTCCGTCTGTCTATCACCTGTCTGTCTATCTGTCCGTCTGTCATTACGATAACTCAAAAACGAAAAGAGATATTCAAGTTGATTTTTATAGCGTGCATAGGGCGTAAAAAGTAAGGTCGAGTTCGTAAATGAGCAATATAGGTCAATTGGAACTTGAGTCCGTTGGATCCATCTTGTAAACCATTAGAGATAGAACAAAAGTTTAAAGGTAAAAAAAGTTCCTTATACAAAAATAAATAACTTTTGTGTGGGCCCTTTTTTTCGTAAACATCACTATTTACCCGTGAGGGCGCAAATTAGGCGTAAATTGTATAGTATGTATTATATGGGAATATCAGTTATATATGTGTGACATGAATGTATGTGTAATGCGACAGTGTAATCAACACTGTCTATACATGGTATTTCAACAATTAGCTCAGTCCATTGTTTGTTTTCACTTGTTTGCAGTGAAGTTTAGTAATTATGTAAACGTTTTACAGCGGTTTTCCATATCGAAATTGATTTTGTAAAACAGCTAATTCTACGATCCATCTACGGCATATCATTTTCTTTGCAGGTACTAGACCGGATACGCATATTGCGCATTCAAGAAAAAAAATGTTAAATAAGAAATTGAAAAAATTTAAATAATATAAGTATCAAGGGCAGAATACTTTATACATAAATTACAAAAACAATTTATTCACCATACATTTGACTTAATTAAAATTTGTTATTTGCTTCATCGGATATTTGATTATAGAACCGAATATAATAAGACTCATAGTTTAACAAACAAAAAGGTTGGATAACAACCTGTAGTCGTTTTGATGGTCGGGATGTATTAACACCAGTATTAATTTACTACAATATGATAATAAAAGGCAACATCCAACTTTTTTTTATCACATTCCATCTTACAGCTAATTTAAAAATAGGGAAAAGTGGTACAAAATGATCCTTCAAGGTAAAGTGATCTTTGGTTGTTTTAAGTCATCTTTTAATAGATTAAAATACGTAATTATTGAGAGAAGAAAGATGGTGTCATAGCACAGCAGAATCCAGGTGTAATTCCAGGACGGCGTAAATTTAATTTTCTTTTTTGGTAGCCGATTAAAAAAACTCGCCGTAAGCAAGATGTTACACTTATCAATCACCCCAAGCTGAGTGCTTGCACGGCCGAAAAATATCAGATTTCCTTAATTTTTCAGTGATATGGCGACATTTGTTAGTGATATGGACGAAAAGAAATAATTTAATAAAAATACTTTTCTTATTCGATAGTTTCAGTATACCTGTATATCATCGACTCGAGGAGAGATTGATTCAGGAAAATTATTCGTAACCCTACAGAAAAAATAAAAAATAGAATAACAATTAAAATTTTTGACCTAAATTAATAACTTTCAAACGTCAACATAAATATTATTAAAATATCAATATTTAATTTCATAAATAATTTTTAGGGGCGTACATTAATTAAAAAAAAACAAATTATTATCAATATCTCTTGATAAAAAAAAAATTATATTTTAATTATTTAAATTGGATTATAGAGGCCTTGAATAAAATATATATGCATAAAAAAAATTACATTCCAAAATTTAAAAAAAAATTTTACTTATACAAAAAAAAATTTGAAAATAATTTTCAAATAGGTACCATTTTGACCGAAACTAATTGATAATTGTTAAGCCTAAGGCCTTAAAATTAATTTGGATAAAGCGGGATTTAAAATAAATAGCTCTGAAACTGGGGTGCTTGAACAAACTGAAACAAGAAAGATTTTTTTTTGTGAATAATTAAAAACGAGAGTCTAGGAACTTAAGTAACAATTCATCATCCCGAAAATTGTACTACGTTTATAATGCAATTGAAAAATTCAATTTTGACCAAATTTGAGGAGTTAAAAAATTGCCTAGGACTAAATTATTTCCAAAATAAACGACGGAAAACCTAAATTTAATAAAAATAGGAAAGAAGGGTAGATATAAGTATTTTCAAAGATAATAAATGAGAACTCTAGGATATTTCGAAATAAATTTCGATTTTTGCCCCAAATTCTTAGATAAATTTTTTTGTATTTTATAAATAAATTTTTTTGTATTTTATAAATAAATTTTTTTGTATTATATAAATACGTATTTCGACTACCAAGTAGTCATCATCAGTATGAATTAGATAAGCGTAACTACTTTTATTGTGTATGTTACTCGTTGCTAATTTGGTGGCGGACTGCACATTGATATTTACTTGTACCTACAATTTATACTGTTCTAATCATCTGTCAAATTGTAATGTCAGTGACGTCAGCCAATCCGTTCATTTGGTTGACTCAACTTATTTTACATATATTTTTAAATTGCAAATTCACTTACAGAAGATTTTTGTTCGGTGAGAATTGGACTATCTGAATCCTAGTTCAGTTGCAATTAAAAAATTTATTTAAAAAAAATTTCAGTACCCGTTTATAAAACTTTTAGGTACAAATTCCATACATTAAATATAATTTATTTATTTATACAAAGATAAAAAAATATGAATATTAAATTCTTGCCCGTGTCAAAATTTTAATTAGTAACTTTCTGAGAAAAACGCTAATTTAAGTGACAATAAAATGTAAGAGTTATATTTTTTAAATCGTGTTTGTAATCACTTATTTAATGATTTAATTATGTGTTTTTTTCTCAATGAATGATTAGATTAGCATCTAACTAAGAATTAAATTTAACATTTAAATTCTTACAAATTATTATGCATATTTGGTTTTTATAAAACCGGATTAACTAGTATGTCTTCCGAAGGTAGGTACAGTATGAGCACAAAAAACGGTACTAGTTTTATGATTGATATAATAGGATGTAAAATTAATGAACAAGATTAAAATATTTATGCAGCAATTTTAATGCATACTCATCAAACAAAACTTTTTAGTGCCATGTATAAGATTGTACTTATACGAAAAGTCTTCATACTTAAATAAGCTGTTTGTTTGCAAAGCATATTTAGAAAGTATTTAAATAAAGCTTTTTGCTTAGCAACATTTCGTTTTGTTTTCTAACATTTGTTTGATTAGTATGTGATGGTTTCGAAAATACCCCCTACTAGAGCACAGTTTTGACGATAAATACTTAGTTTGTCGTTTTTGTGCCAAAAAGTGGAATTTTCATTCAAAAGGCACGTTTTTCGGAACACGTGACAGAATCCGTGTAATCTTATAACGGGTTCGCATTCTGCGACCAATGAGAACTTATAGATGACAATTTTAAGCCAAAATAAGCATATCAAAAGAATTGTGTTATACATATCGGGGTCCTATAAACAAGTTCTTGATTTTATCCGATAAACATGACTGAAGTGACTGTACTGAAAGGACGTCGATTTTTTCATTTTTTGCACTCATTTCTAATATACGATCATCAAACTTTGGAATTGAATAAGCAAAGTTAATAAAGGAAAACAGAAAGACAAAATAATGTTTACCTTCCAAAAATTACAAAGAAGTTCGAAAAGATAAAGTCAATATTTTATATGAAAACAATATATTCATGGGAAACACCTTTTTTATTTGATTTTTATGTTCGAGTTTAAGGAAATTTAAATTTCAAGGTAAGTTTGTCAAGAAAAGCTTCATACTGCTGTGTATTAAATGATAGTCTAAAAAATACTATGCAAAAATCAAAAAGCTAAGCTATGTCCATGGAATCATGGAGCACCCTATAAAGTGCGACCAACGCAACGGTGGAGTAAGCAAAAGAATATAGACAATCCTTAAATTTAGAGAACAAGACAAAATTTCTGATCAGGCTTACATGTCTAGTTATTCCTTTATTACTGAGTCAGAGGGTATTATGTAAATATGATAACATTCAGAGTAACTGTTGCTGCAAATTTCAGGGTACTCCTAGAATACTCCTTAGATTTCATCCAATCCCATTGAAAACGTAACTGTACCAAATCAGAACATCGTGGTATTCATTTACCAGGTCCAAAGACAAAACATTATATTAATAATTTTTTTGACAATTAATATTAAAAAAAGGCTGAAATAAAACTAGTTTTTTCCATTCGGTATTTTATAAATATAGTGTCATTAAAATTGTCTATCATTTCACTTGAATAAAAGTGATAATTGAAAATTATCAACGAAAAACTGAAATTATGTTATCATGAAAATATCGAAGCCTAAAATATTTTGTTAACAGAAAACTTTTACTTTAAATTACAATATTAACGTCAAAACTATTTGCGTGGGTATATACTTTTCAATTATGTTCTTGTTTATTAGGTAAAAGTTTCATGAATATTTGAACGGTGAATTTACATTTTGAAAATATATGTACCTGTTAAAGAGAATTTGCAAAATATTCATTCTGGCTGAATAAATATGATTTGTAAAATTTAAATAACGGTTTCCAAAAGCAAGATAATAAAAGAAAATGGCTTTCTGTGAAACTTTTTTTAACCTATCCTATAATGTTCTTTGGATCATTCAGATCAAAAGCTACCTAAATTTTTAACTAGAAGTTTTCGAGCTACGGACGATCAGAGCTACGAATATATTATATTTATAGTACCTATATAACTTGGAAAATGGCTTTCTGTGAAACTTTTTCAAATCGCCTCAAAAGTTTTCTTCGGATCGTTCTGATCAAAAGCTCTCACGGCCATAAAATTTTTTTACTGGCTCGAAAACTACTTGTTAAAAATTTTTTTGATCGTGTGATATTTTGATCAGAACGATAGAGGAAAATTTTGGAGGTGATTTGAAAAAGTTTCCCAGAAAGCCAAAACCCTAGTTATATAGGTACTGTAAATATAATATATGTTTCACGAAGACCTCTTTGTAAGAATGCTCAAGTTTCTAAAAGCTGGAAATATATAAGTTTGACTTTCAATATCCAGGCTGTTAAATCGTACCTAATGAAAGAAAAGTTTGAATGCAAAATTCCCTTCTCTGAAATTGGTTGATAAATTTGTGGAAAAATTTTAAATTTTTGCATCGCATCATTCATTTTACTTTAGTTGGGTATTTAAGGATGTAAGAGCATGGTAGTGGGGGCACAAATTTAAAAATAGATATTTTCAATTTTGAGGATAAATTTATATTATTACTTGACGATATAAGACGAAAAGTAAGAATAAAATTTTTCGATATCTGGCTTAATTTTCAAAATATCGTAAATTGAAAATTTTGTTTAATTATTTAGCTTTCGATATTTCGAAAACCAAGACACATATCGAAAAATTTTATTTTTATTTTTCGTCTACATTCATGAAGTTATAACAAAATTCATTATCAAAGTTGAAAATAAGATAAAAATAATTTCAACCCTTAATCTACCCTGCTCTTACATCCCTTATATGGACGGTGACACTTAGTTTTTTTCTTTTCTAATTCATTGCTAATATGTTTACTTTCTATTAAAAAGTTTTTTTTAAATTTGTTTTCATTCATTCCAAATGAAAATTATCATAAACTTCCAAAATATGTCGTTTTTTGAGATTTCTCCATAAGAGCCAATGTATTTTATATCGATTTTTAACGACTTTTTTCTTAAAAATTTGCACGGTTACCTAGGCTGAAATTTTAACCACATATTCTTTGAGTAAAAGACTACCTACAAACAAATTTTGAGCCTTTAAATCAAACATTGTTGTCATGCTCATACATCCTTAATGATAAATTTTGTAAAATGTAATGTATTATACGAAAAGTCTATTAATTTTATTTTGTAATAGCTGTAGATTTAGTAAAAGTTTATGAAAAATATTTAATGTTTTCTTATTGAAATTCCAACCTTGAAAATTCGTAAATATTACGTCGAAAATATTAACGACGCTTGAGCTTTGATATTAGTAACTATCAAAATTATGGAGCTTAATGTGTCTAATTTTATTCTCAATATTTGAAAGAATCCTTGTCTGTAATCACGATCCTTTTTCCCAAAACTATATCACTTTCTCTAATAAATAAAAAAGGTATACTTTCTATTAAAAGCGAAAGTTTTTTTATTAAATAATAAATTTAAAATACTTGTCATTTTGAATATGAAAACTGACAAAATATGTTATTATTAAGTCACAAATAATAAAGGCATGTTTTTTTAACTGCCAATAGGAAAATTCTTGTAATTGGTCCGAAAATTCAAATCAAAATTTTCAACTTATCTTTACGTTTCATAACCAGGACAATATATTAACCACATTTTTAGATATCTGTCTGTATGTACGCATGTGTGTTCGCGTTTGTTCGGTATTTTTTCGTTCACGATTTCTTGTAAATGAAACTTCAAAACGATTTCGGATTTTGGGCCAAACGTTGCCTAATAACATTAATACGTGCTAAAAAGACTTACAAAACAGCGAATAGAAATTGGGTCGTTTTGAGGAGAGGAGAACAATAAAATTTAAAATTCTTATACAATAATTTATAAAAATATATAACGAATATTAAATTTTATTATTTTGTATAATTATATATTTTTTAAAGCTGCGTGGAGCAGTGATTTGTAAGCTTATCCTAGGGCTTCTTGCATAGGAGGGACGTGTTAAGCCTTACACATCTTTTTTATAGCATAGTTATTAATATTGTAGTGTTATAGAACAGTAAAAGAGGCTACAAAAATCAGCTAATAACGGAAAAAGAAAGAAGTCGCTCGCATTTTGCTAAAACCTCATGGAATGTGTTTCTTAGGTGTCAAATATCACTAGTAATGCATGAGTCAGTAGTGCAAATGTTTGTTTATTTGTTAATAAACAATAAATTTTTAATTTAATGAAACGGTCAATGTTAAATTTTATCTAAGAAATTTGTAATTAGGCAACTTGTATGACGTAAATGTTAAGTGTTTGTCAAATAATCGAAAACTATTATTATATACATGTATATAACGTATACGTAATTCAAGTTGCCTATTTATTAATTTTGTTAGTCAACTTTAATATTTACCATTCCATTGAATTAACAATTTGTTATTTATTAACAAATAGACTAACCACTAAACTCATGCGTTACTAATGATATTTGACACCTAAGAAACACATTCCATGACGTTTTAGCAAAATACAGGCGGTTTTTTTCATTTTCCTTTATTTGTAACATATTAAACTGTACTATTAAGGCATTTTTTTCCTATATGGGAAGTTGATGATGTGGGCCATATGGGTTGCACTCACGTGAAAAAGTGATTTATTCTATGTTGATGACAAAGACTTATTCTGACGTTTTATTAAAGAAATGTCTGTTACAATGTTAACAAAACATTGTCATTTATAAAATATCAATATAAGTAGTATATATAATATTATTTCAACATTGCGAACGGTTACATCTAGGAATCACAGTGTAGATGACATGTAAGGGGCAGAAGTATCTCTTAATTTAAAATTCTAGACTAAAAAATCTCTGTTCAAGGTAAGGGTCCAGATCACACATGTCAAAGGTCCGTGCGAAATCACTGCACGGAGATTTTATTACCAGTCCAAATATATCTGTTCAATCAGCCGGGAAGAAGTAAATCTTCTAAAATTGAAATAGTTTCGATTAGGTTTTTCCTACATGGCTGTATTGCAAAACATGGAAAGATAAGTAACAATGAAATTATGTACTGTTTTGATACCATACTCCGTCCACCCAACTTCATTCAGAGGAGAGATATAATAAACATGCCCAAAGTTTTCACAAAAAGCATAGATTTCATGAAGGTAAGTGGACGAAATTTGGTTAACAGTGGCTGATTTATTTATTTCTACCTATCTGTTCAGGTTCCGCGACACAACCATATCGAAAAACTCTCTCCGGAATTATTTCAATTTCAAGGAATATATACATAACTCCTCCCTAATTATGAATACGAAATCCAACCTTGTTACAAAATGCAAATAGGACGATAACTTTGACTGGTGTTAATATACTTAGGGCAGTCATTTCGAACGGTTTTTATCGGTGCACTTTCCGGGCCAAAACCAACTATGTCTCCAGTGACGTCCTCTATTTAGCTTGTTATTTCGAATTCATGTTCATAATAGAGACTTTAGATTATTCAGATGCCCAAAAATAGGTGAAAAATGAACTGAAAATTTCATCACATTCATACATTAATATCAAACTAAGAAAAGTGTGTTATTTGAATACGATTTTCACCAAACATACGCAGGGTGCATATGATGAGCCTCGAAGATATTTCATTCGAAGCAATTACTTTATGATAAGTCTATATTTAAAGGAACGTTCGTTTAATTTTCATAAAATTGTTTCTTTAAAAATATTTTTTATTCATGGGTGGCCACCGCCTACATTTACATAAGAAACAGTAATTCAGAATCACTAACAAAGCTTATATGATATGACTTTTAAAGAAATCACCTTTCTACAATTTCCGTTCTATATACAGCGTGTCCCAATGATAAGATGACAGAAATATATATTTTTTAGTTTTATGATAAAAAGTTACTATTTATAAAACTTTCTGCTGATCGAGATAGTAACATACCATATAAAAATCTTTAGTACAAATTTAACATTTTATCAATCCAAAATCTATACCTATTAAATAACGCAATTCTATCTCTAAGAAACATTGAAACTGCTGTTTAGAAAAAAATAAACGGAAAAAGAAGTTGAATTTATAAATTTACATTCGGTATTTTATTTTACAATAGATTTATTTATATTCTAATTTTTATTGAAAGCATTCTTATTGGAGTAAGAATGCTCCATTAAGTATATTTATTTTCTATATAAAATCACCATTTAAACATACGTGAAATATGTGGCACAGAAATAAAGATTACCGAAAGGTTGACGGGAGTGTTGAAGAGTTAAATATCTGTTACATCCCGTAGCCCGTACCAATGATTTGAATTTTTTTCTGGGAAACAGGGATCGTAAGATTAATATAATTGTTTTTTCTAATTTTTTTTTATTTGTTTTTTTATTGACACACTGTGTACTTTGATGAACTTTTCTTACAATCTTGACAGTTTTGACAAGCAAGAATGTTTATGAGAAACGTATTTTTGTTATTAAAAGAAATATAATTTATTCTCTTGTTTATTCAATCAGCGGCCACACTGTCTACGTCTTGTGTGTATCAAGCCCAAGTATCAAATTTTCTTTTATAATAATCGTCATCGAAGTTTCTCTTTTGTCTATGTTATCAATGTTGAAAGTTAACGTTATCGTTTGAGTTTTATTGTAACCGATATAAAGATAGACATTTTTACTTAAATAATTTTTTACCAAAAAAAAAAAAAAAAAAAAAAAACTTTTGTGAAAAAAGAAAAGTAAAGTCAGTGGCACGTGGTGTTTATCTAAAACATTAAATATTAACAAAAGTTTTGGTAGAGAGAAATAATATTCGTCTGTTTTTTATTTTTGAGATAATGAGAGACAGTTCCATAGGCGTCACTAGAACGAAATTATTTTGTGAGTATCAACGCATCAGAGATACTTTTTATCTGGAATATTTTCAAATGATTTAGATTTTTATTAAAACAAGTGTGATAAGCCGATACGGGTCTTCTTCCACGCTTATAAATGGTAATCATTTTAGACGGTTTGCTGTGCATTATTGTACTATGAGGTAGGTTGGTAGTATTTTTATATTTGACTGGCTTGATCCCGCTAGGCAAGGAGTATATTTGTGTAGTACTACCCAGATCTAAAAGTCTAACTGAAGTATGAATGATGTTAGACAATCTTTAGTAAAATAAATTAATTACTAAAGACTGTCTAACGCCGTTCATAATTCCTAAAGATTAAGTTTATGGATAACCTGACAATATAGTGGCAAAACTTTAGTAATCAAAAATAATGACAAGAAAATTGGAAACGTTAATTAGAATCAGAGGACTATTTCGCCTAAAAACTTGATTATAAATTGAAAAAGTAAAACAAAAACTACCCTTAATAGATCAGATTACGTCATTATCGAAACGAAAATGATACACACATAATTGGGTCTTCGAGGCATAAGTCAGGATCCAAAAGATACATCAACGTTTTCAAAACACACTTTGAAAAGAACATCAATATTGAAATCCAGAAAGTATTCAATTTGAGCCATCTCGCTCTTACTATCTGTTTATTATTGCAACACTGAGTGCGGTAATGGACTATTTTTTGCACACAAAATGAGTGAGAAAAGTATAGTTCTTATCTCACGAGCGTTGATAAAATAATTTTTTTATACATCAATTCCGTATCTTAATGTACTACATAAATAATTGATTGTAGGTATTTTATAAAGTATTTTTGCTTTTTTATGGTTTCCACAAAAACATGTCAGAAAACGTGACATTTTTTTATGAAAATATGTAACCGAACTTGTCTTTTATAACTTTTTCTTATAGTTATTATGAAATTTGAATAGATAGCTTGGTGATGGTTTGTAAACAAATGCACCCTGATAGCGTTGTCCTTTACGATGTTTGATATTTATTATTTTATTTTTCTAAAGTGGAATAAACTTTGTATTTTTATGTACTTCAAGTTTGGTAAAGAGCTTGGAATGATATGCTTAAATATTGTCTGTAGATTTCGGGACCGTATCCAGCATTTTTTTGTAGAACATTAAATGGTATTGTTAATGGTATTCGACAATTTTTGTATTCTAGAGACTTCGAAAATGATTGTTCATGTGCTTTTATTTTCAGGTAAAAATAGGAATATAATTGTCCTTTAGCCAAAGCATGACCTGAATCAGGTCAATATATACATACTAGTCAGTGAAATAATACTTTCCTGAATTCTCAAAGAAGAGAATACTTTTATCACAAATTTATAATTGCATGCTGGAACAACCCGACTAGAAATTTTACTGTGCGACCAATTGGGCCCCCATTGGGCTTCCCTATTGGGGTCCCTGATAGGGATGTCACGCAAAGACATATTGGGACCCAATGGGGAAATCCCACGTGTGTCCCAATGGGGAAATCCCACTTGTGCCCCAATGGGGATATCCCACTTGTGCCCCAATGGGGAAATTCCACTTGTGCCCCAATCGGGAAATCCCACTTGTGTCCCAATTGGGAAATCCCACTTGTGTCCCAATGGGGAAATCCCACTTGTGTCCCAATTGGGAAATCCCACTTGTGTCCCAATTGGGAAATCCCACTTGTGTCCCAATTGGGAAATCCCACTTGTGCCCCAATGGGGATATCCCACTTGTGTCCCAATAAAGGGAATCCCATTTATGCTCCAATGGGAAAACCCCTAAAAGGTCCCGTTTAGGCATCCTGAATCTATCATTCATCAGGAAAGCAAAGCATCCTTACCTTGGTCTCGATAGGAATATCCTGCAGACTACTCAAAACTATCTTATTCATTAACTATAAAAAAAATCAATAATAGTTGATTTGTTATTGTTTTTATTTATTAATAAAATTAACCATATAATACATAAATTAAAAAAAAAAAATTATTATTAAATAAATTATGTAAAGAAGCTCGTCAGTCATTATGTAGGTTCTATGTTTTTAGCAGGTTTTTCAATCTTTTGCGTCCTTAGAAATCGGAATCCATCCCAGTCACGAGCATTCCGGATGGTAGCAGACATGGAGGTTAAAATATCTTTGTCACTAAGATCGCCTCCTGACGTATTTTTCATTTTTTTTCGCATTACTTCTGTAATTTTTTATCGAATTTGAGTGATTAAGAAAAACTACCGTAATTAAATAGCTGCAATTACAATAAACTTTACCTTGTATGCATTGATAAAAACTAGTATCTTTAATACCAATTTGCTGTTTTCTCCTTTACCTTGTTTGGACGGAACGTACATCACAGCTAAATCACGTGAGATATAGCTTTTTATCACAGCAGTCATGTTCTTGTTAAGGCTATCCCCTTTATTAACCAATTGATGCATACGATAAACCTGAAGAACATCACATTACGCAATATGAGCAATATGTATTTTTAAATAATAGACCAAGAGTACTAAATGAAATGTATTAGTGAATTTTAAAAAAAATTCGTTACAGGGCAAACTCAGCGGAAAAAGGTCGATAAAGGGGTTACAAATGTTGGGTAAAAAATCCAACACCTGAATGTTTGCCGGTGAAGAGGGGTGGGGGTTTAAAGGCGTTCGCTGCGGTTTTTGGCGATTTGCGGCGTAAATACTCGTCCTATCAAAAAAAGTTAAATGTAAAAGTTGTTGATAACAAGAAAATCAAGAACTTTTATTCTTATCATTTTTTTACATAACCTCAATATTTCCGAATAAAACTTAAAAAACCATTTTTTTTGTTTTTTATTTTTTACTCCGCGAAAAAAAATGCAATTGTTATGCAATTTATACAATTGAATCTATTTGAACTCAAAATAGCCTGGAATTTTTTGTTTTTTTTCTAAGTTAAGTAGTTAAAAAAATTAGAAAGTTTCACACCAATGAAATAACGATTTCACGACATTGAAAAATGTGTGAAGAACCGTCTTAATAATATTATGACAAAATAATAATTTACCAAAGTTGTAATACATTAATATTTGCATACGACTTATTTTGGAAATCTTATTTTCTTTAAGATGCCGTTGAAAAACTTTTTAATTTTTCATATATAATTACCGCTACAGGCCAAGAAAGTTTTTTTCAGTTTTTTGATTTTTTGAGATTTCATAACACAATATTACAAGCATGCAATATGTATTGCATAAAAAAAATGGTTAACATAAATGAATGTGTATTTAATAAATACATAATTTTTCAGTTTTTTGCAATTTTAAGAATGTTTTTTGCATACAGTAATATATTTTTATTTTTTTATATGACAATTGATATCTTTACAAAGAAAATGACCGCTGCAGAAATCGTTTATCGTTAAAAAAAAAAACCTTTTCGAGGGACTTTAAAATGAGCCTATCATTACCAAAAAACGTTAATTTCTCAGATACTACTTAACTTAGAAAAAAAACGAAAAATTCCAGGCTATTTTGAGTTCAAATAGATTCAATTGTATAAATTGCATAACAATTGCATTTTTTTTCGCGGAGTAAAAAATAAAAAACAAAAAAAATGGTTTTTTAAGTTTTACTCGGAAATATTGAGGTTATGTAAAAAAATGATAAGAATAAAAGTTCTTGATTTTCTTGTTATCAACAACTTTTACATTTAACTTTTTTTGATAGGACGAGTATTTACGCCGCAAATCGCCAAAAACCGCAGCGAACGCCTTTAAACCCCCACCCCTCTTCACCGGCAAACATTCAGGTGTTGGATTTTTTACCCAACATTTGTAACCCCTTTATCGACCTTTTTCCGCTGAGTTTGCCCTGTAACGAATTTTTTTTTTTTAAAAAGTAGTACTCTTGGTCTATAAGAATTTCTTTCAATTATATCTAATTTACTTACTACTTGATTGCGAAAAGTGATGTCAGTATTGAGCAGTTCATTGAAATTAGCAAAAATTTCTTTGCTCTCCATTGGAATATCTATAGTTTTTAGTTTTTCACCGCCAGCGGCTCGAGTCTCTTCACATTCATTATTGCTACCGTCTTCACCAACATTACCACCACCACCACAGAAACATTTCTGTTTTATAATTTTTTTAATTTCTGTCACATCATCAGTAAGTTTGTCCAACAACGCTGAATTTTTAACAAGAGAACTGTTTACTTGGCCAATCTGTTTGCTAATACTTGTAAAGTATTTTATAACGCCACTCTGTGATGAATCTGTTAAAAGCCAAGCCATAGAATATTTTAAATAACATTTTTTTTTTCAAATTTTCGTTTCAATTTCTTTAATTTTTAATATTGAAAACTTACCTTTATCAATCTTTATCGGTTTTTCGCTAATCCGCGTGTTGATTTCCATAGATGGTCGGGTTGGATTCTGCTGTTCTAAAGGTTTCTTTGAATTCGATACATTGAAAAAATTATCTCCGTCACAGCTACTACTTTTAGTATCATCTAACTTCAAGTTTTTAGAATTATTTTTTGGTGATATTTTCGTCTGCTTTCGATCTTGCAACAAATTATTTATTGGTGAAGAGTCACTTGATTCGTGAGACGAGCTCGTGCGCAATAATTCACCGTTCCCACTCTGATCATCTATCCGTGATTTTTTAGAGTTTGACGTAAATGGAGAATCTAGCTTCAACTTTTTAGGATTATTGTTGGGTAATGTCTTCTTCCGCCTTTTATCTTCTAATAAACTTATTGCTGAAGAATCACTTGATTCGTGGGATGAATTCGTGTACGATAGTTTACTACTATGACTCTCATCATCTGTCCGTAATTTTTTAGATTTTTTCGTAAATTTCGAATTTTCTTTATTTTTATTATTTGTTTTTATTTTTTTTCCCTTATGGCGACTGCTTGAGGGACTCCCAAAATTTTTTTCTCCTGATTTAAGAAAAACAAAATTGATAAATTATTTATTACGAGAAACATAGATTTTATGTTTGAAATAATAAATATCTTACCTGAGTCATTGAATTCCAAATGAAACGATTTTAATTTGTTTTTTAAGTCATCAGAGGTACTTGTAGTTGTTTTTATTTTCGTCAATGACTTTTTTTCTTTTAAAAGTTTTAACTTCACTGATTCATCATTGTCAGTACTGAATGCATAAGGCTTAGTTTTTAAAATATTTAATCTTTCTTCAGCTTCTTTGAAATTGGCTATAAAATAATCAATGATTTGTATTTATATTTTAATGTATTAGTATAGTATTACTTACCAGCCCGCCCACGGATTTCGACGGGGTAATCAGACCAGTCGGGTAAAGGATCCTCTGATTTTTTAATCATTGATTGTAACAATTTGTATTTCGACTGGTCATACGGCCCAGGCATAAATTGACAACGAAAATTATCATTTTCAACACTGTATGTTAGCCAATTAACCGGAACAATATCAATTTCTTTATTAGATTCATTATTATTTAAAAACAGAACCAAATAGTATTTTGGTACCTCCCTATAAACAAATATCAAAATTATTAGATAAAAAAAATTAGTACGAAAATAAATTATTTCTGAAAATATAAATGCCTACGCGTTTATAACTAAAAATTAGAAACCCTTGTTTATTTATATTTTCTTGATCAACGCCTAATTACGGCGTATTAGTTGCTAAAGTAATTCAACTATATGAATTTCAAATACAAAATATAGATAGTGTACAAGGATCCTCGGACTGATAAAATAAGAAATATTTATGTTTAGTATCAAAACTTGAAAGTTCTCTGATATTGAAGTTGATACGACATACGATAATTTTTAAGATTTTTCAAAACAATAAATTATAAACAATAAATTATTTATAAAAAAAATTACACAGAAATGTAAAAAAACTACGAGTGTAAATGTTTAATGATCTTAAAGTTAGCAGACAGTTAACAATTTTCGGATTTTTTTTTTTCACCAAATGATTTACGAAAAAAAATTTGCACATGCTGCTTATATTTTAATTAATTAAATTTTCAATTTATTATTTTTGAAATACTTACAGTTCATTATATTCGATTAGATTAGACATTATCAATCACAATCATTAACATATACGTTCACTAAATAATATCACTTTAAACCGTAAAATAAAAAATTTCCTGCTTCACCGCTTCAATCACTGAAACATCTTTGTTTTACGTCTGACTGTCGACAAAAAGAATAGTGCGCACGCGTTAATCTTTTAGCTACACAAATACATACACAAATAGATAAATTAATTGTAATATCTTTGCATACACATATACATGCATCACAAAATACTTAACTCACACTTTACTGGTACATACACTGTGTGTGTTACACTTGCGCGCGCAACTTGATATAACTTGATAACTGAGATTCCTGGTATTTATTTTGCTAATACGAGAAATATAATAATTTTTTTTAATAATTAGGATAAAACAAAAATAACATAATAAACATTTAAGTTTTAAATGTTTTTAAAAATGTCTTAAAAAGTATCACCACTATAATATGTATTTATATTATTTTTTTACATTACATGTGTAATAATGGCATTACATACATTTTTTTTTTATTATTTATAGTGATTTCAAAACATACCATTTTTTTATCTACATCATTTAAAGGATATGTTACCGACGGACACCTTCTTTCACTAACGATCCACATGTTTAAATACTCTGAACTACATGGATATTCATAAATCGGTCTAATTTTTTTTAATTTTGTGCCTCTTATGAAAATATTATTTTCCCCAGAAGGTTTAAAAATATATGAAACTTTAATAACTTCTTTATTTTTTAATAAAACGGTATTGTTTGGATGTTTTGATGTAATAATTGCCCCTCTGAATTGAATACTTATGATAGGCGTATTATTAAAATCATCATCATGAGATTGTTTAATAATTTTAATATTTGGTGGGATTGTAACGGTTTCAATATTTTTAAAGAGTAATTCGTTCATCCTTCGACAAAGTTGCGAGAGGGGTTTATTACCATTGCGAATAAGTCTTCCTAACTTTCCAAGCTCACTTTCAAAGGGATAAGCAGATATTTGCGGGATCGAACATCTCATATTTTCAACATCATCAGCAAGATGGATGAGGCTATGCATATTTGAGATGAGACACTGTTTACCATATAATATTATAGATGTTTCGACAAATAGTCTTAAACAATTTTTAGCTTGTCCTTGCTTTTCAACTGCCAGATCTTTAGAGGCCAATATTCTTATTCCTACGTGTAGAAGTAAAAAGTGGTTATAAACATCCGATGACAATATTTTTTTGAAAATCACTGGACCAGCATACAATAAAATAAATTGATACTCAGTAGCTTTAAATTTAGCAACATCATCCAATGATCTTGTTGTTCTTTGGAAATCTTGAGGAACTTGATTTTTCATTTGAAAAAGTAGATCACTTAGTAAATTTTTCAAAGTTTTACTCAATTTTACTTCTTTGATATTGCCATTAAGCCAGTAATCCATAATTTTTTTAACAATACCTAAATATACCAAGTGCATAGAATCTAAAACAAAATCATTTATCATGTCAACAGCAGGGTTTATCTCGAGCAAGGGTGAAACTCCTGTGTGGTGTTGAGAATTACGTTGATCTCTAAACGAATTGTTTGTCCTTGGTGTGCACTGATTATGATGTATTGAATAAATAGTTCGTCGATCTACTCGCTGACCTTTCACTTCGCAGCGTTCACAAGCCCAATAACCTCCATGCCCCTTTATACATTTAATAAATGCTCGAGCTGGTGTATCACAAATGAAGGCTTTTATCGATACTTGGAATATTACATCATTTATTTGTACACCGGTATTTTGAAGACGGTTAATTTCTGCGACAAATTTTCTCAAATAATTATTCACATTGTTTGGTTTCTGCTTTCCACAATAAACAGCTGTTACAAAAGGTTTGTAAATATCTGGCTCGTTGAAGACTTTGCATAAAATTGGCCAAAATTGGATCGAGCTTGATTTATATAAAGGTACACCATCTACATTTACCAGTAATTGCAAATGATGAACTTCATGTAAATCAGAATTTACACTTTTTTTTAGGTTTTCCTCTATTCCGAAGTATACAAAATCTCCCGAGTCATTATTATCTAATTTTTCAATCTCATATTGAAACTTTTCAGTACCTAAGAACGTTTTTGCACACTTAGGTAGCATAGGATATTTTTCCCTCCTTAAAATATTCAATAATGAGTCGAGACGAGTATGTGGAATGGGAGGATCTGCCAATGCCCACTGCCGAAGTTCCTCAACGTCATTCCAAATCTCTTCATTGTTGTCATTTAATATTTCTTCGTCCTCATCACCTTCTAAAAAATGTTGATCATTTTCTTCAGACTCATCAACGGATTCACGATCAGAAACTTCCTCACACTGATCAACAGATTCACCATCAGAAACTTCCTCATCTTCAGATTCATTATTAATAGATACACTTGCGAATCCATCATTTAAAAAAATATTTTCATTAGATTCTATATTATTATTTCCAACTGTTCGATCTTCGAAATCATCAGATACATGTAAATATCCTGCGGAAGGGCCATCAGATGCTGAAGTATCGAAAACTTGCTGAAATGACTCTCGACACCTTTGTTTCCTTAAACGAGCAAGTTCGCGTCGAGTTCTATTGAACTTGTTAGCATTTAACATTTTGTAATAATGTGAAATATGAGTGGCACATACACTACACCATTAATCCTTTGTGTAGAGCCCGACAATTTGTTTATCAAAAAAAGAAATCTAAATTGGGCTTAACAACAACAACTCTCACCTATGCACGCAAGAATAAGACTGGATGGTTTTTGTTTCATATTCGCTCGTTATGAATTCCGACTTTTTAAGACAGATGTCACGTCTTGTAAAAAATTATATGTGATTTGTCGGGTGCGAAGTTTCCCACTTAGGTTCCACACAGAGCCCATTAGGGAAAAATTACATTAAATTTTTTTATTTTCACGTTGGGATTTCCCACATATGTCCCACACAGAACCCAATTGGGAATAATGACAATATTTTTTTTTTCCACGTTGGGCTTTCCCACATAGATCCCACAGAGAAAGCAATTGAGAAAAATGACAATAATTTTTTCAATTTTATGTTGGGGTTTCCCACTTAGGTCCTACACAGAGCCCATCAGGGAAAAATTACATTAAATTTTTTTATTTCCACGTTGGGATTTCCCACGTATGTCCCACACAGAACCCAATTGGGAAAAATGACAATATTTTTTTTTTCCACGTTGGGCTTTCCAACTTAGATCCCACACAGAAACCAATTGGGAAAAATGACAATAACTTTTTCAATTTTACGTTGGGCTTTCCCACGTAGGTCCCACATAGAACCCAATTGGGAAAAATGACAATAATTATTTAAATTTTACGTTGGTATTTCCCACTTAGGCCCCACACAGAGCCCAATTGGCAAATATTGACCATCAATTTTCTTATTTTTGTTTGGGATTCCCGATTGGGTTCTCATTGGGCCCTCATAGGGATTTCTGTTTGTAAAAATGTTCTTTATAAAAAAATAAACAACTTTTGTTTGAAATTTTTTTTTGTAAACTTCACTGTTTACCCACGAGGGCGCTTATTAGGTGCAAATTTTATAGTATGCATTAATATGGGAATATCAGTGTGTGTGTAGCTATTTAAAAGTGGATATCTTTTTTTATTAACGTGACGTCAAAAAACAAACGGTTGCTTCATGAACACTGTCTATACATGGTATTTCAACAATTAACTCAGTCAATTGTTTTATTTCACTTGTTTTAAGTTATGTTTAAGCCTGAAAAATAGCGTAATAATAAACTTACTGAAAACACTGAAACACTGAAAATAATATTCTACTTAACTTGTAAACAAATGCACATAGATAACCATTCTCTACGTTGCTTGGCTTGTAGTTTTTATCTCATAGACAAGAGATATTTGTCGAGAAATTATAGAATGAATCAAGGTAGGTACATTGTTACCTTAGTATACCTTATAATTTGTTTTACCTAATTTAATATTTTGAACTAAATTAACTTTTTAATGGGAAACATCATTTTCTGTCTACCAAATATTATAGATAATATAATAAAATTGCTTAAACAATATCGGATGACAAAAACCAGTTGCTTTAAAGGTTGTAAAAAGTTAAGCCCTTATTGCACTCACCTTAAGTAAAATTTTGATAATTGAATCTGTACACTTTTAATAAAATCGAATATTATAATTTTGTCCCTATTAGTTAAATAAGACACATAGCATATAAATTGTTAAAGATAGATTAATAAAAATACAAAATTTTTCGGGTTTCTCTATTTGGGTACCTATCCTGAACGTATATTTGATATAATCCTTGGGCCTTGATTCCTGGACTAAAAGTTGGTAGGACACAAACTCTCTTTCTTTAACTCTCTTTAGATCTTTCGTTTGTAAAAATTAAGCAGAAAATTGTAAGCTATGGAAAGAACTTAGTAGCGTAAAACCTTAATTTACTAGTTTTGTTATAGATTAAGTAGGTTAATTAGAAACCAAAAATTATAAAAATTCAAAATTATTATCCGGAAAACTTATCTTTCGTTAAAACCTTTAGCCAAACTATTATATTATTAACATTTCAAAACAAAAAACATAACCAAATAGCCGTTCTCAAGTGATACCATCTAACAGAATTTAGTTTTATTTATAACAAGTGAAAATAAACAATTGACTGAGCTAATTGTTGAAATACCATGTATAGACAGTGTTGATTACTCTGTTACATTACACATAAATACATGTGACACATATATAACTGATTTTCCCATATAATACATACAATACAATTTGCACCTAATTTGCTCTCTCACGGGTAAACAATGATGTTTACGAAAAAGTCTTCCAAACAAAAGTTGTTTTTTTTATAATGAACATTTTTTACACTAAAACTTTTACTCTATCTCTAACGGCTTACAAGATAGGTCCTACGCACAAGACCCAATTGTCCTCATTTACGAACTCGACCTCACTTTTTACGTCCTAAGCACGCTATAAAAATTGCAGATTGATATGTCTTTTAGTTTAAGAGTAGTCGTGATGACAGACGGACAGACGACAGACAGACAGACAACCGGAAATGGATTAATTAGGTGATTTTATGAACACCTCTACCAAAATTTTGTTCATAGTATCAATATTTTTAAGCGTTACAAACTTGGGACTAAACTTAGTATACCTTAGTATATTTCATAAACATGGTATAAAAATGTTATTTAGTTGTAAAACATTGTGATTTTAATGATTACATTTTACTTTTTTAATTATTATTATTTTCCTTAATTATACGCTATGATAAAAATATTTTGTTTTGACAGTTTGTATTGAAAGTCATGCTCTTTAATTTACATGAATTGGTGTCTAATTTTTCAATGTTATACCTAACCTTTTATTATATTATTATTCTGTTATTAAAATAATTTAATACGAGACACGTGTAAAAAATATTTTCATATCATAGTACAGAGTGGGGCAGAGGTATGTGCAATTTTGAAAACGCTGTAAAAAGAAATCCCAACAATTTTTCACAATGATAATTTTATCACATTAAACTTCATAAAATGGTATTCTGTTTTTTCAAGTAAACTCAGATTACTTAGTTGAAGAAATTTAATATCTTATAAATTTTAACTTGACATCCGTCGAGACGTAGAAATTTTTGCAGGTGCAGTATTGCATTTAGTCACCTAGTGCTACAGCATTGCAAAGGCAGAAAAGGCTTTCACTTCTTAAGCGCAATGCCATGATGACCGGAATGAAACGTGACTTACTGATTTCCGATACAATTTTTCTCAATTAACAACCTTTCATATTATTTCTCCGGCCTGTTCTTCTGTCACTTCACGACGATCTTATTTCTTTATCAAATTCTATGATTTACACCTCATTTGAAAGCTTATTGTGCTGGCTAATAACAAAAATAGCGGTGGCTAATAACTGGCGGTTTAAAAATGTACCGCACAGATTTGGTGGGGAACTGAATTAGCTCTTAAGATATAACTTTGTTCAGTATGTAATTTGGATATCATATCTGTTATCAAATTGCCTATTCACTATAAAAGAAAGTAAATTACTGTTGATATTGTATCACTTATATATTATTTCTTTAGCCTGTTTCGAGCCACGGGTACCGCAATGCAGAATTCGGCATGGGTCGACTAGTATTAACTTAATATCACCATTAATTTTCTTCATTAATCAAACTTCTTAAATATTTTTTTTTGTAGTTTATGGTGGCGAAAAGATAATTTGGCTCAAAAAGATGTGATTACTTGTAATAGTATTTCAAACTTCTCTGTCCCATAGTGGATAGTCTAAACTACATATTATTGTAAATAGTTAATATTTCAATTATTATTATATTTTGTTTGCATTACTCTAAAGAATACACCAAATGCCTGAAGCAATTCTAATAATAACTAAGCAAAACATGAGCTATTTTGATAAGCTTGGTAGTTGCTATGTTGATAAGTTTGGATTCGAAAATTTTGATGGAAGAAGATAGTTTTTAACCCCCGTGTGTGTGTGTCTGTGTTTTTGTCTGTCTGTGGCATCGTAGCGCCAAAACGTATGAATCGATTTTAATTTTTTGGATTTCATTTGAAAGGTGATTCAACGGAGAGTGTTCTTAGCTATGTTCCAAGTGCGAGATTAGTTTTTCGTACACGAAAAAACTAAAAAATTGGAGAAGATCTTCAAAATCGATTCAGTTTAGAAACGTCATGATGTATAATTTTAACATATAAATAATTCCTATGGAAATGAATGGTCAAATAAACCTGGCTCAATTCATTTTGAAAAGTGAAATGGTAAAATAATCAGGTAATTCAAAATAATAATTCAAAAGAACAAACTGAACTCAAATATTTCAATAAAAGTATTTCCAAAAATTTGTCCCAATAGCTCTCTAAGTATCTTTTTCATCTCATCTGATGTCCTTGACCATCACATTAATATTGATTTAAGAAGGAGTGTTATGAGTTTAATGTGTTTATCTGTGCGTCCTTGTGTTTCTCAGTGACATCGTAGCCCTTAAACGGTCGAACCGTCTTGATTGAGAACATTTTATAGCTAAGTTTCCAAAAATCGGTTTTAAATCGGGTTTTAATCAGAAATAAATCGCATTTGTCGGGGGTTTTTTAAATTTTGTAAATTTCACTTCTCATCTATAAAATCTTCTATCGAAACGATTCGATAATTATTTTATACAGAAGTAGAAAACAGGTACCGACTAAAACACTCGTTTATAATAGTATGAACAAATGCAGCCTCTCATTTCACTTATTTTGATTGTTTCTGACAAAATCATTTTCAAACTTTTTTATTCAAAAACTTTTTTTGTAACCATCTACATGTAAAATTGTCTAATAGATTGTTTTTTTAAGATTTTTGAGATATATAAATAAATTTCCATTTTCATATTTTATTATTGACTTTTTAATATAAAACATTTTCCTAAAACGGAAATATACCTACATAATATTAACTCTTGTATGATAAAGTTTAAATTTGTTTTATTTGTTTGTTCTGAATCACTTTTCAAACCAATTTAATGAAAAGTTTTAATGGTGGTTCGTTTGAAAAATGTACAGAGTGAGCCATCTTTTATGTCGATATGAATACATTGAATAATTTTTGCATTTGTCAAGCGATTAAGTTGATTAGACATATTTTTGAAACGATAATTCAGTATAATTTAAACCATGAATCATCGCTTCAAATCGAAACAACGCGGTAAGTTAGTGATGCTATACATTGAAAATAGTCGTTCAGTTGTATTAACTCAACGTGCATATTGTCGAAAATATCGCGGTCAATAGGCACTGCCTGACACGATTATTCGTCGTTTAGTGCCAAATTTTGTTGAGCACGGGTCGGTGGGAGATTGTCAACATGCCGTTCGTCAACGACCAAGACAGAGAGAGTGTTTCCCAGATCCCAAAAATGTCCTATCGTCATCAAACAGTCGCTTGAATTGTTGACACTAAGCCTGATTATTTTGAGCAAATTTTGATGACCTGCGAAGCCCATTTCAAGCTCTCTGGCCGTGTCAATAATCAAAATTGCCATATTTGGGGGAAAGAAGAATACACACGAGGTTCATGCAACGCATTTATACATGCCTAAAAAGTGACTGTTTGGACCGAAACGCAGCAAAAAAGGCACAGTTCGTTTTCACTTTCAAAATTTTATTGATGTTAAATTAAAAAAAAAAACAAACAAATTTCAAAGGACCAAATTGATTATTAAGCATCGACCTTATTGGTAGACAAATTGGTTGTTTATTTCAAAGTTTTCAATGTTTACATACCGGTGTAAAAGATGGCACACCCGTAAAACTTTTGTTTGAATAGATACTGTATATTTAATGTTTTTGCTGGCTCATTCAAATAATTCACGAACTTTTAAATAAAACGAATTTTAACTAAAGTGAAGAGTAAATTTGAGATATAGAGAGAAATTTTGTGAGTGTTATGCTATTTTACCAAACTAAACGATACACTGATAAAACTAAGAAAATATGTTCTTAATAAATTTCTTTATGCTCGCAATAAAAAATAATCTTAAACCTTGAGCCCATTATGAAGTAAAGCCTTTTTTTTCTGCTTTTTGGAGGATTGATAAAAATAGGCGTTTATGTTAAAATTAGAAACCCAATATGTTTAAAAAATTGAAATACATTTATAAGTGCCCAAAAAGCTTGAAAAATAGTTTTTTTCCATGCTTATTTGCTATACTTTCCATATCGGTAAATGTCTTGCTATTTGGTTTTATGCGCTGTCAATGACTTGCTTCGAAGTAATTTGGCAAATATAGCCAAGTTCATTAAAACATGCTCATTTATACGTGCATTATTTACAACAAAAGTTATGCTTCTGTTTATAATACTAAGATGTTGTGTGTATACATATACTCAATACACACACAAAATCACATATTTTATAAGTTTTTGTTTGTTTGTTCATCCTTTTCGTTTCCGTTAAAATATTATTTCCTTTTTTAAATTTTTCTAATTATTTGTTAGGTTATGCATTTTAATTATATTTCGAGCTCTTTTTCTCAAGATTACAATGTAGTACCGCTACTTGTTACCAATATACCACACTTTAGAGAATATATTTTTTAAAACCCACACACACATATCTATTGGCAGCAAAAAAAAATCACAGAATTTCACTATTTTTTTTATTATGGGCTTACGATCAATGTGTGTTAAATCAGAGTCCACAGGATTTTTTTTTATAGGGAATAACTCTATTCATTAGGGATACATTATCGTGTTAAAAATATTTTATGTTTATACGTTACCCTATGAGATAAGTGGTATATCTAATTTCTCTCATGTATACTTTTCATTTTCGAAAGAGAAAGTTAACTTCACAAACTACCTCCTTCTATACCTAATATTTATTATTTAGTAGGAAAATAATAAACATTAACCCTTAAGGGTATAGTAGATCTAAGTATCTACTACTGGTAAACATAGTTACTAAAGGGTGTCCGAAAATTAACGCAAGCAGTAATTTTGAAGAAAAACCCAGTTTTTAAATTAAAATTTGCAAATTTTTATTAATTTATAAAGTTTGTAGTATAAGGTTATGTATAGAATAGCATATCGGGTAGAAATCATATCTTTCTAAGTGCTATATCATTCCAAGATAGAAGTTTTTTCATCAAAATTTTCCTTGACCATTTTGCATAAATATAGCTAAATAGTTCTGATACAGATATTAATTTTTTTCGCTCAAGGCGTGAGTGATCGCACATTCGTTGTCATAAACTTCAGACTTCAAGAAACTCCGTGGGAAAAAATCCAATAATGATTAACTACATGATTTAATCTTATCTCTCTGTCTATTCATAGTCTAATCTCTCTGAATTTAAAAAATTTATACGAAAATCGCGAACTGTAGATGATTAAACTCCATTATATTTAAAACCTTCCCAATACTGAAAACACGCTTTTTTTGTCGTTGAGTTCTCTATTTTAAAAAACTCTGAACTCCCAGCTGTCATTCTGTTTTTGCTTTTTCATTATCAACACTTTAGCGCGTAAATGTGAAAACATTCAAATATTGCCTTAATTTTGTTACACTCTTTATTACTGGTATACAAAATATAAAACTTACAAGTCTAGGGCCAGGCAGAATGTTTGACAGTGCGTTCAAAAAGGCTAAAAATTTGTGAGGTTGTCAGATATCTTGAATGATTTTTAACTGCTCTGCAAACATCGTCTTTTGTTCATGGAATATCAACGAACTATCTTAAAATATAATTTGTATATTCTTAAAATGTAGACAGTTAAATTTTTGAAGTGAAAACTTCTTTTGACACGTTGAGCACTTTTTGGGTGAACAAAAATCATTAAATTCGCGTCATCGGTGTTTGTTATTGAACTGCTCCTAAAAGGATAGACTGATTTTGATGAAATTTTGTGTGTGTGTTCAAGTGGTGGTTAAGATTCACAATTTTGTCCACCGTAAAATTATTTTTGACGGTTCTGCACCAAAAAATTAAAACAAATGAAATTAATGGTGGAAACGCATATAAATAATATATTACATTACATCTTACTATTCAAATGTATTTATTTGCGCTCCCACCACATTAACCTAGAATTGCGGACAACTATTTGAATAGTATTGAAGTATTATTTATTATTATTCAGGTATTGAGAATAGGTATTAATTAGAGCTATATACGAGAACAGCGAGCTTCACGAAGGCTCCAATCAGTCCAAGGGCCAGTTATTCCAGAGTTTTAATTTTCTCTTCCGTCGGCAGTTCCCATCACTGACTATCTTTTTTTTAAATATGTTTTAACAACTTTTTATATTTGTAATTCAGCGAAACCCTAACGTCCTACGTCCGTTGACAGAGAATTTTCCGGCTATAACAATAGTAACACAAATTTTCCTCCCGTTATGAAATTAATACCACATACTAAGGCTGACCCAAGACCTATGTAAAACTAACCTACATTGTGAAAATTATACACCAGAATATATTCAGTTTTATTATCTTCACAATATTTAGTATTATTATTATTATTATTATTATCTTTGAGATTTGATTCCTTGCGCATGGATAAACTGGTAAATGCATATACCACATACCTACATACTGTTAACCTTACAGCGTACCGTGTAATATCTGTTTATAATTATCCTTTAATAGTTCAATTATTCCCTACTTCGAAATAAAAAAGAAGTATCTATATTATTTTCTATATTTTACCAGAGGAAAAAAAATCAGTAATGACTTTTTATATTTTTCTTAACTGCCATATGTATTATAAAAGTGTACGGAGGTAATAAACAGGTAAATTTTTTCTTATTGATAGAAATGAAGTACCCCTGGTACCTGAGATCAATTTTGTTTACTGCATTTACTACTATGCATTCCTAAACTTAAAATATCCTAAAAACGTGCAGAGCGAAAACAAAGGGCAGACCGCTTAAACTGATCTGATCACTTACCTGATCAAACGGTTATTCCTTTGGTTTCTCACGCTTTTAGGGCATTTTCTACTATTTGGTATCATTTTATAACAATAATTAGTTTTTACTCCTTCGGAAACCATCTGCAATTGATACACCAAACTTTTTGGTACTTTGGTACATAATTTCATAATTTTTAAATCCACACTCCGTCTTCTTTAATCACAAATTTTTACTTTGGATTCTCACTCCATGCTTTTTATTCCTACCTATGCCTTTCTATTATGGGCTTTGTGTCCCTTATATTTAAGGTAGTACGAGCGCCAAGGCAAGTTAAAACTTATGGTGTAAATTATTTGTACTTATTTTCAAGTTTGATGATGAATTTTGTTATAACTTCATGAATTTAGACGAAAAATAAGAATACAATTCTCCGATATCTATTTTGGTTAAATAATTAAGCAATATTTTTGAGATTTTGAAAATAACTCCAGATATCGAAAATTTTACTCTTACTTTTGGCCTTAAATTGTCAAGTTATAACATAATCTACCTTCAAAATTAAGAATATAATTTTGGGCGCATACATCCTTAATAAGTTGGACACAAAGGTTTTTTTTTGGTATTCAATAATTCATTAAGGTTTAAACTTTAATTTAAATAGTTTTTGTTTAATATCCATCGAATAGTTTTGAAGAAATTTGTGAAAGCATATCATCCACTTACCGTTTTCCCATAAGACCAATATTAAATATGCCAACTTTTGAAACCATTTATTTATTTATCGGACAACCCCTCCTAATATTTCAGAATTGATTTAGACTTAGTCCAATTTCATATAAAAAAGAAACAAGCATTTTATCAAATTGAAGAAAGAATAATAAAATTTGCCAACATGAGTGTAACATGATTGTTTTGAAGCTTTTTATAATTGCTTATATGGAGAATGTAAAACCGTTAACAAGCCAATGTTTATTAAATTGTTATAAAAATTTTTATTTCAACTTTTTATGGCTTTTGTATTCATTATTTTCTTACAATAAAACTCGCATCTATGAGCCACGAAACAGGAATTTACTTTTAGTCCAAGCAAGTCATACATTTGCTTCGTTAAATTCTGGAGTGGAAATTTTCTCAACGTAAGGCACAAATATGTAGCTTAAGTTTTATTTTAAACGCAAAATGTCAATAAAAGCCAATATTTTGATACCCCCTTTAATTTTTCGTTCCGTTTTTGAAACGTAAGAGTGGAAAATTTTCTTAAAATCAGCCTGTGTACAATGACATAAATACCGTACATATTGACATGAAAATCAATCAGTTTTATGCTTGGAATCCATCATTAGTACTTACCACAAAACTATTCCTATTCATTTGTATTTGTACCAATACAATTTAGTCGCAGAAACGATGCAATGAAGCTCGAAAAATTTGAACAAGAATTCGGGTTTGAATGCGGTTTTCGGCATTCGATTCGTTATGGTGCCAGGAAATTTTGTAACCTAAATTGATTTATAAGAAATTAAAAATATGCAATATGGATAAATTAGCCGTAAATATATACTGAATTCACAATTCGATTAATAGTAATGAAAATGATTCAAAACTTGTAACTCGAGGGTTTTGAAGGTAGCTGGTGAACGGTATCTCGGTAAACCGTACCAGGGTAAACGACATACCTTTCGACTCCTAGAGCTTTCTGAAAATTCGTTATATAATCAGTCCAAACTCGTTACACGGGGGTTTTTGGGGTCGTTGATAACGAATAACGCGACAGAATTGATCTGCAAGGTACCTGGTGGCCACGGTACCTGAGGTATTCTGAGAACGACCCCAAAAATCTCCGGGAAATGAGTTTGAACCGATTATATAACGAATTTCTCGAACACTATGAGACGACGGGGATACCGTTCACCCTGGGCACCAAGTTCATGGGAGAGCAATTCTGACGAATACGATATTCGTGTTCAGCACCCCACAAATTCCCGAGTAACAAGTTTGAACTCATTTTCATCATTATTAACCGAATTTTGAATTTAGTATATTTACGGTTAATTTAAAATGCAATTATAAAATGCATATTATTTATACAAATTGCATATTTTTAATTTCTTAGGAATCAATTTATGTCACAATATTTCCTGATGCTCTAACATATCGATTGCCAAATACCGCATTCAAATCCGACTTTCTATTCAAATTTTTCGAACTTTGAACCTTTTTATTTTTTCTTTATTGAATTTAGAAGGGTATTACGTATATCGTATATTTATTTTCCATTCAACTGATGCTAATAAAAGGGTATTTTCATATTTACAATGATTGTCTATTAACCACAAAGATATCCCATTCTTGCACATTTTGAAAGTTGTATAATAATGGACGTTGAATCGTATTGTGGATACATCGTATTTGTGTTACTCAAATGAAAATTTATTTATTATTAATTTATTTACGTTAAATTATCATATTATAGATTGTTTTAGTCAAGTCCCTTTTCTATACCACAATTAACAAAGCATTCTACAGCGATTCAAACAACATTACTGAAAAAAGAAGAAAAACAAGTGAAAACAAACAATTGACCGAGTTAATTGTTGAAATACTTTGTATTGACATTGTTGATTACTCTGTCACATTACACATTCATACATGTCACACATATATAACTGATATTCCCACATAATACATACAATACTATAAAATTTGCGCTCTCACGGGTAAACAGTGATGTTGGCGAAAAAATGTTTCAAACAAAAGTTGTTTATTTTTATATAAGGAACATTTTTTATATTTAAACTTTTGTTGTATCTCTAATGGTTTATGAGATGGGTTCTACGGACCCAAGACCCAATTAACCTATGTTGCTCATTTACAAACTCCACCTCACTTAGATGTGCGAAGCACGCTATAAAAATTTCAGCTTGCTATCTCTTTTCGTTTTTGAGTAATCGTGATGACAGACGGACAGACAGGCAGACAACTGGAAATGGACTAATTAGGGGATTTTATGAACACCTATACCCAAATTTTGTTCATAGCATCATTATTTTTAAGCGTTACAAACTTGGGACTAAACTTAGTATACCTTGGAAATCGTTATTTTTGTGCGATTTCCGCGCGATCTCTTATATTAAACTAAGCACTTAAAATTCAATTAGAAAAAAAATTTGCTGGATGTTGTTGAGTAAGCTTTACGCTACAAAGAAAAATTTTTTACACATTAAAAATCGGATTTTTTCATACACTTTTTGAGGGATAAAAATCGTAAAAATCGCTTTTTTCAAATTTTACGAATTTTTTATTAGAAATCTAGAGGGCTTCGAAAAAAATTTCTAGGGACATTTTTTGTTAATTTTGACCCCAGTTATATGATAAACTATATCCTAGCGGGTTATCCACCGCAACCTGCACTTTTACGTTCAGGAGCATTTTTTAAACGGGAACCGGCTTAAATTTTCTATCCGAAAATTATTCATGCTTAATGACGGATTTTGCCGGGCCTAATATACAATTTGTTTGATATGCTGTTATTGCATACCGGGTTCATACTGTAAGACCAGAAATATTTATCACAAATAAGAATGTAGAAAATAAATTCTATTGTAATGCAAGGAGAACATAGCATTTCTTTTCTCAATATTAAATTTTTTTCCTTCTGAATAGTCAACAAATCGCATTTAATTGAAAAAAATGTTTATACAGTAAATATACGCGTTTTATAAAATATTGCATTTCAAGCATTCTCATATTGAATTGTGTATGCATTTAAAATGGGACTACAAATTTTTTTATTTTTTTTATTGAAGTTTATTACACAGTGACTTCACCTATACGTGTTAATTTCATGAAGAAACTTCCTTGTTATAGATATTCGTCTCTTCAAGATACATGTTGGAGACAGGCCTTACTTTATCATTTATAGATAAACTAGCTGTTACCCGCCCGCTTTGCGTGGCGTAAAATATACCCGCTTTGCTGGGCAACATCCCCACTTGCACCCTCCCTCCACATTTCCTTGCGTTGGATAACAGTTTTGTAATGTACACGTCATGCTCTTTTATTTGATACCCCACTTAGGTATATTTGTAAATATTCGATATTTCCTTCCCACTTTCTCGCTACACCTTTCTACCCTCCGAAGGTTAAAAAAATTTCTAAATGTAATTTAAAACATTCTGACCAAGTTTTGAACTATTAAAAGCCATAATTGAAAAATATGAATTTTTTATTCATGAACACCCCCGCAACCCCCCTTGTGGGTGGAATTTCGTAAAATCCGTTCTTAGCTGACCTCTACTTGGCAAAAGGAATATTCCTGCCAAATTTCAAGTCTCTAGGTCTTATAGTTCCAGAGATATCGTGATGAGTGACTATCTATCTATCTATCTATATCTATAGAAAGTCTCCTATATATTTATAGATACAGATTGTCTTTTTTAAATTAACATATGCGTGAAACTCGAAAAATTAGTTAAATCGAGGAAAATGCTTCAAACGGAAAATGTTACTTTCAAAGACACACTTTTTATAGATACGGAATAGAACAGAATAGTTTAGACAGCAATTTATAGCAAAAATATCCTAAAAGAAACTACATATCACAGCTTTTTGCGCGTTTCTTCATTCAATTTGAACAAAAATGGCCATTACAGAAAAGCAAACCATTTTTATTGGAAATTTTTTTTCGAAGTGTTCTTAGATTCCGCAAAAGCCATACAAAACAAGTGAAATTTACAAAATTAAATAAATTCCTTCGACAAATGTTTCGGCTACGGAACCACAAACTCGTATTTGAAACTCGTATTTTAAATTGCCTTTTTCCATTAAGGAAATTCTCCTTCAAACTGAGCATATTTGGAAGATCATCACCAATTTTTAGTTTTTTCGGGTACGGAACTCTAAATTCACACTTGAAACATAGCTAAGAACACTATCCATTAAATCATCTTTCAAACAAAATCAAAAAAATCAAAATCGGTTCATCCGTTCAGGCGCTACGATGCCACAAATAGACACACACACATAGCGGTTAAACTTATAATACCCCCTTTTTATAGTCTGAATGGCCGAGCGGTCTAAGGCGCTAGTTTTAGAACGTGGGATTATTTAGACTTAGGTTGCGGGTTCGAAACCAGGCAGCGGCAGTGTGAAAAATTTATAATTAATGGGAGTGCAGATTTGATTACATTGTCGTCGCTTGGATAAGAACGAAGTAACCGACTCCACCCACATCAAAAATGTAATTGTATAAGTTTGTAATTGATTAAATAAAGATTAACAAATAATGATGTGGGTGGCCTCTGTGATTAGGCAAGCGTCACAAAAACGGAGGTTAAACCCCATTATTATTATAATACCCCCTTTTTTAGATCGGGGGTTAAAAACAATTTTTGGGGAAAACTTTTTAGTCCGTTTTTGTCTAAACTTTCCGGTTTGCGGAAAAATGCTTCGAAAAAGCTTTTTTTTATTCAACAACAACTTATTTATTTAAACTGTTATTATATCTGTTACCAGTTATTGACTAGACTGAGCTTTTCATTGCGCTTGAAAACCTTGGTCACCTTTAATATCGCCTGCACACTCAACATTTTTCGCTTGAAGCATTTTTTATCCATAAAAGTTATTTTTCAAGTTTCATGCACATGTCAACTTAAACGAGCAGCCTGTATATATATTACTGTTTATTTTGTATTAACAACCTAACATAAATTTTACAACATAATGAAAATGTGTGTTAATGACAAAATAAACAAGCTTTTACCAATGCTTTTGAATTTCTTACACGTGAAGATATCCAATAAAGAATTATGGTATAAAAGAAAACTAAATAAGAAAAAACGTAGCCATGAAAGGCGTAGATAACAGCAGGAAATCGGAATCAGCGTGTAACAACTCCCCTGCCCAAGCAACTAGAAAACTTTCAACTAAGTTAAATAATGGAAATTAAAAGTTTGAAATTAATATTTAGAAAAAATCCTTTACTAAGTTATAAAATATTAGAATAGCTCGATCGACAAATAATGTTAGATGGAATTAGAAAAAAAAAAAATTAATAAATAATAGTATTATGTTGTTTAGAGAAAATGGATGGCGCTGTACCGCCATGCTTATACTCAGCCGTTAGTTGATATTATCGATAAAAGATTAATCTCTTTTATCATGAAACCAAGTGGTTTGCACGAAAAGGTTACGTCATGAGGCCACCTGGAACCGCCAACGATGCAAATTTTAGTGGTAGTAGTAAAAAGTAATATTTCTAAATAAAATAATTAATATCTATCTACAGATAACGTTGTTAGTACAATTTTGTAAAATCTGCAGCCTAAATGTTTGCATTTTCTCGATGTTAGTTATAAGAAAATTCATCATGAAAGTTGAAAATAAGGTACAAATAATTTCAACCCTAAATCTAACATGGCATTCGTACTACCATAAAAATAATATAATAAGATAACCAGAAATATGTCATTCACAACTAAATTACGTTTGTCCTAATAAAATAATAATAAAATAACTAAACCTATAAAATACATAATACTGGGTGACCAATCGTAAATTGGACACACAATGATTTTAAATAACTTAAATTACTAAGCTTTTAACTCCGTAGCTTATGATGCATTTTTTTCGGAAGCATTTTGATATAAATACTCCAAGAAAATTAAAAAATAATTGTTTACACTATAAATTTATAATTTTTTCAACAAATTTGTTATGACTAAATGTTCATTTTCTCCAAAACTATAACATATATGAAGTTAAAATTTGCAGTTGGCTTCAACTAATAGTCTTCTCGAAACAATCTCGAAAAACTAGAAATTCTAGAAAATTATTTCGGAAATTTTCAAAATTATCGAAAGCCAATTAAAAGGCCATATTTTTGTTGGTCTTTTAAACTTTTCTAATTTATGAAATTTTTAAATATCAAAAATAATTCCAGAAAATGTAAACTTTAAGGCTAGTCTATCCTGTACAATAGTGAATAAAAAAAAATTATTTTATGAGCATGAAACTGAACGACATAAAATTATATTAATAATAATTTTTCTAATTCCATTTGGCATTATTTGTTAAATGAACTATTCTAATATTTTATAACTTATTAAAGGATTTTTTTTTTTAATAAAGTTTTATTTTCAAACTTTTAATTTCCTTTATTTAACTTAATTGAAATAAAACTGACGTATTTTCTTAATAGTTTTTGCATTGTCTTGATAAGGAAATGATCAATTATCTTTTATAATAGAATATTGTTAAATCGCATATAAAATAAATTTAAAATAAACTTAATTATAAGTATTAATGATTTCTTTTCATACGCATTGATAGATCTCGTAAGAAACTGATCGTATGATGCTTACAAGTAGAAAAAAAATGTGCCTCCAGTCTCCAGACTCGATGCTTTATCTTAAAGAGTATCTTGTTTGAGTTGTATCAAGCCAAAAAATTAAATGCATAAGCTCAATACTTGAGAAGAATATTTAAGCTGTAATATAAGGTTATATAAAAGAGTTTTATTGAATTAATTATTTGCATATAATTAAATATACTTATAGTTTATGTACCAGTAAGAATGCTTTCAATAAAAATTCTAACATAAATTAATAATATAAAAAATTACCACAACTGCATCTGCATTTATTAAAATTATTATTAAAATTAATTAATAATTACTAATTTTTATCACTATAGTGATTACATATTTAAATATTGACAAATAAATCTCAACGATTTATACCGTACAGAGCCAAATATCCGTATACTCACAAAAAAACACGAACAGGCCCGAAAATTTCCGAAGGTTTTTTTTTTTTTGCTTATATCTTTAGTCTCGTGATGAAAAAAATTATAATAATATCTCCAGGTCTTTAAAAAAAAATTTTAAAAACAGGTTGAAAAAAATAGAAAATTCATCATTCCAAAATATATAAAGTTATATGAAGGTAGAAAAAGTTTTAGCCACATGTACCGTTTGAAAAATAAAAGTTATTTATTTTTTAAATCGAGTGTGAGCCAAATGCTCACAACGGGAGTCATTGCTAACGTGTTAAATTTCTACGAGGTGTATGCTTTAATTTTATTGCGTTTATTACTCGCTTGGCATATTATTTGCTAATTTTAAATTTTATTTTATTATGTGATAAAAATTATCTGTCTAATCCAAAAAAAAAAAAAAAGTGAAAACAGACAATTGACTGAGTTAATTGTTGAGATACCATGTATAGACAGTGTTGATGCGCAATCGTTTTTTTTTTTTAACGTCACGTAAATAACAAAAGATATTCACTTTTAAATAGACACACACACAACTGATATTTCTAATACATACTATAAAATTTGCACCTAATTAACGCCCTCGTGGGTAAACAGTGATGTTTACAAAAAAATGTTTCAAACAAAAGTTTTTTATTTTTTTATAAGGAACATTTTTTACATTTAAGCTTTTGTTCTATCTAACGGTTTACAAGACCCAATTGACCTATGATGCTCATTTACGAACTTGACCTCACTTTTTACGTCCTGAGTACGCTGTAAAAATTTCAGCTCGATATCTTTTGTCGTTTTTGAGTTATCGTGTCCACAGACGGGCGGACGGACGGACGGACGGACGGACAACCGGAAATGGACTAATTAGGTGATTCTATGAACACCTATACCAAAATTTTTTTCGTAGCATCAATATTTTTAAGCGTTACAAACTTGGGACAAAACTTAATATATTATGTATATTTCATATATACATGGTATAAAAAACCATTTAAAATTGTCTATTGTTTTAATAAAAAACAATAGATTTTTTTGTCTACATTAATTGTTTACTGTGTCACAAAAAACAACGAAAAAAGTAAAATGATAAAACAATGCCTCTATTTTAATTCATTAGAGGTATTACAAGTACTGTGACAACAAATTTATTAATATAAAGTGAAAAACCAAACGAAAAAAAATCCTTTTTAAATAGGAAAAAAAAATTGAAGAATACTTAAAAGGTATAGTTCAATATAAATAAAAATGAGACAACCCTAAAGTTACATTCATAGACCGAGTCATTTCAAGAGAAATAATAGAGAATATAGGCTGCCCTTTTGAATTATCATTATATGTGATCGTAGATTTTATGTCACATAATAAGGTCCAAGGCTGAGATATACCTGGATATACCTGGATAATGAGATGTTTTAATTATTAATGCGAGATGTTTTGGTTCTTTAGGATCTTGATCCAAAGTCATTTGCATTTGGATCAGGATGCCAAGATATATAAAAATTCACAAAAGGAGCAAATTTGAACGAGAACCAAATGCCATAAAATTAGTGCAGGTTACCTTGACGGAAACAGAATTTCTGCATTATATAACTCCTACGATCGCATTAAATTCCATATTAAAAACTACCTCTTTTTTCTGTAGGTATTCAAAAAGGCAGACTGTATTCTGCTTGGTTATTATTTCTATCGAAATTGCTGAATCTAAAATAGTATATAAATTTTTAAAGTGTCTGTGTTAAGTTAATTTTTTGTCTTTCTTTCATTTCCCACAGAGAGGTTATTTAAGGTAAGGTTGAAGGGCTCGTTTGTCAACGTTGACACTTATTCGGATGCCTGAGGTTCATTGTAGAAGTGATTTGGAGAATTACAAAATCCGCTACGATAATTGCTAAAGTGCCTGTGAATTTCACAAGAAAAATGTGAAGAAGGGTTTGTTTTTAATTATGAGAAAGTAGAAAATAAACTTTTAACTTCCTAAACTAGTAAATTGCAAGACATTTAAAAAAAACTGGATTTCAAAATAGTTTAAAAGTATACCAAAATAATTTGGAAATAAATTGGAAATAAATTAATGTAAAATACCACACCAAGATATGGAAGAATTCTATACGTCTATCGTAATCTCCAATAGCCCTGTTGGCATTCTAGAGTTTACAGGCTGTTTTGCAATGAAAGGATCCCACTTAGGATGTACGTTTACTGACATTGTGTCAGTCTCATTTAAGTGGTAACATTTTCAGAACAATCTTAAATTATAAAGCCACAGCAATATCTTTCTGACACTCATCAACGAAGGCGGCGAATATTTGAAATTCAGATTGGTTCAGTTTTCTTGTAACGCATCTGTCCATGATATATATCGTAAATTGTATACAATAATCCTTTTTTTACGGAATAAAAATACAGTCCAGACAACTACAATCTCTATTTTGTTTATGATATCTGTTGTGTATTGTGTGTGTGCTTTTTAGTTGAAACAATGAAAAATAATGGTACAAATTATAGGTGTATTATAACAGCTTTGATATAAACATATTATAAATTTATTTAAAAAAACAACAGAAAATTCTTTTTAAATTGTTTTTTCGTTTATTGTTATTGTTATTTAGAGAGAAAAACTTGTGAGAAACAAACCTCCAAAACCAAAGTCATATTTTCCGCGCATTTAATGATATATATTATTAGATGTCGTATATATTTCCACCTTTTAGTCCAGTATCAAGCAATTATAGAAATAAAGCTAGGGAGTGCGGAAGACTTAACTATCGCTAATATGATATTTCGACATAAAAAGAGGGAAGGGGCCAAGAAGTTGACACATTGAAAGGCATGTATTTGGCTCTAATTTAATCTCTATACCACTTTCCAACCTTTTACTTGAGGGAGAGACTGTACAAATGTCCAAATTCTTAAAAATGTTGAAAAAGCTGTTATTCGGTTAGGATTTTTTCCCAAATTGCTGAAATGAATTTTCGCTTTTATTACAACGATCTAACAAACAGGATTTACAAAATAAAGTATCGCTATCCATTTTCGAGAGAAAAGGTTACTAAAAATAAAGGATGGGAAAATTAAAAAAAATTGTGAATATGAAAAACAAGGTTTGATAAAATGCACCTCTATATACTAGCATTTTTTTAGAGGAAAGAATGCGGTGCACCAAACAAAAAGTAGAGTAAATGAACGTTGGTATCACGAGATGTTGCAGTTTCCCGCAAGAAATAGTGTTGTATAAACATGCAGGAAAAAGTGTTAGTTTGAGGGAACCGAATGAATAAATTACCTCTTATTAGGAGAAATTACTGTGATTATTATCCCGTCAGCACTCCCATTATGAATATTATTTTGAATTTCTCCAATCTATCTAGTTTTTTGAAATACATTTTCTTTAAGCTCTTTGGAAATTCTGAGAATTTCTTTCATCATAATACTAAAGATATAAGCAAAAAAATACTGTGTTCGGAAATTTTTGGACCTGTTCGTGTACTTTCGTTAGTTTACGGATATTCGGGTCTGAACGGTATAAATGTAATAATATTTAGCTGTGTAATAATTTTAGTCATAATAATTTATAATAATTAATAAATTTTAATAATAAATTTAATAAATGGAGATGATTTTGTCGTAACTTTTATTATGAATTATTTATATTATATTTTTTATTGAAAGCATTCTTAATGTATCTATAATTATACTTATTTTTTATATAAAATCGTCTTTTTTAATGTGCAAAGAATTAATTCATTAAATATTTACCGGGTAATTAAGGAATATGATTATAATTATTTTGATTTGTATTCTAAAATTTTTCACTTATTCAAATTCGTTCTCAGTAAATTAAAAAATATTTCATGTATTTGCAAAACGCGTCAGCAAATCTGTCATTACGGGACTTAAGATTAACAAACGGCTACCGAGAGTGCTGACGAGTTAAAAAGATAAAACAGAAAATAGTTTATAAATATGCAGCTGTGTATGTATAATTTGTACATGTATAGATACGATTTGAAGTATTTTGTACAATAATACTTCTGATGTAACAAATAATGTACGAATATATCAGCAAAATATTTTTATAAACTTGAATATAACGGACATTCTATCTTCGAAATATCTTTGAATGTTACTTACAGATACTTATTTGTCTCGTGAAAGTATTTACATTGTTCTATAAAAGCTGCATTGTTGACTTGTTTCACTCTTGAATACCTACTTATATAATATGCAAACAAGAATATGTTTTTCAATATTATTTAAAAATACAACATAAAAATCAATTTCTTCTGAGAAAGCTTTGAATGAATTTGAATACAAAATTATTTGCTATTGTTGTTACTCTTTGACCATTTTACCAAAGAAATATCTCTTAAATATGTTTTTATAATATTTCCTTTTGTGTTTGTTTTCCTTAAAAATGACAACAGAAGTAATAAGTAGCTTCTAAGTATTCAATACAATTGTTAACATGTTTCTCCGAATAAGAATATTATTTACTAGCTTGTAAACAAGTAAGGACCACTGCGTTATAACCTCTACCTGTCTGGCTCTGACTTATCCCCCTGCCATAACACTCGAAATAAGAGTAGGAATTATTTTACACAAGTAAAAGTACAGATTTCAAATTTTTTTAATTGTTATTATTAGTCTTAATTCATTAAGTGTATCAGAACAGGTGGATATGAATTGTATCTCGTTCACCATTTTTTCAGAAATCTCCAATTTATAGTTCAAAATGATGTACATAGATGGCATAGTGAAATGTCGTCGATTACCTTTAATTTACTTTTTTTTTAAATATCTATCTATCTATCTTTATAAATAATAGTCCATGTGTAAGTTTGATGTAGGTTTAAGCTATATTATTGTACAGTTTCATTCAAATCCATTCAGTAGTTTTGAAAGCGTAACAAACAAACAATCAAACAACCTGACTTTCACATTTATAATATAAAGGAGTTTATTCAGCCCAGGGAATTCGTTCGTATAATATATTTATTAGTTTTAAAACAATTAAAAGGAATGAATCGAGTTTTATGACTCCAATAAAAAAGTATTTATTCAATATTTGGCCATATTCTTTAGACGAAGTGTTGCCTTGATCCATGGACAAGATTTTAATATACCCATGGACAAAATATTATATTATTTGGGTGACTTACAAATTGCTTCGCAAATTGTATTATGTAAGGACTTTTATTCCTCATAAGTTTGACTTCTTAGTTGAATCTTAGTTGAATTGATAAAAAAAATAGTATATTGGAGTTTAAATTATGTTTATTAATTTTTTATAAATAAATTATTTGTATTTATTTTTTATTCACATATATAGTCAACTGGGAAAATAATTTATTTTGACTTATGTAATTAACAGTTTGTTTTAAGCCTTCTCTGAATCACTTTATGAGTGATACTCTGGAGGCATTTGATCATTAGTATTATGTACCCACTATCCTGCATACGGTTTTTAAGCTTTGCACAAAGTTAAATACTGGGGTAGCTCCTAACAAAGTCGGTCATAGCCACATACCTCTTCCTTTCTTTCATTTCCCCTACCCCACTTTATGTGATGATGTAAATCTGTAGAATGTATTAATTGTTGATAGATTGAATTAAATGGAGTTTAGGCCCACTCTGTATATTCTGTTTTTAAACAATGCAAAGTTGAGATAAACCAATAATTCGTACCAAGTCAAATGTTTTATGTCAATCATGTACGAAGACAGGCATTTTTCTCGGTAACTTGTTTGACAACCACTTAGAATACTTAAATTATACAATGTATGAACAAATATCCTTCGCCTAAAAATAGAATCCATCAGAAAACATTTTTTAAGATATATTGGTCCTTAAAATAAAAATAAAAAATACTACAAAGCTAAGCACAATTTTAGGTCAAGTGAGTGTATGATTCGAATATGTGTATACAGAGATATACATGCCTCTATGATACATATGCTTTTTTTTTATGGAATATACCGCAAGGTAGTAAAGTTTCAAATTTACATATGTGTACACCTTTACAGTAAAAGATAAATATAATGGTCATGGAAAATCCTGGTCGATACTATATTTGACAATGAAGTCTTATGTGTGCCTTGCAATCATCTGAATACGATAGTCGCCTCATGTCAAATTTGCCATAAAAATATAAAACTAGACTTGGTACCATGACAAAATTTGAAAATGGAATTAAAATTGATTTAAAAACGAAGAAATTATAAGCATTCAAAGAGTGTTGCTCATCTTTCAGCAAAACAAAGTTTAATATGTATTTTATATGTGTCTCTATGGTAATGTCGGACAATGACGTCACTAACCTATATCTTCCTCTTTCTCTAATTAGGAATTTTAAACGTTTATATTTTCCGTACTTTTAAAGATTTTCCAAACCAACTTACCTTTTCTGCCCGTGCACTAAGAATTCTTCACCTGAAGTTTTCTTCACCTATTTTACCTTAAAGCCTTCTCTGTTTTTGAGGTATGTGATAAATGGTAAATCATTCATAAATTAAACGAGTCAACAGAAATCAGTCAAGAATGGAGAAAGTTATTTAAAGATTTTAGTGATAGGCTAGGACATTAATTTCTTATTTTTAAATCGAAGGCTCGCAAAGTTAATATTTTGTGAGTATAAATAAAAAAATATTTAATAAAAAGAAACATCTGAAAATACTTAAATAATATTTCTCACGGCCAGTAGGCGCAATAGTTCGAGAATTAAACATTTGTTTTCATACAAAAGAATCAGTTTTATTGCACATTGAATCGACTACAAACAACATAAACATTTATTTAAGGATTTAATGCATTTTTTGCTTCTTTAACTTCGTATCCGCTTTTAGACGTTGCCCATCATTCTCATTCACAATCACATTAAAAATGACTTAAACTATAAAATCCTTTCAGTTTGTCCTCATAAACAAATAATATATTATTTGAAACATACAAAAATCACGTTTTATACGTATAAAGAAAAAAAACTACTAATAAACAGGGTATCCTGTGACTCAATGGCCATAGTCCACGAGCGTATTCTTTTGTCAATTTTAAATGGACATATTGAAATACTTTACTCAACAGTATTTTTAGTTTATGTGTTAAATTTAAAGGTGCACATTACTTCTTAACTGTTTGAATTTGGTCAATAGTATGTATGGCACTTTCGACTTAAAATTGTCAAATGAATACCCTCTTTAACTGTGGCCATTGAGCTACGAGACACTCTGTATGTGAATCTCTTGAATGTTTTAGACGTAGGAAGGAGAGTATATAGTATTGTATCTTGGTAATAATTTGTACCTTGGATCTCCCTTCAGTTTCTTCAAAGATATTGCTATCCATGTGACAGCAACTAGAGAAGGACGCTCAGAGAAGAGAAAGCCCACAAAGAAAACTAGAGTTTTCAACGTTTCATTCATATATCTCATACTATCTTGATACCCACCCACTTCACTGGACTTAACATTAAAAACCAAAGCTTTATTATAGCCTTCACCTCTCTTCAATTTGTAAAGTTATAATGAGTATTTCAGAAAATATGGTCATGAATTATTAGACATTTACTATATTTTAAGTTTTTACAAAAATCTTTAATGTATGGTTTAAAATGATGCTCATAAATGAAGCAGTAAAATGTCATAATAAATTAAATTTTTTTATTTTTCTTTTTTTTTTTAAATATAAATTATAGCTTATGTATTATTCTGGTGTATGAGCTATATTGTTGTATTATATCATTCAAATCCATTGGCTAGTTTTTGCGTGATAGCGTAACAAACAAACAAAAATCTTTACTTTCACATTTATATTATATAGGGATGACGCTGTCCACCGTAAAGTAAACTGTTGAAGATTTCATGTTGAAGAAACCAATATTGTGATATATTTTTGTGTTCTCAAAAAAAAAATGCATAATGTGCAGGAATAATGGAGATATCAGTTCGATTCTTATATTAAATAGTATTAAATTAAAATCCTAAAAAAACTCCTGCCGAAAAGTTTAGGTTTAATCGATTTGTTTATGGTATCGTAGCTCCTAAACGGATGCACTAAGTTTGATCTTGTTTGATCGAGAGTATTCTTAGCTATATTTCAAGAAAACCTACATAAGTCATTTGAAGATTATCGCTTCTTTAGTTGTTATCCGGGACAAAACCCTAAGCTTGCCTTTGAAACATAACTAATGACACTCTCGATCAAATTACCTATAGGAGCTACGATACCACAGATACACAGACACGTTAAGTTTATAACACCCCTGTTTTAGACCGGAGGTTAAAAAAAAGGCTTAATTGTGGTCTAAGGTACAACACTCTTCCTTATATATTTCCATGAAATGTTTTAGATGTATGGAGTACTACAAACATTCGCCCACAATACTCTAACGAACTGACTATCCTACTATCTACATATACACGGTTACGGTGGGCATAATGCCAGGAAAACAAAAAAGCCATGTAACCGATGTATTAGTAGATTCACAACATATATACATACAGTAAAAATATATTATGCATACAACACCTTCAAACTAAACACTAAATGGGGTAGAAATATTTATTATTATTATAGGATACAGGGATAAAAATAGGAATTGTTTAAAGTGAAAACATAGATACATTTTTAACTAAATCATTCTCTTTTTCAATTTATTAAAAAAACTGGGTATAAAAGTAAAGATTGATAAAGATTGCTCTCGCTTATCCCTTTTCTATAACACTCGAAATAATGATACGGATTGTTTTATACAGGTAAAATATATGTATGGTTTTCTATTTTTTTAAATGTATAATAGACTATTTTTTTAAATGTAGAATTGACTACTTTTACAGAAATCTGTAATTTATGGTAATGTCAAATGTCAAATTTAATTAATTTTTAAATTTTTTTTATTTTTTTAATAATATATCTTTATAATTTATATCTCATGTGTTATTCTGATATATCAACTATATTGCTGTACAGTTTCATTAAAAACCATTTGTTAGTTTTAGCGTGAAAGCGTAACAAACAAACAAACAAACATGCTTACTTTCGCATTTATAATATATAGAGATAGAGATAGAGATTACAATACAGTAGTTGTCTGATAATTTTCCATATAACGCATAAAAATGTAAAACTAGACTTGATATCATTACAAAATTTGAAAGTGAAATTAAAATTGATTAAAAAACGAAGAAGAAGTAAGCATTCAAAGATTATTGCCCATCTCCTTTTAGCAAACTTTTATATGTATTTTATATGTATCTGTATGGTGGTTTATATATCTTCATTTGTGTTTAATTACGAATTTTAAACGTTTATATTTTGCTCACTTCTAAAGATTTTCAAAAACCAACTTCACTTTCCTGCCCCTTCAGTGAGAATTCTTCACCTGAAGTGAGAAAGAAAAATTTATTTCATATGCCAGATTATGTGGGCCATATGAAGTATATGGTTGTTGTTAGCCCACGGGTTCATTTTATGACTATACAATATTAGCCGCTACCAACCACTGAATTTTTAGCAAAAATAAAAATTGGAAACCTTTTTGATGTTTTACAAACTACCCCGAGAAATATTATGACCTATCACTATATTTATATTGTTTTGGAATGTTTTACTAACTAGAGAAAAACTTATTCTACACAAATAACAATTCTATAAGGACCATATATAGACTTTTACGGGAAGATTTATTCTTGCCAATTTAATTTTTCCTAGTGGGCGAAAAATGTGTATCATTATGCAAAAGTTCGAAGAAACTATCATTGAAGGTAGGACAAGATGTGTGTATCTTCGTATCGTGTGTTCAGCCAATAATTCTCAATTGGATTTCCTTTTGTGGGGTTTTCTTAAGAGTCGTGTCTTTATCAACAAATCCGCAACTTTGGAGCACTTAATAGCTAACATTGACCAAGTTACAACCGAAATAATTCCATGAAACTTGTCAAAAGTGATAGAAAATTACTTAGAATGAATCAAGTGCTGTGGATGGTCCAAAGGCAGCCATTTGGTTGACATTATTTTTCATATTAAATCGAATATACTTAATATTCGATTAATCAAATTAAAACTAAGATAGTTAGATCAAGTTAGGAAAATCAATTTAGATCATTCTGTATAAATTGAAGGTAACTATATTAAAACTTGAAAGTGAAGAAATGGTATCAAAGTCTAACAAACAAGCTATTTATTTCCTAACAAAGATATTCCAAGAACTATACTTTTATAAAGTAATAATTAAATGAATAAAGAAGTTTTAAATGAGTTAAATTAGCTTTCATCACAAATGAAATATAATTACCACGAGATTTCGTACATAAAATGATAATATGCGATAAAATGATAATATGACATCACGAAGAACTATCGAAACTAGAATAAAAGGTGGAAGAAAAAGTTTCTGCTTTCTTTTAACATAAATAGAAAGTATAAAATTATCTCCCATATCTAGATAAATTTTTTTGTATTATAAATACGTATTTCGACCACAATATAGTCATCATCAGGATTAATTAGTTGGTCAAAATTATTATTCTGAAAGGTGTAAGTCGTCGCTAGTTTAATGACTGCCACCAACACCATAACTTGTGAGCAAACTATATACCAGTGATTATATTTATGGATGTACAATTTGACAAATTGATATTTGCAAAATTTTCTGAACACTTCTAAAAATTAGCTTCCTTGATAGGTATTAAGTGTATAAAACTTTCTTATTATTTGTCCAATCAAATTTAGGAAAGTACCTACTAAAACCTTTTTCCTTTTTTACCTTTTATATGGTAAAATAGTAAAAGATAGTTTGTAATAGACACTACAATAAGGTAATTTTATTGTTTTATTCCCTAAAGATTTTACGTATTGCACAGAAAAAGAAGCAATTCTTGTTATACAACCAATTGAATAGAGAATATTGCGACCTTTTTAAGGTACCTAGTCCGTAAACTGGGTATCATATTTTCAAGATATACACACATGGATTTTTTTCGTTGCATAAGTTGTCTGCTTTCATCTCTTGTTCACAAATAAGAATGGAGAGATAAAACTGTAAAGCTGTATTGGCAACTGGCCATTTTGGTCATGACGTCTGGTGGTTAAAATTTTAATTATTATAAAGTTGCATGGGATAAAAACAGTTAATTAATATCAAATTAAAATGCAAAAAGTGCTCCCAACTGCTCAAACTCATTCTACAGTTGGATATATGTGTGCTGTATGATTTTGTGTCTAAGTCTCTTCAAAATTAAGATCTCATTTTTCCTAATTTTTCCAAATCTGTGGCAGAATTTTGTGAAATTCACTTTAATGGAAGTGATTATATATTTTGAAGTGAGTAAATACACTCCAGCCTCAAAAAAAAGGAATAGAAAATTTAACAAGTTTAAAATTAATTATAAAACCAATTTAAAAAAATTTAAAAATTATTTTGAGAAAAACAATTTTTTATTGTGAAAAAAGAAACACTTTAAATATAATAATTTTTTTCATTGACTTCGTTGTTAATTAAAAAGTTTTAAAAATTCTACTTCAACTGAAAATGAATGATGAAATACATTTTTTAATCTAATATAATATCAACCCTTTGACTTTTGTATTGCTTTTAAATTTGCAACCTAAAGCCAACCATATTTATTAAGCCACGCCTCTATATCAGTTGTTAATAAAGGATATCGTAAATATTAGTTTCATTTCAGTATCCAGCACTTTTCACATCTCATAAATTGACAAAAATTCGCTTGTTTATATGAACACTGTGTATATGTACACCCTCCCTCCCCGTATTATATGGTGTGTATATGAATTAGCGTTTTATGTTCAATATTCAACATTTATGTATGTATAATGTGTTCTTTCTTGTTTTATTTTTATGCCTCTGATTTTTAATAGGAACACAACTTTTTTTTAAAAACTTTTATGTCCAAATCGTGTGGCATTTTACTTTAACAATAATTTAAGATCGTTTATATTGTGGTTGTTTGGTATGTTGTGATAATAATTTATTGCCTTATTTAATTTTTTTTATATTTATTTTCATATACACAGAGTGAGGACGGAAGTATGCGATTTTGAAAACGCTTTAAAAAGCAAATATTTTTTCATTCCTTATAATTGCGTTTTTCCTGTTATTAATTCAGCCACAATAGGGGATCGGAATAAATTTTTTTACAGATAAAGAATTCTCACTTCACGAATAAAAAAGTGAAGTTGGTTTTTAAAGGTATTTACTATAGTATGTAAGATATGAACGTATGAAATTCCTAATTAAACAAAAAGGAAGATACCCACTAGTGACGTCATAAGTGGGTATCGCCATAGAGATTACATATACAACTATGTTTTGCTAAAAAAAGATGGGCAACCTTTGGATGCAATCTTTGATTGCTTATAGCTTCTTCGTTTTTTAATCAATTTTAATTTCTCTCTCAAATTTTGTCATGGTATCAAGCCTAGTTTTACACTTTTATTGGTAATATGGTCCATTCGACAACAGGATTTTCTCCTATTGAGCGGGTGATATCCTAGCATTGTCCTACGCTATATGATGAATAAGTTAGAATCATCTGTAAGAATGTCTACACCTAGACGGACGACACTTTTCTGAAGTTAAAACTTATAAAAAATTACTACATTTACCAAATTTATTGAAAACACAATTAATTTTCTCATGTAGCGAAGTTTCTTAAATGCTTATACAGCCTTTTCAAAATCGAACTTTTCTATGCGCCTCCCTGTATTATGTGCCAAGGTTTCTTGTTTATTTGACAAAAAGCTCTTTATTTTGTGTATAAAACATCGAATACATAATTGTTTTAAGTTTTTTTCTTTAATTAGATATTTTGTATAGTTTTTTTTTTTTATTGGATATTGTCAAACATGATAAGATTGGTTAATAATACGATAAAAATTTTAAAGTTCAAATTTTAATGTTCTCTTTCTTTCTCTAATCCTATTTGTCTTTGTTTATCGAATATTTTACACTATCCATACTACCTATGTATATACCGTAGAAGTGTTATTAAAAGGAAATAGTAAATTATACCTACTAGGCCAGGCAGTTAGTTATTTACTTTATCCAGGGTATCAAATATTCTGGTCGCTCTTTGTATACTTTTTTTGTTTTTTTAGCCGCAAGTATTGGCTTTCTGGGAATGTTTTACTTCGAGAAGCGTCTTTTGTGACTTGCTATGGTGTTGCCTGTCAAATGTGTTGTCAGAAATCAGTCAAACACCCCATTAAATACATTTATAATAATATTAATAATGATTTCTTTTTATTTCAGGTAAGTCTGAACATTTCGGTATGAAAAATCATAAACATATTAACAACTAGCAGTTACCTAACCACTTCGCTGGATAATTTCAACTCTAAAAACAAGTCGTGAGTATGGTCTGGTGCGATCCTTGAGGTCCATACGAATAACTTTCCAACATTATAAACAGTTATATAAAAAGTATTAATAGTGAATACTCGACCTACTCGAAACGATTCGTCCGAAAGTTATAAAGTTCTTTTCGGATAATACTGTCGTTAAAACGGTTCGATCAAAATCCAAACGGAGTCTATATCATTTTTTGTTCGCCCTACATCGATCATGAAAAAAATTACGAACGTACATACGGCGACTTAGAAACACACATATATGCACATACATCTTTTTCATATTAGTTTAATGCCTTGTCCTATTCATGAAACGTAAAGTTGAAAGTATGCTACGTAAAGTTGAAAGTATGCTGAAAATTTCGATTTTGAAAATCGGAGACATTACAATAACTTCCTACACTTACTGGGAAATTAAAGAAGACTTCCAGCCTGTTACAGCCTCGCAATATAGACAGTACCAACTTTAAAGCAAAACCCACCGTATACTATCCTTAAATCCCCGATAACAATAATTTCCGTCTTTTATATTATTTTTCACCCTGAGTGGTGTAACTAATTTTTAAAATGCCACCGCATTCAGTAAGAATTAAGGCCAGTTGGTAAATTGGTAGTAGACAGAATTTGAAGTATCTATTTTAAAAAAAGCATCTTACAAAAATATATCCCACCGCCCTGTGTGACTGTGCAAAATTTCAAATCGATTTACCTACAAATAACGAAAATATGAGGGTGTCTTCATCTTAAATGCGTCACACTGTATGTACAGATAGTACATTTACAAACGTGTACATGCATGTAAATGGTATATTTACAAAATACAGCATTGAACAATATAAGTGACTAAGTTATAATTTAATAACTAATAATTTTCAATTATAAATGTTGGTAGGTAGAACTGCACGCCCCCAAACTTAAATTACTGTCAATATGTCGTAAAATATTCAAATATAATAATATTATATGCATAATTAGTGTAATAACCGCAAATAAATATCCTATCGTAATACAAAATGTTACAGCATGTGTACATACGATTTTAAATGTTTGAATATGATGAAAAATTTGTTTGGAAATTTTCCTTGTATTGGTTGACCTGTTTATTATATGATTTTTTTTGGTAAAATTAATGTAATACGAGCGCCAAGGCAATTTTAGACTTAGGGTTGAAATGTTTTTGTACCTTATTTTCAACTTTCATGATGAATTTTCTTACAACTTCATGAATGTCGAGATAAATAATTAAACAAAATTTTCGATATTTTGAAAATTACTTTCGAAAAATTTTATTCGTATTTATCGTCGTATATTGTCAAGTTATAATATCTAAATTGAAAATATATATTTTTTTAAATTTGTGTCTCCACTACCTTTCTCATGCATCATCCTTAATTAGTCGGGCACAACGTTTTTTATTTTTATTTTTTTAAATAATTTACTAAGGTTTTAACTTTAGTTTAATTAGTTTTTTATTTATTTTCCACCGACTCGTTTTGGAGAAATCTATGAAAACATATCATCCATCTACCGTTTCCAGAATTGATTTATACTTAGCTCAACTTCATATAAAAAAATCAAACCATTATCCAAAATTGTACTGCAACTCGAACGTCCTTAAAGCCTTGATTTTTCGATTGAAAAATCATTAGAAATTGATTTCTAAAATTAATTTGGAATGCTACCGCTAAAACCTGCCTACAATGTCTTAACCGCTTTGACGGACATTTCCAATGATGAAAATGAATCTTAAATTGTTTTTTCAGGTTTTATTATCCTTCTAAATATTCTATGCTCGCCGATGTGATTTCTAAATATGGATATTATTTCTGTTACACTTTGTAAATTTATAACATTACGATAAATTCACCATGATCCAATCTAATATTCAATTATTAGAACAATTTAATTAAATAATATCATATTAAGTACGCAAAGTACAGTATGGTTATTTTGCCCAGATTGTTAGACCTGAACATTTCCCTCATGTTCTAACAATTTTTCCAAATTTTTAGAAGCATGGGGGAAAAAGTTATGATTCTTTTTGTCTGACGGGTTGGTTATAAAATTAAGGAAGCCAAAATATAAACACTATAAACAAATACTTTTATGGTTGTATTGCTATGACTTCTGGTGGTTAAACTTGATAACTCTTTATTATAACAGTGCAGCAGACATAATTGAAAGATAATTGATGAAGTTAAAAATTAACTATCAAATTTTTTTGATATGATATTGAATAACACAATTTTCATTAGAAATTTGTGTGCTATAAAAAATTACGTCTAATACTGTCTTAAAATTTAATAATAGGTGATCGGACTAAATTATTTTTATTACTTCAGATGAAGAATTCTCACTTCACGGGTAGAAAAGTGAAGTTGTTTTTAAAAAATCTATACTGGTATGCAAGATATAAACGTTTAAAATTCCTAATTAAACAAAAAGGAAGGTACTCACTAGTGAGGTCATACGTGGGTATCGAGATTACATAGAAAACGTTTTGTTAAAAGGAGATGGGCAACCTTTGAATACAATCTTTGATTGCATATAACTTCTTCGTTTTTTAATAAATTTTAAATTAACTTTCGAATTTTGAAAGATAGTCTATTTTTAAGTTCAAATGAAATTAATTGAAATAAATATATATTTTTAAATTTTATTTTATAAATGTTAAACTACGACAAGTCTTGTTTTTAAATGTGCAACTTAAAGTCAGCCATATTTATTAGCTTACTTAATTAATTTGTGCTTAAGAACACGCACCTAAAACTATGCCGAGCAATTCTGAAACACCATTTATTTATAAAAATACCTTTAATTTATTAATATACCACATACTGTGCGTGAAATATGTAAATTTCAATAAAATTTTTGGATTGAATTTGTAATAATAATAATTTAAAAAGCTTTTGTATTCAAAATATTAATTTTACAATTTCATTCGAAAAACCTCAATAATAATAAATTTACCCCTTTTTGTTCACCGTGGTAGGCTGACCCTATTATATAATATAAAAAATTGAATCGAAATATAAATAATATTTACAATCGAATAGGACTGAAATAGCTACAAAACAAATAACACGTTTTACTGACTCAATAAAATATTTGCCACATTATTTATCCTTTGAAATCGATATTGAAAATAGGTATGGAATCGTATAGGGTAAACTGTGGAACCTTGTTAACAATATACCTTCGATCATCTTTCAGTTTCGTATAAGATATCGCTATCTATGAGTCAAATATTATATGAAAACCAACAATTGACTAAGTTAATTCTTGAAATTCCATGTAAATACAGTGTTGATAACGCAATCGTTTGTTTTCTTACGTCATTTAAGTAAAGAACGATAGCCACTCTCACATAGCCATGCGAGAGCCACTCTCACATACATGCGTGTCACACACACATCACTGATATTATCATATAATACATGATATATATTTTGCGCCCTAACGGATAAACGATATTTACGAAAAAATTTTCAAACAATTGATGTTTATTTTTTATAAGAAACATTTTTCAAATTTAAACTTTTGTTCTATCTCATTTACGTCCTAAGCGCTATAAAAATTTCAGGAACCGGAAATGGACAAATTAGGTAATTTTATGAACGCCTATTCGTTGTGTGCGTAGTCATGGTAGGGACAATAAAATCGATGCTAGCGCTTTCAGTGAAAAATTTTGACGATAAAGGAGGCTGTTATGATTAATTTGCAATTCTTTACATGTTAGTTAATGTTATAGAAATGTCAAATTAAAATTATTGAATAACACTAATTAATTAAACTTAATGCATTAAAAATTGTGGAAATAAGAAATCAAATTGCACAAATATTATTTTTCAAATGTAAATTATCATAGTTATTAATTTAAATTTGTGAGACAATAATATACAATTTTCAATGTAAGTCATAAATGCAATTCATTCAATTCTATAATTAAAGTAGTATATCGTTACCATGGAAACGCCTCCAATAAAACTTACGCACGGTGCGAATACCAAAATTTTGTTCGTCATCAATATTTTAAATCGTTACAAACTTGGAGCTGAACAGAATAGTCGTTATTTCATGGACGCCAGGAGTGTAAAGATTCAGAAACCTATCAATGTACTTTGTTTGTACTCCGAGGTATATCACTCTTCCATTCTCGTTTGTATACCATACAGTACGTATTTAATACGCGTTATAAATTTTAATACTGTTTGTTCGTAAAAGTACTTTGCATTTACTATAGTAATATTTTCACATTCTCTAATAGGAATATTTTCCTTGCGAAAGGAAATGTTGTGATTTAAAATGGGAATAAATATCGTTCAACCAAACCTCATTAACTGGTAATATATTCTTACATTACCTGGAAGTATATTATAGAAAATATACTTCTTCGAAAGTCACAATTCATCAATATAGGCACACTTTTTAGAACTTATTTCTTAAGAACTATCTTTTAATTTAAAAGAAATTGTATTTTTGGAAATAAAACGCCTGTTAAGATGGAGAACGAAGCTCTAAGACTAGACCACTTATACTTCAAGAAAAATATATAAATGATTCTTAATACATATTGGGAAAATCTTTTTTTCCATTGTACGATACATTCTATTCAAATGAAGTGGCTTATAAATCAAATGGTCAAGTCATTCCATAAACTAGTCCTATTATACCATGTAAATATGAAATATACATAGTATATTAAGTTTAGTCCCAAGTTTGTAACGCTTAAAAATAATGATGCTAGGAAAAAAATTTTATCATAGATGTTCATCAAATCACCCAATTAGTCCACTTCCGGTTGTCCGTCCGTCCGTCCGTCCGTCTGTGGACACGATAACTCAAAAACGAAAAAAGATATCGAGCTGAAATTTTTACAGCGTACTCAGGACGTAAAAAGTGAGGTCAAGTTCGTAAATGAGCATCATAGGTCAATTGGGTCTTGGGTCCGTAGGACCCATCTTGTAAACCGTTAGAGATAGAACAAAAGTTTAAGTGTAAAAAATGTTTCTTATCAAAAATTAAACAACTTTTGATTGAAACATTTTTTCGTAAACACCACTGTTTACCCGTGAGGGCGCCAATTAGGCGGAAATTTTATAATATGTACTATACTTGATTATCAGTTATGTATGTGTGTGTAATGTGATAAAGAAATCAACACTGACTATGCATGGTATTTCAACAATTAACTCAGTCAATTGTTTGTTTTCACTTGTTTTTATTTAAGATTTATAACTGTTTATGACAGCCATATTGACCTTATTGACGTCATGTCAATAAGGCACATCAGACATTTATTCTAATTATTCTAATATATTACAATTTTTGCCCTCAATATTTCCATATTTGTTTTTCGACGTTCATACATTAACTGCCATCAAAAAATACAATGCCATCCTGTTACAAAGTATTTATGATACTTTTTGACCTTAAATATTCTATTCGGTCCCCTACAACTGTTTTTGAGGGTTCCGCAACAAAAAAATTAAATTTCATTAAATGGTGGAAGCGCATATAAATCATATATTTCTTTATATTACAACATACTATGTACTACGTATTTTTAAAAGTATTGAGGAGTTATTTATTATTAAAATTACGTAATTATTACAACTTTACTATGTACTGCCTCTTTTTAATAGTATTGAGCTCCAGCCAGGCCAAAGACCAAAGGTTTGGCCGTGGCTTGTCCAACAAATAGGAATAAAATTAAGGTTTAGTGGGATGAGATAGGCTTTAGCGGGATGGGTTTTGCATAGCATTGATATTAATGAATGGGAGTAATTTTTCCACAGGACAACGTCTGCCCGCTAGTTTAAATATAATTCTATACTAAGCCCGTCCGATTGTAGGACTTACTCGGCTACATGCCTGAACTAATAATTATGAAATTAAAATGACTAAAAAAAAGCTTAAATTAATATATATTTCATGCTCTGAGCAACTTTTTACGGTTGGGTGAAAAACTATAAAAGCAGAAAAAAATTTTTTTTAGTAAATTGTAGCTGTCTGTCTATTACTAAATAAACATAATGTATGTTTAAAAAATATTAAACTGGAAATGAAATAATAAATAGCAGTACATACTATGTTTGGTTTCGAAATGAAAATAATACACAAAACAGAAATGTTAAATAATTTCAGTTGTATTTAATTAATTAAATACCACAAAAACTATTTTGCATGTTTAAGCAAGTAAACATAACGATATATAATAGTCAGAGAGCCAAAATTAATTCCAACGCAAAATTATTTAATGAGATATGAATAATACTAGGTATTTCAATAAAACTTTATAAATACATTTTTTGATTTACAAAGTTTCCAAAAATCACAAAAAATTCCTAGGTCATCGGGCTTCTTATTATTATTTTATCGTTCAAAGTTGGCTGAAAAAATGATGAATCATTTTGGTTATCCTTTTCAATTGGATATTACTATATCAAAAAATTTAGAGAGTGTGATAAAAACTACCTAAAATATTTAGACAATCTTGTAGTTTATAATAATACCATAAAAATATAAGGTTGTCGATGATATAAAAATTAAATTTTAATTTAATTATGAATAAAAAATACGTTTATAATACGGAAATAAATTTTACAGATATATTGTGCTTAAAAGTTTAACTATCGAGTACAATAAATATTGATTAAAATAATTTGTAAAATAGATAAATGCTACTGGATTATTCACTTTATAATTTAAATGGTTTTGAATTAACAGGGTGAGTTAAACTGGAATATTATCACAGATTATGGATAGTAAATATATAATCAATGAATATTGAAATATTAAGCTTATAATTACATTAAATTAAACATGAAAACGTGATAAACGATACATAAAATCAGGTTTTTTTTTTTTTGTTTTTTTTTATAAGTTGTTTGTAATGTAAAGGTATTGTTAAATCCGAGTTTTCGACTTAGGCACACGACCGGGTCATATCAAAAATAAAACAACCTTCGAAAATTTTGAATTTTTGTTAGTTTTGACTTGGAAGAATGACTGGTTTTTTCATCAAAGATTGTGGTATTCATTTTCGAAGAAGGAAATTTGCAACAGTTTGAGATCAAGCCAGTTTTTATAGGAACGATAGTTTCAGAGATACAGCTTTTCAAGATCATTGACAAGATTTCATCTTGTAAAGCATTAGTGATAGATCAAAAGTTTAAATGTTAAAAAGTTTCTTAAAAAATAATAAACAACTTTTGCTTGAAACATTTGGACAAAACTTTGGTATCCATTTTCTCTAAAACTATAAAAGATAGGGAGTTGAAAATTTGCAGGTAGCTTCAACTAGTGGTCTTGTGGAACACAAAGAAAATAATTCTAAGAAATACATTCGCAAATTTTCGAAAACCAAATAAATGAACTTAATAAACTCTTAATAAATTAACCCTTTACTCCCTCTTCGTTGTCTCTCTTGCGGACCCAGCGGACTCTGAAGGGACCCCAAAACTTTGGAGATATTTTTCTTTTTTGGTGTGACCCGGTTGCCTGTCGAAGTCGAAAACAGGAATTTAGAATTATTAACAACAAAAATATATCTGATTTGATGAAGCGTTCAATGTTAAATTTGATTAGCCTATTACATTTAAAATCAAAATTTTTCCTTGAATCATCCTTCCTGGACTAAACATGTTTCATCATGATAAACAATAATCTCTTTAATAGTTTATGCTAGAAGAATATGAGAAGTAACAAAAGGATATATATTTCAGCTCTTAAAAGTACTAACATAAGTAGAATAAAATAATTATATGCACAGAACCTGACAAATAATTTAATTGAACACAAAATAAAATTTTCTAATTGTGACAATAATGGATAGGGAACCTTAGTAACGAATCTACGAACCTTAACGAACCTAGAACGATATATAATTTTAATATTTACTCACATTTTTGAGTAAAGAAAATTATTTTAACGTTATATAATAATTATTATATGATAATAATATTAAAGAAGCTTTAACAAATTTATTTTATCGTAGGTTCCTGTGCAAATGTATCCATATTTCTAGTATGTAGATAAATTTTGTGATGTTACCGGGCTCAGTCAATATCAAAAAGTAGTATACTAATAGTGGAATTGGAATTTGACAGTAACCGCTTTCGTATTTTCGAGTACGCAGATGGATTTCAATAACTTTTTTGACCATGTATATATGAAATATACATAGTATATTAAGTTTAGTCCCAAGTTTGTAACGCTTAAAAATAATGATGGTAGGAAAAAAATTTTGTCATAGGTGTTCATAAAATCACCTAATTAGTACATTTCCGGTTGTCCGTCCGTCCGTCCGTCTGTGGACACGATAACTCAAAAACGAAATAAGATATCGAGCTGAAATTTTTACAGCGTACTCAGGACGTAAAAAATGAGGTCAAGTTCGCAAATGAGCATCATAGGTCAATTGGGTCTTGGGTCCGTAGGACCCATCTTGTAAACCGTTAGAGATAGAACAAAAGTTTAAATGTTTAAATGTTCCTTATGAAAAATTAAACAACTTTTGTTTGAAACATTTTTTCGTAAACATCACTGTTTACCCGTGAGGGCGCCAATTAGGCGGAAATTTTATAATATGTACTATACTTGATTAACAGTTATGTATGTAATAATAATAATAATAATATTTTATTCGTTCTCTTTCGATATACAATGTATACATAGAATTCGTCCAAAAAAAAAATAAAAAAATAAATAAATAAATAATAATAATAATAATAAAAGATAATGCGGTGATGGCCGACTTTTCGTAGACTATCCCGGTATTCACCTTAAACATCGTGGAAAACCATCAAAAACTCACGAGTAGGATAGCTGACATCCTTAAAAGTAAGAATGTCTAAAATAAATAAATATGAAATTTGTTTACCTAAAAACAAAAAATAATATATTAATTAAATTTCTTTTTCCGGTGATAAAAAAAAAAAATCTACCGGAAAGTGTCAAATATTATAAAAAAAATAAATATTGATACCGGTGTATAAAAATTTCCACGGTACATGTTATATAATAAAAAAGAAAAAAAATTGATTACCGGTGTATAAAAAATTTCCACGGTAAATGTCATTTAATTAAAAAATATTGATACCGGTGTATAAAAATTTCCACGGTACATGTTATATAATAAAAAAAAAAAAAAAAATTGATTACCGGTGTATAAAAAATTTCTACGGTAAATGTCATTTAATTAAAAAATAAATAAATAAATTAATATAAAATTGTCGAATTCCGGTGATTAAAGATCAACACGGAAAGTGTCAGAAATTAAAAATTATAAATACAATTACTTAATACATATATTAAGTTTAAAAATTACTTTTTAGTCCTTCCTCCAATGAATAGAAACACTGCTGTTGCAGGTACCTACGAACTGCATTGATCGGAGCCATTCTATTATCTCTCATTATGTCATTAACGGTTGACCCTTTACTGATTTTACCATAAAAAAGAATTGCAAGATACCTCGTATTTTTTTTTTTAAATGAATATTTACACCTGGGATTAACATATTCAGATGGATTTCGAATCATATAACGATTGCCCTGATTTATATTAATTTCGAACACATTTTTATTTTGGATAAAAAATTTGTAGATTTCAAAAATATAATGAGAGTGAAATGTCAGTATTCTGTTGTTCAGAAAGAATATTTTACAACTTTCAGTTCTTTTTAAGTTAAAAATAATTCTAATTGCTCTTTTCTGTATTTTAAATATTTTTGAGGCATTTACTGAAGCACCCCATATTACTATGCCATATGTCATAATTGAAGCGAAATTTGCATAGTAAACTGACAGTAGTGTCTTTTGGTCAACTCTTGATCTTAACGCTCTTAATTGAAAGCACACTCTGCTCAATTTTACACATAAGGTGTCAATATGAGATTTCCAATTCATTCCTGAATCTATTTCAACTCCTAGAAATGTCGTTTTACTTACAAACAGATTATGCGTAAAGGTGACTCCACCACCAAAACACACAATTGCTGTTTTGTTACGATTTAGAAGCAAATCGTTTTCATGGCACCAGCTGTCCATTAATTTCAGTACATTGTTAATGACTTTCATAAGCTCATCGGTATCTTTATGTGAAACAACGATGGTCGTATCATCGGCAAAGAGTGCAATGTGTCACATGAATGTATGTGTTATGTGATAAAGAAATCAACACTGACTATGCATGGTATTTCAACAATTAACTCAGTCAATTGTTTGTTTTCACTTGTTCAGTATTAAATTATCTTTGCTTTGCTTACACTAACTACTCCCTCGTATATACGATATTTGTTAATATCTCAAACTACTTACAATATAGTTAAAGAGGCCAAATTTTTTATTTTTTAATAAAAATAATTTGATATTTACTTCAAGTTATTTACTTCTTTCTTAAAATATTTTACTAATTTGGTGGAAATTTAAGTATGATAGAAGTTCTGATATTCGGAAAATCACTAATATGATACTACAATTCTGTATTTGTTCTTATATGATAATATGTTTATACTAAAATTAGCTTATTTATTATTTTGAAAATAAAATAAAATATTTAATTTTCATTTGATATAAAAATGTAATAATTTGTAAAATGTTTTGTTTATTCTTAAATTTTCTATATATCAAGTTAGTTGTTAAGCAATAGTTAGAACCGCTAGACAAGACGAGGCGAAAGTACCATGTCTCTTGTAATACCTGAATGTACTATCGTTATCGCTTATGAAAATGATACTTTACTTGAATTTATGTGTTTTCTTGAATTTCAGAGAGACGGGAGTGAAAATTTTGGAATAGCTGTGTTTTCAAAAAAGCAACAACACACTGTGTTTTCAAACGGTCACCCATCCTAGAACTAAGTGTACTCAACGTTGTTAAACTTCAGTAATCAAACAAAAAACTATTATTGGCATTTATTTTTTTAAGATTATTTATTTCTAATATTTTCTGTAGCTAAAGTGAACATGGTTCATTCTGCAGTTTCTATAATCAATGACGCGTCCGAGCATTTCGAGTGGTATTTAGTGAATAATATGAGTACTGTTGGCTTCCATTGATCGCTCAATCGTACGCCACTTATCCATATAGACTGTGGACTTTACATTGCATTTTAATATCTTGAAAAGCACGACTTACGCTTCAACTATTTAGAGACAAAAAAAAGTACCTCTAAATGAATCACCTCTAGTATGTTCATATTCTTCATAAAGTTTTTTCAAATCACACTTAAAAAATTCTCTCTGGCTAATCAACTGGTCTTATTTCTTTTCTATTATTGAATGTTTCTTTAGTTTTGTTTTCATAGTTTAAAATCTTTTTGGTATTCAAAAAGTAATAATAATAAAATTTTGGATCGGTTTATATACCTTTAAAAAGAGTTCAAAGTAAAAGAATTAATAAAAGAGATAATTTTTATTTAGTAAAATCTTAAAGCTCTTCTATTTTTTTACTTTGAATTATTATTAAGGTAGTTCCTCCGCGACAGTCCAGTCAAAAAGTTTTGGACTAATACTATCATTCAGCGCATTAACTGTGCTATGACTACTATGACTATACCATATATTATTTTCACAAGACTGTAGTTCCTCACTACTGTATCTCCTATACGTATAAACACACACACTATGATATATACCTTTACCATTAGTCTTTATATCCTCTCCACAAAAAATCATCGCTAAAACGAGTTATTTATTTAAGTTTTTTATCGAAACTTTATGGTATATAATTTTTATTTTTTTTAATATATTTTCTAAATATAGTATTCTACATTATATTAGTTTTTCATAGAGATGGTGAACGTCATTCATTGATAAATAAATATAATATTTGTAAATTTGTGTATTTTTATACGCTTCTCCCATGTACACGTACAAATTGCGTCACTTTTAATTGCTAATATCTCATGTATGACGTGGTAAATCATCTTCTAATTTTAACAGCATGTGTATTATGAATTAAATATTTTATATTCTGAGTTTTGAGAAATTCTTGAAATATCACTTTCGTATAGGTACTACCTTAAACGTATAAACCGATCAAACAATTCTTTAAAATTTGAATACAAGAAGATTTTAAACTTTAAAAATCGAGACGAGACGAGATAGATAAGAAGATTAGCTCGAGACCCCAACCTGAATTTTGTAAGTATGATGAAAACTTTATGAGAGACCTGTGAAAGAGGTGACTTACTTAAAGGTACTTTTTTTGTCTATGGAGTTTTGGACAGATGAAGCGTGAGACGTTAAAACTTTTCATTGGATTTGTGTTTAGTATAGTTGGACATTTCTTTCGGCTCTTGAAAAGCTCGAACAAAATCCACTGTTTTATAATCACCAAAGAATATATATTAACAAATAAAAAACTTTTTGATTTTCTTCTAATAATTTTTATGATAATTTTATAGTCTTCTAAGGTGATTTATTTATTATTTTACCTCAGAAAAAAACAGGAAATACCCACATTCAATCAGTATATACCGTGATGAAGCATTCCATACACTCCCTGGAGATAAAATCATATAGCTATGAACTCTCTTATTTTATATATAGTATCGGAAACATGACGAAGACAAGTAGATAAACAATTTTCAAACAATATGTGTGCTTGTAAAAACATGAAGTAAATCGATTCTTGTAACACATTTTAATTTTTCTGAAAATGTTTTTTATTTGCAATACGCTTTTGCCTCGAGTACCTATACAAAACATGAATAAACAAAATTGTTTCTAGAATATGTAGGAGCATGTTATAATGATCTAGAAAATAAAATCATACTAATAAAAGTTCATATATATACTTACTTTTTTCAATCGGATAGAAAATGCTGTTTTTAAAGGGTTTTGTTATTAAACAAACTTTATAAATCGAAGTTATAAACAAATAAATAATATCAGTCGATATTAGGTTCATTGAAAAGCTAGTCTTTGGTTAAATATAGCTCTGGGTCTAAGAGCACCATGCCAAAAATTGACACCAAAACTTGAGGTTTTTTAAAAGGAGAGGAATCTGTAATAAAAAATAGATATTTCTATTAAAAAAAAACAAAAAACAAAAATAACCCCTGTTTGACCATGAAATCGCCATTCTATAAAAAAAAGTATTGTATTTTCAATCGCTTTTAAAATTCAGTTGATACGTTTTTTCGCGTTCTTTTCCTTTCCATACCATTTTCGAAATACATAATTGGAAGGAAAATCTTTTAACAATCAGCTTGTATAGCAATATTTTATTTGTATCGTTAATTATTTTACTATGTATATAAATTAATCAATTTTAATGTATTCAAATGAGATGCAGTCCTCAAGAATAATTGTTAAATATGCAGCTAATTTTCATTGAAAATATTACGATAATATATTATAGACGTTAGTTTTTACAATAAAAATTTATTCAGAAATTATAAATATAACTTTACCTACCAGCGTTTGTCTAATATTTCATCGAAGACCAACTTAGATAGAAAATTATTGCTTTTTATTAATTTTTTTTTTTTTGCTACCGTATACGATAAAAGAAAGTTTTTAATAAAACAAAAAAACAAAACGTGAAATAATTAACAAAAAGATAGTGTCGAGAGTTCAAAATAATTAAAATATGTTTTTATATAATTTCATTCATTTCTTACCCTTTCGACATTTTCTAATTTTTAACCATTTTTTTTCATGGATTGTTTTGTATAAATCTTATTTTTAACGTATGCGACAGCCAGAATTCAACCGTCGAAACACGAATATCAAAAAACTCAATTTCATGGAAATAAAATTTTTAGCATTGTTTTTCAGCTTTGAAAATGTCATTTTTGGAGTTTTTCCAAATGTTAAACTATCAATAATATGAAAACGGTGAAGTTGACCAAATAATCACCATTTATACCATAGCCATATCTCGCAAATTAGGTCTCAAATCGAAATTTGGTAATGAGCTTTTTCGTTCGTCTTGATCAGCTCATTACGAGAGTGAGGCGTTCTGTAGTCAATAACAGAACACCCTATACTATAAATAGCATATACAGAATGTTCGATTTACATCTAGGCATATAGATACCACGAGTATGAGAGAGTACATGCGTTAAGCAATGCATCTAAGTAAGAGGTATTATAGGTGTTATATGAAATTGCAAAAGTCACTTGTATCGTGGCTGACCTCTTGTTGTTCATCTATTCAACTTAGAAACTCCCACTCTCCAAGCGTCTTACAACTATCTCAACGCATATGGAAGCTTCAACACATGTATATAATACCTCTCACTTTGATGCATTGCTTAACGCATGGAGTCTGTCATACTCGTGATTTTTATATGCCTAGATGTAAATCGAAGATTCTGTATAATTAACAACCATAATTGTGGGGCGAAACAATACATTTGTATAACCGTCTATGTCTATAAAGTGACCCGTAAAAAGGCTCCAAGATAGAATCTTCCTAAGCAGAATTGTCGAATATTATGTATTTATTTATACACATTTGTGCGAGATGGCGCTTATTTTGGTTCTGCACTAAACGACGCATATAATAAAATAATACCTCCATAATAAACACATAATAAACACATAATAAACACATAATTTATTGAATTCATTAACATTCTACTGCTGTAATTATTTCTGATTGATCAGGTTTTTAAATTGTTTGAAATATTTTATAAATTAAATAAATCAATCAATATGATACCCATCAATTTTCAAAGTAATTGAAACATTTATTGGCTTTATGTAAGTATTTTGTTTAAACGTTTCCTTGAAAAATAAAAGAGAAGGTATTTTTCCTCGTTTTATATTTCATCAAGATGTTATCTTTGTAATTTTTCTAAAATATTTACAGCATCTTACAACGATTTTATTACTTTTTACTTATTTTAATAAATTTTATCTAACTTTCTGATATAGATTTTGAGGTGTGAATAATCTTGGTTGAAGTCGTCAGTTCTTATTACTTGAAAAACAAGGACGTCGTCAGTTATTGTACCCGGACTATCATGAAGAGATAAAATTGATAGTTTTAAATATAGAATATAACAAGTGAAAACAAACAATTGGCTGAGTTAATTGTTGAAATACAATGCATAGACAGTGTTGATTTCACTATCACATTACACATAAATACATGTCACACATACATAAATGATATTCCCATATAATACATTCAACACAATTTACGCCTAATTTGCGCCATCACCGGTAAACATTGATGTTTACGAAAAAATGTTTCAAACAAAAGTTGGTTATTAGGAATATTTTTTACATTTAAACTTTTGTTTCTTGTGTTTTTTACATTTAAAAAATCTCTAACGGTTTACAAGATGGGTCCTACCCAAGACCCAATTGACCTATGTTGCTCATTTACGAACTCGGCATCACTCTTTACGTCCTGAGCACGCTGTAAATTTCAGCTTGATATCTTTTTTTCGTTTTGAGTTATCGTGATGACAGACAGACAGACGAAAGACAGACTGCAGACGATAGACAACCGGAAATGAACTAATTAGGTGAACACCTATACCAAAATTTTGTTCATAGTATCAATAGTTTTAAGCGTTACAAACTTGGGACTAAACTTCGTATACCGTGGTATATTTCATTTACATGGTATAAAAACTTTAAGAATAACATATCCAATGCGAGGGATTCACAAAGACGAAAAATGACGCAGAATCTTTCGAGCAAGAATTATACATTGTTTAATAAATGGCTGGCATTAAGAAAAATTTTTTCAGTTTTTTATGAGGGAACAGCTGTTCCACCCTACCTTCCTTGCGAAACGGTCTTGCGAAAAACCTTGATAAAGAAAATAGTTTCCAAATCTTCGAATTCATATATTTAATTAGTTGGTAAAATTTACGGAGAGGGAATTTGACTGGCTTGTGGAAACCATGGCAGATTATTAGATGGTACATATATTGAGTTATAGAGCCCATAAAAAGTGTATTTTTTTAAATGGCTATTAAAAATACTCGATTTAAATAATGAAAACGCTTGTATTGACCCACAATTTTATAAGAATTTTTAAGGTTAATGTAATGTTTTAAGGGCAAATAGTATTCTATTTAAAAAAAATCAAGTGGGATTATTTTACTTTATCTATGTGTGTTTTATTGTTATTTATTAAAATTTTTTATAATATTAAACATACTAATACTGTTGACAAACAAAAATTTTTTTTTAAATAACAGAAAAATAAACATTTGTACTAGCCCTGAAGCATATTTTGATTCTTTTGTTTCTCTTTTTTAATTTTAGAGCGAAATAGAATTGCATGAAATTCGTTTTACTTTTTCCGAAAATAATCACGATTTCTGGGCTGTATTCTCACTGTATAATGAACATTGCAGTATCCATGAACTTACGAATTCCAGGATAGAAAATATTAGAGGGAAACTATAGTTGTTAGAGATGCAAGAGGCAAAAGGGAGAAATTAATAACTGATTTTATGACATTTTTCCAAATTTTAAACATTACATTTTTCCAAATTTTAGTAGTTTCTGATGGGTTTAGGACAAAATAGACCCGAGGAAATACATAGACCGAAAAAATTTACTGTAATAGTGTCCCATTTTTGAACGCAAGGGTTAAAAACTTGAGAACCCAACCAACTTCCCTATAGTCGATAACCTCAACCCAACCAACTCGTAATTACAACAATACTCCGATACTATAAAATTTCCGGACAATTTTTTCCGAATATTTTTTTTACGATAATTGAAGTGAATCGGGTATCGGGTACCACATTACACTACACAAAAACCACCTTTTGCACTTTGTGATTTCAGGTAGTGTAAATATATATATACATTGCCTTGTCAATGTACATGAATACAAGAAGTCTAGCGATAGACGAAAATTTGGGCAGGATCTTAGTATATAAAATAATGGCTCATATTTACAGAACTTTTTATTAACGAAATACTAAAAATGTACCGTATATTTTATAGCATTCTGTATACAAAATATATGTACGGGTAATTATTTTATAACAGAATTTACAAAATTTGTTGATATCATGCCAATAATTTTAAAGCATTCTTATAATAATAAATTTAAACAATTCATTTAAACAGGTTGTAGCTTTTTAAACTGTATATTAATTATATTTATCAAGATTTGCATATGTGGCGAATAGACTGGAGATGGCAAAAGTACAGAACTCTAATGAGCTATCAAATTGTGTGTGGTAATGTTGACTTTCAAATTAGGCGCAGGCAAACTGTCAGGTATATATATATATATATATATATGGATGAGCCAATATACTCTTATTTATTAGTACAATAAATATTGTTATTGTTGATTGCAAAATGCTAGTAAAGGCTTGTACAAGTGGGACCTGCGCGATAAGCAAATATATGGTTTTACAAAGTAATAGCTGTAGGCTGTAATTTAGTACCGCTGAGTCTCTCATAGAATTTTGAGACGTTTTGATTGACTATAGAATATATTATTATTTTTTTTAATTTTAATTATGTGTGTATCTATGTTAATTGTGTATTGAGTGATTATAAAAATGTATGGTTCCATGGGTGAAAATAATATATAACATCATATTAAACATTAAACAGCATATCCTTTATACTACAGTAAATAAGCCGGAAAATACCATCATGTGTGAAAAAGTGGTGGAACAGCTCCGATTTCAAAAATTTTTTGTGTACGTGTTCCTTAGACCTCTAGGAACATTCAACCGCACTAACCTTGGCATAAGAAAAAAAACTGAGAAAGTTAGGGAAGTTTTCCCATCCCCAAATTGTAACAGTGAAAACAAATCAATATTTCACCTCAAAAATCGTCTTCCGAGGGTTTTCGAGGTCGCTGATCATGAATTCAAGGTTTAAAAACAACTGAGAATGGTTGCAACCCCATTAAAACTACCCCTAGAAGTGTCAATAATTAAAAAATTTTGAAGATTTTGAATTTGACCTCAGAAATTGTCTGCGGTTTTTGAAGTCTTTGATAATGAATTTGAGAGTAAGAAGCAACTGAATATAGTTCCAATCCACCCCTAAAAGCCACCCCTAGATTATACAGAGATTAAATTTAAAATTTTTAATCGAATATCTTCTTTCGGGGGGTTTTTGGCATCGCTGATCACGAATTCAAGGTCAAAAAGTAACTTGAATGGTTGCAACCCTATTAAAACTACCCCTAGAAGTGTAAATGATTAAAAAAAATTTGAAAATTTTGAATTTTTTTAAAAGTTTATCATTTATACATCTGGGGGTAGTTTTTTGGGGTTGCAACCCTCTTCAGCTACTTTTTGACCTTGGATTCGTAATCAGCGCCCCCAAAATTACCCGAAAGACGATATTCGAGGAGAGAATTCAAATTTAAAATTTTATCTCTGTCACTTCTAGGGGAGGTTTCAATAAGGATGCTGTGACATTCAGTTACTTTTTGACCTCAAATTCATGATCAGCGACTCCTAAAACCGCAGAGAGACAATTTCTGTGTTGAAATTCAGTATTTCCAAAATTAATTTTATCATTGATATTTCTAGGGGTAGTTTTAATAGGGTTGCATCCAAGTTACTTTTTGACCTTGGATTCGTGATCAGCGGCTCCAAAAACCCCCCAAAAGACGATATTCGAGGAACAATTTTAAATTTTTTCTTCACTTCTAAAGGGTGGCTTGGGACTACATTCAGTTGCTTCTTGCCCTCAATTCATTATCAATGACTTCTAAAACCAGAGAGAGACAATTTCTGAGGTGAAATTCAGAATTTTCAAATTTGTTTTATCATTGACACTTCTAGGGGTAGTTTTAATGGGGTTGAAACAATCCTCAATTGCTTTTTGACCTTAAATTTGTGAACACCGAACCTAAAAGCTCCACGAGACACGATTTCTGAGGCAAAATTTTGAATTTAATAAAGTTTTTGTTTCTATAACTTAAAGGGTAGTTTTATTTGGGTTGCAACAATATTCAGTTGCTTTTTAACCTTGAATTCATGATCAACGACCTCAAAAACCCTAGGAAGACGATTTTTGAGTTGAAATATTGATTTGTTTTCACTGTTACTATTTGGAGAGTTTTGGGGATGGGAAAACTACCCTAACTTTCTCAGTTTTTTTTCTTATGCCAAGGTTAGTGCGGCTGAATGTTCCTAGAGGTCTAAGGAATACGTACACAAAAAAATTTTGAAATCGGAGCTGTTCCACCACTTTTCCACATTTTCCGGCTTATTTATTGCACTATTATTCCTTTTTTTCCACAAAAGAAAGAAAACACAAAATTATCTAAGATAAAATAAAATAAGGAAAATTATCCCAAATGAAATTGCCCACACAGTCCGCTGCTCATAGCGTCACGTTAAGGGTGTCTAAGTGTCTAATATAGTATAATAATAACATAACAATAGTACAAGTAATACAGATTTTCAGAACAAAAATTTTAAAAACTTACCGAAAATTTGGCTTTACTTAGATAATTGAACTGATATAAAATAACATGTCAAATTTGCTGTAACGTGGAGCTTTTAGAAAAAATTCGCGCATGTCAGCTTAATAAGATCATGAAATAAAGAAAATTGAAGATAAAAATTTTCCAGGAATATGGGTATTTTTTCAATTCCATTTAATTATGATTTACTCGATATCTTTATGATGTATGTGTACGCTATTATATTATAAAAATATATTAATACTAGAAAGACTCCGATGTTTAAGTCTATAAAATTATCTACACACAAAAAAAAAAAAAAAATTTGGAAAACGGTTGACCCTGCAGGTCATCCCTGTAACTTCCCGCTAAGTATTGACTCATAACGTGTAAAAAATTTTATCTATTCTGATGTTATATCCACTCGCATTTTATTGTAATTAGATGGGATCTTAGACTAAAATCTGATTAAATTTTTATTTAATTAAATTAGATTAAATTAGACTAAAACCTGATTAAACACTATTTTTTTTAAATATTCAAATCGCAATAACTTTAGAATGAATAAACCGATTTTCACGAGGTTGGTGACATTCGACGCAGTTTTTGAAGCTTCATGAAGAATCTTTAAGTTACAATTGATAGAACAAAAAATTTTGAGATTATTCCGAAAAAACGCTTTTTTGGGTTTTCTTTCGTCAACGATAGCTCACGAACGAATCAACCGATTTTGACCGGACTGGTGGTGATCGACGTGGTTTTTTGATGTTGAGAGCTGATTAGTTTTTGGAATTGATCGATATAGCCGTTTAAAAGTTATTTTAAAAAAAAAAACACTTAAAAAACTTTTTTTTGCAGTTTTTTTGAGATTTATCGCAATCTATCGGTTCAAATAAGCCTCAAAATCTAAGTTTGGTCAAGCCCTTTCGAATGGCACCAACCGCGATCAAATCGGACAAGCCGTTCAAAAGTTATGAGAGGTTTACATACATCCACACACACACACACACACACACACACACACACACACACACACACACACACACACACACACACACACACACACACACACACACACACACACACACACACACACACACACACACACACACACACACACACACACACACACACACACACTCATACATACATACAGCCATACAGACACCCTCGCGGAAGTAGTCAGGGAAGCTTCCTGACACTTTAAAACGTCGAGATCTGATGAAAACTCGATTTTGGCAAAACGGGGTGAAAACAATAACTTCCCTATTTTCTTAGCGGGAAGTTAAATATAATCTTATACATTATTACTCTAGTAAATTTTTTGCTGTCCTAACCTTCCTTATTTCTTTATCAAATTAAATGATTCATCCCTCATTTTCAAGCTTATTATGTCTTGGTTTGACGAAAAATATACGCACGGACTTAAAATTTACCGCTTAGGAAAAAACACGCTAGGCAAATAATTTGAATGAAAAAAATATCATAAATTTAAATAATGAATAAAGTTATAACAAAATTCTTCATCAAAGTTGTAAATAAGGCACAAATAATTTCAACCTTAAATCTAAGATGACCTTGGTCCTCGTACTACCTTAACCAATTTTGATGCTAAATAGTCGAAAAAAAAAGCACAGAATTACTACAAGTACAAATTTTATAAAAAACTTTTTTCTGATAATGCACACCTTTCAAGTTGTTGGAGGAAAAACTTTTTATTCTCATTTTCCATTTCCAAATTAATTTTCCAAAATCTCCATGTACCACCCACTTTAACATATAATTTTACATCAAATATGTATAACCAAGTTTTCAGCGAGCTATTAAAATTTTTGAGGTCAGTCTTAACTTCTCTATTACTTGTGCTACAAGTGTTTATGCAGTATGCAGTAATAAGTACTATAAGAGCATTATCTGTAAATATTTTGTAATATCAATTTATTAATGTATTTTATGAGCTATGTAATTGAACCAGACTGCTGTGAGTATATTATTTGTGAAGTAATGAAATAAAATAATACCATGTATTAAGTAGCTCTATAGAGGGTACAAGATGATACAAAAGTTATTTTACTGTAACAATTTTTAGTAATTTTTTATTTTGTAAATACGTTTATTTTGTAAAAAAGGCTTGAAAAAACACTTAGGGTTTCTTAGATTCATACCAACCCCCTTAACCAATAGGATACTTTCGGTAGTGAAAAATAAATTATGAAATTTGATAAAAATTAATTAAAATTTATGTAGAAATATACTTAAATATTCTGATTTTGAGTCATAAAAGCACATTATTGTTTTATTATATTAAAATTAAAACTCGTAATTTTGAATCTATATATCACGTGACCTAAAACACAAGCCGCCATGATGTGACATCATGTAGGCAAAAATAATATTCATTAATTACTAATTTGTTGATGGCTTTCATAGTAATTGACACCGATTCCAAAAAAAACAATAATTTTAACTACATTATATTATCGTTATTTTTTTACTTTTTAGTGCATATTAATTTGTTTTGGAAAAGTTTTTCTTTTGAAGTCGGTTTTATTTTTGTTAAAAGTTTTTTTTTATTTTGTGATTTTTAGTGAATCTAAAGTAAACTAACTAATTTGTCACTAAAAAAAGAATCATCGAAATCGGTTGGCATGATATTGAGTTGTTCGTCCTTTTGTCGTGTATACTTTATGAAAATTATAACTTTTACGGCTTTCTCATGGATGCCGTTGTCAGAACTGGACCAAAATGAAATGGGACCACACGGGAAGCCCCCCCCCCCTTCAAACAGATAAAGAATCATCAAAATCGGTTCACCCAGTCGAAAGTTCTGAGGTTACACACATAAAAAAAAAAAACAGCCGAATTGATAACCTCCACCTTTTTTGTTAAAAGTCAGTTAAAAATTAGATAAATAGTATAAGCGATATGAAAACTCGGGGAATTTTTAGTCGGATAATTACTTTTATTTTACCTTGTATTTTTATATGCACGCTGAAACTTAATTCAAGTTTTATTGTTTAATCGATAACATGTTAAAAGCTAAAACTTTCTCCTGGGCAGAAATTATAAAAATAAAACATTTTTTTGATAAAATTTCATATTTATTTCTAGTCTTATAAAACAGAAATACTATACAATTTTATGAAAATCGATCATGCGTGTAAGTGAATGAATGTACGCGTGTTTGTCAACTTTTCATTATGAAATCATGAAACTTTATTTTTCAAATATTTAATTGGAATTTATTTATGTACATATTCCTAATTCTATCTGACCTTGATGCTAGAGGAAATAGAGGGGGTGGGAAGAGGTTTGTATGCGTGAGGGAATTTATAATAATTCAATTATTAAACGGTAAAATATAATATTAGAAATAAATAAAAATAAACGATTGTTGCTACTCGTTAGCCGTTACTTGTCCGCTTCGGTGTATAATTCCTTTTGAGTTAAGATTTCAAATTTCAGTTTAGATATACATGCAAATTTTTAAGAAAAAAATCATTGGAAATCAATCAATCAATTGGAAGTGTTTTGATAAGTTTCACTTGGACCGAATTATTTTAAAGTTTTTGATAATTGTCACTTGGGACGAATGAAAACAAATAAAAAATTGAATTTTTTAATAGAAAGTAAACATATTAGCAAAGACATAGTAAAGAAAAACAACATATGTCTCCATCCGTATAAGGAATGTATGAGCAGGGTAGATTTAGGGTTGAAATTATTTTTATATTATTTTCAACTTTGATGATGAATTTTATCATAACTTCATGAAAGTAGACGAAAAATATTAATAAAATATTTCCCTATCTGCCTCTGTAGTAGACTGCACAATTTTTGTAGAACTGCATGTAAAAAAAATTCCAATAGCGATCAGTTGTTTGTGTGAATAGTTAAATATCAACATTGAATATTACATAATTCCATGACCTCTGTAGTAGACTGCACAATTTTTTTAAATATCAACATTAAATATTATATAATTCCATGAAAATCAATTTTGTTATCAATTACTGTATACCAATTCTTGGCAGGATTCACCAATATACCCAGCCAAAATGATCACATCGAAATTGGAAATATAATATATTTAATAGTTTTATTTGAGTCTCCAGAAGTAAGTACTGATAGTGTTTATTTCCGATTTCAAATATTATAGTTGTTCAAAAACGATATTGTTCAGTTTGGATATATTAATGGTTCCACCTTGTACATATATAAACAGTTTAATTATAAATGAAATAAATTATTAAATATTAATTATTGTTGGTAATGTAATAAATTAAGAGTGTTTAAAAATTAACGCAAGAAGTAATTTTTATAAAAAATACAGTTTTTTAATTAAAAATTATAAATTTTTTATTAATTCATAGAATATACATTATAGGTCTTTGTATAGAATAGCATATCAGGTAAAATTCCAAGATCTTGATGGAACAAGGAAGTTTTTCTGTCGACTTTTTTCTTGACCATTTTCCACGAATGTAGTTGAATGGTAATTATATAGATCTAAACTTTCTCCTTGAAGGAGTGAGTGGTCGTAGACTTGTTGTTCGAAACCTCAGACTTCAAGAAACTCCTTGGGAAAAATCGAATAAAGTTCCATGAATTTGGCAGATTATCATGATCTAATCCTGATTTTTTTTTAAATTTATCTTTTCCTAACACTATTTCAACCATAGTTTATACCCAATAGTAAAAACGAGTTCTTTTATCTTCGAGTCTTCCATTTTAACAAAAAACCTAACTTGCCAGCTATCTTTCTTTTTTCATTGCCATTACCTTTCGCAAATTGACAACCATTAAAATCATGCGTTAATTTTTGGACCCTCTTTATAATTGAAATAAATTATTAAATATTTATTAATTATTAATAGGTTTGTTATAAAAATAATCTAAGTACATAAATAATATTAAAACATGTTATACTTATAAATATAATGGGTATAGTTTATAACTTTTTGTTTACAATTATTGTTCTACGATAAAGTTTTATATTTTATTTCATTTTCTGAGTTATGAAAATACACATTTTATTTTTTAATTGATTGTATAAGTAGGTGTACATTTTTAGCTACATATAATTATTTCTGTGAAAATCATTCAATGCAAAGAATTTTAATTGCATGATTTGTAATTGTATTTATTTATATATGGGTAATTTTAATTAATTTAAAAATACAGGTATATTCAGTGAGAGGTTACCACTTACATGTAACGAGTGTTTTTTACATAACTTTTAAGCCGAAATTAAAAATTATATTGAGGCTCCTTGGTTTAACGATGTATGAGCACCATGGCAATTTTGGATAAAATACTTGATTTTTTTTATATGAAGTTGGACTAAGTCTAAATCAATTCTGAAAATTTTAAGAGGGTTATCCGGTTAATTAAATAAATAAATGACTTCAAAAGTAGGCAGTTTTAACATTGGTCTTATGGGAAAACGTTAGATGGATGATATGTTTTCATCGATTTATCCAAAAATAGAGTCTTTGGAAATTAAAAAAAAAAACTATTTGGGTTAAAGTAAATGTCTTAGTAAATTAATTATTGAAAAAAAGACCGTTGTGCCCGGTTAATTAAGGATGTATGACACAAATTAAAAAAATTATATCTTTAAATAAAAATTTTCGATATCTGGAGTAATTTTCAAAATATCGAAAATGGACAATTTTGTTTAGTTATTAAGCTTACAATATTTCCAAAACCAAGGCAGATATCGAAAAATTTTATATTTATTTTTCCTCTACATTCAAGAAGCCATAACAAAATTCATCATCAAATTGAAAATAAGATTTAAATAATTTCAAGCCAGGTCAAAACTTGCCTTGGCGCTCGAAGTACCTTAAGCCGAAAAAAAAAAATGATATTGCTGCTCATTGAATGTTCAATATATGCTATTTGAGTATCAATATTTTGGTCATAAGGGCTACACCATGACAGTTCCAATGAAACATAATCTGTAAGTTATATTTTTTACCTTTTTAGTGAGCAGTAAGGAACGTAAGCCGATAGTATCAAATGTTGGATTCCAATTAGTCGTATGTCTGTGCCTTATCGGTGCAATCTAATGTAGTTCGAATGAAGCATAATCTGGAAGTCGTATTTTTTACCTTTTTTATTGAGCAGTTAGGAACGTAAGCCGACAATATCAAATGTTACATTCCGATTAGTCGTATGTCTGTGCTTTATTGGCTTCATATATATCCCCACAGAAAATAATCATAGGTATGAAATCACAAAAATGATGCAATTTTTCACATTTTTCAAAGCATTATTCTTGCGTCTATTTACGCAGTTGTAACTCTACATTTTCAGAATATATATTAGCGGATATTTTATAAATAGCAGAAATATATCAAAATATATCAGTCAAAGAGGATAATATAAAATACCAAGAACAAATAATATATATCTATCAAGTATATTACCAATTTAAAATTTCCACGATGATTACAGATTTATGGTAACGAATTTTGACATAAAAAAGTTAACACAAATGAATTATACTTGGAAAGAAAAGTGCACTATTTGAAAAAAAAATATTGCAAGTTTGTATCTCTATATTTATTCATGATTATATTTATAAAATTTTATATTCACTAGAGAAGCCATGAATAAAGTTTTATACTTTTTCCAATTCGATGAAAAATTGTTTATGAGTAGATGCAGATAGCATATAAAATAAAAAATCATAATTGCTGTTACGTGAAAAGTGTGAAATTATTAGAAAAATAAAATGAATAAAACTAGCTGAACTTTACTTGAAAAGCTGAACAACTTTTTGTGTTCGAGTTTTGCTATGTTCGGCATACCTAAAAATTAATCAAAAAGATGTAAAAACACAAAATATAGCCTATGAAAGGACAAACATTGCTTTTGTACGCTCCAAACGGAAAATAAATTATTTCACGTTTATAATAAATTACAAACGGAATACTATTCGAGAAATAAGAAAAATCCATGAAAATTGTTTTAATTACTTTAAAAGATACGCTTTAGCACTAACGTACTAGAATAAGACTGTTTTCGGAACGATTATTTACGAGAATAAGATAATTTACTTCACACTGTCGACTTAAGTTTTTTTTATCACTTCAGATGAAGAATTCTAACTTCATGAATAGAAGAGTGAAGTTGTTTTTTGAAAATCTTTAGATACCCGCCAAATATGAACGTTTTAAAACTTCTAATTAAACAAAGAAGAAAATATCGACTAGTGACGTCATTGCACGTATCCCCATAAATATTACATATAAAACTTTGTTTTTTAAAAAAGAGACAGACAACAATCTTTGAATGTTTATAATTTCTTCATTTTTTAATTAATTTTAATTGAACATTCTAATTTTTTTATGGTATTAAGCCTACTTTTACAATTGTATGGGTAATGTGGCAAATTCGATCAGGAAAACTTTTTATTGCAGGAGCCACTATTTTCTATTCGAAATTAAAAATTACTTAACTTATATAGTTTTTGGGTTAAAGTTTAGAAAGCATTGACTTTAGAGTTATATAGACTGAATGTCAAACGATTTGAAGCGTGCCAACATCTGAGGCAATTGCTTAGGTCCAACCATTTTTTTAAGCCAAAAAGCGAAAAACTTCAAATCACGATGTTTTATGTGAAACATTTTATGATATGAAAATTTGACATTCAATGTATGTTTTTGATAAATGTCCCTATATTCAATGTATATTTTTTTGATAAATGTAGCTTTTTTTATAAATATCCCTAGCTGACCTAAGCAATTATCTCAGATGTTTTCACTCTTCTAGCTGTACGGAAAGATAGGCGATGCTTAGTCTATATAAAACTATAAAGTCAATGCTAGAATGTTGGCATGAAACACGCAATCTACGAAAAGAACCTTGTAGAAACTAAACCTACTTTAGAGCAAACAGAACGGACACCACAACTTTTATTTTTCTCCTTTGTATTAGTTTTATCTGTATTATTGTCAATTATAAATAATTCCCTCAATCAACATGAATTCATTAGAGCAAAATAATTCGAATAGAATAGGTTCTTGGCAACAATAATGAAAACTTTTCATCCATTGTTGATAACATTTTTCACGATGGGAATAAAAACTATATAAGAGTATATGTCAAATATAATAGTCTTTAAAAAGTTCCTTCCATTTCATTAACTTTAATTAAATGAGATTATATATCGAATATCGAATTTTTCTCCGCTATCAACGAAAATTGTTCGATAAAATGTACAATAAAGTTAACTAAATTATTATACTAATTCAGTTGCCGAAAGAAAAATTATCTGATTTTTTATCTAATTTGTTTTAATAATATTTATAGGCTTAGTTACAAGTAATATTAATAACATTTGATGGTCTTTAGTTTTTTGATACTTTTTATTTAAATAAGTTTGGAAAATGAACTGTTTATAAAGATCTTAATTTAAATCTTTCCAACTTATTACGAAGAAGAAAGGTTGGTAATAGAAGTTAAGAATAACATGTAAATTAAAAATTTAAAGAAACATACGGTACCAAATGAGGTATAAACGGATAAACGGATTTTTAATTTTTCGAGATGTTATTTGATCTCATAGAATACTACTTGTAAAATTTGGAGTTCAATTTAAAATATCAAGTTTCTATATCATTTAAAATGTTGGCTGAGAATAAGTGCTGGAAGTTCTCAGTCGGCTGAGAATAAATGCTGAACCAATTAATTCATATGCAAACATCCATACATATACAAACCATTCCAAGTTAAGGAGATATACAAGGATTGAATAATACTAGGGATTTTAATAAAACTTTATAAATACATTTTTTGATTAACAAAGTTCCCAAAAAGCACAAGAAAATCCAAGGTCATCGGGCTTTTTATTATTATTCTATCGTTCAAAGTTGGCGGAAAAAATGATGAATCATATAGATTATCCTTTTCGATTGGATATTTCTATATCAAAAAGTCTCGAAAGTGTGATAAAATCTATCTAAAATATTTATACAATCTTGTAGTTTTTAATAATAAAATAAAAATATAAGGTTGTCGATGATATAAAAACAAAATTTTATCCATCATTAATAATCTATCATTTAATGAACAGAGACGACTATAGTTAGAGTGTTGATGATTGAAGAGCGATATCTATATTATCAAATTTATAAGCATCACTTGCCCACAATATTTTATATATTTTTGTAGTTGCGTGGTATTGTAAAGCTAAAAATAACTCATTATTTGACTACAAAGCATGCATTAAGTTTATATGTATGTACCGTGCAATAAACCAAAATTTTTTTTCAATACTGTAAGTTCACAATCAACTTAATCACGAACAAGATATCCAAAATATACAGAGGGCTCCTGGCGCAGCACACTTTACATCTACAACATTCATTAAAATCTATAAAATTCCTGATTCCTGAATTTATCATTTGTTTAAGGGCAGATCAAGGTATAATCAGGCCCTGGTTATTTTAAACAACCACCTATTATATGCGTATTGAGAATTTAAACATAGAGGATATAAAAATAACTAAAGTTGTTTCCAGATATTTTATGTAAATTGTAAAACCATCTCGTCTCGACTGGATAAAATCCTAAAATATACTGTTTAGGGAATACGGTCTATGTTCTTTTTTCAGAATATAGTTAAAAACAATTGCAATATAGTAGGGAATAAAGAAATTAAAATATATATACAAAATGTATGTGTATTTCATATGGTTTAAATCAGATAAAATAATTTCAGTATGCTACGAAACATTTAATGTAAGTACTTAAATAATTTAAGTAAATTATATATAATTTTGTGGAATGTTCTCACGTCTTCGGCTTATATTTTGCAAAAGTATTATAGAGCTTTAGGGAATATGTAGTTTAAATTTTATTTTTTACCCGACTGTCAAAGAGTGGTTATGTTTTTTACGAGTATGTATATATGTATGATTTAGACAGTTAAAGTTCCTTTTATTCGCCTTAGAAACCAAAGTGTGTGTTTAAAGGTGTTTAAAAAAATCTTGAATTTTTGAAGCAAGATATTAATACGTTAATAAAAAGAAATTTACCAAATCTATCGAGTAGATATGATATCAAAATAAAACTTATTCAAAGGGGATTACAAAAAAAAATACAATAAGTTATACTTACGTTTAAATTTAATTTGGAATAATAAATTGGATAAAAAAATTTTAATATAGTATAATAAGAGGGTCTTTTTAGTGTCGGGACACTAAAAAGTCTAAAATAAAATAAATAATTAAAAAATAAAAACACGATTGTGTCAATTAAAATCTGAAAAGAAACATCGGGGCCCATTAATATCTAGACCGAATAAAATCTTCCCAATGATGGACCCCGACTGTTGAAGTCGCTATATAAACAACTGGACTTGTTTCTTTCTTTTTAGATTTTATTTAACCCTCTTGATAAAACTATCTTTAAAAATAAATCAAAATCGGTTCATCCGTTTAGGAGCTACGAAGCCACAGACAGACACAATGTGAGACATGCCAAACTGATAAAACCCCTCTTTTTTTGTCGGGATTTACCCGAATCGCAAAAACTAATCTAGTGAATTAAATTATGTAATTACGTAAGTCTGTAAAAATGCGTATAATTTTTCATCGTCTCGAATTTGATTTTCTAATTTTTTTTTTCAACAGGTATTTATTCTTACTTTTTACTTTTTACTTTGTGTATTTATTTAATAAACATTTTGTGTAAAATTGCTTATTTAATTATATTCTACATTTTGTTTAGGATAATTTCTTTGAAGTAGGTAGGTAGATTGTATATTATTTTATTTTATTAATTAGCGGCTGTCCTTACCTAAGCATAATACAAAGCACACAATTTTAATATGAGAGACACTTAGCAGAGATTGAATTTGTAGAACCTGTAAAGAAAAATGTTATAGATAAAGAGCTACCATTTATATTTGTGTGAAAATTTATAAAAGTCAGTTGACTGGTAGATTGATAAATGATGATAAGACAAAACCTTTTTCCTATACAGGAAGTAATTTAATTAAAACTAGAATATCCACTGATAAGCAAGAATTTGGGTGTAAAACGATTAAGATCAAGAAAAACAATTATTAACACGATAAATTTTGTACTTTGAAACACTAAAGGAAGCTTATTTCCACTTTACTTGAAAGCAAATGCACATGGATATTCATTCTTTACGTTGCTTGCTTTCTAGTAATTATAATTGGTGTCTCATAAACAATCTATCAAAAAATTAAAGAATGGACGCAATGTATTATACATTGTACTCTTGCCTCTACATCTTACCCCAAAATATAATTATTACAGCATATATTTTGATACCGTAATTTTTACGGTCGTTCAATAGTACCTGGGACCTTTGTACAGGTAGTAAATAAAACACTTTCTTGTCTTACTTTTTTGCGATTTTTGTTATTCATATTTTTTTATAGTTAAACGCCAATAGGCATTTTTCATGAAAAACAGAAATGCTTTTTGTTAATTTTTTATGAAAATATAAGTCGAGTAGAGCCTGTAACTCGAAAATTACGCATTTTTAACAATAAAAACACTATGAAAAAATTGTAAAAAAGTCACAATATTTGAAATAATTTCAAACGATTTTTTTTTGTCTCACCGCACACGTGATCTGTGATGTCAATCCGACAAGCAATGACAATAAAACAGTGTCAACAGTCCTATTAATATATCAATATTATCAAGTTTAAATGACGTCAAACCAACCTTCGTGTAACTTCGTGTGTTTCCGGATCATTTTCGCCAATATGAATTTTAATGATTTTCATTGTCTGTTTTCTCGGTCATATGGATCCAAAAAAAATTGGGGGAAAAAATTAGCCCATTTATCAAGACATTTACTTTCATTTAAAAAAAAGAAAAAAAAAAGTGAAAAAGGTCTATTGTGGTAAAAACCAGCCGAGATGGCTCCATGATAAGATTAAAAACATCAACCGTTTTTTGAGATCGGTTTGGCGAATGTTTACACTTCCATTTCTACAATCTACTTTCTATATTCTAAATTATATTCACTGTATAAAAACATAATTACATGGGAAGTGTTTGTCTTGTAGTATACTTGAAACCACTGAAGTGTTTTGTAGCGTAGAAACTGGCTATGTTTCAAACAAGAATGAGGTAAATAAATTACAAAGAGAAACGGCGCGTTGTTTTATAAAAACTCGTTATTTTCTTGGATAATTAATTTTACAACTGCAGTTTTTTAAATCCTTATCGGTGAAAAATAAAATAAAATGTTACGAAAGAAAATTTTATTATTATTTTTTATTAATTTAAATAAAACTTTTGTCATATCGAAATGAAATTAGTGGAAATAAATCATACACTGGAAGGAATCACTTTAATGTTACGTTACACAACTTATCCCAGTATCGGCCAAAAATTTTTTTTTAATTAAAAAAAAAAAAGTTCGAAAATATTTTATTTTTCTAAGTATTCCTGTCCATGATTTTAAGTTAATGATGTTTTAGTAATTTTTTTATTGAAATAACCATAAAACAAACAAAATTATCACTGAATAAAAACCAATTCAGTGGAAAATGTTTTGACTTTGTTGTTGTTGCTTTAGATTATTTAAAATTTTAAAGTTGTGCTTTCAAGCATAAGCAAAGGGTGTGTCAAATTGGATTAATTCATTTGGGAATATAAATAACTATCCAAAGTTTAACTTACTTGAAGAAAAATGTTGTAGCGTTTTTTAACATTCATAGAATTCTATAGATTCTCTTCATAATCCTTTACAAGCAAAATTTCTTTTCATAATCCTTTAAAAAATATTAAAGAATAGAAATATTAAGATGTAGAATTGAAACCTCATTTTCTCGTTGGTAAACCATGTCACAATTCTTGGTATAATTATGTAAAATTTGAAAATGTAATTTCGTCGATTAGTTGATAGTATTTTTTATAATTTGCTCAATTCATTTAGTTATACAGGATCATTTTGAAGGGGAATGAAAATACTGTATTCAGTGTTTTTAATTGGGGGGTCCTCATGGTCAAACAGTTACCAATTTTAGTTTTTTTAATGGATTTATGCTTTTCCTGTTCTTTGCTGCACAAAAAGCCAAATTTAAAAGGTTTTTTTCACTATGCCTCAATTTTAGGTATTTGATTTTCAGGGCTAAAAACTGAAAGCATTGTATAAAAATCAAGTTGCGTAGCATAAGTAAAGAAATACTGCTTAGAGTAATTCGACGCTTTAACCAATGGATTTTCTATGTTTAGCAACAGCAATATTCTACAGATACATTTTAGAACTAGAAAAAACTTTATAACTGAACATTAAGATTGTTGTCTCGCTATGGGCATAGCGCCAAAAAAATTCTAGAATATTATAATACAATTACCAAAAAAATTCGAGATAATCTTAATTTAAGTTCGGAAAATTAACACAAACAGCTTAGGAGAGGTTGTGTACTTAACAAATTTGTTAATTCTAGAAAAAAAAACTAACAGTCAGATATTTACGAAAAACTAATTGAACATTGATGCCTTTATTCTTTCTGAGTTAAAAAAAAACAACAACATTATTGACGGTTTTATTATTGAGATATAATAACGTAAAGTTAATCAATTTTATATTTGTATTTAACGGAAACGACTATAGATGGATTGTGGTTGAAGAGAGATAACTATATTAACAAAATTTCAAACAACATTGTATGAGAGATATAAATAGCATATTATTTCATATTATAATCCAAAAAAATTTTACAATATTGTAGGTACACAAACACCTTAATGTTCTTTGGTTTAAAAAAATATACTCTTTTTCATGGATCCAACACGGAGTTAATGAATGGATCAAACGCCACTAGCTAGTGAATATGGCTTATCTTTCTCTTATGTTGTAAAAATAACAAAACAAAATCGAAAGAATAACAACAATAATTAAATAAATTTGTATATTCATAACAGAAATTTTACTGCAAATATTTATTCACAAGAGATTACAGAAAAACAGTTGTTGTGCTTTGTTGTTTATGAAATTAAATAAATATATTTATATGAGATTAAAAATAAAGTTTATCCTTTTAAAAAATAACGGGAATTCAGGTAATTTGTTCTGTAATTTTTTTAAATTACTGGGAAGAAATTTAATAGAATAATTTAATAAACTTGCAACCATATCTTTCGTTGACATTAAATAATATTGACACAGTGATACTTTTTTCTTTAATTCTCTCGTTCTGGTGCTCCGTTCGACAAATAGTTATTTTCGGTTCGATGTTCGAACCCATTCTAGATATTGGTTACATATCTCCTCTAAGTATAGCACCTTTTTTTTAATCATGTTATCCAAAAACGCTTTATTCAAGAAATATTCAACCGGAAAGTTAAAAATAGGAACCCCTTTTTGTCATACAAAAAGAGTGAAGGTCTCGGTAGAAAAGATTTATCATAGTACTTGTTCCAGTTACTTTGAACGAAGTGAATTTGCTATATTAATTTTAAAATATAGATTGATTGGTATGTTGGGCTTAGAAAGTTTCCCCAGACCGAATTCTTAGAATGAAATTTCTTTTAATGATATAAATTTCTAAACAAATTTTTTGTTTGTTTCAGGTAAGCTCCTCTAGACGTTTTGGCTGTGATGAAAATACGAAGAAAAAAATTGGAAGCGGTTAAGTTTATCATGTCAAAAACTTTTTCCCTTACATTCCATATACAGAAATGAATAATTGAAAATTTTAAAATAAATTACATTTAATGTACAACTTAGAACAATAATTAAATAATAATAGTTTTCTATAATTATTATAAAAGTATTTCAACTCTTGATAAATTTCTTTATAGTGTTAAGGATTTAGAATGTTTCAAAAAGTTATGTAATAGCAATTTATAAGAATAATTATTATAATTAAAACATTATTTATTATAAGTTTATATATATTTTAGTTGAGAGCTTATTTAAATCTTCTTTTAAAACTTTAGATATATATTATATTATTTATGCATAGCGGGGAACACGTCGTACCTCGGATTACAATTTAAAGTATAACGTGGATAACTCAGTGTTGAAAAAGTAATTCGATCAATTTGATTCCCTAAATAAAACGAGTGTCGTGGGACACCCGGTATTAACTATGTTCCTATCTTATCTTCGTACATTGTAAATGTAGCACAAATTTATTAAATTATTTTTCTGAAAACTTAAGGTATATTTTTAGAAGTCAAATACTTGTTTTATTCTTTTAGAATTTTAGCCACTTTAACTTTTTAGTGTATCAATTTAATCTATGTCCTTATAGGTACTTCTGATTTAGTAGCAAACCTAATATGTGCCCACATACATTTCGTTTGACCAGAATATTTATTATGACATAACATAAAATTTGTTTTCCCTTTCTTTAAATTATCTCTATTATCTTTAACTTCTGATAACTCATCCTACCTGTAATCCTTGATTAGTGGTACAGAGCGTTCCTTTGATCCAAAGTGAATGAACGTACGTCTTTTCAAACTTGCCTTCTCTCCATTTTACGTTTATTTAAAAGTGATATATGACAACATTCAACATCTTACCCTATATCGTGTTCGTTAAACCTGCTCTACGTTTTAAAGATAGAAAGTTAAAATGTTATTGTCTTTGTACCTGTAACTATTCTTTCACTTGCACTGTAACCTTTGTACATGTTTTGATTCGAAACACGTACAACCATGTTGCTCTGAAAATACTATTTATCATACGATACGCTTAAAGATATCGGTTTTAAAAAAGTTTTTACTAGACGGATATTGTAGGTAGTAGGGTGACATGTAGTACCAAGTGCGGAATTTCGCAGTGCGAACCAAATCGGTGCGGTACATTTTTAGACCGTGGGTCTATTTTTCGTAATTAAGAAAGAAAAATTTGATATGTTGAGTCATGTACCTCAAGTCAAGCAACGTGCTGTACTACGGATACATGACAATAGGTTTCTCTTTTCTTATTTGTAACCATGTTTAAGCCAACATAGCAAAACTAACTTGTAACGATTTATTAAGCCGTGAATATTGCATGTTGCAAGGAGAACTTTTGGGTACAATCGATGGGGTTTGCCATAGGTACACGAGGTTGTGATCTATTATAAAATATGATATTGTACGCTTATTACAAATACTGTTTCAAGGATCACAGTAGGGGAAACACATACTCAAAATAAGAAATAAAAAAAACAAATTTCAATCAATTATTTAATCAATTGAAAAACACATTGTTTTCAGGAATCCTAATAGCCCCCAATAGCGCTCTGGTATTAAGGATATAAGATTAGGATATAAGTATTCATCGTATACGGTTTTTGTCGATATCCCATCCAACGGACAAAGGGACTCGTTTTTTTTTTTTTTTTTAAATATCGAAAGCGGAGAAAAAAAATATTTTGAAATTTTCTTAAGGAAATTTTCTTGAAAAATCAGTCGAATCTTTATGTTTTTTGGTTCCTTTTTTCCTAACTATGATCAATACACACACGACAATCTGGTTTATTTTGCGATTCAAAGAGAACATTAGCTAAGCAAAGAACAATGAATAACCAAGGTCCTCTCTCGGAACAGCAATTCTTTAATGGAATAATGAAGTGTTACTACGAACTTTTTTCGATAAGCTTTAATAAACTCACGTAACACCAATATAATGTAATACAATTGATATATCAAATATAATTCATTTTAAACAAACGTATTACAATAAATAAATTTTTCCAAGAACGTTAATGTTTTGTAAACGCGAATATCATGTGTGCTGGAATAAATACTAATATTGAAAGAGTTTCTTCAAGTATAATGGATATAAATAAAAATCGAAAAGTTTAAGTTATTGTATACAATTGTGTTGTTATAACACGTTAAATGTCTTGTTGAAATATATTACCTATGTTTGAATAATTTGATTTTTTTTAAAAATTAATCGTTTGGAATGAGTAATCGGTTTATTTTTGTGGTTTTTGGGGTGGTGATAAATTTTTCGAGGTTTATTTTATGAAAAAAGTTTTATAGTAAAATTAAACTTTGAAACTGAAGTCACCAAACAGTAAACAAACGTTAAAATAATGCCCAGTTCTCAATAGGCAACATCTCAAAGTTGGGAAATCGTCATTTTCGAACAGTTATTATTAATTAATAGCTCGACCTATGCGGAATTCCGCTTCGGTAGTTACCGTAGCCCTTGGCTACTCTATATACCCGTGGCTAGCACCAACAAACAAATTTCGTCAAAAGTCAAAAGTCCTTAAATTACCATTAGGAGAACATTAAAAATAGTAACTATATGCCTAAAAAATAGTATTGGGAGAGCATTTGTAAGCTCTAACATGTTTGCCAAATAAACTTGAAAGCTAACTTGCCTAATAAATCAACGGTGTGATTTTTTTTAGACCGTGAGTATATTTTTTGTCAAACCTGAAAATGAAGAGCGAAATATGCAATTGGATAATGGAATAAGGAAGATAAGATAAGGGAAAATAGCTTACAAAAAAAGCTTGCTACAGTGATAATATACAAATATTACCAAATCGGTTGTTTAGAAAATTGAAAATTTTGTATAAAATTATTTATATTTGCAATTAAACCAGCTCTACCGCTGGTTTTCGTAATTTATCAACATACGCATTAAATCAATAAGAATCCTTAGCTTATACACTCAAACATATTACCAAAAATATCCTTTTTCCCCCAAAACTACAACACCTTGTATCTAGAACTAGAAAAGAATGAAATACATGTTTTTATTAGATGAAGCTTTCATTTCGAAACGTAAAGTTATCGTAAAATTTTTGATTTCGGTTTTTGCTGTACAAACCACAACTTTCTATCAGCTTGTATCTGCATTTTATGTTTGAGTCTGAAGAAAATATTTTGACATTAAGAACATGTAAGCAAATTAATGTTTTGAATATTTAAAACAAACAATCTTCCAACTACCTATACAGGATGGATCATTTTAATTTATTATGGCGCTAATAGCTCATTTTGTAGTGAACCAATCAAAAAATAACTTAAATAAAAGATGAAGAGTGTGATGGGGGCACATCTTATTCTGATCTATCAGATTGGACCTAGTTCTTCAGGTAGCTTTAATAGTCAATTTAGTTCCTAAAAGGCAAGAGAAAGATCACATTAAATTAGAAAGTTGATTCTCACAAAAAAAACTATATATTTTCTCGAAAATCGATAAATTCCGGAGGAAATGTAACTTAAAAAATGTCATTATAGCATTTAATCGAAAGAAAGTACGCTAGCTTTAGAAAAATTTTATAGACAAATGTTATCTAGGTAAATTTTTAAGATCCTTTGACGATCAAGGTCAAATGCCCTTGAAACTTGAATTTAAGGTCAAAGTCATGTACACAAGCGAATTTCTTCTATTGGACTCGACAACTTTTGGCTAAACCATTTTTCTGTATTTAGAGTGTGTTTTTCAATTCCTGCGAAAGCTAACAATTTTCGAAAAAATGCTTTAAATAAAAAATGTTATTTTTTTATGAGGTTCAATTTTCTAATTTAAAGTGTTATTCTATCTCATCTTTTCGGATGTAAATTGACTATTAAGGTGATTATAAACCTACAGTATTGTAAAAAAAAAGTTTTGGTTTATTGCACGGTACATACATAAAACAAATAGATGCTTTGTAAACAAGTAATGAGTTATGTTTGGCTTTACAATACCACGCAACTACAAAAATATATAATATATTGTGTGCAAGTGATCCTTATAAATTTGATCATATAGATATCGCTCTTCGATGAACTTTATATCATCGGCAACCTTATATTTTTATGGTATTATTAAAAACTACAAGATTGTCTAAATATTTTAGTTTTTTATCACACTCTCTAAATTTTTTGATATAGAAATATCCAATTGAAAAGGATAACGTATATTATTTATAATTTTTTCAGCCAACTTTGAACGATAAAATAATAATAAAAAGCCCGGTGACCTAAGATTTTTTTGTGATTTTTAGAAACTTTGTTAATCAAAAAATGTATTTAAAAGTTTTATTGAAATCCCTAGTATTATCAATTCTTGCATATCTCCTCAAAGCAACCCGGAGAACTAACTTCAATCATGTCGGATTGTTAAAGTTATTTTTTTGACTGGTTAACTACAAAACGAACTATTAGCCGTAATAGATTAAAAAGATCCATCCTGTAGGTATAATAATAATTATCTCATTTAGTTAACCAGGAATGTATCTCACACAATACATTACGTAACACACAAGTCATAAACTAAATAAAGTTCCTAAATATACATACGAACATCATTTTCATGATGAGATTTAATACCCACAAAATTTATATGAAAAGTTTTTGTGAACACAAAACACTTCATTAGTTTACAAGAAAAGAGAATTGTAGTAATTTAACATTAAAGTGGTTAAAAGTGCCTTTGTAAATAAATGCCATATACGTGATTTTACTATTTGTAATGTGATTTTCTTCTTTATTTAAAATATTGTTATTGTTATTTTGAAGGTAATCAGTTTATATTTATATTATTAAATTAAAACTTTAAAGTTACCCTCGACTTAAAACCAGGTCTGATTGATTCTACACGGATGAATCGACTTTGATTTTTTGAAATATATTGAACTCCAAAAAAGACAACATTATATGACCATAGAAAAGAGAATTTTTTACATTACAAAACTTAAAAACAAGTAATTTAAAAAATGTATAATAAATATAAATAAAAATAAAACTCGTTGTTTAGACCACGGATTTTTTGCGTTTCCGTACTGACATTCCTACAAGTTTAATTCAAATTGTCCTGAAAATCACCGCTTTCATTTTCACTGATATATGTAACTCGATTTGCTTTTTACGAGAAGTAAAATAAAAAAAATAAAAAAAAACAATTAAAATCGCAAAAAGCGAAGTAAAGCTACTTTTTTGTTATTTGGACTTAGGGGAGTGTGAAACTATGTTTTGCAAGCAGAAAAAGCTGTGCTCCCTGCGTTATAGGTGAAAAACTGAAAAAAGCCCGAAAATTTGGAGCACAACTAATTTTTGCTTGCCAAACATAGTTTCACAAATAGCATACCAAAGGATTCAAATAGGGATCCAAATATAGTACCAAAAAAGTAGCTTTACATCGTGTTTTTTGTTAATGTAGAATTTCACTAGTGTATATTGAATATGATTAACTTTTATCTGATATTTCATTTCAAGTTGATATTCATGGATAACCTCTATTTTTACATCATATCATTTTGAATGTTTTATATAACCTCTAATCTTTAACCCGCAACATTGATAAATGCAAAACGTTTAGACAATTTTGGGGGTTCAAGTTCAATTATTATAAATAAAATTTGCATAACATATAAAATGAACGTGTATATGACATATATGATGTTGGCAGATTTATATAATTGGGCGTTTTTGAAAAAAAAATGTTTTATTACTTTTTTTGACAAAAATTTTCGTAAAACGTTGTGTAACGTCATAATGTTAATTAACAATTGTATACAGTGTATACTATTCAATTAATATTATTACGTCACAACGATGTTTTACGAATATTAATTTTTCGGTCGTTTTCGTTTATCTTTTAAAAAGTTCTTTTAAAACTGTCTATAATTTTAAAATTATTATGAAAAAATAAAAAATAAAAACAGTTTATAAAACTTTGGTCTTTCCATTTTTGTCCGAGAAAAATTTGGTTCAAAATCCCAATTTTTAAATTCAAATATTAATCCATAGATGTCATATTCCCAAAACTATACTGGTTATTTTACAGAATTTAATTAAAATATAATATTCTAATGTTTAAATATAATTTCCTTTTAATAAGCAAATAAGTAAAAATGCGTTGCTCCAAAAATTGAGGCGAAGCTGGGGATACAACGACAATACCAAGAAAGCTGCTTTGTATACATACCTTTTTCTATGTTACAACGAACGCATGTAATGATTAACAGTGGGAATCATTTCCCAACTTGATATTAAATCATATCTACAATTACTCTAGGTGCCTGGGTTGGATGGTTTCATTTTCAATGGTTTTTAAATGTTGTCGTGATATTTGTCGCTCAAGTTGACCCGTGAAAAGTTTGATGAACGTGAAAACCTAAAAAACAAAAATATTGTATAACTGAATGAAAAAAAAGTAGGGGAGACCGAGGCTGCTTGATGAAAATTTAACATTTATGCCTATAATCCTATATCTTGGAAATATAATTACGTCGTTCCTATCTTTAAGACTGGCGAAAAGTCCACAATTTCAAATTATCGACCTATTTCCATCCAGTCTGTATTCCCAAAACTGTTAGATTTTATAATATGTGAGAAACTGCGTAGTGATTTACAATTCACTATCATACCTCCACAACATGGTTTTTGTCCTAAAAAAACAACTATTACCAACCTTCTTACTTTCCAAAATTTTATTTTGGACAGCTTCAACTCTGGACATCAAGTAGATGCAATATATTTAGACTTTGCAAAAGCTTTCGATAAAGTAAATCATTTTTTACTTATTTCAAAATTGATAGCCCTGGGTATCTCGGAACCGTTTAGTAAATGGTTGCGCAGTTATCTAACAAATAGACAGCAAATCCGGTGTCCCCCGGGGATCCCATTTAGGCCCTCTTCTATTCCTTATGTTTATAAATGACATTTCGTATATTTTTCCAGATTCCAATTTTTTACTCTTCGCTGACGATCTTAAAATATACTCTAGAATCTCTTCTATTTCCGATTGCAGCAAGCTTCAATCGACATTAAACAATCTTATTGCTTGGTGTTCCTCAAATTATCTTCATTTAAATATTTCCAAATGTTCTATTATTCCCTTCTCTCGTCTTCATCAGCCAATCCAGTTCTCCTACTATCTAGCCAAATCTCCTCTCTTTAGGGTAAGTTGTGTCAAAGACTTGGGTGTAATATTTGATAGCAAGCTTACGTTTAATAGTCATATACTTTAGTAAGAAATCAGGCCATGAAAATGTTAGGCTTCATAATACGAAATTCGTACAACTTTAAAAACCCTCTTAGCTTTGTTGTTTTATATAAAGCATTAATTCAACCAATTCTTGAATACGCTTCCCCAGTATGGAATCCTACTTACCTTAATAACAATACACTCCTTCAGTCCGTTCAAAACAAATTCCTAAAAAAACTTGCCTTCAAATCTAATCTAATACCCGACCATAACTCCTATACTGTCCTTAGAAACATGTACAACATCCCTACCCTCCAATCTAGAAGGGAATACTTTGATATTATTTTTATATTCAAATTACTCCACAACCTCATCGATTCCCCTGAACTCCTTTCCCTTTTACAACTTCAAGTCCCTTCTATTACACTTAGAACCCCAAAACTATTTTACATCCCACCTTAGAAATCCAATTGCATGCTTTCTTCCCCTATGACCCGAATGATGTTGAGATGTAATGACATAGGCATTAGTTTAGATCTGTTCAATTCTAGCACAAGCATTATAAAATTCAAAAATATACTTCGCTCTCATATTAGCTAAATTTGTTACTGTTATTAATTTATATTTATATTATTACATTGTTCATAATTAATGTTATTTTCATAATTATTGTTTTTGTTATTATTATTGTTATTATCATTATTATTTTAATTGTTAAATCTTGATAGTTTTTACATTTTTCTATTTCTGTTATTTATTTCTTACTACTTGCACATAAATTTTTGTATTATTTTGTGTAAATGGATTTGTTCCGTAAACAAATAAATAAATAAATAATCAATAGTGTTGGAATAATTATAGTATAAAAAAACATAAGAAGCATTTGTAATTTTCTATTTTTCAAAAAGTCAACAAAAAAATGGGAACAGATGGGATAACTTCAGAATATTTATAAAACGATGTTCTAATATTATTTAAAAACTTTAACATTCCCAAAACTTTTACAGTTTAAAGCTTTATTTTTATTTTTCAACTTTGAAAACCATTAATTTTGTACTTTTTACACCAAAAATGAAAAAGATATTTTTTGTTTAAAATGGATCCAAAAATGGTTTTAACAATTCTAGAATAGTCTATTTTATACCCCATAATCATTAAAAAAAAGTTCTTAATAAACCATTGGAAAATGCTTAGATCTTCATCGACTCAGAAAAGTGTCCAGGCACTTACACTAATTTGGTTATAAACCATACATATCTACATTTTAATTATAAACATTCACGTGAATTTCTCTTGAAATTCTATGTTAAATTAGACAGAAATATAAATTATGTCAATTTGACATTTTCGGTTCGACTATTGAACAAAATAAACAATAACAAACAAAATGATCATTTACTCCGATTGATCATTTGACGTAAACACATCAAATACTGATTTATTTGTAATGAGAAATTTAAATAATTCAAATAAAATACATTAATGGCAAAAACATTTTTAACCGACTTCAAACAAAATCGGAGGAGGTTATTAATTCGACTGTATTTTTTTTATATGTGTTACCTCAGAACTTTTGACTGGGTGAACGGATTTTGATGATTTTTTATCTGTTTGAAAGCTGGTGCTTCCCGTGTGGTCCCATTCCATTTTGGTCCAGTTCTGACAACGACACCCATGAGAAAACTATAAAAGTCTTAAATAAATTTTCAGCAAGTATACACGACAAGAGGACGAATAACTCAATATCAAGCCGATTTCTATGATTCTTTTTTTAGTGACAAATTAGTTAGTGTACTTCAGATTCAGTAAAAATCACAAAATAAAAAAAAACTTTTAACAGAAAGAAAACCGACTTCATAAAAATAAATTAATATGCACTAAAAAGTAAAAAAATAACGATAATATAATGTAGTTAAAATTATTATTATTTTTGGAGTCGGTGTCAGCCAAGCTAATGTAGCAAACTGTTCTGTCAGAGTTGTTTCCTTTAAAAGCTCCGCTTTGTATAGAAACCGGTTTATTTATATGTGTGTAACTTTTTTTTTTTACTTAAGAGAGTATTTTCTGTTATACTAAGAAACATTTTTATGTAAATTGATTTTCTTTGAAATTTTAAAATGAAAAAAAGAGTCCCCTTTATGTCAAAATTTTATTCTTTTTCCGATGGTTATTGAAGTGTTCATAATAATTTATTCTAGTGATGTGCGAATACATAAAAAAAAAAATCAAAAAAAAATATTCTTGCATCTGTAAAAATACACAAAATAAATTTTGTCTTTTTAATCTTAAAACAAAAAAAAGGTTGTTAGATCTCGTATCTCTTTTATTTCTGATACGATAATATATTATTATCGTATCAATGGTTGGTTGTAACATAAATTATTTCAACAAAAAGAACATTTTCAGGGTTTTATTTTTTTTGTTCCAAGCTTATTTTGTAACAGAAGATGCATGCGTTAGCAAGTCGTGGTGGGTATGACCTTAATAGAGACTAATTGGTCTACCCTATAGAGATCTTGATCAAGCAGACCGTAAACCCAAATAACGAAATGAAATCTCTAAGAACAGTTTTACTTTGCTGTATAAGAGTAAAGTAAGTATGGGGATTCAAAAATTATATTATAATTAACCGACGTTAATTTTACACCTACTTTTAGTTTTTACTGTATGAAATAATTGTAGTAAAAAAAACATACTTCAGATTTAGTAGTCAACCCTATAAATGAGTACATTACGTTTGGTTTGATTAGGATATTTATTACATTACTTAAAAATTGCATTATACTTAATTTAAATTATCTCTGTTTTCTTTAACTTCTGACTTTCACAACTCAATTTTTTTAAATGATAAAACTCAATTTTATAAATTGACAATTATAAAAAGATTTTTACATTTTCTCAAAATTCATGGCAAACTGAATTGATTGAAAAAGTTTTAGTTTACTAGGTAACCTGGATGTCGGTTTTTGCTTTTAACTTCCAACGAACAAACAAATATCGTGCGATAAGGAACATAATTCCAATAGTTCCAAAAAATTTTGTTTTCTATTTTCGGAGTAAAAATAATAACCTTCTATCAAACTAATTTTCTAAGCGTGTGTATATATAGAATATGTGAAAATAAATTGCCTACATACATCTAAAGGATTATACTTTTGCTTCGGTTGGCTGGTTGGTAATATTGGTCGAATTTATACATTTCGATGATGTGACATGAATGATTGTGATTAATTAGAATTAAAAATATTAGTTTGTATAAGAAAAAACGAAAATGTGAAAAAGTAAATGATTTTCTGGTTTAGTTGCTTTCGTCTCCTATTACCTTATTTCACTTTCCACAAAAAAAATATAGACATCATGTTTTATGTTATTTGGTTGAATTGTTTCTCTTACGTTATATTTAATTTAGAGGTTTCGATTCCAAAGACTAGAAAAGTTTAGAAAAGAACACAAAGAACGTTTAACTGTAAAAACTGAGAAAAGTCCGAAAATTTTGCAGTTTTTCTCGTGTCACGCAGGTAACAGAACTTTTTTTTTTTGCTTGCAAAACGTAGTTTCACACTCCCCTGACGGTTCCAAATAACATACCAAAAAAGCAGCTTTACATCGCGTTTTGCGTTTTGATGTTCTTATTTGTAATTAGTTACTAGCGTATATAGGGTGTTCTGTTATTGATAGCAGGTTATCAAGACAAATGGAAAAGCTCTTTACCAAATTTCGATCTGAGGCTTGATTCGGGATATGTATCTATGGGAAAAATAGAAAGAGATATAAATTCACAGACCTATCAAATTCATTAAATTAGTAGGTGTCACTTTAGAATATAGAGGAGACTATCATAAAACAAAAAATGATTTAATTGGCTAGCAAATATTAAAAAAAATATTTTCTTGTCTTTATTTATAAAGAAAACAAAAAATTATTTCACAAATACAGCGACACTTAGAAGGTATCAAATTAAACATATGGGAGGATTAAATTGTGTAAGAGATCATCATAACACATGTCTTAGGATAACACAACATCAAAGTTGTTGTGAGCTGCTATCAATAACAGAGCACCTTGTATAGCCACATATTAGGTATCGCAATGAACACAGATAGACCACCTGTGTCACCGCGCCTCTTTGTATTATTTCAAAGGATACTTGATCTCTATTCAACCTTCCCTAATAGAAAGAATATTTTGAAGGTACTTAAATATCTATTCTGAGAATACATTGAAAAAACAAGTGAAAACAAACAATTGACTGAGTTAATTGATGAAATACCATGCATAAATAGTATTGATTACTCTATCACATTGCGTTAACATATAATATGTAATACATACTATACAATTTACGTCAAATTTGCGCCCTCGCGGGTAAACAGTGATGTTTACAAAAAAATGTGTCAAACAAAAGTTGTTTATTTTTTGATAAGGTTGTTTATATTTTTTACATTTAAACTTTTGTTCTGTCTCTAACGGCTTACAAGATGGGCCCTACTGACCCATAGCTCAAGACCCAATTGACCCATTTTGCTTATTTACGAACTCGTCCTAACTTTTTACGCCCTGAGTACGCGGTAAAAATTTCAGCTTGATATCTTTTTTCGTTTTTGAGTTATCATGCCCACAGACGGACGGACGGACGGACAATCGGAAATGGACTAATTAGGTGATTTTATGAACACCTATACCAAAATTTTTTTGGTAGCATCAATATTTTTAAGCGTTACAAACTTGGGACTAAACTTAGTATACCTTGCATATTACATATATGCATGGTATAATTATACAAGTACCTACATTTTGCTCATTTACGAACTCGACCTAACTTTTTACGCCCTGAGTACGCGGTAAAAATTTCAGCTTGATATCTTTTTTCGTTTTTGAGTTATCATGCCCACAGACGGACGGACGGACGGACTTTCGGAAATGGACTAATTAGGTGTTTTTATGAACACCTATACCAAAATTTTTTTGGTAGCATCAATATTTTTAAGCGTTACAAACTTGGGACTAAACTTAGTATACCTTGCATATTACATATATACAAGTACCTAAATTCAAGTTGCATTAGTTACATTCTGCTACGCAATGATATATCTCCCATGAGGTTCAATGTTTTATTTTAATACTTTATTTTTCAATTTATAATTATTATAATTTGTTATAATTGTTTCAATCCGTTTTCAACGTTTATTCGTTTTCAACAATTTTAATATATTGAGATTTCTATAAATATGTTTCGGTGGTCAGATAATATTAGTGTTTTAATAATTGAGATAATTAAAGATAATTGGAGTTAAACGGTATATTGGACATTTATAATTGATATGTAAATTTGATGTTTTTTATATTCAATATTCATACCGTCTCTGGAATAATTATTTAACAATGCCCTCTATTGCTCTTGATAACTTTTGGATAAAGAATTTTTTTTGTAATTAGCGTGCCTTCTTTCGATTAAATTCAATAATGGCATAGTTTTAAGTCGCTTTTTCTTCAAAAGCTGACGATTTTACGAAAAAAATTATTTAGATGAAAAATGTTAGTTTTTTATGCGGATGAACTTTCTAATTTAAAGTGTTATTCTGTCTCACCGTTAAGGATCTAAATTGGCAATGAAAGAAACCCGAAGAACTAGGTCCAATCTGATGACAGAACATGATATGCCCCGTCAAACTTTGCAACTTTTGTTTAGGTTAGTTTTGGGTTGGTTAACTTCAAAACAGGATATTTAGATGTATAGATTAAAATGGCCCACCCTGTATACAAATGCTTTTTCAGTTAAACAAAACAACATCATAATACTATTTTAATCCTAAAAACTTTAATTTGAGCCTTATTAAATTTGTTCTGGACGTTCTTAACGCTTATATATGGCTTATAGCAACCAATTGTCATTAGAAGCAATCAGCAATAACGACCAACAAGTACACACTTTCAAAAGTATGCACATACTTTCACTTTAATATAGAAATATATATATTTTATATAACGATTATTGGTTAAAACGACCATCATTGCTGGTCCGTTCATACAGAAGTCTTGCAGAAACTAGTCAAAACGGATTTAGGAATTATTATTGCAATACTGACAACAATACTTGAAAATATTAACGGCGTCGGCTATGACACATCTTCTTTATAGTTCAAAAACACTAACAAAACAACTTTTTAATTGACCTAATTTATGAAGAAATAAACAGCGCTAAATGCAAAGCTCTACTACTACAACTGTATTTTTAATTAATTAAATTGAGTCATTAAATATGCGTAGTTTTATATTTAAACAACTTCTTACATAAAAATCTGTATACAACAAGTGCAAACAAACAATTGACTGAATTAATTGTTGAAATACCATGCATAGTCAGTGTTAATTTCTTTATCACATAACACATACACACATGTTACACATACATACCTGGTATTCAAGTATAGTACATACTATAAAATTTCCGCCTAATTTGCGCCCTCGCGGGTAAACAGTGATGTTTACGAAAAAATGTTTCAAGCAAAAGTTGTTTATTTTTTGATAAGGAACATTTTTTACATTTAAACTTTTGTTCTATCTCTAACGGTTTACAAGATGGATCCTACGGACCCAAGACCCAATTGACTTATGATGCTCATTTACGAACTCGACCTCACTTTTTACGCCCTGAGTACGCTGTGTTTCAGCTTGATATCTTTTTTCGTTTTTGAGTTATCGTGTCCACAGACGGACGGACGGATGGACAACCGGAAATGGACTAATTAGGTGATTCTATGAACACCTTTAGGTGATTTTGTGCGTGGCATCAATATTTTTAAGCGTTACAAACTTGGGACTAAACTTAGTATACCTTGCATATTACATATATACATGGTATAAAAATGTAAAGACTCAAATAGAAAGAGCATTCGTTTACTATGAAAAAAAGTACATGATAAGATTTAATTGTGAAAATAATACAGAATGTACGGTTTAAAGTTACTAACATTCCAAATTTTTTAAAGTGTTCTCTTTAGTTTCATGTTTTAGCATATGTCAGCAAAATGTTTACGTACAATCAAGCAATGCAAACAATTCTAACTTCTTGTAGTCTAGGAGCTAGATGTAAATATACAGGGTGCTTATGAAGTTGACACATGCTTGAAACTCGATAAATAAATGTAATCTAAGAAAATGCTTCAAACGAAAAATGTTTGAGTGGGAAATCCTAGGTAAATTTTGTTTATTGTAAAAATTTTTTACAGTAGTCAAGCAGAAGAACAACTTGACAACTTAAAAATTTTAGCAACCTTTATTAGGATTCATTTTGATATCTAAGATATTATGAAAATATGAAGCTCGGCTAGATTTAAAGCGAAGCTATGATTGTGTATATTAAGTGTTTGCTATATTAATTACTTAGTCGTATTTCAACAACAAGTATTGCCACAAGATTCATAAAACGCAATAATGTGAATGCATCAGTCACCACGCTTAAACTAACTTCGTACTCGCATGCTCAGGCCAACGCTTCTTGGTCTCCCATCACTAGCTCTAATCTATTATTTTTGTTGCTAAGTAGTTAAAATCGTAGACATTTACGTTAGACTGTTATTTTCATTTTTGAGTCTGTGGAAATGTTCCCGCTAAGGGAACAAAGATTTCAACGTTCTACACTTGTTAATGAACTATCTCTCTATATTCGTTGTGTTTATCTTCAGCAATGGCCTTTTTTTATTAATCAGCCTTTTTTTTTGTAGTTTTCTCTGTTTGTTTCCCACTTTTCATCTGACTAAAGCGCCAAATCTCCAAAGATATGGATTGATTTTTTATCGCAGTGCAAATTAACATATTATTTCAAATTTTAAAAATCAATCCCCAATTTCGGGGACAATTTTCCGATCGACTCTTCATAATTTTACAGCACGCTAATAGCCAAACAAACATTCATACTGAATGCTCTCTATATTTACAAATTTGTAATAGAGGAGGGGGGATGTTTTAAGAGAATTAATTGGTTTTTCGATATGTAAATTTTTTTCTAAAAGTATAACACTTTAAAATTACCACATTTATAAATACATTTTAAAAACCACCTTAAGGAAGCTGTTCAATATGAAGGATAAAAGTTTTAAAGTAGGTGAAATCTGAATATCGTTCAAAGTAATAGATACACACAGAGTGACGCAGAGAGCTCTGTGATTTCGAAAACACTATAAATAGAAATTCAATCAAATCAACCCAAATTATAATTTTAGAAAACTGAGTACTGAAGAAAATTAATTGTGTTTTTAAGCATAGTGAAAATACTGTGATATATGGTGATAAATTTCGAGACTCATCTACATAAATGTCTAAGGCTTGATGGATTCCATCCTATTGGATAGTGTCAATATTGAATACCAGGAATTGAGCTTTTGAGTAAAAAAAAAATCATCAATTTTTGTATTTATTTAAATTCTCTCATAAATTATATTGAACTTTTTTAAAAGCAATGCATAATTTAATTTAATTATAATGAGTATAATACACAAAAGAATTCACAGATTACAAACGCTATTTGGACAAAGTCTGCTAATAAGTGACGTTACAATGTTAAAATACAAAAGCCTACGTATTAATATATGAAATTAATAATAATTAATATATAAAATCTAATAAAATTTCAGGTCGGGCACAAGCGTGGCTTTCGAATGCATGCTACGCGCCTTACGGAATGGACGCGCGTTACGTTTTCCATTCGGGTCATATATAGCTGTCTTATTCGTACCAACGGGGAATTCGGAATCCCTCATTCAAGCGTGATAAAAAGCTAACCGAAGTTTCTAGCTGAGCATAATTAAAATTATTACGTCACAACGATGTTATACGAAAATTTTTTCTTCGAGTGTTTTTGTTTCCTTTTTGAAAACTGTATGTAACTTTCAAATTATTACAAAATTAACTGAATTTACTTAGAAGCACAATAAAATTCGACCAAAGCCACAATTTTCACCACTACTCAATTTTTTTAAATGCTTTGAAAAAATTGATAGAATTTCTTTTTATTACGTTTACCAAATCGCACACTTCTCTGTTCCAATCTATCTGTCTGTATTAAAATATTTTAAATCGTATATATTTTCTTGTAAGGCACGTGTTATATTGTAAATGATGAATGTTATAGATATAAGAATTAGTTTCATCTTTTACACGAAAGTTATCTATATTTTCGTGCAGAAGATGAAATAAAGTGAAATAAAGTACTAAAATTTTACATATTTAAAGTTGAACAACTTGAATTTTTTGTTTAAATAAAATTAAATAAAACGTGTTTCTATTTATTGGATAATAAATTCGTTCGCAAAAATATACACAATATGTTTTCTTGGAAGAAAACTCGGAAGAAAAAAGAACCAGAGAGTATCGAACTCTTGATCGATGAATTGATAATATAAATATTGTCATCAAACTGGGATTTTAAACTTTTCATGAAAAATTTAGGATATCAAAACTAATTCCTGAACAAATGGTCAGCTGATAAATTTTTTCGGTGCGTACTAGAAAATTTCTAGTTTTTCTAGATCATAACAAGAATTTGTGACTACCAATGCAAAACATTTGAAATGAAATTGACACAAGAAGGTCAACACATTTAACTTGGTCGATCCAAAAAGGAAACTTGATATTTATTATTTATCTAACTAGTAAATCATCAAAACACTCTAAGCCGATGAAATTATTCCATATTTCGCCTACTCAATTCGCAATATTAGTTTAATACTTTAAAAAAAATATGTTTCCCATCTCTGCATATTTATTACCTGTAAAATCATAAAAACAGTAAACGCAGCATTAATATAAAAGTCTCCTAGTTTACATGAGAAAAAATGTTTATGAAATTGTTTCAAAATAATGAACCAACTTGAATGCGAAAAAATATCTGCGTTTTTAAAACCTCCTCTCTTACAATGTAATTTTTTTGGATCGATTTTAATCAAACTATTATACCAGTCGTCAAATGCACCCGATTTTTGTATTTTTGGGTCAAAATTATCTTATATATTAAGTTTTATCAAAATTGGAGTTTTATTTGGTAAAATCGATAAAATCGCAAAAAAAAATTTGTTTTGAAATTTGATGAAACTCGGTGTATGGGGTTTTTTTGATACAAAAAGTATAAAAATCAGGTTAATTTAATGATTGGAAGCAGAGTTTCAGAGATATCGCAATATTTGTATCGATTTTAGTCCGTATCTCAAAAACTATTCAGCGAGTCATCAAATTCACCCGATTTCTATACTTTTTGAGTCAAAATTACATTATATACGGAGTTTTATCAAAATTGGAGACACAAAAATTTCTCGATTTTTTGCAATTTTTTCAGGGGTACACCCCTTTGATAAAATCGAGAAAATCGAAAAAAAAAATTTTGTTTTGAAATTTGATGAAACTCGGTGTATGGGGTTTTTTTGATCCAAAAAGTATAAAAATCAGGTTAATTTAATGATTGGAAGCAGAGTTTCAGAGACATCGCAATATTTGGATCGATTTTAGTCCTTATCTTAAAAACTATTCAGCCAGTCATCAATAGTACCCGATTTTTATACTTTTTGGGTCAAAATTACATTATATACTGAGTTTTATCAAAATTGGAGATACAAAAATTTCTCGATTTTTTGCAATTTTTTTAAGGGGTACCCCATTGATAAAATCGCAAAAAAAAATTTGTTTTGGAATTTGACGAAACTCGGTGGTTGGGGTAATTTTGATCCAAAAAGTATTAAAATCAGGTTAATTTAATGATTGGACCTATAGAAAGTTACAATGTCAGCGAGTATCATTGGCAACACCTCATATTCAAAAAAGTTAAAGCTATAAAATTGTGAACAAGAGGGTGGATAAGTGAAAGCTATAACGTGATAGTCTAAAGAAGAATTTGCCCAGCAAACCGGGCGGGTATCTGCTAGTTATTTATAAGAGTGCTAATATATTAAAACAAATGATTAGATCTATAAGATTCAATTAAATTGTACAAAGCTGTACGCATACATAAAAACCTTATGTCCTCATGTACATAACAACAATTTATATAAATTACATTTGCATAATGTAAATGTAAATCTTACTCACTTTATTAAAAAAAAAAATAGAGACATTTTGTTTTCAACTACTTCTCTATTAAAGTACCTACTACGAATTTAATCACAGCATCCATCCATTTAGAAATACCATTGGGATTTAATGATGTTATACTTAGATAGTTCTGTATTGTTTATTTTGCTTTCATCTGGTGTTTCAAATATTAAAATGTTTTTTGAAGGGAAATAATATAATTAGGGTTTATAGCGGAAAGTCGATAGTGTTGTGTACCAGTTTTTAGTTTTGGCCTAAATATTTACTTTGTAAAGTGAAAATTCGAAGAAATAATTTAGTTTATTTTGAGATAGGGTTGAATATCGCTATCTATATTGTATATCTAGAAGCCTTGTACACACGTTCCTTAAGTAACGCACTAACAAAGGATTTTTGGAAATTCATCCCCTAGGGGGCTGTATGTTGATAATTTTATAGACAAATATAGATCAACGTATGTTATTATGTTACCAAGGTTTTCTTAATATACATACAATATTTACAATGTTAAAAAAATAATCGGTCTTCTCCCAAGCGGTATGAATTTGATGAAACTGGGTGGATGGGGTAATTTTGATCCGAAAAGTATAAAAATCAGATAAATTTAATGATAAGTGAGGGCTATAACGTAATAGTCTTTGTTTTAAAAAGGAGAAATGACCCAGCAAAGCGGGTGGGTATCTGCTAGTTTATTATAAATATGAAAGTAGTTCTTATCTAACGGGCATTAAACATATATTATTAATGTGATTTATAAAGTAGGTTCTCTATATTTTCATCATGCAAACCTTAAATTTAAAGAATTTGACATGAAAAAATTAATTAGTTTTAAAAATTAAAACATTTTTTTTTTCTTTATGTGATATAATGGAATTCGAAGAATGGAGATATTTGTACAAATGTCTAATAATAGATTGCAATGTATCAATTTTTTTTTTTTTTTTGTATCAATGTATCATTTGATTGATTCGTTTGTGGAATCGTAGTTCCTAAACAGATGAATTTTCTTTGATTTTTGTTTGCTTGTTTGAAAGGTAATTTAATCGAAAGTATGTTCTTTGCTATTTAAAAACATCACCTCAATCGTTTGAAAATTATCCCCTGTGTTTTAGCTGTTAGACAGTAAGGAACCCTTACCTCATACTTGAGCTGGACGATCAAATTTTTGATCCTTTCAGACAAAACGCTTATAAGCTACGATGACACAAATTCACAGATACAAAGACACACAAAACTAAACCCTTTTTTGTTAGTCGGGGATTAAAAATAACAATATCATTTTTTTTAATTTCCCGCTAAGAAAATAGGGAAGTTATTGTTTTCACCCCGTTTTGCCAAAATCGAATTTTCATCAGATCTCGACGTTTTAAGGTGTCAGGAAGCTTCCCTGACTACTTCCGCGAGGGTGTCTGTATGGCTGTATGTATGTATGAGTGTGTGTGTGTGTGTGTGTGTGTGTGTGTATGTATGTAAACCTTGCATAACTTTTGAACGGTTTGTCCGATTTGATCGCGGTTGGTGCCATTCGAAAGGGCTTAACCAAACTTAGAGGCCTGTTTGGACCGATTCGAACCGATTCGAGAAATCTCAAAAAAACTGCAAAAAAAAATTTTTTGCAGTTGGCAAAAAGTGTTTTTTTTTTTTATAACTTTTAAACGGCTGTATCGATCAATTCCAGAAACTAATCAGCTCTCAACATCAAAAAACCACGTCGATCACCACCAGTCCGGTCAAAATCGGTTGATTCGTTCGTGAGTTATCGTTGACGAAAGAAAACCCAAAAAAGCGTTTTTCCGGAATAACCTCAAAGTTTTTTGTTCTATCAATTGAAACTTAAAGATTCTTCATGAAGCTTCAAAAACTGCGTCGAATGTCACCAACCGTTTATTTTTCATTGTTTTTCGCTAAACAATGAAAAGTTGAGTCAATACTTAGCGGGAAGTTACAGGGATGACCTGCAGGGTCAACCGTTTTCCAAATTTTTTTTTTTAGAATTGAGTGTACAGTTTTATTATGTCAACGGAATATTTTTTCTGGATATTTTGAGTTCGAATACGTAGTTGATAAATTTTATTACATACCGAAGGGTATATATTATTTATTTACAAAGAGACGCATTACTCGTATACATATAAATTTCCAAAAAATATATAAAAAGTATAAAAACAAAGTAGCAAAAGTGTTTTTATTTATCAATAAAAAAAGGGGTTCCTTTTTTAGCCTCTATACAGAAGAATTTATTTGAAGTTCACTAGTGTAGAAAAAGTATTTTTTGTGTGTAAAATTGTTTGAAAAGCTTAATCAAATGTTTACATAAACTTTGCTTCTATACCTTAGTTAAAATTTGTTTTTAATAGTGACATTCTAGCCATCCTTTTGAAATTTTGTAAAAATTTCTATTTGCTTTGTTTAAATTACTAACAAATACCTACAAATTTTTAACCTTCTATTTTGTACAGCTTTGTGGAAAATGAAAACTTTCTATTCTAGCCTTATTTGTGCCACGGGTAAACAAAGATATTTACGAAAAAATGTTACAAACAAAAGTTTAAGCTTTTGATCTATCTATTACAATTTACAAGATGGATTTTGCGGACCCTAGACCCAATAGACCTATATGTTGCTCGAAGTGAAACTCATTTTTTGCATCCTATAAGCACGCTAAAAAAATTTCCGCTTGGTATCTTTTTTCGTGATGACGAACGGACATATACCAAAATTTGGTTCATATCCTGAATATTTCTACGTGTTGGGACTAAAATTAGTATACCTTGATAAATATTTGATATATACAGGATATAAAATTGTAGAATATAAATTTTTTGGAGTAAAACTAAAAATAGAAATGTTTTGAAGTAAAAATAGAATTTATTTTTATACAATTTACTTTATACACAGAAGTTAAAGAAGCGTTCACACCATATTTGTTTTCAATTTCTCATCATAGTAAAAATTTTCATCTTGAAGTCAATTTTTTCTAGATATTTTTAAAATATGTTTTCGCCTATCGAGTAAACCAAAAACTGTATCGGATAAGTGTTTTTGTATTATGAATATTTTTTTGTATAATGAAAGAGATCATGTTTGTTTGTTCCCAATTTTTCTTTAGAAATCACCCCTTATATATGAAATATATCAGAGTATGTTGAATTTAGTACCAAGGTTGTAACGCTGATTGATCCTGAGTCCGCAGGACCCATCTTGTAAATCGTTAAAGATAGAACAAAAGTTTAAATGTAAAAAATGTTCCTTATAAACTTTTGTTTGCAACATTTTTCCCTAAACATCCCCGTGAAGGCAGGCACGAATTAGGTTAGAAACATTTTATAGTCGCTACATAGTCGTCTTATATATATACACGACTGTGGCTTTCCAAGAGTGACTATCTTTCTTTACTTACATGACTTAGTAAAAATTGCGTAATCAATACTGACTATATATGGCATTTCAACAATTAACTCAGTCAATTGTTTATTTTCACTTGTTTTTAACATGTGTTGCGTATATCGAGTAAACCAAAAACAATATTGTATAAGTGGTTTTGTATTATGAAAATTTTTTCGATATACATATTTAATAATCAGAGAAGAGTACACATGAAAGAGATTATGTTTGCTTAAGCGATAAAATTATATAACTTTTTGTATTGTAAAACAAAAATGATGATAAACAAAGGGATGTCTGGTAAAACAAATTGTTGGCAAATATTTTCTATTAAGTTTTATTAATATCATATTGTATTTATAAATTTTATTTTTTTAATTTTAAATATTGGCTAACGGCATTTTTATTTAAACATGCAGTAAAACGATGCTATTTTTATCGAAAAAAATTTTGCACTTTTATTTTATGTCACAAAGCACACTAAATTGTTATTTTATGGATGAAAACATGATTAATAACATTCTTAACTCCATTACCTCTGCAGTAAACCGTCATTTTCGCTAATCACGTGAACATCTGCAAAAATCGATTCCCGTCGTCACAACAAAAATTAATTTAATTAATGGTTGTGATAGGCTGGTGTAGTGCATGGTATATGCATGAAGAAAGTTCACTCAGCCTCTGAAAACAATTGACTAGCCGATAAATGAAATTATCAACGGAAAAGGTGGTAAAACACACGTATGGTATCACACTGGGCTCTATAGTGTGTCCTTCGTGGACAGCCAATATAACCTAACCTAACCTAATATGATAGAGGAACGACAAAAAATATTTAATTACATAATTTTGCACCTTAGTCATTCAGAGAGCATCTACCTATATGTTCTTATTAAAAACCGAAGCAAGTATATAAAGTGATATGTGAATTGTAAATAATAGAATCACGTTTTCTAAATATTTTCTTAACGTTTCTAAGAATCGAAAGTTATCGAATAACATTATGATATGATATGATAATATTTATATTACTAGGTACAGGAGACTTATGTATTTACACATTTTAAATAATTAATAATAATAAAAAGTGTTTTAAATAAATGTTTATTCTTCTATATGTTGTGATTTTTAATCCCCGACTAAAAAGAGGGATGTTATAAGTTCAACTTGTCTTTGTATCTGTGTCTCTGTCTGTGACATGGTAATTCCTGATCGAATGAACCAATTTTAATTCGGTTTGGAAGGTATGTTTCAAGTTCGAATTTAAGGTTTCGTTTCCAATAATAACTAGAAAATAGGTGATGATCTTCTAACAGATGAGCAGATTTTATTGAAATATAGTTAAGAGCACTCTCGATCAAAATACCTTTCAAACAAAAAACAAAAAATGATAATCCATTTAAGAAGTACGATTCCACAAACGAATCGACCAGACCTGATTTTATGTCGGGGGTTTCTGTAAATTTTTTAGTTTAATATTATTCTCAAGTTTCTATTGAAATAAATATATATTAATCAAATATTTAAATTAATGAAAGGTAAGCAAACAATTAAAAAAGTCTACAAAATTGAAAATTTTTTCGTGGGGAATAACCACCATGCAGAGATAAGTTAAAAATTACCGTGCTTATAGGTTGTATTTTTTAGTCAGGTATTTTTTAAAACCTTCATTTGACTATGAAACTTTCTGATATCGAGATTGTATCTCGAGAATTCTCCGTATGACGCAAATTGTGTAGGAAATGGAATAATAATGCTTGACTCGATTCAAATGGGTCACCTGTATATATGGAGGTGTTTTGAATTTTTACCACATTGATTCCAATATTTGTTTTAAATAAATAAGCTACCACAAATTGTTGAAAGGAAGATTTTTCAGAGAGCCGCGAGATGTAAAAATTAAACAAAATTAAAAAAAAAAAAACTACGAGTCGGCAAGGTAAAATTTAAGTATATTTTTAATCTTAGGTAGTGTGAGCGTCAAGGCAAGTTTTGACTTGTGGTTGAAATTATTTGTACCTTATTTTCAACTTTAACGATGAATTTATTACATCTTCATGAATGTAGACGAAAAAAATAATAAAATTTTTCGGTATTGGCCTTGGTTATCGAAATATCGAATGCTAAATAACTAAATAAAATTTTCAATTTTCGATATTTCGAAAATTACCTACTACAGATACCGAAAAATTTTATTTGGTCCAACTTCATATAAAAGAAAAAATCAAGCCCTTAATCTAAATCGCCCTGGCGCTGGTACATCCTTAAGTTTCCTAGAAATTTACTATTCTCAATCACCTTATCGTACATGGAACTCTTATCCTCCTATGAGACCCAACAAAGGTTCCTGATATAAAAAAATATGGCGGGAATAAGTAGTTAAAGTCAAGCAAGAGGTTACGCTATTGGCCCGGGCGAAAACGTCTGAGCTTCAGTTGGCTCGAGACAATCACTTATCCTCGTATTTTACCTAACTACTTATTTTCTTCATAAATGTTTCACTACGAAATTCACAAATTAGCGGTTCATTTACGAAAAAAAACAGAAACGAAGTTGATTTCATATGATAAACTAATAATAATTCTTAACCACTTAACTTTATAGGATTTCAAAACTGCCATATTGAGAATTTTTCCCAAATATAATTCCTAATATTCAGTAATTTTTAACAAAATTAGAATGCATTTCAACTTTTTAAATAACGAACCTTTAACATTAGCTTTACACTTTCTATGTTTGTTACGGTCCCTGAACTATGCATTCGCAGAAATATTGTTCGCATTCGCAGAAAATGTAATATGTATTTCCACAAATAAATGTTTGTGTATATTTACACAAATATTACATGCACACAAATGCTACGAAGAAAATTCCTGGAAAATTGAATTAAATATATTTAAAATGTGATATAATAAAAATTTGGTATTTCGTTTAGTACGCTTTAACAAAAGCATACTGCAGTTATCCGTGTTGATGTTACATTTGTTCGAAACATGTTTTCATAGCACAAAAAACTACGTAGAAATTGAATTTGAAATTTGATCAATGCTTGAAATGAAGTAAATTTTTCTACGAAATTCTCATAATAACAATTAAGATTGGAAAGCTGGTTAAAAGACAAAAAATATTCGTGCTATTTCGGTACTTTTATTTTCATAACATCTCGAATGTTTATCTAAATCGCTGACTGGTTTGATGAATTTTTCTATAAAGCTTTTTTGTTTAATTTAAGGTAATTTAATATTAAAGTAATCATTAAAAAACAAAAGAAGATTTTTGAATGTAGGAGTATACATAATTATAATGATATAATTAAAGATATTTACTCTATTCATAGAAATTAAAGCTTCAGACGAGACTGACATTAATATCGGTAATATAGGTTTCATTAAAAAACCACACCGAGACGAGACAAGGCGTGGCTAGGTTTGACGAGACTCGACACTCAAAGAAAGTCTTGATTAATTACTAATATAAATTAAAATTTTGTATTTTAATTTACAAAATTATATTATTTCTAAATAGTGTCCACAAGAAATTGTCCGTTTTTTTTATCAAATCTTTCTTTTATATATAAATTGGATGACAATGCATTTTTAAAATGGTAAATATACCCAGATTTTCCCATCGCTTCCACCATATTTAAAACAGAATTTTTCTTACGAGTCACTTATACATTAATATTTGTCGTGATATTCGTGCTAAGCGAGCACAAAAACCTCCGAGTAACGAGCTTGGACCGATTATATAAAGAATTTCTCGAAAGCTCGGGATACCGTTTTTCCTGGACTCAGAGGCCAAGTCTAACGCGATATTTGTGTTCAGCAACCCCAAACTTGGACTTAGATCATTTTTAGTGTTTTGTTTCACCGACTACTAGCTTGTTTCATTACTGGCCCAATCCAATCATACATCACAAGCCTTAAGCGTATATTTATATGTATGCATGTATATAGTTTTATCTCTATATATTATAAATGCGAAAGTAAGCATGTTTGTTTGTTTGTTTGTTTGTTACGCTTTCACGTTAAAACTAGCGAATGGTTTTTAATGAAACTGTACAGCAATATAGCTCATACTTCAGAATAACACATGAGATATAATTTGTAAAGATATATTAATAAAATAAAAAAAAAAAAAAGAAAGAAAGAAAAAAAAAATAAATAAAAAATAAAAATTAATTTAAATTGACATTACCATAAATTATATATTTCTGTAAAAATAGGCAATATAAACTATTTCCATCTCCTCTGAAATACTCAATTAATAATTACGACTATTATACATTTAAAAAAAATAGAAAACCATACATATATTTTACCTGTGTAAAACAATCCTTACCAATATTTCGAGTGTTATAGAAAGGGGATAAGCGAGAGCAATCTTTATCAATCCTTACTTTTAAACCCAGCGAAGCGGGTGGGTATCACTCTAGTAGTAAATATTTTATTTATTTATTTAACATTGATGCTCCGCTCGAAATGCTTTAGAAAACAACCCGTAGATATTATTTAATACAAATGATGTCCATTCGAGTGAATCGTTCTAATTAATATGTTATACCAAAAATAGCTCAAAGCGTACACAGAATATTATTACGATTACAAAGGACCAAAGCACATATGCAACGATATTTATTTAAAAAAAACTGTATTATCTCGGTTGTTTATTAAAAAATTGAGATTATTGACATGTTTACAGTACAAACACGATGGAAAAATTATCGTTTCTAGGAACAATTTCTTAATGTTTTCATTTTTGACCCCCGAACTACAAAAAGGGGTGTTATAAGTTTGACCGCTATGTATGTGTGTCTGTCTATCTGTCTGTTTGTGGCATCGTAGTGCCTAAACGAATGAACCGATTATGATTTTTTTCGTTTTGTTTGAATGATAATTTAATGGAGAGTGTTTTTAGCTATGCTTCAAGTGCGAATTTATGGTTTTTGTACCCGAACAAACTAAAAATTGGCAATGATCTTCCAAATCGGCTCAGTTAAGGGAAGACTTTCAGGAAAAAGCCAATTTAATGGAGAGTGTTCTTAGATATGTTTCAAATGCGAGTTTAGGGTTCCGTACTCAAAAAATTTTCCGGAAATTTTTTTAAATTTTGTAAATTTTACTTGTTTTACAGAGTTGTGTTCTAATACTGTACGTAACTTTTCAGCTGCTTATCTAACTTATATGTAAAAATTTTAGGGCGTTTTTGTGCAATTTAAAAATGGATATTTTCTCGTTATCAAAACTTTACTTTCAATAGTCACGTAAAAAAGTAATTTTTAAATAATTATTGAGAGTTTCACTAAAATCAATCAACATTGCAACAAAAAAATAAATAAATAGTAAATATAATAATATTTTATTTTATTTTTTAATAAAATAAAAAATTTGATTCAAAACTAGATTGAAAAATAATTGTATTTTATATTTAATTACTTTGTTTTAATATATATATATATATATATATATATATATATATATATATATATATATATATAGATAAAATGCGATTTTTTTTATTAGATTTTTTATTTAATTTAGAAATATAATTACATGTTTCCACTGTCAAAAAAGGTCTTATAAATTTTTCTCACTGAGATATTTAACAATTCATTATAAATTAAAATAAAACATTTTATTCACTTTATTTAAAATATAATTTAGATAATTTTTCAGATAGAAACGAAAAAAGAGGAAAAATAACATATATAAATCCCTTTTTCTACATACCACAATACACATAAATGTATATACCTATGTAGATAAATTGTCGTAAAATTACAAAATATTATCATACAAATGGTACGGTGATAATCTCGCTTTGTATTGAGTCTTCAGAGATGTATTGCTAAAATACACATATTGAAGGCATAATCAAGCGTTTGTACAAATGCTGTGTGTGATTCTTTCTTTCTCTATCTATCCCTAATCATAGGCGCCCCGAGGACGAAATTATTGGGGGGGCACCAATAGTATAAAAAAAAAAATTGTTAATTGAAGAAAAAGTTGTAGTTAAATAAACACGTTATAAATTTTAAGTATTTATTTATAGGTATCAAACAAAAAATTATTGAAAAAAAAAAAAAAAAAAAAAATTTGACACTCTTAAAAATTATAATAATTAATAAAAATACAAAAAACATCAACCTTTTCTTAAAATGTTAAAAACTCAACAAAAATTATTAATAAAAAACAGTCTTTTCTTTAAAAAATCAATCTTTCTTTAAAATTGTAATATTAATACTTAGAATAAAGATACGACTTTATTTAAATTGTGATAAAAAATCTGCCCATCTTAATACAAACTAACTTTTCTACCATGCATACTAGCAAATTTTTCGACCAACATATCGAGTCCTACATCCGACATCAGCTCAGCTGTCTTTTCTCTCTCAATGGCCATCAAAGCTAATCCTACTAGCCGATCCTCGCCCATTTTACTCCTAAGATAGGTTTTTAGACGCCTGAGTGAGGAAAACGACCTTTCAGCCGTTGCAGTGGTAATTAGCCAGGAAAGACTGGCTAATTAATCTCAAAAAAATGTAGTATGCATGGAAGACTTTTACTTAGATCATATTTTAAAAATAGACTTGCATACTTGCTAAGGGACGGTTTTTCAATGTTAACTTGAGAGTTGATAAAGTTGGTAATTGCAAAGGCTCTATACATTTTGTACTCATTTGGTAATTTGCCATTTAATTCATAAAATGCATCTAATGTGATGATTTTGTTTCATCAATAGGTTTTTCTAGCTCTAATAATACATCTATAATGTCTTTAATTTTCGTGTAATCGTTTTCTGAAAATCGATGGTTGAGGTTGGTTATGCAAACGTCCAGCCCAGCATAGAAAATATTCACTTTCAAATCTTCTTTACTTGACGTTTCATAAAATGCGGTATTAGGGTTGTCATCTAATTTTCTAGGAACTTTTCTTCTTCTTTGCACCTTTGGGGAGCTAATATTAAATCCCTCTACGCTTATTCCCTCACACATTTGCTTGGTCTCGTTCCATAATTTATTAAATTCTATTTCATTTCTTTCATCAGTAAAACAATTCACCAATGATTTTTTGAAAGAGAGTGGTTATATTTAAGTCTTCTCTTTGCAATTCTTTTGATAATATATCTGTCATACTTAAAATATGATACAAAAACTTTAGACAAAATATAAATTCAAAATTGCAAATTTGTTTCAGCACGCCATCAGCATCTGCTGCCACTTTGACGTTGGCATTATCGTCTGAAATTTTGTCTAGCGTTTTCAAAATCTCTATAAAATTATCTAAAACCACTTTTAATGCCCGGTGGCGAATAGTCCATCTCGTTTTGGACAGCGAAAATAGTTTAGAATGAACGGAATCATTACCACGTTCATTCCTAACAGTTTCAAAAATTGCATACCTTTTTGACGAACACATTATAATATTATACAGGCTATTAGTAATGTTCAAAACATTCCTGAGACCTTTTACGCTTTCGCAAAATCTGACAATAGCCAAATCTAATAAGTGAGCATGACAATGAGTATATATTGCTCTCGGTTCAATTGATTTAAACTTGGCTGAGACACCATTAAATTTGCCACTCATATTTGAGGCACCATCGTAAGCTTGGCCTCGCATTTTCTTCAAATCAATACCTGTATTTTCAAGGTATTCTTTGATGGTTGAAAACAATGTTGTAGCAAGTGTATCCTTTACATCCACAAATCCTAAAAATCGCTCTTTTATTTTAAAATCTTTATTATTGGTTTGAAAGGGGTATCGTACACAAATAGATAGTTGCTCCTTAGTGGCTATGTCGGTTGTTTCGTCACAAATTAAGGAAAATGACGAGGATGTGTTGATTTCTTCAACAATGTCTTGAATAATTTTGGTTTTAATGATCCCAATAATTTCATTTTGTGTTCGAGCACTGGTGTAATTAAGTTTTGACTTAAGCAAACCTTCGTATGTTTCTTTTTTGTCTTTTGCCCTTAATGTCAATAGTTCTAACAAATTACCTCTGTTAAAAGAGTTTTCTTTTTCATCATGGCCTCTTAAAGACAAGCCCTGTTTTCCCAGAAATAGAATCGACTCAAATATAAATTTTAAATATTTTCTATTCTGGTCAACTTGTATAGTATGGACAGAGGAAATTTTGTCGCAAACTGTCTCACCTGTATGCCTGTATTCGTGCCAAAACTGTTTAGCCTTTTGATGCACTTCAGTGTTTTCGTGTTTGCGAAATTTTTCCAAAGCTTTTTTCCAACTTTTGACCCCAATCAATGTAAGATTATCTTCTCCTTTTCCTGATTTATTTTGAAAAAAAAATCTGCATGGAAAACAAAAAGCTGCGTCTAGTTTTTTGCTATATTCAAGCCATGGAAACTCTTTGTACCATTTAGCCTTAAAACTGCGTGATTTTCCTCCTATTTTTATTGTTGGGAAGTCAACCACTGGTTGGTATGGACCTACCGTGATATCGATAGCGTTGATACCATGTCCAGGGTCATTTAATGCAAATGTTGAAGATTCATTATACTTTTTATTTAACTCCTCTTCGGATGAATCCAACAATTTCGACTCAGGTGGACTCTTAGTCGACTCAGAACTAGTCGATGGAGTACACTCATTCATATTTCCAGAGTTTTCCGTTTTTTTAAAATATTTGAACAAAGAAAACTGTTTCGACATTTTAATTTATGGTGGAAAAAAACTGTTAATTCAAGTCCTATTTAAAATATCCAAAATGCACACACACACACATATAAATTACTTTTGAATTAAAAATAATTAATAAAGTGAGGAAAAGATAATCTCGAAACTTTCAATACTCTAATACGAACTTTAAAAACTGCGATTTAAATTAAACAATCCTAATTCGTCATTTCAAAAATGATATAAACAAATCTTTAATTAAAACTGAACAAAAAATAATCCAGAAACTTTCAATGTTCTAATACAAACATACACTTTAAAAACGATGGCCTTTATTAAACAGTCCTTAGTCGTAATTTGAAAAATTTCATAAACAAATATTTTTGCTAGCTCTTATACTCATTCATAATAGTTGCAATCGTAAAAGACTAATGTAATAATAACACATTCCTACTTTTACGCATTGTTGCATTTATTTGTTGTAACTAGTCAAATAATAGTTGTCGAAACAAGTCGAATAATATCCATCTTATTTGTAGATAATGATTCATTTGAATGTGTATGAAATTTGTATTTGTGGTGTTATATTTTAATTTTAAGACATAAAAATTATTAGTTAATTTTTCGTTTTTGTGGTGTTAAATTATAAGACATATTAAAATTATTGGTTTTTGTGGTGTTATATTTTAAGACATAAAAATTATTAGTTAATTTTTTGTTTTTGTGGTGTTATATTTTAACACATTAAAATTATTGGTTTTTTGTGGTGTTATATTTTGAGACATATTAAATTTATTGGGGGGGCACGTGCCCCCCCCGTGCCCCTACGTAGGGACGCCTATGTCCCTAATTGCTCTAAGGATTGCGCTAAATCCGGTTAGGATGATGTTTGGGAAAAAATTTAAAATAAAAGTTGTTTATTTTTACATTAGGAACATTTTTTACATTAGCAACTTTTTACATTTTGCAACTTTTGTTTTATCTCTAACAGTTAACAAGATGGGTCCTACGGACTCAAAATCTAATTGACCTATGTTGCTCACTTATGAAATCGATCTCAATTTTTACGTCCGGAGCACGCTATGAAAATTTCAGCTTGACCTCTCTTTTCGTTTTTGAGTTATCGTGCTTACAGACAGACAGACGGATAGACAACCGGAAATGAACTAATTAGATGATTTTATGAAAACCTTTGCCAAAATTTGTTCGTAGCATCAACATTTTTAAGCGTTACAAACTTGGGACTAAACTTATTATACCTTGATATATTTCATATATACATGGAATAATCAGCAATTTTCATAGCTTTTTTGGGGAATGCGCAATAAACACAACTGTTTGCAGGTACTAAAATCCAGCTTTCTTAAGGTCAACGCTTTCATGACTATACAAAGTTTTATACCAAATGGCACTTTAACGTATACAAATCATATGTTTTTGTTATTTATGTTTCAGGAAGTATTGCAACGGAATCTTTAGTTTACTCTTTGCATTTATTTTATCACATTTTCATAATGTCTTCTTCGTAACTCGAGATTCGCTTCCAAGCTACTGAATTTTTCATATTTTATTTGTTTGAAACAAATCATTGAAGGCACTGTACTAAATACCTTCTTTATATAGTACCTAAAATCTCCTTTTTCGTAATACGTTGCGGTTAGAATGGTTTATACCCTAATAAACATACATGTTTGAATGTGTTGTTGTTAACTTTTTTCACTATTTTTTTTATACTAGCCATCATAAAAAGCTCTAAAATAGCATAGATAAATCTACTACCAGGCTACACTAGCACAGATCTTTATTAAAGGAATAGCGTTAGTCGACCTAGTAACATATATTTTAATGTAGTATACGAAACAACAAACTTTGTTTAGTACCAGTGATATTTAATGTGGTCTAATTCTTATATTACAGTAAAAGATGTTACAAAAATCGGCGAATAAGGGAAAATGAAAGAAACCGCTCTCATTTGGCTAAAACCTCAAGGAATGTATTTCTTAGGTGTCAAACATCATTAGTAAGGCATGAGTTCGTGGCGCAAATGTTTCTATTTGTTCATAAACAAGAAATTTTTAATTCAATGAAACGATCAATGTTTAAGTTCACTTAAAAAATTGGTAAATAGGCAACTTGTATGACGTAAATGTTAAGTGTTTGTCAAATAATCGAAAACTATTATACATGTATAACGTATACGTAATTCAAGTTGCCTATTTATTAATTTTGTAAGTCAACTATAACATTAACCGTTTCAATATAAATATTATCGAAGATAATAAATGAGAACTCTAGGATATGTCGAAATAAATTTCGATTTTTGCCCCAATTCCTAGATCAATTTTTTTTGTATTTTTAAAATACGTATTTTCAACTACCAAGTAGTCATCATCAGTAAGAATTAGCTAGTGAATATTACTCTTTGCTATTTTGGTGGCGGACTGCACACTGTTACTTTCGTGTTTTTACAATTTATACTGTTCACAGTATCTGTCAAATTGTAGTGTCAGTGGCGCTAGCCAATCAACTGCCATCAGTTGACTAGTCTGGCCAATGAGCATGATACTTGTGCGCAAGCCCATTCGAGTATTTGAATAGGAATTGGGGCAAAAATCGAAATTTATTAACCGTTTCATTGAATTAACAGTTTATTGTTTTTGACAAATAGAAACATTTGCAACACTAATGCATACCTTACTTATGATACTTGACACCTAAGACTCACATTCCATGAAGTTTTAGCAAAATGCGAGCGGTTTGTTTCATTTTCCTTTATTTGTATCATCTTCTACTGTACTAGTACTGTAAGGTACGTAAATATGTTTAATCTTAGCATAAACATAACAGAAATATAGTCTTTTAACATCTAGTTGATTAAAAATAATGATGCTTAATCGTATTATGAATGATGGCCGGTCAAATTACGCTGCTATGAGCTTTTTTGTGAATAACTAGTGTGTGAAGTAGTTTGCAAAAGCTTTTAACATCTTTTTTATTTATGAATATTCATGTTAAAATTTTATTTTTATATGAAATTATTATCATTTATTATCATTTTTCACGAAAATTATTCTTGAATATTTGGCTTTAATTTAACCCGTCAGCACTCCCGTCAATCGTTCGTTTATCTTTAGTCTCGTGTTGAGAGATTTGCTGACGCATTCTACACATGCGTCAAATATTTCGCGCGTTAAATATTCTTTAATTTGACTGAGTACGAATTTGGATAAGTGAATAATTTTAGAACAAAAATCAAAATAATCATAATCTTATTCAATAACTATATTGTAAATATTTATTGAATTAATTTTGCACATTAAAAATGAAGATTTTATATTTATTTTATATTGTCATAATATTTATTTGTGTAATAAATTTAATGATAATAATTAATAATTATTAATTAATTTTAATAAAAACTTTAATAAATACAATGACGTTGTTTTAAGTATTTTTTTTATGATTTATTTATATTATAATTTTTATTGAAAGGATTCTTACTGGTACTTATAATTAATTAAATTTAAAATAACCATAAACACTTTTCGATAGAAAAACTTTAATAGGAGGGTTTAAAAATCATTAAAATTTCTTTAAAAAAATGTCTCGTCTGATTAACAGATGTATGAAGATTGACCTTGTACCGTCTCTTGTACTATAACTAAAATGATTGTGTCAAAATTATTAAATTCCGTAATTGAACTATAAAAAAGATTTTTACTATACATATTATGTATGAATTTATGTAGACAAAGTAGTTTTTCACAGCCGTTCTCATGCTCACCGTTACAATTACACAACATATCCTTTTATGTAATATTTTCAAGGTATTCTATCATTGTAATAAATACAAAATATGAAAAGAAATCTGATATTCTTATTTTACTGTTTGTCGTTAGCGTTAGTTTTGTTGCATGTAATTCGTACATTTCATAATTTTTTTTTTTTTTTTGTAAAACTATTTTTCTTTGTAAAAAATTACGACTACCTACACATCTTTCATAAATATAATCTTCGACAAAATATTTTTTTTTAAACTGATTTATTATTTGGCATTTTTAACCACCGATCCAAAAAAGAGGTGTTATAAGATGACCGCTATATATATGTATGTCTGTCTGTCTGTCTGTGGCATGTTAATTTTCTTTGTTTCGTTTGAAAAGTCATTTAATGGAGAGTGTACCTACCTATGTTTCAAGTGCGAGTTTAGGGTTCCGTATCCAGAAGTAGGCTTTGATCCTCAAAATTGGTTCAGTTTAGAGAAGGCTCTAAAGAAAAAGGTCGATTGGTGAAAATCTCATCTTTTCAGCGTGCATAGAAAAGAAAAACGTAATCTTTGGAGATTTACCAGCAAGGTTTCAAGCTATTCCTCGTCGAATGTCGCATCGTTCCATCATGTCTAGAAGTCCCTTAGAATTTCATTCATTTAAATGAAATCATTTTTATATAAAAATGTTCATATTGAAATACCTAAAATCATTTTGTTATCTGTTATCTTATAACGTTTTGTGTTGTATTTCAAATTAATATCGATCATCCTTTACTACTCTAAAACCTCTGATGTTTTAGTTTAGTGGTTATGTATATTAACATACATATATCGATAACGTAGTATTTGATATGAAAATAAACACAAACATCTCTAAGATATTTACTTCCAAAGATTTGAACGCCAGTTCTATCTCTCATATAATGATTTTATTCAGTAATTATTATATCAATATGTATTATTTATTTGCGTAGAACTTGTTTAAATATTTAGTTTGATATTCATTATTTACAGCAACTCATCAAGACGGTAACAAAATAGTACCTACAATACTCCAATCATCTTAGGTTTTCACCTTGGAATCAAACGGAATAAGCTGAATTTTTGTACAAACTTTTTATTTTTATAGTACAAATGTTGCCTCAAAAGTCTTAGATATTCAAGGTCAATGGTCGCAAAAATCAATTTTTTGATAAAATCTCATTTTCTTTGCCTTCAATCGTATTTTTACATTTATTATAAAAGTTATAAAGGATAAAATTCTCCACAAATTTTGTCTGAAACTCTTTTTGTATAAATGTAAGGTATTAAATAATTATTTAAGTAGTATTTAATGAATAATTAAGTAAAAAAAACCGCATAATAGAATCAGTCTCCTATGTTACACATAGAAAATAAGTCAAGAGAAAATAAACAACCTTTCTTCAATTTTATGAACAGAAATTCGTCCTTTAATTTATTAAGCAAACATGATGAATTTAAATTACAGTTTGCCTCGGAACCCTAAAATTTTGTGTGTAAGATACGCACTTGATCATTTTTTTTATTACTTCCGTCAGTATAACATATGGGCGGACAAAAAATTACATATTCTAAACACAAATTTTTCTGACCGTATTTTAAGAAAATCTAAAAAGGTTTTTTTCCTACTGTATTCTTATATCATTTTAGTGTCATTATTTTGACGCACGTGTAGTCATACATATTTCCTTTAATTTATTTTCGTTTCTTGTTCATTGATTTTATTTCAATCTGGACGTTACCCGCTGGATGCGATAAACTATTCCAATTTTATAAACAAATATCAAAAACATATACCATCAACCAAATCGGCCAATCCGTTCTCAAGCTATGGTGTTACTGACGAACAAGGATGTAGAGTCATGGGCTGTAAATTTTAAAATTATTTTCGTAATATACCGAGTGACCAGAAACACGGAATGTATTAAAGTTGTATTTTTTTTCAAACGGAACATCCTGTTTAATATTTTATTTTTCAGGTTTTACGATCAAAACAAATTATAGTATCAATTTTAATGTATAATTTCTCAAAGCTTAGATCAGTTTTTCAAACCAAATTTAACTTGGAGACTACTAATCGATTGAGTTTTTTGTCGCAACTGTGAATAATTTAATTACGTATACAGGTTATCCCAAAATTAAGACTAAACATTTACAAGCTTTAAATGATAATTGTAATTGTTAACTATCAAATACCATCAACTTTTCTATAGCTAACTGTGTACGTTTTCATGAAAAACGAACATTTTTAGAACTGATTTTAACAGATTTAACTTTAAAACTTAAACTATTTTTCGCAGTTCAGTTATTCATTTGAGCTGTAGTAAGAGCTTGTTTTAATTTTTTTTTTCACTTTATAATCCAAAATGAAAGTTTTTTCAAGAGATGAACGGTTAGATACGTACAATACTTTTAAAAGTTTCAAATTAAAGGTAAAATATTTTCGAAAATGGTTTTAAAAAACCACAGAAATTAAAGTTTTGATTCTCCAAACCACCCTTCCCCTTATCCCTTTATATATGGTCGATGGCAAATTCATACAATATGCTTTTTACAACGCTTTTCTAAATAAGTATTTATTACAACGATACCAAGGCACGTCCATTATAAATTGTCGATGGATTTATCTATAATGGTTACTTTATAGCCATAATTATACATATAATGTATTTGATGTAATTTTCAAGAGACCAACAAATTTGTTAAAAACGAGTCTCTGGTTATTTGAATGTATGTATATAGTTTGTTTTATAATGAGCACAAGTATAGAAAAGTATGACGTAATATAGTTAAAGAGTTGACATGCATTTTTATGTAAAAATTCTATTTTATGGTTGGTACGATAGTTGGTACTAAGACTTTTGATTCTTCTACACTTGAAAGGGAATGCATCGATCAGAAGTTTAAAAGTTCTTAATGGAAAAAAGCTGTTGGAGGGGATTGTAATTAAATTCTAACTAAAGGTTTGTTTGGTTATTGATACCATGCAGTTAGGATGTCAAGCAAATACTTTCAATTCAATTCAATTCCTTCACAGCGAAGTGACGAGGAACTAAAAGTATTTTCTTTATCACCATCCTATTTTCTGAGAAAATTACTGTTTTCACTCTTCTTAGTATTACCGCGTACTACTAGCGTTAATTTCCAATTTCTTTAATAACAATGCGTTTTATGATATTTAAATATTCATCTACTCTCTTTAGTCATGGTTAATCCTCTCAACATTGGATCAAAAAGGTTGGAACCAAAAATAATGTAAAAAAAACGCTAGTTGATTTGTAAAGGCAAATTTAAGCATTTATTGGATGCAAAGATCAAGAAGGTAATTTTGTTGGCCCCGCGATAAGGAAGTTAATTCAAGATATTAAGTTTAAAAAAATCATGAATAAAAACCCAAGAGAACGCTTGAGATTCATTTGAAGAGGTGGCGAAACATTTTTTAGGAAACAGAAAAAGCCCAAAGCGAGATGCTTAGTGAATAAAATGCTCAGTAAGTTCTATAAAATAGGCTGTAATATGAGTATACATTTATATTTTCTGCATTCTCAAAGAAAAATGAACCGGATAAAAACCATTAGAGAAAAAGATTCAACAGGAGGAAAAAATACCATAAAGCTTTTTGTTTTATGTAGTCTCTATAGTAATTATTTTTAACCTAATACTGTTATTTTTTAAGTAAAAATTTAATTTTTAAAGTCATTCTAAATGAAAATAATGAAAATTAATTTCGATGTGCTAGAAAAGAGAAGACGCCGTGTTTGAATTTAACATACCTTGATATTTAAAAAAAAAACAAGTGAAAACAAACAATTGACTGAGTTAATTGTTGAAATACCATGCTTAAATATTGTTGATTACTCTATCACATTGCACATACATATACAATTTATATAATACATACTATACAATTTACGCTTAATTTGCTCCCTCACGGGTAAACAGTGCTACTGCTGTTTACGAAAAATTGTTTCAAACAAAAGTTGTTTATTTTTTGATAAGGAAGACTTTTTACATTTAAACTTTTGTTCTATCTCTCACGGTTTAGAAGATGGGTCCTACGGACCCATAGGTCAAGACCCAATCGATCTATGTTGCTCATTTACGAACTCGACCTCACTTTTTACATCCTGAGTACGCTGTAAAAATTTCAGCTTGATATCTTTTTTCGTTTTTGAGTTATCGTGCCCACAGACGGACGGACGGACAACCGGAAATAGACTAATTAGGTGATTTTATGAATACCTATACCAAAATTTTGTTCATAGCATCAATATTTTTAAGCGTTACAAACTTGGGACTAAACTTAGTATACCTTGCATATTACATACATGCATGGTATAAAAAAAAAGGTAAATTTTACGTGCCTGTGAGTCTATTGTCGAATATTCGATTATCTGTACGTAATTTTATTCAACAGTAAATAATATTTACATATGTTGGAATTCGAATACTTACTTACGCCACGTGATGTCTGTCATTCATCCGTTAAATATTTATGTGGGTAGTTTTTACCTTTTTCATATTCACGTAAACTTTCGAATGTCTAGTTTTTATTTTCCTAATATTTACCATTAATCACACGCATTAAGGAGACATGTGCAGGATAGAATAAGTAAGACAGGTGGGTTATTCAATTAAATTTTCAACTTCGATGATCAATTTTGTTCTAACTTGATGAATTCAGACGAAAATGAGGAATATTATTTTTGGAAATCTGTCTTAACTTTCGAAATACCGAAGGCTGAATAATTCACCCGAAAGTTTCAAACTCAATATTTCTAAAATTAAGTCAAATATCGAAAAATTTTAGTCTTTTCATCGGATTGATCGGATTTCGTAGTTATTATATTAAATTCATCATCAAAATTGCAAATATAACTATTTTATAAATATATTTTTTTAACTATTATACCTAAAATTACTTCAAGACTGATCGTATAAGTCAGACAACACGGTTTTGTAGTTTTTAATTTGGTCTTTTAATAAGATTTGTTGTTTTTTTATTTTCTTCTGTCAAGCCTGGAAGAAATTACCAAAATATCCCTTCTATCAGTCACTTTGCCATAAGACCAATATTAAAAATTTACTTACTTTTGAAGTTAAGTAAAATCCCTTTAACTGTCAGAATCCCTTCAAATGTATTTTAACTGCAAGCAAAAAAAATTATAACGTTTTATTGATAGTTAATAAATTTCTAAGACTTCCTTGAAATGATTTGCTAATAGACCAAGGAACAGAAAGGATTCTTTGTTAAAGTCGAAGATAGAAGTTTGGTAGACTCGCCGATAGGAAGACACTCCCGAAAATTCAAGTACATATTAATCATTTAACAAAGCACCCTTTCTGCGCACGATTTATAATATTTTAGTGATCATCGGTCGTGCTTAAGTCATACTCCCTTGCGTTTGCTATCTACTTTGCGAGGCCGATGTAAATTTATTGCACTTATTCCTTTTAGTTAAGATTAACTCGACAAGTTAGTTTATGCCATGGTATCATAGAAAACATCAATAATAATCGAAAGACTTTGGCTTTTAAATTTGTATACAATTATTATTGTATAATGATTTAGTAAACAAACATAAAAAATAAACTTATTACTTCAAATTATATAACGAGGTTTTACAGAAAGAACTCACTATTATGTGAACTAGGCATAAAAATAGTAATATCCTGTACTTACCTTAAAAAAAAATTTATGGATATTGAATTGATTTGACTATCGAGAACCTAATAAAACATGATGTGTTTTTTTTTATTTTTATGTTGTCACCACCTACGACGAAAAATATTGCTGAATGGCAAATATCTCATTCAAATTTTATTAGACGAAATTATTCGCCGTCTCATCTCAATACAAATTTTTGGTTATATCTTGGTATTTAATATCAACCGAAATGAAATTTTTTTTTATATTTTGTATTGGATAAGTGTTTATCTTTAAATTAGAATAATATTACATTGAAAATTTAAAATACAATAAAAAATTCCACATTAAAAAAACGAATTTTGATGATGATGAAGGTAATTTGATCGAGAGTGTTCTAAGCTATGTTTTAAGTTCTCGTTAAGAATTCCGTACCCGATAACAACTAGAAAAGAGTCAGTGGTCTGCAAACGGCTGAGTAGATTTTCTTGAAACTTACCTAAAAATATTCTCGATCAAAAAACCTTTCAATTAAACAAATTAAATTCAATATCGTGTCATCTGTTTGGGAGCTACGATATCACAAACGGATCGATCGGACCAGATGTTATGTTTTTTTTTCAATTTTTAATTTAATATTATGTCAATCCAGTAAAACATAAATATAAACTAAACAAGTGAAAACAAACAGTTGACGGAGTTAATTGTTGAAATACCATGTATAGACAGTGTTGATTACTCTGTCACATTACACATACATACATGTCACACATATATAACTGATATTCCCATATAATACATACTATACAATTTGGGCATAATTTGCGCTCTCATGGGTAAACAGTGATGTTAACGAAAGAATGTTTCAAACAAAAGTTGTTTATTTTTCTACAAGGAACATTTGTTACTTTTAAATATTTGTTCTATCTCTAACGGTTTACAAGATGGGTCCTTCATACCCAAGACCCAATTGACCTATGTTGCTCATTTACGAACTCGACCTCGACAGACAGACAGATGACAGACGACAGACAGACAGACAGACAACCGGAAATGGACTAATTAGGTAATTTTATAAACACCTATATCAAAATTTTGTTCATAGTATCAATATTTTTAAGCGTTACAAACTTTGGACTAAACTTAGTATACCTTGGTATATTTCATATACATGGTATAATAATATTTGAAATATAATGGAAATAAGATAATATGCTTATCAATACAACAAAATATTGATCAAAACATAGAATATACCTTTGATTTTTCGAACGTTTGATTTTTTAAACGATTTACTGTTTCATCATTCATGCATTTTAAATAAATTGCTTTAGTACCTAATTCTATATGAAAAAAATATTTTTTTCTTGTCATACTTTCGGATAATACTTAAAGATAAAATATAATATTTAATATAATTAAATGTCAAAAAAAAAAATCGTATGTTTAAAGGAGAAATATATGAGCGTTTGCATAATTTTCTTTATTTTCATATTTTCCTTCTACAGTAATCTGATTTGTATATCTCAATAAATACCTATACACCGGGTATCTAACAGCAACCACCCACACTTTTTACACTTTTTACAAAAAGATATATTCTTTGAATAAATAATTTAATCTTATTCCGTAAATTATCAGTACTGAAACGATTACAATTATGTGTCTCTCATTATGTTTCTTGTATTGTCCCAGTATGTAAAAGTATTCTGTCATCTCAATTCGTATAACTTTTTCAGTTGTTTTCTTCATTTTGTCCATCTGTAGAAAGATAGTCTTTACAAAAAGAAAATTTTTTTAGTTTAACGATACCCAAAAAAAAAAATGAGTTGCTTTAGCCAATAAAATGAGTAGCTTTTGATAAACATAAAATCCCTTTAAGTATCGTAGGAATTTAAGCAATATCGTGGAAAGAAACCATTTTTCCAATCGGCCATTGCAGTGATTGTTTGAGTTTTTATGGGTTAAAATAACCTTACAAATTGAGCTTTATTTGAGATTTTTTCAAAGAGTTAACCCTTAAAAATATAAAGGAAATCGAGAAAATTTTTATACCGATAACGAGAAAACATTTAACCAGTAAGATCATTCTAGCTCGAAAAATTCAAAAAAATTTTCCACCAGACAGTTAGATCACAGATAAAAATATTATATGAAATAATTTTCAGGAATGTTGTTTCGATTTTCGTAGAGGGGAGATGAGCTGCTTAACATAAGTGTCAAAAAATTTTGTCGAAGTCAAAAAATTATCTCGTACTAGCATGTAAAGATGAGGAAAGGTAATTTTGGGAATTGTTTTCCTCATTTTCTAAGCGTTGTGATGTAGATTTTATAATTTTTCAAAATATTCTGTTATTTTAACTTTATTAGGTGTCTAATGGAAAATTCTAGAAAAATCCTTATATTCTAGCATTTTATGGACTTTTTTTAGCAAACCTCTTTTGCCAAAGTCCAATCTAACTATATGCCAAAATTCTTCAAAAATGATTTTGTGGTTTAGACATGAAAACGTAACAGGCAAACAGAGTGACTGTCGCATTTATATTATATCAGTTAAGATTTTTGTTAAGGTAGTTTTAGACACCCGGCATGCAATCCTAAACGGTCTTGTTATTCTTTATAACTTTTTTTTTGTAATAACAAACTAGTTATTAAGTTTCATGTTCGCCCATGAAACGTGTGTAATTTTTTTATTATCATTTAAAGTGTATTCCTATCTCGTTAAATTATGTGATGACTAAAAGAAAACATTTATTTGCTTTTCTTAGATAATAGTAAGGATTATTATGTTTGTTATCATCTTAACAGAAAAATTTAAATATTTGTACTAAGAAAATGTAATGATCAATTTAAGTAAATAAAGATTTTGAAGAATCGAAATTCGAAAATTATCAATTCATTATAAATAAAAGAAGTAAAGGGTGTTTCAATTTCTGTTTCCTATGTTGCAACTTTGTAATTTAGAATCTTTCCCACTCTGTAAATTAGAATGCTGTGAATACTTTTACTTGTTTCATACGTTAAATGTTAGTTTAAAACTCAAATTGTTCACTTGTTCTGCAGAACTAATAGTTCTGTTAACTATGTAAGTATATAGACTTTTACGGGAACATTTTGACCAGTTTAAATCGCTCTAGTGAGCGAACAATTCAAATCATGGTATTTTTTTAATGAAATTTTCTTAAGAGTCACGTTTATATTAACGAATCTGCAACGTTGAAGCAACTAAAAACATCCCCCAAGTATACCCGAAATAGTTCCACAAAAGTTAGGAAAGTCATAAAAATTATCTCGATCGAGTAAACTGCTGTAGAAGGCCCAGAGACCGCCTTTTGGCTGACTTTTTTTATGGCTAACATAAAAATATAACTAAGATAATATTACATTTTGTATATTTCTTTTTCTTTTTTAATTAAAGTTAGGAAACTAAAGTTAAATCATCCTTTATAATAATTCAAAACAAAAAATTCAAGCATCAACGTTCATTTTGTACCACCTTGTATAATAAATCGTTTAATTTATGACATTTATATGCCGTTAATGACATAATTTATTATGTGTGAAATAACTCCATGAACAGATAGTCGAGACATAATTAGTGTAATGCTCTTACAAATAATATTAATTGTACCAAGGATTAGAGCTTTAGAGCTGCTTTGTCATATGAACTAGTCATTTCAAATATGAAAGGTGTCCCAGTAAACTTGAGACTGAGCCGAAATTTACAAAAAGGGCTTTTACAAACAAATATACAAAAATATTCTTGGTTGAATGCACGCTTATATTTTCTTTCGATTAAATGCAATAATGATATATTTTTAAGTCGTATTTCCTCCGAAAGCTAACGTTTTTTATACCATGTATATATGAAATATACATAGTATATTAAGTTTAGTCCCAAGTTTGTAACGCTAAAAAATAATGATGCTAGGAAAAAAATTTTGTCATAGGTTTTCACTAAATCACCTAATTAGTCCATTTCCGGTTGTCCGTCCGTCCGTCTGTGGACACGATAACTCAAAAACGAAAAAAGATATCGAGCTGAAATTTTACAGCGTACCAGGACGTAAAAAGTGAAGTCAAGTTCGTAAATGAGCATCATAGGTCAATTGGGTCTTGGGTCCGTAGGACCCATCTTGTAAACCGTTATAGATAGAACAAAAGTTTAAATGTAAAAAATGTAACCTTATCAAATATTAAACCACATTTGTTTGAAATATTTTTTCGTAAACATCACTGTTTACCCGTGAGGGCGCCAATTAGGCGGAAATTTTGTAATATGTACTATACTTGATTATCAGTTATGTATGTGTCACATGTTTGTATATGTAATGTGATAAAGAAATCAACACTGACTATGCATGGTATTTCAAACAATTAACTCAGTCAATTGTTTGTTTTCACTTGTTTATAAAATGTTTTAAACAAAAATTGTTAGTTTTTTTAAAGGATCAATTTTCTAATTTTAAGTGTTAATGCTATCCTAAACCTTCTAGGATTTTTATTGGCTATTAAAGAAACTCGAAGAACTAGGTCCAATCTGATGTCAACACACGATGTCCCCCATCAAATTCTGCAACTTTTGTTGAAGTTATTTTTTGACTGGTTAACTACAAAACAAGATATTTAAGAGTATAGATTAAAATAAAAAATTAGCCTGTGTATAAAAAATTAGCTTCCGTATGTTGTTGGCCGTAAAACTCGAAAAGTGGTCGATGGATGGACTCGTAATTTTGGCAGTTCATTGCATTAATACGCAAGAGTGTTTATACATAGGCTCTTTGCATACCGAAGTTTTCACGGGAATCAATATCATGTCAAATTAATGTCAGATAAATCCATGTGCCTGGGATTAGCTAGTATGTTCATAATTTCAATTTGCAAATTATGAAATGTTAATTATTCATAATACTCATAATAATTAATTTGAAATTCAAAAAAACACAGTTATGCCAAAGTTTTAAATTTATTCTTCTGTCGACAGTCCCCATTACTATCCATCATATTTTAATATTTTTACACATAAAAAAAGTTTCTGTCATTATTTTTTACAAAAATTTTATAATTATCACAAAATAATCAGTTAAACAAACGCTCGCATCTGTGACAATAATAATATAGTTTTTTTTTTTTTCATTTAAAAAATGTTTGACCCACTTTTGTTTGTCCTACGGATACAGGAATACATAAAATCAAATATGAGGATGGGTGATCGTAGAAACTCAAATAACACGATGCATTACACAAAACACTGAAAAAAAAAAATTAAAAAAAGAAAAAAAATTAAAATTAAATAAATTCTATTTTCTGATATTATCATCGAAGATATATTTGATTTCATGACTTTCTTGTGAACACAAAATCTCTCGTAGTATTTACCCACGATCAAGATATTTAACTGAACACAGGAACAGCAATAAACTTAAACCTACATAGAAAACAGGCCTATAAAACTTCATTCGCATTGCTATAAAAATAATACATCTATCTATATTTAAAACTTACATGCACAATCTTCTTAGCATTTGGCTTGTTTTATTTTGGTTTAAATGTGATATAAATTTTGTTTATAGGATTTCAATACAATAAGTTACAAAATTTATCAAAGAAAAAAAAAGTGAAGATAAATTGGCAGTACATAGCCGGTGTGGTACTGAAGTCGTGTGATTGCGATCCCTGTAGTCCACACGACTAACTTCCCAGAGGGGGGAGAACATTACAAAAAAAGGTCTTATTAACTTTCATAGATTATTCTTCGAACACGTACTGCAGCTTATGCTGGAACGATCATTATCTCCATAGATAAATGATATGTTTTATGGCACTTTTCAGATTCGATTTATTCAGTTTTTTCTAGTTTTTTTTATTACCATTAAAAAACAGCTCAACTAATTCTGCTGAAACTCTTTCAGTTCTTAAATACGATTACGCTTCGAATAATCCCAGTCACGTGTTAATGTCATAACTGGTTCGCGAGATAATCGAGACAAAATAATCCAAACGAACATACGCACATAGGCACATACGTACACACACACACACACACACAGACATCACATTGAAAAGGTTTGATATTGCGGCCTTGAAACTGTGGAAATATGTAAAACTGGAGATTTTCAAAATCGGCCCCATTACATTAACTTCCCCTGGGAAGTTAAAGAAATAATTGAAGAAATAAGTTCGACAAATTTTTAACGGCTATCAAAGTTGACTGAACTGAAATTATTTTTCGGTGTTTAATTTTTATTTCCACTCGTTGTGTTGTTTTAATACTCGCAGAAGACTAAACGATACTGAGAGGCTATGATTGAAATCTTACATTCAATATAAATACTTGGAAATTTACATTCCTCATAAAAGTTCTGAAAAAAAGTAAAACTGAATAAAAGTCGGAAAAACTAAATAATTAAAAAAATTATGTTTAACAATGAAGGAAAGTTAGTTTATAAAATTTCCCATTAACTTTCATCAAAGAACCTGTAAATTATTTTTAATTTTGCTTTTTACTTTATAAACTTCGACTAAAATATAAATAACCTTTACTACGAGTAGGTACACAGTTGTTAGCGAATTTCCGAAGGAAATGGAGGGAGCTGTTGCTTTTGTACTGATGATAGAATTTTGAAAAAAATTTCTTCAAATGTTTATCGATACTACCTAATGGTGTCAAAAATGACCATCGTTAAAATTTATATCAAAAACTACAAAAATATTTTTTTTTTTTTTTAAAACTTAAAATATATCATCCATCTACCGTTTTCCCATAACAACAATGTTAAACATGCCAACTATGGAGTCATTTATTTATTTCAATAAGCGGACAACCCCCCTTCACATTTTCAGAACTGATTTAGCTGATTAAGACTTCAAGAGAGAAAAAAATCAAGCCTGTTATCCAAAATTGCCCTGGCGCTTGTACATCCTTAAATATTCCTTAAGGGCGAATATTACTCGTTAATAAACTATGAAGTTTATTTTACCGGTTTTTTTTTTTCATTTAATATAAATAATTATATTATTCTTAGAACAAAAAAACTTTTCTTCTAGAACAAAAAATAATTACACGAAAAAAACATTATTTTTTTAGTTTATCATTTAAACGTATTAAAATTTTTTTAAATAAAAAATAATTACACGAAAAAAACATTATTTTTTTAGTTCATCATATAAACGTATTAAAATTTAAAAAAATCTTCTTAACATAAAATAATTCCTCGAAAAAAACTTTTGTTTTGTAGTGAATCACATAAACTTTTAATTAATTTTAAAAAATCAAATTATCGACTTATCGTCACGGTTATCGTAAGGAAAATGATAAATGACTAACATTTACATCATACAATAATTTAAAAAAATATTTTTATACCCTGTATATATGTAATGTATATCTAGGTATACTAAATTTAGTCCCAAGTTTGTAACGCTTAAAAATATTGATGCTACGCACAAAATTTTGGTATACATGTTCATAAAATCACCTAATTATTCCAGTCGTTCGTCTGTCCGTCGGTCTGTCCGTCTGTCAAACGATAGCTCAAAAAAGAAAAGAGATATCAAGCTGAAATTTTATAGCGTGCGCAGGACGAAAATAGTGAAGTTCGTAAATGAGCAACATTGGTCAATTGGGTCTTGAGTCCGTAGAACCTGTCTTGTAAACCGTTGGAGATATAACAAAAGTTTAAATATAATAAATGTTCCTTAAAAAAAATTATCAACTATTGTTTCAAAAATTTTTTGTAGACGCCACTGTATACTCGTGAGGGCGCAAATTAGAACAAATTTTTTGTATCCATTTATTCCAAAACTATAAATCATAAAGAGTTGAAAATTTTCAGGTAGCTTCACCTCGTGCTCTTGTGAAAGATTCTCGATTAAAAACATAACAAAAATTTTAGAAAATACCCGAATATTTTCGAAATTTTCGAAATCCAGTTGAATGGCGGCCTTTCGACCATAATTATGGATGGAAACATTGCAATTTTCTAATTGTTCGGTTAAATAATACAATTTTCTAATGTTTGCAATCAGGACTGTTGTATTTCTGCGTCAACTATTGTGGTCATGCAGAGTAAGTTGAGATAAAGCCAAGGTCAGGTTATGTTATATTGGCTATCCCCGAAAGACACACTTAGGCTATAGAGCCCATTGTGATGCCATATATGTGTTTTACCACCTTTCCGCTGATAATTTCATTTATCAGCTCTTCAATTTCAGAGGCTGAGTGCACCTCCTTCATGCAAATACCATGCAAACACCAGCTCATCACAACTATTAATTAAATTAATTTTTGTTGCAACGGCGGGAATCGAACCCGCTACCCTATGTATACCGTGGACGGAATTGGTCACGCCTTAACCAACTGAGCTACCTGGAAGATAAAGCTAAGCGATTCGATGAATCTTCAAGCGTAGTGCCCATGTGGCTTTTTAGATACATTGTAAATGTAAGCAAACTCATCGAAAATAAAAAATATATATTTCTATATTTAAAAAGAGACCTCTTTCGTTTTAGTTTTTAGAGTGATTATTATTAATGTACATAGATAAAACCATTTTCCGGCTTACGTTTTTCTCTATATATGCTTTTTATGTTTTCAAGTCTTTTCTTTTCGATAACTTTACTTTATATTAACACGTGTTATTATTATTATTATTATTTCGATGTGTTTAGATAGAAAGTTAATGCTTTATCGTTTGAAATATTTGAAAATCTCGTTATATACAAACTTAATGGTGTGAACTCGAATATAAGTTGGTTGTTGTTGATAATGTAATTTTTTTTTTTTGTATTTAAAATATGTATTGTATATTTTACAAAAATTTTATTTTCTAGGCTCCAGTAAGACTGCTGAATTTGTTTTCCGTATCATTATTTTGATTTGTCGAAGCATAATCATAATTATGTGTCGATTTTATGAAACAAGTAATCTGATCAAGTTTTTTAGAAAGTCATACATAAATATTCTTTGTTTTTCGATCGTACTAGAAAACTGCGACGTAAACTAAGCGAATACCATTACTTATATATCTTTGTATAATAGACGAAAAGATGGTTTTAAGTATTGATAAATATTTTTTTGATAATATAAAGTAGTTATTAGACCGCTGGACAGCACCCTTTTTGTTAAATGATCAATACATACTTGAAACTTCGTGAGTGACTTCTTTTTAGCGAGTTTACCAAACTTTCTCTCTATACGACTTTTTTCGAAAGTATTGCGTTTTCAAATAAGCATGATAACGTCATATTTAAGCTATCGGTCTGAAAAAAACGCAGCAAAGAATTTATCCGTCACTATGACCACTTCCTAAAATTAACTCGTCAGCACTCGTACGATGAGTATTTTTTTTTATCTAAATAGCACAGCTAAAGCATCCTTTCTCAGTAAAATCGGACAATTTTAACACCAAACCTTCAAATGTTTTGTTGTTGTTACAAATAATTACAAAAAAATGTCCACTGGTTTTTAAACTAACATTTACATAAACAAATTTTATTTTCATATGATAGTCAAAAAATAAATAAAAAATCTTAATGTGCATATAAAATGTTATAAATTTTGCAATTTAATAGTCATATAATTGTGCAATTTTATAATGCCAACATAATTTTAATATGGAAATTGCATTACAGTTTATTTTGAAATTAGTGGTCAACATGAATATATAAATTTTAACCATTCTGATATTATACCTACTCGTATTTTGTGAAGCCATTAACACGTTTATATATTTATAAAATCATTAACATTAATTATATTATAGTTAAAAAAAAGATAAAATAATTTGGTAACGCCATATTTTGTGGTTCATTTACTGGTTTTACGAGAGAAAAAAGTTTTCAATCAGATTGATAAAATACAATGTGTCCAAGTCGACATCATGTAGACAAGTTTTTATTATTATTTTTTTTATGTAAAAAAGCTATTTTTGATAAAAAGGTTTGCATGCTTAAAACGTAAAATCAGATGTCAATTTTTTTCATTCGTATATGAGGTTTGTCGAGATATCAATAGGAAAGTACGATAGAGTGTTATATAATGGTTTCCTCGAGATAAAATTAGTCGTTCAAGAAAGACTCATGGCCATGCAGAACTTTTTATAAAAACAAACGTTTTTTCATAAAACAAATAGTTAAAAAGTTTTCTATAGAGTACCTACTTAATTGAACTCACTGTATTTGCGAGGTCTACCAGATTAGTTCAGATGACATTTATGACGTTCTTCATAAATTTCCTTTAGAATTTTCTCCGAAAAATGTCTTTAAGTGTTGATTTGATTATTGTTCATCGAGAAATTTTAAGATTTCAAAATTACCAACTATCTAAAAACTACTACAAAATAAAATTCGACGTACAATTTCTGGTATTCTTCTGTCTGTATCTGGATCACACTTTATGGATTAAAAAATTTTTTATTTTATACAGTAATTCTTGTTAATTAATTAATAAAGCGTTATTGATGAAAAATTTTAAAAACTTTCGTAATTTAATGAACCCAGCGTTGTGAAATGTGATCTACCTTGAAAATTTCATCATGTCTACAACAGATGCTTTTTTAAATTTTCCTATTTTAGATTCATAAAAAGTATACCTAGTGTTCACTTTTAAAACAAACCAGCTGAAATTCTCTACAAAAAAGGGATTTAAAAAAAAAAACTGCTCCAAGTAAAGCAGTTCTACTCGTAGGCCTCATAAACTCAAACTACCTAGGTCAAACTACCTTTCAAACAAACAAAAAATCAAAATCGGTTCTTCCAAGCTACGGAGTTTATTAGGTACGATGCCACAGACAGACACACAGTTATATAAACCTGTTAAATTAGCAATTTTTTTTAGGCAAGGGTTAAAAATATATAATTAATTTGTATTATAACGCCTAAGAAATTGGTTACAATTTATGGTAATACATGGGTCGTGGATAATACTGTAAATAGTAAAAGTATGTACCTAAGTATATTACGTATACACGTCACGTAGGTACATATAAAGGGTACTATTGGTATGAGTTACTAACGAAGATAGTATTAATGGTTTAATTTCTGTTAGATATTTTTATAACACATTATAGTTAAATTTAATATACAGAGTGTCAGAAAATTATTGAAGATACCAATTTATTTTAAACTAGTTTGTTTTTCAACTCGACTGAATTACAGATATTTCTCTCCTTATTGAGCTTAAGTACCTACGAATGAAATAACGTCTTGTAACTGCGAGCAGTGCCGTTAAATAACACGAGATGCGTGTTATTAACGCAACCGAATTTATATATGTTGGCCATAAGGACTCCAAACTAAATTCTGTCTTGTTAGAAAGAGAAATAAACAAATCTTAGATGACTTTTATCTTGGTTGCTTTTATAGTTTTTGGAAAAATAATTTTTGTCTACTATTTGTTACATAAAGGTTACATAAAAAGCAAAATTAAATCATGAATATTCCCTATTGTTAGAACCATTTCATTTTCTGAAAGGATCAGCAATCGCCAAGTAGACGTTTCAATGTATTATACATACGAAAGAACTTTTCTTTCAAAAATAAACGTTTTGCCATTTGGGAAAACTTTAAATCAATCCATTTTTACCTTTTTTTTAGTACCCAGAAAAATATCAATCGTAAAATTTCAAATAAGCTAGGTTTAGGTCTAGCTGGATACATTTTCATTTCACAAAATCTATTTATATTAACTTTGGGGAAATATTTTGTATCTTTAATTTTTATGATATAGATCGGTGGCTCATAATAAGTGAAAATGCCATTCATGTGAGTCTCGAAGGATTCTTAAAGATCGTTTGGTAATCTATTTAATTCTTTTTCGGTAAATTATAGATAGTGTTTTTAAAAATTTAAATCGTGAAATTATATAAAAAGCATTCAAGAAAACAAACTAAATGTATAACTGAGTTCAAAAATAGTCAAATGACCAAGTTTGGCATCACATTTTACAAGATTTGAGCCTCCTATTTTTAGTTTCCTTCTTCTTAGAGTATTAAATGTTGGTGGTCTGCTACTCTGGTTCAGTTTTCTCTCTCCTGTTACTCTATTTTTTGGGAGAAATCACATGTAAAGGTCATAAGTTATTAGATTCGATTAATTTATAACTTGCCGCTTATGCTGTATTTAACTACAATTTACTGAATAATTCAATTTACTCTCTCAAATATATTTTAATAATTTGGAAAACTAATGGGTTTTTGTTTTACAGCGTTTTTAAAATCTCACAGTTCCTTGTAACACTCTGTATGTTAATATTCATTAGCAGCACATTACGTGAAAAATGGCCGTGTACTTCCAAATATCGATATGATTCAAGAATAAGGTGAACTTCAGAAGTGAAAAGTGTGAAAATAAAATTGCTGCCGTTACGGCACTACTTCACAGCACCGGTACGACACAGACAAGACAAGCATAGAAATGACTTAACCTTTCTAAGTATTTAACTAACATTTACGAATTCTCGAAAGAAATTAAATAGAATCTTTTCATTTTCATTTTACTATTGGCTCACGGTCCATTATATTAAATTAAATCTATAAGGTAATAGTAACCTTTTGTGCTACAATAATTATTATTAGTAAAGTCAATATTAACGAATATGCCATCGGTGAACGCTTATTTATACAGATATTTATCCATGATATAAGTAAAAGGTAAGGTGTGCTCAGAGCCGGACTAATAAATTTTGGGCCCGTATGTAGTTTCAAAAATTAGCGCCTCCCATAATAAAAATCTATCAATAAAGATCTTTCTCGGTCTCGAGCTATCATTGTTAAAGAAGAACGTATAGATGGAGACATTCATAACAATACTTGCTCTATTTTGAACTTCTTCAGAGTTCAAATTGTTCAAATTTCTTAAAAACGAGCATTTATTGTAAAAATTGCTGTGCAATTCTCGCCTCTATCAAGTCTCGCCTCTTTCGACCGCTGTTTATTGGATACATCTCATTTTGTTTATTGTATTCATCTGAAACTTGTTTGTGACTTTTGAGAGATTTGCTTAATCAACTGAAAAATTACTGGAGTGATAAAAAAAAATGTATTTTTATGTCATATAGGTAATTTGTATGCAAACAAAAATGGAAAAAATTTTAATTAAAATATTTATGTTCTGCTCTTGACAAAAACTAATTATTCAGAGTAACATTTACAAAAAAAGAATTATTAATGATATTTTAACAAAATTGAAAAGCTCTTTGATAAGTCAATATAGAAACATAACGCCTTCATTATAAAATATAACAAGTGAAAACAAACAATTGACTGAGTTAATTGTTGAAATACCATGTATAGGCAGTGTTGATAACTCTGTCACATTTCACATATGACATATTTAACTGATATTCTCATATAATGCGCAAGAGTTGATGCGCAATCGTTTGTTTTTTGACGTCACGTAAATAACAAAAGATATTCACTTTGATATTCCTATATTAATACATACTATAAAATTTGCACCTAATTAACGCCCTCGTGGGTAAACAGTGATGTTTACAAAAAAATGTTTCAAACAAAAGTTTTTTATTTTTTTATAAGCCACATTTTTTACATTTAAACTTTTGTTCTATCTCTAACGGTTTACAAGATGGGTCCTACGGACCCAAGACCTAATTGACCTATGATGCTCATTTACGAACTTGACCTCACTTTTTACGTCCTGAGTACGCTGTAAAAATTTCAGATCTATATCTTTTTTCGTTTTTGAGTTATCGTGTCCACAGACGGACGGACGGACGGACGGACGGACGGACAACCGGAAATGGATTAATTAGGTGATTCTATGAACACCTATACCAAAATTTTGTTCGTAGCATCAATATTTTTAAGCGTTACAAACTTGGGACGAAACTTAATATACTATGTATATTTCATACATGGTATAACAAGCCGTGGTGGATATGGCTTTTGTGGGCTACGTCTATATTTTTCAGACAATAATTCACTTAGTAGGGGAGCGGAGGGTAATGGAGTACACCTAACTTTAAACATGTATTTCTTCGAACCTACTTAATAGAATACAATGCTTTATGTATCAAGCCATCATAAATTTAGTCTAGTTTTATATAAATAATCCATAATTGGCAGTGTCCAATATGACAGTGTCAAAATCAAATTATTCTATAAAGTTATTTGTACGGAATTACCCGAGACTTGCGTCTAATTCCGTACATAATTTTAAGAACCTAAAAAGCCTGAAAAAAGGTATTTTTTCACAAATAAAAATAATAATTTTAATTAACTGTGGGTAATCTTTTATTTATTCACAAAATACACAGATATAATCGTCCGCAGACGCCACTACACAAAGCATGTGCCCATTTGTCACATGACATACATCTGTACCATAATTCTATATCCTTACCAAATTCATTACATATTACACACAATTCATGAGCTCCTCATATTTCTGATTCTAAATTTACTGCTTCTACTGGTGAAATGAGTTCATGTGATATCTCTGATTCTGCATTTACTGCTGCTTCTGGAGAAATAATTTCATGCAATGCTTCATTGCGGGTAATACCGTACAGTGTACGGAAATTCCCGAAACCGAATTCAAATTTCAAGAATGAGTATTTACCTAAAAAAAAAATTCAATAAAGGGATTCTTTGATCAAAATCTTATTATAAAGGTATTTATAGTCCGAAATATAATAATTTCATTATAAAATTTAATAAAAATAGGTACTTACATCTTATTTTTGGATGTTTAAAAGTTATAAAAACGAGCGCCAAATCATATAACACCTATTTATACCAAAATTATTACCCTTAATAACACAGTAACTTAAGAGGCTACACGAACACTACTGCGCTAATGATTGACACCAAGCAAACGTACGCAGCTCAATTACTTCAGGATAAACAGTGATGTACGGAATTAGCCGCTGTACGGTATTAGCCTCCGCTCCCCTACACCGTAACTATTCAAACAAAAATTTAAAAGAAAATATATTTACTTTAAAATTTTCTATTTCCTCCTAAAATTCAAATACCTCAAAGGAACATTTCAAAAATGGTTCGATGATTCTTCTAAAAAAAATTTATTTCCAACAATTTTTAGCTAGACATATTCAAGTTATGCATGATGCCGAAATGGATTTGACTTCTTTATGCGAATACTGCAATATTTAGCACGCAATTTGTTTTAAATTTGTACATTTTTTTAGAATTCATTCAATATTTATCGAAAAGGATCATTTTACCCACTTTGATAGAAAAAAAAAGAGCCTTTAAATCTTGTGCATGCATTCTCATGAATGCCCCTAATAAAAAGGTAATTTTTTTAATCCAATTTACGTTGTTAAATTTAAAAATTTGAGTTGTTAAAGTTTGCGTTTTATACCATGTATAAAAGAAATATACATAGTATATTAAGTTTAGTCCCAAGATTGTAACGCTTAAAATTATTGCTGCTACCAACAAAATTTTGGTGAAGGTGTTCATAGAATCATCTAATTAGTTCATTTTCGGTTGTCCGTCCGTCCGTCCACCCCTCTGTGAACACGATAACTCAAAAATGAAAAAAGATATCAAGCTGAAATTTTTTCAGCGCACTCATGACGTAAAAAGTGAGGTCGAGTTCGTAAATGAGCAACATAGGTCAATTGGGTCTTGGGTCCGTAGGACCCATCTTGTAAAGCGTTAGAGATAAAACAAAAAATCAAATGTAAAAAATATTTCTTATAAAAAAATAAACAACTTTTGTTTGAAACACTTTTTCGTAAACATCACTGTTTACCCGTGAGAGTGTATATCAATTATACATATATGTGTGACATGTATGTAAGTGTAACGTGACAGAGTAATCAACACTGTCTATACATGATATTTCAACTCAGTCAATTGTTTGTTTTCACTTGTTTTATGATATTTCCAATCAATAATATTGACTGCGTGAAATGCTCTTCTAAGAGAAAATTAATAATCTGATCTATAAGTGTCATATCCACGCCTTCTTGCCTTTCTATTGTAAATAATTATTACTTTTATAAAAATCTTTGTATAATATATTTTTCTTTTTCTCTTTTGCTTACAGTTGCAGTGGTGGTAGCATTTTTTATATGTTGGGCACCATTTCATGCGCAACGGCTATTAGCCATGTATATTAAAGCGGAATTTGCAAAGAAACAAACGCCTGGCCAATTTCTTATAACTACATATCAAGTTTTAAATTATATGTCTGGTGTTTTATATTTCATGTCGACAACTGTAAATCCATTATTGTATAACATAATGTCAAATAAATTTCGAGATGCGTTCAAGGTATGTATTTCTTGTGTGTTCTTTTTATTTTTTTAGATAATAGAAAAAATTTATTTAAGTATAGGAAATTAAACTTTAGTAATGGTTCCAGATCTAGCAACGTTTTCAAGAGTTTGTTTTAAGACGCCTCGATTTCAGATATTTCTTTAACTTAAGTAGCCATGAAATTCTACGTCTCGTACTGGATACTCCTTAGTAAAGCCAGCAACCTTCTGTCAGTCAAATTCAAATTATTTTATTTAATTATAAAACTAAATCATATTAAAGTTACAATTATACTTTTTTTTTTTAATTATTAGAATAATATCTTGTAAGGAACGGCAAAACTGCCTGGCAATTTTCAAAGCTTTTTCCAGGAATGCTCACTAGTAAAGCCTGCCAGGTGCCAGGAAAACTTCGTCCTTATCTAATTTCAATAAGAAAAGAAATATCCAAAATTCAGTCGTCTTGAAACCAACTTTTTCGATAAGTTACTGCGTCTAACATTATTGCAAAAAATTTGTCTAGTTATAACCAAAAAGAATTAGAAGTTGATTGTTTAGGCTACTACCGTAAAGTATATGTATTATTGATTTTAGTATTTGTTTTAAGATACCCTGTAGTTATTTTATCTGAATGTGATCGGTCATTTAAAAATCTCTTATATAGTACGAGCACCTAGACCATTATGGAATAACAATTTATTAAATCCATGTTTCATTTCTTATTGTTAGCGTAAACTTATTATTAAAAATGTAATAACGTCGAAAGTTATTTTTTTTGAGTATATGAACAAAATTCGTAAAACCAATTTTAAAAATATGGACGGTACGAATAATAATATAATACATACAGTAGAACCTCGGTAACGTCAAATTCTTTATAAATTAATAAGTTTTCCCCATCCTCTCAGACCTTAAAATTATACAAAATACTAAAGCTCTATAAATTAAATGAACTATTTAGGTATTAAATCTCACTAACTTCGAGTAATGTTTTGATTACCTCAATAACTTAAAGCAGTGCTTCTTAAACTATGGGTCGCGACCCCATTTGGGGTCACGTAGCAAAATTCTGGGGTCGCGAGAGGTAAAAATACAATTTGACAGAAAATGTTTTTTAACTTGTAAAATTATTGTTATAAAGATAAAATAACAATTATCGTAGATATATATCATAAAATCTTCTAGTTCGGAAAGATTGTTTGTACGTGCATTTCTATTAAGAGTATTATAATAACTTGAATAACATTTACTATGAATTATGAAATGTTATTGGAATTAATAAAAAATATACATTTATTTTTGTCAATCTCTAAAAGCCGAAATAATCCCGAGAAATAATTATCAACAAAATTTCTAGGTATTATTGCTGAAGAAACAGCTTTAACACATATTAAATCCCAATATCGTTCAGCGATAAAAAATGTTGAAGAGGTCTTACGTCCAGCAGTTTCAAACATTCCACCAAGATTTAATTTGTTATGCAATAAAAAACAGGCACATCCATCTCATCAAATTTTTAACTTATACTTTAATACTTACCACGCAACTACTTGAATATATTCGAGAGAATTAAGACGGTCAGAATCCACTTTTATTTTGAAACTATAATAAATACAATTTTATAATTTTTTGTGCAATTTTTAATTTTAGATTTTTGTAGGTTTCAAAACGAATTCTAAACTTATATATTTTCATATGTATATGTTTATTGTTACCTAATAAATAAATCATCAAAAAATATTAATTTATTTTTCTTTTATATTTGTATGGGGTCGTCAAGAAACTCGAAATCATAAATGGGGTCGTGAATTACAAAAGTTTAAGAAGCCCTGACTTAAAGCATATTTCTTTTTATTCATAATCGAACGTAGTTCTTGTGTGGCCTCTTTGATTCATGCCAAGCGCCTTAGTCAGTTCCACTATACACACAGAGTGTAATTTAATCAACTTATCGATTTTTTTATTTGTTTGTCAACATGAACTTATTTATTTATTATTTATGTTTTGTTAACTAGATCTTATATACAACTTGATGTCAAAGCCATTTGTTTATAATTGATGTTTTTAATGATATAATGGCTGGAAAAAATACGCATTATCGTATTTTCAAAATATCAATTATAACCGAATGGCTTTGATGTTAAAAATTATATACAAGATCAAAACAAAAAATTAATAACTTTATCTTGGTTTTTAACTTATCGAGGTTCTACTGTAATATGTCTTCAAAATTTATCAGTTATGAAGCGAATTTAATATACATATTCAATCAAACTAATAAATATACTTCCTAACAAAAAAAGAAAAGAAAGAAATAACTAAAATGAAAAATAGAGATTGCATTTCCTTAAAGACCAGTATATGTTGTCCAAAAATTTAAAGAATTTCATCTGTGAATTTGAACCGAATTTTAAAAAGGATCGGGAATTTAATCTAAAATATGATCCGATAGATAAGAGTTATACATTTTTAAATTGAGATAAATCAAAACGGTATAAGATATCATCAATATGAGTGTTTTTTAATTTTTTAGTCATTCGGTCATGGAATTTTACTTTAAAACGATTTTATGTAAATGAACGCCTGTTCGAGGTAAAAATAAAAGCTAGTTTCAAACAAAACAATAAGCAGTTAATTTTTATGGCCGTTAAAGTGATTCACGAGCATGTATTATTGTGAAGAGGCGTATGGGATTTTTATCTTCAAAATCGGGAATTTTTATGTTCAAGCTAATCCAATATTTCATTAAGAATGTTGAGTTTAGAATGCAGTTCAATTAATCATGTTTGGGACGGGAAATATTTTTTGCAAAATAAAATAGCATTGCTTTCTGCTAATGGTGTACATTCATTTTTAAATAAGAACACCAAGATGCTCAAAGCGTTTTGCTTTTATTTCAAATTAGAGATATTTTTTAGATCAATCTGTACTTATACGCTTACTTAACCGTGTCTCTTGTCCTACAATATATAAAATCCTTGGTAACATTGATATACACGGCGAAAAATACGATTGGGTATTCTAATTTGTTTGAAAAAAGTATATTTCAGCAAAATAAACACGTTTTCTTGCTATAAAATTAAATTAAATTTCAAACCTTTTTATTCTCGCAAGAACACTATCAGCCATTTTGGTGACGTAATATTGGTAAAACAACAGTCGTGTATGTAATTATTATATGTATAAATAAAATTGATGGTAACATTTAACCTACAATTACTATAAATACATCAAAATATTAGTAATTAATGAATATTATTTTTGCCTATATCATGTCACATCATGGCAGCTCGTGTTTTAGGTCACGTGATATACGGATTAAAAAATACCACTTTTAATTTTAATATACTAAAACAATAATGAGTTTTTATGACTCAAAATTAGAAAATTTAAGTAAATTTCTATATAAGTTTTAATTTTTATCAAATTTCATAATTTACTTTTCACTACCAAAAGCATCCTATTGATGTGAGTAATATTAGGATCTACGACATCTTTTTCGGGATAAATACTGGTCTATTTTTATAAAAGCAAATATAAATTTCACTATACATATATCTGGAGATAACATATAAATAAACATCGAAAGAAGAGAGTATAAATATTTTCCTTCAAGATATGATTTTTCATTGAATATAATATGATAGTAGTTTTTTGTAAGTAATTTTATTTTTATTTTTTTTTACGTAAACTATTACTTCCTTCATATGAACAAGATGATAACTTACATGTCCTCACCCCGTTCCATCAATTCCATCAATATCATGTAACATGTACCAAATTATCTGTTAACAGAATATATACAGAATGTTCAAAAAGTTCGAAACTGCTTCTGAATTTTGTAAAATAATGACAGAAAAGAAATGGCCTAAAGTTGCAAAATTTCGCTCGCAATGGTGGCTTTAAATTCGACGTTAAGCTTCTCACCGAATTTTGCTAGAAATTAATGAAAACCAACACGTATTGTGTGTATGATGCCTCTGCTGGTGCAGTAGTCGACAAAAATTATACGTCATTTCAATTCAAGCTGTCGGCCTTTTAGTTCAGTTGGTTAAGGCGTAACCAATTCCGTCCGCGGTATCCTTTGGGTATCGGGTTCGGTTCCCGGCGTCGCAACAAAATTAGTTTAATTAATAGTTGTGATGGGCTGGTGTAGTGCATGCGGTATATGCATGAAGGAGGTGCACTCAGCCTCTGAAATTGAGGAACTGATAAATGATATTATCAGCGGAAAGGTAGTAAAACACATATATGGTATCACAATAGGCACTATAGCCTAAGTGTGTCCTTCGTGGACAGCCAATATAACCTAACCTTATCTTCACTTCAAGCAGTTCTACTCTTATAATACAAAACTTTTTGACAATATTGTAGCGGAGCAACATTCTTAAGTTCGAGGTTGAAAAATGAAAAATTGTAATTTTTTTTTCAAATTGCGTATTTTAAAACAAAAATTGTAGTAGCTTTTTAAGACGAACCACTTTCCAATTTAAAGTATGTATCGTTTACCAGTAATATGGAAGATTGACTTTTAATAGACATCGTTAGGGCAAGTCAATCTCGTATTGGTGCCTCAATAACTTTTTAGGGTCTATAATTCTTGATTAAATCCATAAATTATAATAGGACATCATGTGTCTGTGTAAATATAGGTTGGAAGATATGTTCTTTTGAGCTCCTGGTGGTACTATACACGTATACTGTTATCGGAAACGCTGATAAATCGGTCACGAATTTATGTTGAATAAGTTTGTCTCTCTTAAATCACATCCAGAATCAATCATTATATATATTTCGAGATATCATTTAAGTATACCTGTTATAAAACTCCCTACGGCATAATCAAAATAAACAAATCTAAGATAGTTTTTTTTAGCAATAGGGAATATCGATATGTTTTTTTTTAACTTTATTAAAATCTCATTCATGTATCAAACAGCAAAGAAAAATTATTTTTCGAATAACTATAAAAAAACAAGGCTTCAAAAATTTGTTTGTATATCTTTCTGGAATCTTAACAGAATTTAGCATGGAGTTCTTGCTTATATCATCTGTATTTCTTGCCCGATTGTTTTAATATTTAACCCTCGAACCCAAAAAAGGAGTGTTATAAGTTTGACCGTGTGTCTGTCTGTCTGTCTGTGTATTTCGTAATAACGCCTAAACTCATGAACCGATTTAAATGAAATTTGGTACAGAGATAGTCTAGAGCCTGAAACAATTATTTTTGCGACTTTTGACCTTAAATATCAAAGAACGCTGACAAGTGACTTTTGAGACAACATTTGTACTATCAAATTAAAGGTTGGTACAAATATTCAGCTTATTTCGTAAGATTCCCAGGTGAAAACCTAAGATGATTGGACTATGAAGAATATTAGTGTTAACCCCTAAATGTGTTTTATTATACCATGTATTTATGAAATATACATAGTATATTAAGTTTAGTCCCAAGTTTGTAACGCTTAAAAATAATGATGCTAGGAAAAAAATTTTGTCATAGCTGTTCATAAAATCTCCTAAGTAGTCCATTTCCGGTTGTCCGTCCGTCCGTCTGTGGACACGATAACTCAAAAACGAAAAATGATATCGAGCTGAAATTTTTACAGCGTACTTAGGACGTAAAAAGTGAGGTCAAGTTCGTAAATGAGCATCATAGGTCAATTGGGTCTTGGGTCCGTAGGACCCATCTTGTAGACCGTTAGAGATAGAACAAAAATTGTAAAAAATGTTCCTTATCAAAAATTAAACAACTTTTGTTTGAAACATTTTTTCGTAAACATCACTGTTTACCTGTGAGGGCGCCAATTAGGCGGAAATTTTATAATATGTACTATACTTGATTAACAGTTATGTATGTGTCACATGTTTGTATGTGATAAAGAAATCAACACTGACTATGCATGGTATTTCAACAATTAACTCAGTCAATTGTTTGTTTTCACTTGTTTTTATATTAAATTTTGTACAACCAGACCATGAAAAAATTTGCTCAAAACACACTTAACGTATCTCTATGTGGACCTTGAACGTAATTCCAATATTTTTTCTAGAAAATGGTAAAATCTGAACACAAATTAATCTGTATACCCTGATATTTTTGATATAACTTTATTGAATAGAAATATATTTGTTCCTATGATGTAAACCTTCGTCATATCAATTCCTTTCAGAGGAATCAATTATCCAAACACCAATTCATAACTAGATATTTCGTAAACTGTACCTGTATAATACTCTATGTGGTCCAATAAATTTTCTTTCTACAAGATTTATTTTTTGTTTAAGATAAATTTTACAGTGTGTACATAACGTCAAATAATACCAGCTTAAAAAAATATTTCATCTACTGAAGTAAAATTCAAAACTTGAAATAGAACCCAAGATACCCACGAAAAAACAATTTTTGTTGAATTAGGATACTCTATAATAAATGGAATTAAATTGATCCTACCTTAAATACAGGTATTTCTTAAATTAAATTACCCAAAAGATAAAGAAACTAAAAATCTAGAAGTTACTATTACAATTTATATTGTTTTAAGGACATGAAAAATGATATTAAAATGTATACAATTGACTGAGTTAATTGTTGAAATATCCTGTATAGTAGTGTTAAATGCCAGTGCTTGATTATTTTTTATAAATTAGAAAAGTTTAAAAAACCAATACAATTATGGTGGCTTTTCGGCCGTATAAGAGAAGCTACCTTCAAATTTTCAACTCCCAATCTTTTATCTTCTTGAAGAAAATTTTCTTCTCGAAGAAAATAGAAACCAAAGTTTTGACCTAATTTCCACCCTTTTGGGGTAAACAGTGATGTTTACGGAAAAATATTTCAAACAAAAGTTGTTAATTTTATATACCTAAGGAACATTTTATATTCCCAGTTTTCTTTGCGTTTTCACAGTTTCATATGCATCTACGAGATTAATAACTTTGAGGAGGTTTTAGGGTAACTCTTAATGAAGGTTAAAATGCCCTTTTTTGCGTTTTCATAGTTTCATAATACGTCTATGAAATTTATAACTATGCAGGGGTTTTTGAGTATCTCTCATTAAGAGTAGCTCCAGTAATTCGGTAACTCTGTTTCCGACCGCGCACGGCTTCTTCGATCCACCTATTTTTGTATTTTCGCAAAACTTTAGAGCGGATTTCCTAGGAGTTATGCAATCCGAGAAATTAATCGGCGAAAAACGCGATATTTTCGCGATAAAACCGTATTTTTTCGTAAATTTTCGTAGTTCTTTCCGAGTTTTTTTAAACAACTTCCTACATTTCGATTTATTTCCAAAGTATATTCCGTTGAAAAACCAAATCGGACAGGAAAATTTTATACTTTAAACTCTTTTGCTGGTACCTCCCAAATATCAAGACACAATCATAACATCTTAAAAATTAATTAAAATGAAAAATTCGAAAAGTTTGTGCTTAATATTCCAATAAATTTCAAAAAACAGAAATCCATAATATACATTTATTTTTAATTTCAGGTATTTTTTAATTTAGAAGATATGACCATTTTCCTATTTTATGTATATCCAACCTGTACAAATATAGCGTAATATACCGTTATTATCCGTTATATATACCAAACATGTCCTTCATATACCTTCTAGTAATAGTTTTAGATAATACAACAAAAATCAATCGAATGTTTCTCAATAGGATTAATTCCTAAAAGCTATATTATTTGAATAGATTCTCAAAAAATATTTCAAATTTACTTTTATTATTTATATATATATATATATATATATATATTTTTTTTTTTACTTTTTTTAATAAATAAATAAATAAATGAAATAATAGTCCAGACTCGTGCATGAATGTGGAAAGTTTTTAAGCAATTTTTTTCTCTCGCTAATCTATAAGCTGCTGCTTCTTCAAAAATTAAAGAAATGAAAGAAAGAAGTGGAAGCTTATTTTCTTGAAATTGTCTTTTAAAGAATACCTGATATAATTACAAAATGAGTTTGAAACTATGGGAGTAGTCTTTTCAACTCGTCTTCCTCTCCACAAAAAATATATTTCGGCAAAATAAACACGCTTTCTTGCCATAAAATTAAATTAAATTTTAAAACTTTTTATTCTCGCAAAAACGCTGTCAGCCATTTTGGTGACGTATTATTGGTAAAATCAACAGTCGTGGAATTATTATATGTTTATAAATAAAGTCGATGCATGTCACATATATGATGTCACATAATGGCGGCTCGTGTTTTAGGTTACGTGATATATAGACTAAAAATTACTTTTACTTTTAATATAATAAAACAATAATGTGCTTTTATGACTCAAAATCAGAATATTTAAGTATATTTCTACATAAATTTTAACTTTTATAAAATTTCATATTTTATTTTTCACTACCCTATTAAAAAGAACAGATTTAGAGCGACGACATCTGGCTAATAAGAAGGAACGATTAAATACGCCATCATCCAACTGTAAGACAGGAACAATTAAAGATTGTGTTACAGACGTTACTTTAGTTAATGCCGAATATTTTTTTGTAAGTTTACCCTTCTATCCTTCGTGTTGTAAAACCAAAGCCCATAAAATTTCCCAAACAACATTTTTAACATCTTAAAATACTTAAAAAGAAAAAGAAATTAAATTTTGTAAAGAAGATTAAATGTTTATGTAAATTGTAAATTGTATTTTTAACTAAATAAAATAATTAATTAAGTAAAAATATAAATTAGTCGAATCTACTACTACTACTGGCAACTTTTGCTTATGAGCTTACCTGAATTAAATAGTACCTACCAAGAGAGAGAAACTGTAACAGGATAACACAACACCAACAGTTGAAGCATTAAAGAACAAAAAACGGAACTTACATTGAATTTACTAAAGAACACGATTTATAATTCACTTAAAAATACAATTTATATTTTCTGAAATACTTTTTTATGTATTTTAAGATGGTAAACCGATTATATTGAAAAAATAATGAGCTTTTGTTTCACGACGTTATTAAAGTCACACACTTTGCTGCCTCACCCTGTATACGTAAACATTGAGTGCGCGTGCAAAATATATTTTCTATTTGAATAGTAATATATTTGAATTTACATAATTGTCGGGGGACATAAAAGGTTAATGTGAAAACATACCTGCCTATGAAATTTATTGTCTTTAAAATACAAGAAAATTATTTTCTCCTTTATTCATGTGGAAAATGCTAAGAAATAAATTCATTAATAAACAACAGAGAATCTGAGAATTATAGAAGGTCATGGCAATATTTTTTATAATATGCTCATTTTCCCATTAGTGAAGAAAACAAACGCAAATTTAAATAAAGTTTTCTTTAAAAACTTTCTTCGATCATGAAAGGTTTTCTCGAAACTCAATAATTTCCACTCTTTTTCAATTTGTGTAAGGATCTTAGACCGTGGGACACCACAGGTTTTTGTAGATGATAAATACATACTCGATGAGTTTATTCCTTTTGGCGAGTCTATACCAAATTTTCTTTACGATTTTTTTTTGAAAAGACTGCGATTGCGGATGAACATGATGACGTCATATTTGAATTATCGTTCTGAAAAAACAAAGCAGGAAATTTGTAGGACACTATGCCCACTGGATAACATTCATAATTATGAAACAATAAAATATTTTGTTCAACAAAAATACTACATCGATGAGCTTATATACCACCTCGAACACGCTGTACTTAAGTATTTTTGTTTTTGAATACGTGCATGTTTCAATTTTGCTGAATTATTCAATAATTATTAATGTTATCAATTGGTCATCAGTGTCCGACAAATACCCTGCTGTGATTTTTCAAAAAGATAACTCAAATATGATTTCATCATGCTTATTTGAAAACGCAGCTTAAATTCAAAATGATAGCCCGATGGAATCAGAGGGATTCTTGGAATGAATACACTTTCACCCTCATACTTTCCTGTAAAAATTGTTGCTAACGTTTCTTTGCATGGTTTTTACTCGTAGTCTGGTGCCATTACACAATTTTGGGGGATTTAAATTACGCAATAACATTATTGGTGCACCGATTTTTACATGAAGAATATGAGGTGGTATTTCCGGTGGGTTGAGTGTGTGTAGAAACTTAACAGGATAGTGAACAGTATCTTCTACCTCTATGACTGTATCTACATACTTATAAACTACAGAAAATCCGTTGGAATAAGAATTCCGTATAATCCGTTCTTAGTGGACGTCTATGTCACGAAAGAGGTAAGTATGCGAAATGTGAAGTTAATCGGACCGATAGTTTCGGAGATTTCGTGATGAGTCAGTCAGTGGTAAATCGCTTATATTTATATATATAGAAGAAGAAGATTTATTCACTTTGATGTTGCTACATTATTGACACCCGTCAATTGCAAGTTTACACAATACTTTTAACATATACCCTAAAGATGTTTGATGCTTGTTGATTGGTCGAATAATGCCAGAAGCAAAACAAATATTGTCAATTTACTAAATTATGATATGTTGTTACTAGTTTGTCAAGAAATTGTTTGACACTAATTAAAACCATCCTATTGAATGCACTTGAACCACAAAACTTTCAGGTGATCAATGTAAATTGACAAACATTCATGATAACTATAAGTATAATATCTATATAGTTGTCACCCACAAATCCAACGGATATTATTTTTGGGTGTCTAATAACGGACATTTTAATTGGGTGTCAAGATCCAATTGACCTATGTTGCTCATTTACGAACTCAAACTCACTTTTCACGTTAAGTAAGTACGCAATAAAAATTTCAGCTTGATATCTATTTTCGTTTTTGAATTATCGTGTTTCTAGATTTTAAGCGGTTTAATGGAAAAAAAATTCATACACGTAGATAGATCATTTTAAAATAGACATTTCAACGGTTAAAATGAGCCCGGGCAGAGTATGAAAATCAAAAGAAAATTTGAAAAAACTCACATAATCTCACATGTAATAAAAAAGGACTTTCACCAAGTTTCATGAAAGTTGAGATTATATTGAAAAAAGTCCCGTACCTACAAAAGTTTTTCAATTTTTTATTATCAAGAACTTTTCTGCTGATAGTTTTTCGCTATGAGGTCATTTGTCGCCCTTAATCGCAAAAGAACGGTTTCAACCCCTAAAATTAACCCCCATTTCCAAGAAACTCGAGTTTAATTGTTTTCTATTATGTTACATAGGTACACCCCAAAATAACATTTCCACCATGTCGCTGCCTGTTATTAATTTATAAAATTTGAACGAAAAAAAATTGTCATTGACTAGTGTAGGTATAAGTTAAAGTTGTTATTTTCAATAGCCGGAAGGTCTTTCTTTGTGTGAGTAAATAATGGAACATTTGCATATCATTGAATATTAGATAATTGACAAGCCATTGGAGAATATTGATATTAATTATATTATTGAAATCAGATATGTCAAATTCAAGATTAGACGAGCTGACATTGTCAGGCGGTAGTCAACATCAGAAATCGAAAAACAATATAATTATCTAACATTGGCACATAATCTAAAATAGTTGATTTTCCACAGCTATTTATTTTACCCAAACCGTTATCAGGCTGCCTTCCTGAGATTTAGGAAAAGAAAGACCCAAAAAAAATTTCTGCAGTATTGTCCTATTTTTGAACGCAAGGGCTAAAAGCTTCCGAAACCAACAAACTCATCTAAAGTCGACAAAACAACCCAACCAACTCGTAATTACAACAATATTTCGGATCTATAAAATTTTCGGTCTCTTTTATTCGAGTCTATTTTATCCGATTACCGCCCTTCTGAGTTAAAAGTTTGTATCTCATCTCTCACAGAATGTTGTTGTATCGGTTATTGATAACTGGGATTTGCAATTTGCCAACTGGCGATAATGATTCGTACTAATTAAAATCAGAAGAAGCCCCGAATTCGGTAGTTACAATTTCGACTACCAGATGGCAACACTTGGACTTACCATTTTTTAAGGCCAATAAAAATATTCAAATTCAAATCAGATAAATCCCGCCAACTGGCGATAAAAAATTGTACTATTAAACAGGAAGTGGACTCTTTTTCAGTAGTTCCAATTTAGACCACCTGATTACTTATACCATTTATCAATACAGTAATAATTTTCTGACTACTCTGTCAAAAATTGTACCAGTTAATACATTCTAAGTGCTGTTACTATAACATTACATACCATGATGAGGTAGTCAAAGTTTATCAGTATTTTTGCAGTATATGTATAATGAGTTTGAACATAGTTTCAACATCATCCAAAAGAGTAAATGCTGTAAATAGCCACCATTATATGGAAACCAAAAAACCTTGGCCCTCAAATTAAAAAAAAAAAACCATGTATATTGTATATGTTTTTTGAGTTTAATCAATTTTTATCTCAACATCTAAATGACCTATATAACATAGACTAGGTTATAGTGGAACATACATATGGAAAGTATTTCCAACGCTTTTTTTTTACTTTAATTGTGACTTTCTAGAATATATAAAAGTACACGCCTTAATGTACGAAGGCAGTTGCCCCCTCCCCTTTACCTTATCATTGATTTAGTTAGCCAAATATGTATGTAAGCCAAAATAATGTTGTATTTATGCAAATTCCTGTTTTGCTCCCTCTGAGCCAAAGGCTTTATTGAACTATGGAACTTTTCACCTTTTTGGAATTTGTCCCTTTCTTGAGTTAAAGCGAGAAGAGGCATTAAAAACTGACATAATTTCATTGTTATTTGCTCAAAAGGCAGAAGATATCAAAAATAGTGTCCGAGTATTATTAAAAACGCAATGTATCATTTTTATTTGAGAAAAATTAAAAAGATCAATTCATAATTTATGAAAATAATAGTATTTATATGAATTGGATTAAAAATTAGGATTAAAATAAGGACATAAGATAATAAGGTCGCACTACTTCAGCCTACTCTAAAAGCATTTCATCCAATTTAATTTAAACTATAGCAGAAGTAAAATAATTGTAAGCGATATAATCGTAAAAAAAGTCCATAAAAAAGTTAAATTTTTTTAACGTACCACATAAAAACTAACATAAATACTTAGTTTTGAAAGTATAGTACCTTTATATTATATATATGTCGCAGCTAGATTGCCAAAACATTTGTTTTACAAAACCATTAGTTGTTTTACAAAACAGTTCTGTTATACCAAACCGCTGAATGACGTTCAGCTGGATTGTCATTTCTCTATGTTTTCAAAATTATTACCCAAGTTTAGCCAAAAGCAATTATGAGAATAGAAAACGGTATTTTTTAGGTTACAAAACCTAAAGAAAATCTTATATATTTAAACGAGCAATTCTTCTATATATATATCAGTAATCGCGGCAACGGCTATAACGGCTATTTCATGAAAATTAGGGCGAAAAATCGATCTAGCTAGGTTTTAATATAAATATTATCGAAGATAATAAATGAAAACTCTAGGATATATCGAAATTAATTTCGATTTTTGCCCCAATTTCCTAGATCAGTTTTTTGTACTTATGGGTATCTTGACTGTTGTGTGGTTTGGAATTTTTTATTATTTTTGTACAATTTTTAATCTAATTTAGTTTTTGGTTGCTTCATCTAATCATTTGATTCCTGTTTCAATATCCACAGCTATATTTACGGACAGACATTCGTTTTTCTGGATTGAAAAGTTCAATCCTTTGTTTAATAGGTTAATCTCATCATCTGAGAATTTGATATTGGTTGTGTTATGGACGAGCTGTTGATCTTGGAATATTGATTCTGGTTTTTTATTTTTGTTTTTTAGCATTTTTAGTTTTTTGTACAATTTTGTTGTTTTTGTTCTGAGTTTATGTTTTATAACTATTTGAATTTGTCTAAACCAATTGAGCCAGTTATCGTATTCAAAATTATTTAAATTTTTTGTCATCATTAAGTGGAACTTATAAGTTTCCAATTTCAACTTATGGGTATCTTGACTGTTGTGTGGTTTGGAATTTTTTATTATTTTTGTACAATTTTTTCTAATTAGGTTTTTGGTCCTGTTTCACAAAAAACTGATCTAGGAAATTGGTGCAAAAATCGAAATTAATTTAGCTAGGTTTTATTTTTAGAAAACGTCGTTTTATCCGTGTTTTCAGGAAAAACTGAAACATTGCAAAATATGACTCTTCCTGGCATCTATTGTCAACAAAATAGAGTACATTACCGGGACATTCCAATTGATATTTGTGTGGAGACATTTTAAACAGTTCTTATATTAGCGATTAAATTTTAGGGTCCAGCACTCACTTTCCCAAAACTCTGACAACTTTTTTATTTAAATTGTCCTCAAAATTACTGTTTTTATTTGAGATGCAGTTTTTATTTTAGGTCATACTATTTGGTTTATTTATTGATTTTGACAAACTTTTATCTGACATTTTAGTTCACGGTGTACAACAGTTGATTCGGCAATCTATCTGCGACATATATACTCTTTAAATGAATTGTAGCAAATAATTTAAGTTAAAATAATTACTTCCAGTTTTAATGTCTATTTTGTGGGAAATATTTTATTACCTTATATATTAGGTACATATCTTCTTCATGAAGAAATTGATTGTCTGTTTACTACTTTTGATACGGAACATAACAAATTTTTAAGGCAATAGGCTTAGGTATTGTAATACAGGGTATCTCATTTAACTTGAGACTGATCTTCTACTCGAAACAAAAGGATTTTATATCAGAAATTAACAAAAATTGTAGAGCTAAAAAAGTGGTCCTAAGTCAACATGTGTACCTGTTTTTCGAAAAAATGTATCCAACAACTTTGTCATGAACTACTTTCCAGTTTAAAGGACGTCTCTAACTCTTATAATTACATGTTAAGGGCTAGCATTTTTTCATCAGTCCTTAAGGTTGTTGGATCGTAAATTTACTTTTCTTAAGAATTGGATTAAATTAAAATCTAGATTCTAGGTGTATTTAATTTGTAAAAAATAAATAAATGAAATGTTTCAATCGATTGTGTAGATATTTATAATTGAAATGCTCATAATTAACATATGCAACACAAAAGTCGATAAAGTATAAAAAACATGTATAGTTTCGTATGCATCTTAAAAACCGTTTTTAAGAATGCTTTAAAAAAACTGAAAACTTTTTAAAGAAAAAATTATAATCTTTTTTTTATCGATTTGTTGAATAAATTTATAGGTTTATATTTACTCAGTAGTAAATGTAGACGATTTTCGAAGAAACCCCCTTACATCTTTATATTTGTTCATTCAATTTATTATCAAATAAAGGTAATTTATGGTTTTATTTCAAATGCGTATTTGGGAAAACATACATTATGTTCCTGACAGAAAGTTAATGTTTTCAAACTGAAAATATTTTATACTCTAACAAGGGATCGTTTCATGGTCTTCACAATGCTAAAATAACAATTTTAAAATGCATTTGCATATGAATCGATAGCCGATGTGCCGCCGAATTATTTTTGAATGTTAACTCAATTTATTATTTATAATCCCTGACTAACAAGAGGAGTGTGATAAGTTTAACGTGTCTTTGTATCAGCGTGTCTGTCTATGGCATCAAAATTCCTAAACGGGCGAATTGATTTTGATTTTTTCCGTTTGAAAAATAATTTAATCGAGAGTGTTCGTAGCTGTGTTTCAAGAGCGATTTTAGAACTCAGTACCCGATAACAACGAGAAAAAAGGTGATAATATTTTAAATTTTTGTATGTATATATATTATTTAAAACAAATGAAAGGAAACAATTGAGTGAGTGAATTATTAAAATACCATGTATAGACTGTGTTCATTACACTGTGACATTACTCATTCATACATGTCACACATACATAACTGATATTCCCATCTAATACATACTATATAAGTTGCGCCTAATTTGCGCTCACACTGGTTAAGCTGTTTATTTTTTATAAGGAACTCTTTTTACAATTAAACTTTTGTTATATCTCTAACGGTTTACAAAATGGGTCCTACGGACCCAAGACCTTTTTGACCTATGTTGTCCATTAACGAGCTCGACCTCACTTTTTATGTCGTGACCAAGCTGTAAAAATTTCAGCTTGATCTCATTTTTCGTTTTTGAATTATCGTGTTGACAGACAGACAGACGGGCAGACAACCGAAAATGGACTAATTAGGTGATTTTATAAACATCTATACCAAAATATTTTCCTATGTATATTTCATATATACATGGTATAAAAATATATGTAAGGAAATTGCTGGTCTGAACCTCAAATGTCACACCCATGGCGTTAATATTTTTCAATGAACAAATATATGTAATTTACACAGAAAAAACTGCGTAAAATCAACCTATTGGAATACTATTTACGCGAAAGAATATTTATTTAAAAACATCTTGAATTTCTCACGCTTGTTGATAGACATAAAATTAATAAAACTGTGTAAATTTTGTTATTACCGTATTATATTTACAGTTTATATACAAGTATGTACATTAAAAGTAAATAAACATAGGTAAAATATTTCCATGAAAAATATTATCCCTATATATATATATATATATATATATATATATTATAAATGTGAAGGTAAGCAAGTTTGTTTGTTTGTTACGCTTTCTTGCTAAAACTAGCGAATGGTTTTTATTGAAACTGTACAGCAATATATCTCATACTTCAGAAACACATGAGCTATAATTTATAAAGATATATTTTTTTTTAAATAAGAAAATTTAATTTAATTTGACATTTACCATTTTTTAAATTTTTACAGAAATCTTTTTTTTATGATTCAAAATGATGATTAAAGATGGATCAGATCGATGATCATCATTTTGAACCATAAATTAAAGTATTCTGTAAAAATTTAAAATAATAAATGGCCAAACCATTCAAGGCCAACTTTTCTGATATACTCAATGAATTATGACTATTTTACATTTAACAAAATTGAAAACTGTGTATATTAAGAGAGAGTGGATGCTATAAAACGGAGGTTTTTTACTTTTAAGCCCAGTGAAACGGGCGGGTATCAGGCTAGTCTTGTATAAAATTTCAATTTATTTATTTTTTTTTCAATACAAACATTGTGCAACATTTCTTAAAATGGGATGAGGAAAATAAAAGGAAGGGGAAGGTAAACTGCTATGGCTGTGGCTTTATTAGAAACCACCCCTTTGTGTAAATCTAATGGAAAACCATTGGAAAACATAGGTAGAATACTAATGATCGGGTACCTCCCAAGTATCACTCATATATAGTGATTCGGTTAAGGATGTGGAATACATATGGTATCTACTTAGTTGAAATATATAAAATTCTAAACAGTCAATTACATAAATCAAACTAAAAGATTTTCCCAATTGAATAGATATGTGATAAAATAAAAAAATTCATTTTTAAAATTGAAACCTATATAATTTAAATTTCAATGTATTATTTATTATCAATTCAACTGAGATGTCAAACGTATAAGAAATAAAAATCTTTACAAACAAATAGAGTACATATAAAATAAATATACATAAATCTATCCATGACACAATTTGCGAAGCAATTTTTATGTCACCTAATATTAAACGTTATCGCATGGTTGATTAGGTTTTTAATCGATAATTTTCTGAATTCATGCCTGTAAGGGAAACTTATACGTACTTTTAGGTTTCAATCAGAGGCATTAAAATGTCAATATTATAGAGAGCTTAAAGTGCAATCAATGGAGATGATTCTAGGTGCATTAGAGTATGTTCCATGGTATATTATGGTAATGTATCATGGCCTACACCTCATCTACCATGATTCACACGTATTTATCGATGTTTGTTTAATATTTAAACTCTCAAAAAATATATATATATTTTCTCTTGTGATATTTTAAAAAACACATACATTTTGATTATGGATACTACACCATTTCCTTATAATATGTCGATCTAATATTTACAATATTTCCTCAGTAAAATTGAAATTTATTTTGGCATGATGTTGATAACATTATTTTTATTGATAAAGAAATTATAATTTTATTGTACCTTAATCAATTCTGACAGAAAAAATAAATATTGAGAAAATTTACATACATATCATCTCATCACTATCTTTTAGTTTTATAAATAAAGGAAAATTAGAGCTGGAAAACTTTGAAAAGAGTAAATTTACGTTTTGAATTTCTTTTCAACTCAACCAGAGAGAAATATATTTGTTTGATTGACGTGTGTATTTATTTCTGTGCCTCTTTTAGGTGTCACAAGTTCCAAACGGTTGAACCGATTTTGTTTTTAATTTATTTATTTATTTATTTATTTATTTTTTTTTTTTTTTGAAAGGTGACTTTGTCGAGATTGATTTTGTTCAGTTCATTGTTCTTGAGTTCTAGGTAACGATACACATACTTTAATTATAGAATTGTATGTATGCATATAATTTTGTACGGATTACATTTATGACTTACATTGAAAATTTAATATTATTGTCTCACAAATTTAAATAAATAATTATGATAATTTACATTTGAAAAATAATATTTGTGCAATTTGATTTCTTATTTTTACAATTTTTAATGCATTAAGTTTAATTAATAAGTGTTTTTCAATAATTTTATTTGGACATTTTCTTTAACATTAACATGTAAAAAATTGCAAATTAATCATAACAGCATCCTTTATCGCCAAAATTTTTCACTAGAAGCGCTGGCATCGATTTTATTGTCCCTACCATGACTACGCACACAACGAATAAAAACAAAATATGTTCAGTTTTGAGAGATTCCTAGAGGAAAAACACTTTTTTTCTACGTTTTAAAAGCCTTCTAAACGGGGATAGAATGTAGAAAATTTGTATATAAATTTATTTAGTCTCTATGAATTGTTCATTAGAGCTATCAATTTTCCAAAGAAAAAATGAGCACGATTTTTGCTCAGTAATGAAAAATGAGGTCTTTGCATCTACGTTAATGAATTATAAAGATAATTGTACGCAATAGTAAGAAATAAGAATAATGTTTGCTTTATAGCTTTTTACTTTTCTTTTCTATCATGGTTTTTTCAAATTGTGAATTTAAAAAAAATTCATGAAGTGGATGAAAGATAAATTAGTTTTAAGGAAAAAAAAAATGTCGCATTTTAATTTTACGAAGTGTATATTAAGTTCGAACAGAACCTCATGTAACATATGGTGAAACAGTATAAATACATTAAACAAAGTATTTTTGTTATTCCATTAAAAAATCTTTAAACGCAATTTATATTCATCAATTCAATTATTCAATTTTTAACGGTTACAGGATATTTTCCTACTCTGGATTATCTTTTTTCTGAACAATGTAAAATATATGCGCACTATCTTTATAGAATCTATAATAAATAAAAACTTTATTACAAAAAATAAAACAGACTTAAAAAAAGGCCAAATTCAAAAATAATTTCATTTTGAAGTTGACATCAATGAATTGATTTCCATATTAGGTTGGGTTTCGATTCAAAACTCATATGTTCAAATTAAAAGGAGGACACTTCAAAAGCTTTAATCTGTTATTAATACTAACCACCAACCTTATAGATGAATAAAATCGGTTCATTCATAATCAGCGATGAAATCGCGTAACAAAAACAGACAAAAAAATGGTTAAATTGATAACCTCCTCCTTTTTTTTGTCGATTAAAAATGGATTTTGATCAAATTGTTTAATATTCCATTATACATAAAAGAAGAATATCTGCAACTTGAATTTTTAATATATTGTAATAAATGATAAAATGCTTTTCGGTTTAATTTTTATTTAAATTTCGGAGATATTCCTGACTTAGAGCTCCCGTTTTTCCGACCTTTAAAAACAAATGTATGAAAAATTATTACAGATGATAATAATAATAATAATGGGGGGTTTAACTCCCGTTTTTATAGCATACGCCTTATCACAGAGGCCACCCACATCATTATTTGTTAATCTTTATTTATTCAACTACAAACATATTTACAATTACATTTTTGATGTGGGTGGAGTCGGTTACTTCGTTCTTATCCAAGCGACGGCAATGTGATCAATTCTGCACTCCCATTAATTATAAATTATTCACACTGCCGCTGCCTGGAGTCGAACCCGCAACCTAAGTTTAGGTATTCATTTTGATACTAAAATTATATACCTACTTAATTGTAAGTTGTTTAAAAATTTTACAGAATTATTCCTGGCACGCAAAATAAATACATCCCTGCTTTATACTTTATATTCTGAGACTGAGAATTCCTGTTTATATGTAATAAAATAGAAGTGACTCCATTGCCTCAGTTATCATAATATTTTTGCATACAATGTAACTCTTGAAAATAAGAATAGGAAAAAAAAAAGTGAAAACAAACAGTTGACTGAATTAATTGTTGAAATACCATGTATAGACAGTGTTGTTTACGCAATCGTTTGTTTTATTACTGATATTCTGATATTCCCATATAATACATACTATTTAATTAGCACCTGATTTGCACCCTCAAGGGTAAACAGTGATGTTTACGAAATAACTTTTCAAACAAAAGTTGGTTATTTTTTATAAGGAATATTTTTTACTTTTAAACTTTTGTTCTATCTTTAACGGCTTACAAGATGGGTCCTAGGGATCCATGACCTAGTTGACCTATGTTTCTCATTAACGAACTCGACCTCAGTTTTTAACACTTGATCTCAAGTTGAAAATTCTGTTTAATTATTTTCTTTCGATATTTTGAAAACCAAGGCAGATATCGAAAAATACGTTTATAAAGTAATAACATTATTCATCATCAAAGTTGAAAATAAGGTACAAATAATTTCAACAACAAGTTTTAACTTGCCTTGACGCTCGTACTACCTTAAGGGCACGAAAAACATTATTTGAAAAAACTTCCTTACAATTAGCAATTTTAACAGCTTTTTTAGCTCCGGTATTAGAGCCCAGTTTTATTAGCCCAGGTAGTTCTCCATCCCTACGTAGTATCCATGTGAAGAAAATATCCAAAATCCAGTCGTCTTGAATAATTTATTTTTTCATGACGTTACTCTTATGCCATACTTGTAAACAAACAGTCTCGAAATTTCTTTAATGACACCGGTAACAGAGATACTTTAATAATATAACAAAATATCAATTGAATGGTTATTTAATGACTATAATGACTAATGATGTTATGATAAATGTTTATATAATGGTCACACAATATACTGTTTTGTTTATTTTTAGCTAATTAAAAAACAATTTTCAGTTAATTAATTATAAAAGATTATATTAATTCCTGCTGTTTTTCAAAATATATTCTTACGTGTATCGTTTTGTTTATTTTTATCTCATCTAATGAGCGTTCAATACCCTTCAAAATTACAGTAAAACGTCTTAATACACACAATGCATTGACAATTTGAGAAATAAAAGATTATCTTCGAAGATTCTGTCTTTAAGGGAACTTGTATGTCACCATCGTGATAAGAAGAGGGGGACTTTCTATAAGAAGGAATATTTTTCCCAGAGCAGTGTTTTTCACTAACAAAATTCTATTTTTTTAAAGATTTGATTAAATATTGCATAATTCAAGTGAAATTTACAAAATTTTAAAAACTCCCGACAAATTTTTCGGGTTTGGAACCCTAAGCTTGCATTTGAAACATAGCTAAGAACACTCCTCATTAAATTACCTTTCAAACGAAACAAAAATAATCCAAATCGGTTCATCCGTTTAGGCGCTACAATGCCACAGACGTACAGAAATAGCAGGCAAAATTTTTAACCCACTTTTTTGTATCGGGGGTTAAAAACTATTATAAATAATTTTTTAAAAATCACACAGTATTATCAAGCGGTCACCCATTATAAAACTAAGTGTGCTCAATGCTGCTTAACTTCAGTGATCAGGCGAGAACCATTGTTTTCAATGTGATAGTTATAAACCGTTACGGTAACGAGAGTTCCATGATTTTTGTTCACCTAAAAAGTGCTCAACGTTCCTAAAGAAGTTTTCACTTCCAAAAAAAGTCTTTGTTCGTCTAATAAGTGAACTTTCGAATGAATTTTATTTCATATCAATTTTTAAAATTTTAGAAGTTTCTACTCTCAAATTATACTTGTTAGATTTATTTCAGTATTGCACAGTATGTGCGATGTATCAAACTTTATGACCAGACTAATAACTCACCGTGTAGGTGTTACAATAAACAAAAACAGCAAAATTTAATACATTAGATATTATCATACATAATTTCACAAAAAGTATGCAAATGCATAAATAATTTAAATTCGTCCATTCATATAAATCATTTAATTCAGATAAAATATTGTTTTGTATACGCATTTTATTAATGGGCGTTAATATAATAGATAACGGTTTATGAATATACATAACAAGAGTAATATATGATAGATAATTAAGCCATGTTTACTAATTTACGAAACAATAATATAAACTAATATCTAAAGTTAGCACCTTCCAAACGCAAATTTTCCGAATATTTTCTCGATAATTGGGTTTTTTGATATATTATTTCATATATATATCAGATATATTTTTGTTGAAAATAAAATTGAAATTAGCCAAGAAAACTTTTTTAAAAGCTATGTATCTTATATATTTAAACGAGTAATTCTTGTATATCTATATACATCAACGATCACGGAACTGGTTTCAACGGTTTTCATGAAATTGGATATGCAGGGAGTTTTTGAGGCAAAAAGTCGATCTAGATAGGTTTCATTTATAAAAAAACCTCGTTTTATCAGTGTTTTCAGGAAAAACTGAAACATAAACTGCAAAATATGACTCTTCCTGACATCTATTGGTGTATATCGTAGTTAACGAAATAAAATACGTTCTCGGGACATTCAAATTGGTATTTGTGTGGAGATATTTTAAACGATCTTATATTAACTCAAACAAGTGAAAACAAACAATTGACTGAGTTAATTGTTGAAATACCATGTATAGACAGTGTTGATAAAGCAATCGTTTGTTTTTTGACGTCACGTTAATAAAAAAAGATATTCACTTTTAAATAGCTACACACACACTGATATTCCCATATTAATGTATACTATAAAATTTGCACCTAATAAGCGCCCTCGTGGGTAAACAGTGATGTTGACAAAAAAATGTTTCAAACAAAAGTTGTTTATTTTTTTATAAAGAACATTTTTTACATTTAAACTTTTGTTCTATCTCTACCGGTTTACAAGATGGGACCTACGGACCCAAGACCCAATTTACCCATATTGCTCATTTACCTACTTGATCTCAGTTTTTAGGTCCTGAGTACGCTATAACGATTTCATCTTGATATCTCTTTTCGTTTTTGAGTTATCGTGTCCACAAGCGGACGGACGGACGGACGGACAACCGGAAATGGACTAATTAGGTGATTCTATGAACACCTATACCAAAATTTTTTTCCTAGCATGAATATTTTTAGGCGTTACAAACTTTGGACTAAACTTAATATACTATGTATATTTCATATATACATGGTATAAAAATACCGAGCAATTAATTAATTATAAGTTAATTAAAATGAATACAATTTTTAAAAAAATTCGAAAATCGGCTTGAAGAAACTGTTTTTGGTCAAAAGTGTCATACACATATAAATTTTTATAAAGATGTCAATTAATGTTCTCTTAGTGACCGTGTCAGTGTAACTCCATCTATTTCATTTTAGCTTATTTATACTTCATGAGATATAAATTTAAATACTCGTTCTCGTCGAAATGCCCTTCAGTATAAAGTTCGAACTTATTGAAATCTATATAAATAAAAATGAATCACCAAATGTGTTGCTAAATGCAGCTAAGTTGGCTAATTTTTTTCATATTTTCGAATAAGGAACCAGAAAGGTTCTTGTTGAGGGATAAACGTGAAAATTGCTACCAAAATAGTGGAAACAACTTTTTCTCATTCCCTCTGTGCATAAACTAATACAAAAAATTTAATTTTTTTCAAGATGAATCTTGGTTCAGTGGTAGGACTGCAAACATTGGCTTCCTGGGTTCAGCTCTCACCATAAGAAGACTCATTCACTTGTGTCTAATCATTTTTACTTGAACTTGAAAAGCTGCTTATACTGATAGAACTTGTTTGGCAATTTTCGGCAAATTTGCATTGAGGGAGTGCTAGCTTCATACACTGAAAGTAGTTTTATTTACTTACTAAATAATATAATATCACTATTAATAATAAATTGAATACATTAATTATAGATTATGTATATTTAAAATAGATTAAATTTGTTATTAATTAAATTTGTACGAATTATTATTAATTACAACGAGTAATTTGTCAAATAAGTTGTTCAAAAAATAATATTAAAATATCTCGGGCTTTCACCTCTCAAATGATACAATGACATGTAAAATCGAACTTTCTAACTAATAGTTAATTTTCCTGTAGTAAGAAATCAAAAAGTTTAAACTCAAGTATTCAAAAAACCTTAGTTCCGATTTCAGCTTAGTTGCAATTTTTTGTTTTCAAGGGACCCTCAAATTTGTCACACCTATAGAGGTATTCCATTTACCCAATGTCTCAGATATCTAGGTATAAATAAATGTCTGTCTCATTTACAGAGGGTTCCATTAATAATAGTCAGAATATATGTTATTTCATTTATAGAGGTGCTATTATTAGATAAAATAACGTGAGTTTTAATCTTTTTGGGAATTAAAAAAGATAATAAAAGTATTACATAAAAATATTCATATAAATAATAGTCATTCATCAGACCATTGTGATTGAATTTTATCTTTAGTCTGAATTATTCTACAAAGAGTAGATTTTGGCATATTAAATTCGACACAGACTCCATCGCGTGTATTCCCACATTTATAAATTATATTAACTTCAGTTTTCACATACTGATAACGAATTAAGCCTTCGTTTTGGCATTTTCCAAAGAAGCATTCGTATGATAGTAAAGCAATACTAAAATGGAAGGTCATTGAGGCTCATCATTGGTAAAGTGCGGAACTTGCAAATAGAATAAGAATAAGTAAGGAAACAAACAACGATGATATCTCAGTTCTCAGTTACAGAGGTTTTTGCATATAAAATTCACTCACTGTCTCAGTTATAGAGATAAGGACCTAAGCATGTTTCACTGTGTTTAGCCAAAATCGAGTTTTCATCAGATCTCGACGTTTTAAGGTGTCAGGAAGCTTCCCTGACTACTTCCGCGAGGGTGTCTGTATGGCTGTATGTATGTATGAGTGTGTGTGTGTGTGTGCGTGTGTGTGTGTGTGTGTGTGTATGTAAACCTCTCATAACTTTTGAACGGCTTGTCCGATTTGATCGCGGTTGGTGCCATTCGAAAGGGCTTGACCAAACTTAGATTTTGAGGCCGAAACTTAGATGGACCGATTCGAACCGATAGATTTCAAGAAATCTCAAAAAAACTGAAGAAAAAAAATTTTTTTCAAGTGGTTTTTTTTAATAACTTTTAAACGGCTGTATCGATCAATTCCAAAAACTAATCAGCTCTCAACATCAAAAAACCGATCACCACCAGTCCGGTCAAAATCGGTTGATTCGTTCGTGAGTTATCGTTGACGAAAGAAAACCCAAAAAAGCGTTTTTTCGGAATAACCTCAAAATTTTTTGTTCTATCAATTGAAATTTACAGATTCTTCATGAAGCTTCAAAAACTGCGTCGAAGGTCACCAACCGCGTGAAAATCGATTTATTCATTCTAAAGTTATCGCGATTTGAAAATTTAAAAAATAGTGTTTTATCAAACGTCTATGAAATTTTTGAGCTAGAAGCTCAAATCAGATTTTAGTCTAAGATCACATCTAATTACAATAAAATGCGAGTGGATATAACATCAGAATAGATAAAAATTTTTACACGTTATGAGTCAATACTTAGCGGGAAGTTACAGGGATGACCTGCAGGGTCAACCGTTTTCCAAATTTTTATTTACTCGCTTTATCCGTTTCAACAGCTCATGATGTAAGCTGTTAGCTTTAAATACATGTATTTGCGTGGAAGCAAGAGATTGTCTTTATGATGATTTGAATGGGATCGAGTGAGAAAATATATTATATATACCCAGTTTAGTACGAAGAAACAGCCTTGATTTATTTAACTATTGAAGGACTTTACATCCATAAGAGTAATAACTAATAATATTTCTACATCAACAAAAGTAATAACTAAAAATTTTTCGTATACATTTTATAATAAGCGACATAAAACAATTTCTGTCATAATTTACTTTCTTTTACAAAATATAAACAGACCGTCATCCCATTATGAAACAAAATTTCAATGATTCCTTTTGTCTGCCACTTTGGTAATAAAGAAAAATGAGGTGTTAATCTTGACTCCAGTGATATACAGTGTGATCATTTTAAATGTATCCACCCTTAATAACTCATGACTTGATGTGTTTATTGTTTGGAAAGAAAACACGTCGATTTAGATATCGAGGGGGAAGTTCAAAAATGGTACCTAAAGTTTCACCCCTACCTTGTTATACATCATTTGAAAGGGCATAAATTCTCTATTCATTATGATAAGAAAAAGGAAATCGATCGATTGATTCTCAAGATAGTCTACACAGAAGATGGAAGGTATCCACACTTAATAACTTTTGTCCTGGTGTGTCCAAAGCACGTCGATTTAGATATCGACGGATAAGTTCAAAAATGGTACCCGGAAAATTTTAGGTTTCCTCTCTTAATCCTCACCTTTCAAAAAATAACCCAAATAATCTTTCAAGAAAACATGGTTCATCTGTTTAGGAGCTAAGATGCCACAGGCAGGCACACAGATTCTCAAAAACACAGACAAGTTAAACTCTAGGGACACCCCTCGAGGGAGGAGGGAAAAGTTGTAGAATTGCAGGAAGCTTACCAGCTAGCAAAAGGTTTAAAATATTAGAATTATACTCCATTTTTAAACCCTTCCTGTAGTTGATAACTTCCTAATTTTTTTCGCGTATTTTAAATTCACAGTTCTTATCCTGCAAACGGCAGACAAAAATAATCACAAAAACTTCGCTTCAATATAGGTTTACGTTCTTACAAGTGGAATAGGAATTTTAAATATAAAAATATTTTAAAAAAAAAACGGAAATATATTAAAATTGTAGATTATAAGAATAATATATAATGAAAATTATGATAATATTATTCAAAAAATATAATTCGTAATATATAACATTCTTAAATATCGTTTCATAACTCGTAAATCATGAGATTTATCAGTTATCTACAATAAAAATTTACTACTTTTAAAACTACCCACAGGGTATTATAATATATTGTATATAAGTTATGTGTGATGATTATTTTTATAGTAAGGAAAAAGTATTCCAGAGTATATAGTGTAGCGTTCTATGTATAAGGTGTTTCAGAATTGTACGGCATTATTTTAGGCGTGTATTCTATATGGTCAAAACAGTTCATATGAACGTAATACTAAATTAAAACCTCCTTACTAATTTAAAGAAACCTCCAACATTAAATCAAGTCTGAGCGATTCGTTTGAGGTTTGAGATTTTGATTACTTTGATTTTTTTTCCTTCGTTTAAAAGGTAATTTTATCGAGAGTGTCGGCTATGTTTCAAAACAAAGTAGTTCAGTCGTTTGGAGATCATTGTTTCTTTTCCAGTTGTTATTTTTGGTTGGTAGGGAATCCTGAACTCGCACTTGAAACATCGCGAAGAACACAACAAACTACCTTTCAAGCAAACAAAAAATCAAAATCGGTTAATCTGTTTAGGAGCTACGATTCCACAAAATCAGTTACGGATGATGGAGAATGTTTTTAGCTATGTTTCAAGAAAATCTACTCATTCGCTACAAGGTGGTCATCACCTCTTCACTCTCGATCAAATCACTTTTCAAAAAAAAATAATCAAAATTGGTTCATCTATTTAGGAGGTACGATGACACAGGCAGGCACACAGATACACAGATACGATTTTTAGCCCACTTCCGTTACCAATTTTGTATTACATGTATAAACTAGCTGTGAACTACCCGCTTCGCAGGGTAACTTCAATTTTAAACATAAAGATAATTATGTTATAGCCTTCACTTCATATGCCGTCACTTACCTTCCTTTTGTTCACAATTTCGTTCAACCTTTTAAATTATCCGTGTTTCCCTACTATATTATCCATGTATTACACATATAAACCTTCCTCTTGAATCACTCTATATATTAGAAAAAATTGCATCAAAATGCGTAGCGTAGTTTTAAAGATCTAAGCATACATAGGGATATATGGACAAACAGCGGGAACCGACGTTGTTTTATACTATGTATTGATAAGTAGTTCTACTACCATGTAGTTATCATCAATGTGAATTAGCTAATCGTAATTACTCTTATAAATTGTGTATGTTACTTGTTGCTAATTTGAAGACGCTCGATAAAACAAAATTGATCTAGGAAATTAAAGCTTCTTATACTACGGCTATTTGGTTAACATATGTCTTTAGAAAAATAAATCTTAACCCTTAAGTATCTCGGTATCAAATTATTTTCGAACGTTTCTTCTAGAAAATATACACCTTAAATTATGCTCAGCAATTCTGAAACAGCCTGTATAAATATATAACATTTTTGTATTAAAAATCGTAAAAATTATACGTGCACTGATATAAATTTTATGATCAAATGAAGAATTTATTATAAAAAATAATAAATTAAATTAAATTGTTCAAATTTTATTACTCATAGTTTGTTTTTAAGAAACTTTATCTCGTCAAACGCTACGCTAATTTGTGTTATGTTAAGTTCTGATGAACTCAGTCGACAGTGCTGATATTCACTCGGAGACCTGTGACCTACGTTGCCGCCCTGTAACAGATTTTTTTTTAAAAAGTCCTGAATTCTATCGAAAAGTGTTCATATCTATTTTTATTTAAATTAATTTTAAGCAATTTTTTCCATGAGCTTTTTTTTCAGGCAAGCTTAAACCATTATTTTCGTAATTAAATTATCTTCCGTCTGATACCAATTTCGATTGGTTAGCAGATCGATGTAAATCTGTCCATACTACATAAACCAGTAAGTCCATATAGGTAACTACACCGATCTGTTAACCAATCGAAATTGGTATCCGAAGAAAGATAATTTAATTACGAAAATAATGGTCTTGCCTGGGAAAACCGTTCATGGAAAAAATTGATTTAATTTAAAAAATAGCCATGACCACTTTTCGATAGAAAAATATGTCTCATCTGGTTATCAGATGGGTGAAGATCGACCTTATACCGTCTCTTAGACCAATAATTCATGCATGAAAAATAATAAATTATTTTTACGCTATCGTGTGAATAGGTAAAACGTAGAATAAAGAAAGATTGGTAGGTAATAAAACCAAAGCAAGGATTCCAATAAGTTTCATTATTTAGAGTACCAAACTAACTTCCGGATTTAAATTTTCTGTATTAAAGTTTTGACAAATTAATGATAAATATAAAAACTTTAGAGGCTTCGTCTTCTTCCTTTATTTTCAATTTGTTTGTGTATGTTTTTTTCAAATGAAAATCCACCAAATTAAATAAATTTGAATAAATTTATAAACAGTGAATATATTAAAATAGACAAGTAAAGAAGATTGAATTCGGATCATATTAAGCATATCATGTTAAAAAAGTTGTCAGGAAAACTTTGTGCCAATGTGTATTAAAACCGAATGGAATTTTCTTACGTATAAGAAAAATAAAGAATTTTCTTTTTCTTTTATAATAATGTATTATAAATTTAAACCGCATGTTGTAAGATGTATTTCTTCTTGTTTTCTCTTTAGTAACTACAGTCAAACCTGGGTAAGCGGGAACTGGATAAATGAGAAAACACTATAAGTAAGAGTAATAGCCAGGTCCCATCATTTTAAGCTCCCAAAACCTCTAGTAGCGAGAAACAGAATCCTCTTTAAGAGAGAGTCGTTTTTCCCTCATGGACCTCCGTACCTAAGTGAGGCTGCTTCTTATCTATACCTCTATAAGCGACAGTCGAGCGATATATATGTACATAATATATGTTGTGCATATTATGCACATAATTTTATCATATAACATATTTACTACATTCATACCTGCATTAGCGAGAAACTCAGGTTTAGTGAGAAACCTCTATAAGCGAGAATGAGATTATGCTCCCTCGAACTCTCGCTTACCAGGTTTGACTGTAAAACGTTCCAGTCAATAGAAAATCTTTCCATTTTTAACAACCGACAAAAATTTGTCCCTATGGTATAGTAATATTTCAATAGGAAATGATAGAAAAATAAATTAAATTCGATTAAACGAATAATTGAAAAAGAAGTTTTGGTCGAGAAAATGTTTCACAATAGATGCCTGGTAAACGAGTAGACTATGTGACCTTGAATTATTAAGGCCTTCATAATACTTTCTGACATTTATGTTCACATGCTTAGTCGCTTAATCGAAACACTTAAACAGTCAAAGTTTGAACTTTGACTGTTTTGAGTGTTTTCTTACCGCAACTAATACATATATGGACAATATAAAACTGTGGTGACTGACGAATAACGTATGATAGTTATTATAATATTTTTTATACGATAAGCCAGACTGTCAAGTTGGCCAGACGAGTGAGCAACTCTGATAAGTCAACTTAATGGGTCAGGATTCACTTCGTCAAGTTAATGGGATACTTTAAACCTTTAAATTCATAGAGTCTACTAATGGGGTGGTTTGAACCCACTCCATATACAAGTCGTTCTAATTAACTAGTATTTATAGACAAAGCCAAACTCAAACTACAAAGACTACTTGTCTGATAGAAACTAATAAAAGCGTTGAAAACTGAATTCTTTACGAATGTAATGAAACCTCGCATGCGAAGTCGCGAATTCAGCTAATACTTTATATTCTTGCATTTGTTTGTAGCATTAAGTTATTATTATTTCTATATTAGTTTTACAACACTAGAAACAAATTCTATATGCAAAACATGTTCATAAGAATTTTTTCTTGTTAGAACAAGAAAATTAATTCAAATAATATTTTTATGGAAAAAGAATTTGAAGCATGTACAACTTACAATCCTTGTATTGGTAACTAAAAATATATTCTAAGAAATGTGCTGAACTTCTTCCAACAAATTTTGTTTGTTATATTACCATAAATTAAGATAGTTATATAAATTAGATGTTTTTATTTCACACAAAGTAAATTTTTAACAAAAGGACACCGTAGTAGATTAAAATTATCTATATTGCGATCATTTTTTTTAAACTTCTGATGTAACTATATTTTTCACATAAATTTTTTAATTAAATAAAAATAACTTTGTAGAATGCTAAAGAAACATTATGGATAAATTCTAGCCAAAAAAAGTCTAAAAAAGTTTTGAAACCAATTTACTTAATGCACTCGCACGTCAATTATTCTTTAATTTTATAAATCATAACCTCTACATAATGTTATATAAATTTATTTTTTAATGCACTAGCTAATAAAAATTAGTCTGATGACGTATTATTATTAAATGATACATTCAGAGGTAAAATATTTAAGTAGGTAGAGAAATAATCTAAGTAAATAAATTCATTTTTAACTAATTTCACCATATTTCTCAGGGTTTTTTTATATTTACTGAGTACGACTTATATTAAACTAACAAAAGTATACGATCAGGCTCAAAATTTTCCAAAGTTATTTTTTTTTTTTTTACTAACACCTTTACTCACTTGCTGGGAGAACTTCTCACAGCGTCTGAAGGACTTGAAAAAATATATTTTAAACAAGTGAAAACAAGCAATTGACTGAATTAATTGTTGAAATACCATGCAAAGTCAGTGTTGATTTCTTTATCACATAACATATACATACATACATGTGACACATATACATAACTGATATTCAAGTATGGTACATATTATAAAATTTCAAAAGTTGTTTATTTTTTGATAAGGAACATTTTTTGAGGACGGACAACCGGAAATGGACTAATTAGGTGGTTCTATGAACACCTATAGCAAAATTTTGTGCGTGGCATCAATATTTTTAAGCGTTACAAACTTGGGACTAAACTTAGTATACCTTGCATATTACATATATGCATGGTATAAAAACTGTTGATAAATTGAAAAAATCTGAAAAATTTTTAATATAAAATGCTCATAACAGGTGGCTGACGGGTTAATTATTATCAGCATTTAAGGAAATTCATACCATACGATCCACGTATCAATAATAAACTACTTGCCTGAGACTTTTTCGTAAAGCTCTATCCGTCTATTTTCATAATTCAAATGTCTATGATGACCGTTTATTTTTTATACGGTATATTTTCAACCATTCGAAAATCAAATGGTGGATTATGAATTATTTATTATAAATAAATTGTATTTAAAATACTAAATAATGATTTTTAATGAACGTTTTTAATTTTTTTTTTATATTAAAAGGGCTCATTCAGCGAAACATGCAATAGAGCTTCAATTTTTTTTTATTGAATCGAGAACTGGTTTTGAACGTCAATCCACGGGTACTTGTGAACTTTGATAGATTTTCAAACGTTCTTATTTATATTATGGCCTCAAAATTCTGGAAATATAGAAAACTGTAAAATTTGTCCATTGGGTTTTCTTTCCCGTCGGTTTCAAATTTTGATTTGCAGACGATTCTTAGTTTTAACTCCAAAATGAAACTTTTCATCTGTGAAATCAAAGCTAGCTTAGAAAGTGCTATCACAGGCCAACCTGCACAGGTCAAGCAAGGTAATCGGATATGTTCATAATTTACAGGGTGGACCATTTTAATCTATAATGACTAATAGTTCGTTTTGGAGTTAACCAAACAAAGAATAACATAAACAAAAGCTGCAGAGTTTGATGGAGGACATCATGTTCTGACATCATATTGGATAGTTCTTTAATAGTCAATTTAGATCCTGAACGGTAAGAGATTAAATACAATAATGACATATTTTTAAGTCGTATTTTTACCGAAATCTAAAGTTTTCGAAAAAATGTTTTAAACAAAAATTGTTAGTTTTTTTATGAGTATCAACTTCTAATTGAAAATATTATTCTATCTCTTACCGTTTAGAATCTAAATTGGCTATTAAAGCAACCCAAATAACTTGGTCCAATCTGATGTCAGAACTTGATGTCCCCCATCAAACTCTACAGTTTTTGTTTCAGTTAGTTTCTAATGGCACCTGAATTATTTAGCACAAAAATCAGACAATGATATGCATTTCCAAGCATATTTTGAGCTGTTTTTGACCTCACCTTTGCTCAATCCGGTCTGAAACTGAACTATAAAAATCATAAAACCAATAAAAAAATATACGTATTATTCTCCAGCACCTTCTAAACTATAGCTTATCCTAAAGTTTCTGTCAGTTTCATCGAAATCGAAATAGGGATTCCTTAATTTTGCTCCTGTCAAAAAGTATCTGATATGAAAAAAATAAGTAAGAAAACATTCATTGAAAATAAATGGCCAATCGGTGAATACCAAAATGGCATTTAATAAAATGTGAAAAATATGCTTAACCCTGAATACACTCAAAATGGATGCATTAATGTATATTGGATTTATTTTTAGATAATTTAGATAAAATAAATTTTACATTAAACAAAATGTTCATACATTTGCGCATTTGTTTATGCTAAATTAAAATTTATTTGTTTTTCATATCACATATAAAAATGAAAAAAGTAAAAACACAAAAAAAATACTGCAATAATATATGCTACAAAAGAATCCCTATAGAATTGTAACTAAACACACAACACAAAAATACTTTTTTTAGATTCATTTACTCGATTCATTTACTCCTACAAATGCAACAAACAGCTTGCACTGTTTTATTAAGACAAGGATCAAACGTAGTATTTGACAAACAAAGTTGTCTAAAAATTTGAGAGGTTATTGTAAAATTTTCAGTCGGCTATTCTTTCAAACGGCCATGAATTTTTTTTAACTGCGCAACAAGCTTTAAATTAGTAAATATTAAGGAGGGTGATACTCAAATTAAAAAATAAGTAAAAAAAATGCACACAAAATTTTATCCAACATTCCACAATGGTCCGCTATCGGGCAAACATCCTATTGGGCAATTCTTGTAATGGGTCCGATGGGTCTTGGGAGGATAGTAAGGATAATGTATTAACACCATTTTTGGTTGATAACCAAAGGGGCCAAAGTGTTCCTCACTTGAAAAGCTTATTTGAATATATCCGCCCTCAATCATGCCATTATTAATTATTTTTAATATATGATTACCGTGAAATTAAATATTTTCCAGGCACAAGCAAGACAAATTATAGGTGATACAAATTTTCGTTGGGTAGAAAGTTGCTCACAAGTTGATTGACACATCATTGTACGGGGGACAAAGGGTCTAAGCGAGGGGAATTTGTAGCCCAAAAGTTTTTGAAGTGCTTATTTTTGCATAAAATTATCATCTAGTACGTATTTTGGTTGCTGAATACGAATCCGATGTCAGATTACACGCATTCTGTCACGTATGTCGACAATCGTGCCATTTTTGACCGAAAATTTTGACACAAAAACGACTAACTGAGTATCGTCCAAACTATGCTCTAGAACGTATTTTTGGTCGCTGATTACGAATGTGTTACTGATGTGGAATTACGCAGATTCTGCCACGTCTCCCGAAAATCTTGCAAGTTTTGTCCGTAACTAAAAATCAAATTAATTTTTTTGTTCCCAAAAGATATTAGGTGAGTGTGTTTTTGTGCCGAAAAAGTGAAATTCTTGGCCAATAATGTCAAGATTTTCGAAAAACGTGACAGAATCCGTGTGACAGCGCCCTGTGCCTTTTTATGAATAGGTTAAGTCGGCTGATTGTTTCTTGGAGTCCTTTAAACACGTTACAAAAGGTTGCATTAAAATCCGTGCTGTTTCCCAACTTTTCCACCATCGACACTTTTTCCCGGCTTATTCACTATATTATATGCGATCTTCAAGAAGAAAATTGCATTTATAATGATTCACGTTTACGCCCACAGTATATTATTACGCGACTTTGTTTATTGGTCAATTAAACCTGCTTTTAATGTATTATTTTTATTTTTCCCTTGATAAGGATTTGCTAAAAAGAATTATGTTATTATCATAATTTATTTCTCTAAATTGTTGGCAATGTTTTTCATTTTGCTGTAAAGTTTTATCAAATAATTTAGAATTTTAATTAAATTTTACTGAAAAATTGGAATTTCTATCACATGATTCTATTTTGAAAAAAATATTGTAGATATCTGTTGAATAAATAAGGCTTCTACCAGACGAACGATGTAATTGACACTTCACTGTTTAAAATAGCATGTTTGTGACTCAAAGCCTTGGCTTGTTCGACTGTATACAGTTCTAACTTCGATTTCAAAGAGTCTTGTGTCATCTACATGCAATTCCAGTTCATGCAAGTTCTTAACATTAAAAGTAATGACTAACGAATCCGTATCTCAGACAAAGCTCTCTCTATTAGAAAAATCACTAATGACGTCAAGTAGTCAACATGGCAGTCATAAGCAGGCATAAATCTTTAACAAAAAACATCAGTTGTCAATCAAATGACTAGACTGTTAAAAGAGTGGGCTATTTTTATTAGGGGCCTCCATTCATAACAGTACATTTAAACAATATGGTTGTTAATTACTATGGTTTCTTAATACCCATCTATTCATTCAACACCTACTGAAACCCAGTTTAAGCATGTTATAGTTGTTCTTATTTTAAGGCAAAGATTATCACATAGCAAAAAGATTATCCCAATTCGACATTTTTTTTTTTAAATTTTCTTTTTATTTTTATACCCACCTTCACATTTTGTATTTAAATTAATAGAAATCAGCTCAATATTTTGGAGTCGCGAATAGTCTGCTGTGTGCTACGAAAGAATAGTCTGCTGTAGCTATTGCTTTCAATGCTGTAGCTAGAAAACACGCTGTATTTATCATATAGGTAGATACTTACTGAAATGATATTTTGAATAAAATGTTTGTCATCAATAAAAAGAAAACTTCTTAGAAAGAACTTTTTAGAACTTTTCTCCTTTGAATTTAATACTTTAGACTACTATATACTTATGGAACTAAATATTCTGTAGTTACCTACACACTTGATGGAATGAGTTTATTGGAATGGAATTCTTTTACTTATAAAGATTGAGTCTTGTCTTCAAACAAATTAGTTTGGATAGGTTTTGATTTTTAAAACAATGTTGTGTAAAGAAAGTTAGTTATGTTTTTATGATGTAAAAGAACAAAACAATATTAAATTTCGCTTTATTTTACAAAATCACAATTTGTCTGTGTGAATTTTTATAAATTGTCTTAATGAAATAGGGCGTGATTCACCAATTGACAAGTAAAATATCACAGGCCTGCAAAAAATTTTTTAGAGTTTACAGCTTAAGAATCGATTTCTCTAGAATTTAGTCATGTGTATAGCTTGTACATTTGTGTGCTGCCAACAAAGCATTTATTGTTTGAAACTGACAATAACCTGACGGACCTAGCACCCACCGATACAGAATGACTTCCTAGCTACTCAGTCAACGTATCTTTGCGCCACAAAATGTGCACGTGTTTTACCATTCTAAGTGATATTACTATATGATATTTTATAGCTATATTACTTAGAATGGTAAAACACGTGCACATTTTGTGACGCAGAGATACGTATAATAAACAAGTGAAAACAAACAATTGACTGAGTTAATTATTGAAATACTCTGTATAGAAAATGTTGAATGTCAGAGCTTGTTTTATAAATCAGAAGAGTTTAAAGACCAACACAATTACGGCGGTTTTTCGGACGCTATTTATTTGCTTGTCAAAAATTTCGAAAAGTTTCGAAACTATTTTCTAGAATTTTTTTCAATTTTTGTAAATATGTCACAATACCACTAGTTGAAGCTACCTTCATGAAGTTACCAAAATTTTGTTCGTAGCATCAATATTTCTATGCATTCCTAACTTGGGACTAAAATTAATATACCATGATATATATTTCATATATACGGGATATAAAAATTATCACTCAAATGAAGCGAATACAGCAAATAGAAACCAAAATATAAAGTATACTTTCCAAGCTCAAATTTTTATTACACGTACACTTTCTATTTTGTTTAGATCTTTCTGGAATCCGGCCCTACCTACACAGAATTGTTTGATAAAATATACATACGAATTATTTCATAGTCATTTACCATTGTTCTTGTTGTGGAAGTTTCAGCAAAAGGAAATAACTTATATATCAAAGAAGAAAAAATTGTTTGTACGAGTATATACAAGCCCAATGAAGATAAAAACATAAATATTTGAACAAAGTATAAGCAAATCAATTTTCTCATTGTCAGATAACCAATCTATATGGGACAGAGAAGTGTGCGATTAACTAACGTACAACATAAACCCATCAATTTTTCTAAATTTTGTTTTTACGACCTAAAAGATTCAGAGAAAATCACTAATAGAAGAAATAACACACAAATTCTATTCATCTCAACACTTTAAATGTATTTTATGGAAAAACGAGTATCGCTTGTCATAGTTTTCTTTATAGAAAAATATTTGCCATGCTTTTAACTAATGAATATTAAAATTATTACTTATTATTGTTGTTTACATTTAATCATGCACACAATATTTACATCATGGTCTTTTCGACTAATTTTGATATATAATATGTTACACATTCGTAAACTAAATTGACAAATATCTTGCCTAGTAATCTTAGTTAAAGAGAATTGAAAAAAATACACTCGAACCAGGACTCGAACCCGGACCTCTTGGATTCATGTCAAGTGCCCTACCAATTAGGCTATTCGAGTTCTACACACGAATGCAATTTTTTCAACTCAATGAATTTTTAATTTGTTTATCCACTTATTTATTTAAAATTATTACTTATTATTGTTGTTTACATTTAATCATGCACACAATATTTACATCATGGTGTTTTCGACTAATTTTGATATATAATATGTTACACATTCGTAAACTAAATTGACAAATATCTTGCCTAGTAATCTTAGTTAAAGAGAATTGAAAAAAATACACTCGAACCAGGACTCGAACCCGGACCTCTTGGATTCATGTCAAGTGCCCTACCAATTAGGCTATTCGAGTTCTAGACACGAATGCAATTTTTTCAACTCAATGAATTTTTAATTTGTTTATCCACTTATTTATTTAAAATTATTACTTATTATTGTTGTTTACATTTAATCATGCACACAATATTTACATCATGGTCTTTTCGACTAATTTTGATATATAATATGTTTTTCAATTCTCTTTAACTAAGATTACTAGGCAAGATATTTGTCAATTTAGTTTACGAATGTGTAACATATTATATATCAAAATTAGTCGAAGAGACCATGATGTAAATATTGTGTGCATGAGTAAATGTAAACAACAATAATAAGTAATAATTTTAAATAAATAAGTGGATAAACAAATTAAAAATTCATTGAGTTGAAAAAATTGCATTCGTGTCTAGAACTCGAATAGCCTAATTGGTAGGGCACTTGACATGAATCCAAGAGGTCCGGGTTCGAGTCCTGGTTCGAGTGTATTTTTTTCAATTCTCTTTAACTAATGAATATTAGTTTTCTAAATTAATCTTAAGAAAATTAACCTTGTTACATAATAAAGAATACCTTTAAAAACACTTCAATATTCGTTATGTGCGCGCGTAGTCATAGTAGGGACAATAAAATCGATGCCAGCGTTTTCAGTGAAAAATTTTGGCGATAAAGGAGGCTGTTATGACTAATTTGCAATTCTTTACATGTTAATGTTATAGAAAATGTCAAATTAAAATTATTGAAAAACACTCATTAATTAAACTTAATGCATTAAAATTGTGAAAATAAGAAATCAAATTGCACAAATATTATTTTTCAAATGTAAATTATCATAATTATTTATTTAAATTTGTGAGACAATAATATTAAATTTTCAGTCATAAATGCAATCCATACAATTATATATGCATCCATGCAATTCTATACTTAAAGTAGTGTATCGTTACCATGGAAACGCCTCCAATAAAACTCACGCACGGTGCGATATAAATGGCATAAAAAGTTTGTCAGCTTATAAAGGGCATTAATGTGAATGCATATTCACGATTAAAAGATGGTCCTAAGTAAACGTGATTTTTTGGGAACATCCTTAAATCCCTTTTTATTTAAGAATTTTATTTGGTAGGTTAGATTAGGTTATATTGATTGTCCACGAAAGACACACTTAGGCCATAAGACTCATTGTGATACCATATAACACCTTCTCTGCTTATAATTTCATTTATTTGTGGAGACTTAGTGCAGCTTCTTCATGCATATACCTTAAACTTCACCAACCCATCACAACTTTTAATGTTGTTGTGCCGGTGGAAATCGAACTCGCTACCCTATGCATGCCCGTACGAAATTGATTACTAAATTATTTGATAAAATTGGTATGTTTTCGTTTTACAGCATTTTCAAAATCGCATACTTCTCTGTCATATATCCTGTACATTTACTTCGGTATACAACAATTTGTGTGTGTTGCATTTCTTCAAGTTTCATTTTCTATATATACACCTACACTTATAGACATAGAAAAAAACCTCATCATTTTAATGTCTTCGGGATAAAAGATATAAAAAAGCATGTTTTTTTTTTTTTTTTGTTATTTATTTAATTGTTAAAAACTGAAAACAGAAAAAAAAACTGTTTTTGTTCAAACGGAAATAAATACTCCCCCTTAGGCATAAGATTTAAAACAGCTGTAACACGAAAAAGTGTCGTCAAATTCAATTCAAATACATGTAAGATGTTTTTCAATATTGGATACATTTATTTTGTTACCAAAAACCATTGCTTTCTGGAAACGAACACATGGGCTAGGTTTTATCGTAGAAAATTATCACAAAAGGAACAAGCCGTGGTGGATGGATATGGCTTTTGAAGATCAGACGAAAAAATCTTTGAGTTAAATGACCCACCAGGAATATTGTTGTAAAAGATGTTCCTATATGTAAAGGTAAGTTTAAGCTCCATGGCGTCAGTTTTGCGCGGTACAGGTCAGTACAGAATATTAATGTCACACCCCTGGGCGTCTCACCCTTGCACCAGCTGTGTATGTTGGACGTTGCTGTATACTCTGCATAAGTATTCGAAGCAAATTACATAAATACCGTACAGAAATAAATCACGTAGGGCTTCGGAAATTGACGAGAGATCAAACATTTTTTTAACTTTCGGTTACGAAATTACTGAATTTATTTCTGTACGGCATTTATGTAATTCTTTTCAAATATTTATGCAGAGTTTGTATCCAGTAGCGCTGTACACATTTGCTGGTGCAGAGGCGACATTTGCTGGTGCACCAAGGGATGTAACATTCATAATTTCACCTGCGCTGACCTGTACCGCGCAAAACTGACGCCATGGAGCTTAAACTTACCTTTACGTATAAGAACATCTCTTTCAACATGATTCCCGGTGAGTCATTTCACCCGGAGGATTTTTTTTTGGTATGATTTTGCATGTAATTTTGCATTATGTATATATTCACGTTGTCTTTGAGGCATTTTAAGCTTTTAGCGCGGCTCATAATTATCTTAATGCCCTTTTTCGTCACTTCTTGCAGAGCATATAAAAAACTTACTACAATATTTAAAACCAACATCGGTTTTCTAGTACCAAACATCCACACAAGAGATGTTCTATCGTTTCTTTTTTTTCGATGCATTCTCGACGGTAGTTATCATTTGAGATCCCTCACTTTTGAGATTTAAGAAGCACTGGCTATGAAGACAAAGTTTTCTTATGATTCAGTTTCTTCATCAAAAAGTTATGAATTTAAAATCTCTACATGATCGTTTACTACTTCAAGTTTTGTCAGTCTATTCAGATTCATATTTCTCCAAACATCTTAGTGCCCAAGAACTCAACGTACACTTCTATGACACAATGCCATTTTTTTAAGCCTAGCTACCTCGAAATACTATGACGTTGCAGGTTCTTTCAGTCACTCTAAGTGATATGTTCCATTGAGTACTAGTGCTCATGAGCTTGCTCTTTTTGAGCTCATTGATTTTGCCTAGATTTTCACCGGAAGGATACTTCAGCCTCTCTTCAATATACTCGAATCTTGTGTTTCGGACACATCTGACTAGAAAGCTAGCCCTCAGTTTCCTGGTTTTGTTTCCACAGTTGTTAACTGTCCTTATACTTAACGCTCCAGTGTTGGTAGATTTAAAATTATCTCTAGCACAACCTGCGCTGTATTTTTCTTCACCCTCGTAGTTTCTAAAGGCTTATAGCTTGCATACCATAGTGGGTATCTATGGTTCATTAGATTTATTGTTCTTCTCACGGACAAAGATTTCTAAATCGTTTCCTACATCCTGTTTTAATATTTAGAAATCTTATTTTCCTTATCAAGGATGTCGTGTAGATTTTTTAGCTGTTTTTCTTCCGCCTTCTTTTCGATGTGGCCTAAATATTTCCCATATATCAATACTGAGCTTTATATCACTATGTATGTATATTTTTTTGTGTAAAATTTGTTTTTTAACTTTCCTTAAGGCATTTGGAAATTCTGTTTCTTTTGTCCGTGAGTATACTTGATTCAAAAAGTTTTCGACTTGTATAATAAATTGTCAATATTTATTGTGTATTGTATATTTTTCTCTTTTTTTACCTAATAATAATGATAATAAATATTTTTTAAAAAGAAACATTCTATCGTAAAAATTTATGCGAAGAAATATTCCATAACAAAATTCAATGCTGACTTAATACGATAATAATAAATTTTTTTTTATCCATGAATATATTTTTCTGGTGATCGCCGTAGAGATACAATAAAAATGTATAAAATAAGAAACACTCACGTATGATCTCTATATAGTTAAAATCTAGAAAAATAAACAGAAAAATCGAAAATAAGTGTATTAAAGTTTTCGGAATCCGTACTCACTCAGGATCTGACAATAACCTCCTCATCTGAGACTTTTGAAATAAAATTAATATATTTTATTCAATATTGCGGTTTTAAGGGTTTTCGAGTGCAAGGATTACGAATTTCAACTCCAAATTATAAAATTTGATCTCGTTCTTACCTCTCACCTTGCTAGCCTTTAATAAGACTTCTAACCCAAAATTAGAATATTTTAAACAAGTGAAAACAAACAATTGATTGATTTAATTGTTGAAATACCATGTATAGTCAGTGTTAATTACTCTGTCACATCACACATACATACATATCACACATACATAACTGATATTACCATATAATACATACTATATAATTTGCGCATAATTTGCGCTCTCACGGGTAAACAGTGGTGTCTACGAAAAAATGTTGCAAACAAAAGTTGTTTATTTTTTTATGAGAAACATTTTTTATATTTAAACTTTTGTTCTATCTCAACCCAAGTCCCAATTTACCTATGTTGCTCATTTACGAACTTGACCTCACTTTTTACGTCCTAAGCTCGCTATAAAAATTTCAGCTTGGTATCGTTTTTCAGTAATCGTTATGATAGACGGATAGACGACAGACGACAAAAACTTTTTTAATTTCAAAAATTTCAATTTTAATCGAGAAATTTTGGAATTCAAAAATTAGTGAAGCCTTATCTCGTTAAGGGTCATTGAAGTAAATTATTTTTGAATTATTTTAACTTGAGAAATTCATCGTGACTAATCATACAACCTTTATAATATATAATAAATTATACAGTAAACTTGTCGTCTGAAATTATGGGGCAGTTTACGTCAAATTTAGTAGTTCTGATTTTTTGCAGACTTGTTTTTTATGTTGGTCTTATGAATAATCCAAGTTTGTGACCTCGAACGCCGAACGCACTTTGTCAAAAATCGAAAAATCCGTAAAAATTTCAAATTTTGGCGATTATAAGGTTTAAGGACTTGTTTTTGATAGTATCTTTTAAAACGTTTTTCAAGTAGACTAAATTTTCTTCAATTTTGAATTAAAATGGACTAGTTAAATGTAATATTTTCCGAAGTAAAACCTTTCAAAGTTTATCAACGTAACTTTAAACATTAAAGCTTACGTCAAATTCGAAAGTTTATCAACGTAACTTTTTACTTTATACATCGGAAGCTTACGTCAAATTTGGTAGTTCTGATTTTTAGCAGACTTGTATATGATGTTCGGCCTTTTTTCAGATTTTGGCGATTATACTCCTAAAGAGCTAGTTTTTTTAAGCATCTTTTGATACTATTTGAAAAAGTAGACTAAATTTGCTACAATATGAGAGAAAGCTGAGAGAAAGCTGTTCAAAACTATTCTTTTTTTCTGAGGAGACAGAACCAACATATTTAGTTCGCAACAGATCTAGCTTAACCCATCCCCAATACGATTACACTCTATTTTGGGCCATTTTGAGAACGCGAAATGAGCTTATGAATGAGGACGCGGTGAGGACGCTGACTCACTTAATGAAATTTTCAGGCTTTCTGATTAAAACTACGTTTGACTCCAGGTCTAATACATAGATGTAAAACATATAATTTTTCAACGTCTAATTTTTATCTCATTTTCATTTGTGTGTACATGTGTATACGTGTGTATGTTTTTTTTTTAAATAGAGGCATAAAAAGATAAATACAATTTATAAATTCTCTTCACTAATTTATTATTAAATTTATGTTGTTTTTTTTTTTTTTCGTTTTTCGTTTTGAATATGAATGAATAACAGGAAATTATGAAAAAAATTTTGTATAAACATAAATATACAAAAGCGAAATATTTACAACAATAAACACAAAATGATAGCTCTAATTTAATTTCCTAATTAATTTTTAGGTTTGCATTAACATAATAAATATAATAATGGACACCATTTTTGTGTCTGTTTTAAAAGAATTCAAAATAAAAATTCTGAAAAAGACAGTAAAATCGATAAAGTAAATTTCTATAAATAAAGGTAAAAACGATTATAATCCTAATGACGAATCAAGTCAGGTATTTCTGTTTTTTTTTTGATATGTTGTTTGCAATGTAGATACCTATCTTAAATTAAAGTTTTCGACCCCGGAAAACGACGACCGGATCATGCCGAAAAAAATAAGAAAAACCTCGAAAATTTTGACTTTATTTCAGTTTTTGCCGATTTTGACCCGGAAAAGCTGGTTTTTCATCAAAAATTGTATTTTTTAAAGAATGTTAAAGATACAGCTTTTCAAAGTTTGTTTATTTGTCAAGTTTCACGATTTTACGCAAAATTTCATCTTGTATATCGTTAGAGAATGCACAAAGACTTGTAAAAAGTGTTCCTTATAAAAAAATAAACAACTTTGGTTTGGAATGTTGAAATAAACCAATTTTTCGTAAACATCACTGGTTTTCAAAAATTTCGAAACTTTCCGTCAAATTATTTTCCAGAACTTTTTTGTTTTTCCAGAATGATTCACAAGACCACTATAGTTGAAGCTACTTGCAAATTTTCAACTCCCAATCTTTTATGGAGAAAATAAATAAATTAATCATTTGATTTTAATTAATTCTATGCTAATATTCCAGAAAATATTTTTGATTTTGTTATGTACCAAACATTTTCCTACAGTTTCCAGTTCTTTCTTTATGCGTTTTCTCGCATTATGAAATGGAAATTATGAAAAATTTGTATGCATTATTTATGAAAAATCTAATAAATAAAGAAAACTTTTAACAAAAAGAAAATCGACTTCAAAAGAAAAACTTTTCCAAAACAAATTAATATGCACTAAAAAGTAAAAAAATAATTTATAATATAATGTAGTTTAAATTATTGTTATTTTTGGAGTCGGTGTCAGTCAAGCTAATGTAGCAAACTATTCTGTCAGAGTTGTTTCCTTGGCTGACACCGACTCCAAAAATAACAATAATTTAAACTACATTATATTATAAATTATTTTTTTACTTTTTAGAGCATATTAATTTGTTTTGGAAAAGTTTTTCTTTTGAAGTCGGTTTTCTTTTTGTTAAAAGTTTTTTTTATTTAGTGTTTTTTAGTGAATCTAAAGTACATTAACTAATTTGTCACTGAAAAAAGAATCATCGAAATCGGTTGGCGTGATATTGAGTTATTCGTCTTCTTGTCGTTCATACTTAAAGCAAATTTAAGATTTTTATGGTTTTCTCATGGATGCCGTTGTCACAACTCGACCAAAATGAAATGGGACCACACGGGAAGTACGAGCTTTCAAATAGATAAAGAATCATAAAAATCGGTTCACCCAGTCGAAAGTTCTAAGGTAACAAACATAAAAAAAAAATCAGCCGAATTGATAACCTCCTCCGTTTTTGTTTGAAGTCGGTTAAAAATTTATAAATATTACATTAATTTATTGTCATTCTTTAAAAACAACATGGTTTCTCAACAATAATAATCTGACATGAAATGAAATGTTTTTAATAAAGAATAATACCATGCTATGTGTACCTAGAATTATTATTACGAATGTCTTATAAAGTTCATAGGTTAAATTTAATATTCAGTACGAACGCGACGATTCGATGAATGAAAAAAGTTCATACTCATATGTACCTACTACTGTTTGAGAAAATATTGTACAATAAAAGAAAACAAATATATACCTAGATCTCATTTTTGTATTACATTGATATTTTAAAGAACATAGAAAATGCATTTATTTCTTTATTTATATTAACAACTAGCTGGGAACTACCCGCTTTGCTGGGCAACATCCCTACTTGCACCCCTCCCTCCACATTTCCTTGCGTTGGATAACAGTTTTGTAATGTACACGTCATGCTCTTTTATTTGATACCCCACTTAGGTATATTTGTAAATATTCGATATTTCCTTCCCACTTTCTCGCTACACCTTTCTACCCTCCGAAGGTTAAAAAAATTTCTAAATGTAATTTAAAACATTCTAAGCAAGTTTTGAACTATTAAAAGCCATAATTGAAAAATATGAATTTTTTATTCATGAACACCCCCGCAACCCCCCTTGTGGGTGGAATTTCGTAAAATCCGTTCTTAGCTGACCTCTACTTGGCAAAAGGAATATTCCTGCCAAATTTCAAGTCTCTAGGTCTTATAGTTTCAGAGATATCGTGATGAGTGACTATCTATCTATATCTATAGAAAGTCTCCTATATATTAACAATAAGGTATGTGCGCCTTTTATGGCCCATTTTTTTCAATACTTTCAATACAAAAAGTTATAAATAATTGATGAAAACAAACTTTATGACAATATTCCTCATTTATTTGCAAATAAAATCAACAGATTAAATAAAAAAACAATCTTTGGTTTTCTCATGTTTGGTTTTTAAAAAATATCAAAAACAAGTGAAATTTACTAAATTCGAACTTGCACTTGAAGCATATCTAAAGACATTCTTCATTAAATTACGTTTTTCTTTAAAGCCTTTTCCAAGCTGAGCCAATTTTGAAGATAATCGCCAATTTTTTAGTTTTTTTCCGGTACAGAACTCTAAACTGGCACTTAAAACATACTTTAGAACACTCTCCATTAAATTACCTTTCAAACGAAACAAATAAAATGAAAATCGGTTCATCCGTTTAGGCGCTACGATTCCACAGACTGGTAGACACCCCTTTCTCTTAGTTCGGGAGTTGACAAAAAAGATGGTATTTCGTCAAACTTTAGCTAAATGAGCATTTATTAACCTAAACTTAGTCTACCTACGAAACCAATTCTAGAAACCAAAAGTTCTAAATAAAAACAATTTAGGCCATTATGTACAAATTTTAATCATTATTTGATTGACGTAAAGCTTTATAAATTCTTTAAGAATTCTCCAAAAAATTCATTGGTGGAAACAAAAATTTTTTAAGAAAAGCGGTTTTTCAGAGTGGTTACAATTGAACTTCAAGTATTACGATTATACTCTTTACTCTTTTGCTTTGAAATTCGGACAGGTATGTTATTGGTATTAATAGTCTACCTGCTCTGAGTACTTTTATTTTTCGAAAATCCTGTTAATTTTCATTTTTCACTCCCAGATATAGTAGAATAAGAAAAATTTCTATAGTCCTAGGGCAGGTAAAAATACTCTACCATTAAAAATTCGAAAACTTTCTTTCGTTTAGATGCAGTGCTTGAAAAACCAAGACAATTTGAACAGTAACTGCCAAAATGTCAAACAAAGCCCAAATTACAAAGATGGCGATTCCCTGCCTTTGATATAAACTTGTAGTTTTGTCTATGACACTAATCGCACATGAACGCGAAATTTAAACTTATTCGAATATTTACATGTATAAGATTTTAAAAGTGAGCCATCTTAGGAATAGCGCCATCTTAGGCACAGGTACCTTATTATAAATACATTTTCATATAAGTTATGTTATTCACAACATGTAAAAACAACATGGAGCGTGTAATATTCACAAGAACCTAATATCATAAATTCAATATGAGTTTTTAAAAGACAGTATGGCGGAAAAAAGTCATCAGATAATATATAAAATATAATCAACTGGTGTTTATATTCCAGCATATCCAATCTAGCTGTTATCACTGATGCATACAGAGTATCACAAAAAATTCAAGCAAAATGTAATAAACTTGAACTGTTATGATCCCTCGTTATAGCTTCCAAATAAATCAGTAGCTTTTTTTTATTGTATATTGTAATAACAATTTTGGTTTAAATTTGGAGGTACCTATGCGTAATATACGAATAAAAAAAAATACCGCAAAAATAAAATTAAACAGTTTTGGAAAAGGGACTAAAGATTATCCAAAAGTTGACGAGAGTGCTGACGCACTAAAAGCCAGACTGTGAAAACTGGAGGTATCTATAAAAGAAAGTTTCAGAATATTTATTGTACTACAGTGCACTTTACCAAAACCGTATCAAATCTCATGGTACACTCACTTCCGGTGCTTCATTAATTCCGATCAGTTTAAGAGACGATAACCTCCGACTAAAAGTGGGATGTTATAAATTTATCGTGTCTATGTATAGATGTGCCTTTCTGCGTTAATGTTAGCTATGTTTAAAGTACGAATTTAAAGTTCCGTGTGCCCGGTGACAACTACAAAAGAGATTCAACTAAAAAAAAAATACGTTTATCCGATTGGGTACTAAGATACCACAAACGAATCGATCAGACCTGATTTTATATTTTTAACCGACCTCAAACCAAAAAGAAAGAGGTTCTCAATTCGACTGTATTTTTTTTTTTTATGTTTGTTTCCTCAGAACTTTTGACTGGGTGAACCGATTTTGATGATTCTTTATCTATTTGAAAGCTCGTGCTTCCCGTGTGGTCCCATTTCAATTTGGTCGAGTTCTGATAATGGTATCCATGAGAAAATGATAAAAGTCTTAAATTTGCATTCAGTATGCCACGACAAGAGGATGAATAACTCAATATCACAACAACCGATTTCGATGATTCTTTTTTTAGTGATAAATTAGTTAGTGCATTTCAGGTTCTCTAAAAATCACAAAATAAAAAACAAAAAGAAAACCGACTTCAAAAGAAAAACTTTTCCAAAACAAATTAAAATGCACTAAAAAGTAAAAAATAACGATAATATAATGTAGTTAAAATTATTGTTATTTTTGGAGTCGGTGTCAGCCAAGCTAATGTAGCAAAATGCTCTGTCAGAGTTGTTTCTTTGGCTGACACCGACTCCAAAAATAACAATAATTTTAACTACATTATATTATCGTTATTTTTTACTTTTTAGTGCATTTTAATTTGTTTTGGAAAAGTTTTTCTTTTGAAGTCGGTTTTCTTTTTGTTAAAAGTTTTTTTTTATTCTTTGAAAATTTTATAAGCATAAGATTAAATTTATAAAATTTTATAAATGATAATTTTTATGACCACATTTTGCTGTGAATCTCAGGTTAGATTTATCTAATTATTGTCAACGATATCGGAGACCCAATGTAGATAGAAAGCTCCGCTTTTCCTGTCTGCAATGGAATCCTCTTTTGTTAGTTGATTCCTGGCTCATAATTTTAAGATTATTGGGCTACTTGTTCTTGATTTAGAAACTCCCTTTTCGATACTTTCGAAGTATTTTTAACTCGAAATCGATTTCTACCACCGCCTTTAATTCTGTTACGCTTTGTATGTAAAATAAAGTACCTATATGTATAGAACTTTTCATTCACAGGAAAAATAACCAATATGTAGAAATACTTTCATACTTTATTAAACGATGGAAAAATCCTTTTTAGTTTTATTCAGTAATAAAAATTGTTAAGCGGTCATGTATACAAACTCATACGGAAAATAATGAAAACCCCACAAAAAAAAATCAAATCTCTTATTCTTGTATGAAAGCACGCTATGATGATACACACGCTTTACCCTATCTCAAATGCTTACAGTTTCCTCAAATAACATAATTCACCACCAAGATTGAAAAATTATATTTTTTTAAATTTGTGTTCCCACGACCGTGTTTATACATCCTTAATTAGTCGGTCACGACTGGTTTTTTTGTTTTCAATAATTTATTAAGGTTTTAACTTTAATTAAAATAGTTTTTTAATTTCCACCGACTAGTTTTGGAGAAATCTATGAAAATATAACCTCCATCTACCGTTTTCCCATATCACCAATGTTAAATATACCTACTTTTGAAGTCATTTATTTATTTAAATAATCTGAGTTTTAGACTTAGTACAACCTCATATAAAAAAAAAAAATCAAGCTTTTTATCCAAAATTACCCTGGCGCAACATCAAAGAACAACGTTTTCTTGACCTTGTTCTTATATTGTCCTGGCTTCATAGTATATTTATAAGGTTAGGTTAGGTTATATTGGCTGCCCATGAAGGATACACTTAGGCTATAAAGCTCATTGTGATACCATAATGATATATGTGTTTTACCACCTTTCCGCTGATAATTTCATTTATCAACTCTTCAATTTCAGAGGCTGAGTGCACCTCCTTCATGCATATACCATGCACTACACTAGCCTATCACAACTATTAATTAAATTAATTTTGTTGCGACGGCGAGAAACGAACCCGCTACCCTAAGCATACCGCGGACGGAATTGGTTACGCCTTAACCAGGTAACCAACTTAGCTAATAGGGCGACTAGTATATTTACAAAGAGTGATTGTTTTTTCCTATTGATCCTGATTTAAACAAATATAATATGAGTAAATAATATTTGCCGCCTTCAAGTCAATTTTCTTATTTTTATCCATATGTAATATACTTTTTATTATTTTCGTCTGATAATAATAATCCAGAACAAATCTATATATTTATTTTCTATGGAAAATAAGAAAATAATACAAAAAAATTAAAAAAACTTTAATTTAATTTCACATATCGAATCTTTTGCCAAGCACTTTCTAGATTACATACGGATTTGATTCAGACTATTTTCTCACTGGTAATATTTTTATCCATTTAAAAAGATCGGGACACGTTTTATATGGAAATTGGTTTTTCGATCACTTTGGCATTATAGGTATTGTAATTTATACAATTCTTATCAAAGAAATTCAAGGATAATCTAAATAATTTAAAAATTTATTTCTAATAATTTCATAGTTGTATAATTTGTAAGCCTCCGAAAGCTAAAGCTTTTCGAAATAATGTCTTAAATAAAAAATGGTAGTTTACTTATGAGAAAACGCTCTATCATCAAAAGTTATATGGTGCCTAGTGATGCTTTTGTCCAGGGAGTGATAACGACCCCTTCTAGGGGTGGAAAAATATTTGAAAATGTCAATACGTCCAAGTTATTGGCGATGGAAATTAGGCGTATTTAACGTTAAATAACTGAAAAATTGGATAACTCTAACTTTTGTTTTTTGAAAAAAGTATTTTATATACTTTTTAAAGTACTATGAAAAACTTTGAAAATCAAGAAAGTTTCTAGTCATTTGCACGAAAATTAACGAAAGTTAGAGTTATAATGAAAAAAAAGTTTCTCGTTTAGGTACGTCCCTTTTTATACCAAGTATATATGAAATATACATACTATGTTAAGTTTAGTCCCAAGTTTGTAACGCTTAAAAATATTGATGCTTCGAAAAAAATTTTGGTATAGGTGTTCATAGAATCACCTAATTAGTCCATTTCCGGTTGTCTGTCTGTCTGTCTGTCCGTCTGTCATCACTCAAAAACGAAAAGAGATATCAAGCTGAAATTTTTATAGCGTGCTGAGGACGGAAAAAGTGAGATCAAGTTCGTAAATGAGCAACATAGGTCAATTGGGTATTGGGTCCGTAGGACTCATCTTGTAAGCCGTTAGAGATAGAACAAAAGTTTAAATGTAAAAAATGTTCACTATAAAAAAATAAACAACTTTTGTTTGAAACATTTTTTCGTTTTTGTTTACCCGTGAGAACGAAAATTGTATAGTATGTATATTATGGCTATATCAGTTATTTGTGTGTGACATGTATGTATGTGTAATGTGACAAAGTAATCAACACTGTCTCTACATGGTATTTCAACAATTCACTCAGTCAATTGTTTGTTTTCACTTGTTTTATGTTTTATTCAGCACAAAACTTTACTTGCGTTGCAATAAAAATATAATTTTGTAATTTTTTTTTTAATTTTAAAAACTATAATTTGAAACTAAGTAAACCTGCTCTAATGCAATAACTATATATATTGTTGGTATTTTTTAAGTACCTACAATCAATTTTAACTTTTATCTAATAAAAGGTAAAGCCATAAATATTGACGTTATATATTATTGTACAAATCGAATAAAATAGTTGCAAACAAATTGTTATTAATTTTCATTAACAATAAAAACATATAGTAGGTATACTTACTATCCCTACATTTATTTATTATGTTAGATTTATTGCATTATCACATAAAATTTTATTTCATTTGTAGTAACCAAACTATATTATATATACTGGGTGTTCCAAACCACCCGTCCAGGCTGATTATTCTGAATAGTTTTTAAAAAAAATTGAAACGAAAAAACACGTATCAAATATTTTTTGAAACTCTATCTAACCATACCAAAAACACCCTCCACCCTCAACCCCTGTTAGGGGTAGGGGGTGTAACTTGAAAAAATCAAATGGAAACCCCTATTTTTTTCTGCAGATTTGGATTCATCAGAAGAAAAGACAAACATTTTGTCTAAGAAATTTTTCCCGATTTTCGGCAGATCGCGCTACAATCGACAAAAATCGTTCTTTTAGATTTGGCATAAGAATTGCGCCGTTCAATGACAAAAATCAAAACGAAAAAGTAAAAAAAAAAATAAAAACACAAACACACAGAACCAAAACAAAAACAAAACAAAAGCAACACAAAAGTTAGAAATTCAACGAAAATAAAAGAGAAGCGAAAATGTCGAATTGCGGTAATTGAGGTAAACCACTAGACAATTGGGAGGATGCTAAATAAAGCTCTTAGAAAGAATTAGATATGAATCATTTTAGATTTAATTTTTTTTCAGACTTTCCAAAATAAAAAAAAACATTTTTACAAAAATAATTTTTCTAAATCATAATAAAATATGAAAAACAAAACAGAATAGTCTTTTCTTCAAAAAAACAAAAACAAAATTGAAAATAACTATTCTCGACTCAAAAAACTTTTCTCGCCTTCACTTGAACTGCAATTCTAATGCCAAATCTAAAAGAACGATTTTTGTCGATTGTAGCGTGATCTACCGAAAATCGGGAAAAATTTCTTAGACAAAATGTTTGTCTTTTCTTCTGAAGAATTCAAATCTGCAGAAAAAAATAGGGGTTACCATTTGATTTTTTCAAGTTACACCCCCTACCCCTAACAGGGGTTGAGGGTGGAGGGTGTTTTTGGTATGGTTAGATAGAGTTTCAAAAAATATTTGATACGTGTTTTTTCGTTTCAATTTTTTTTGAAAACTATTCAGAATAATCAGCCTGGACGGGTGGTTTGGAACACCCAGTATATATATATTTGATACCCACATATTATATTATCTACACGGTGTTCATTTAGCAAAATCGAATATAGGTACCATAATTGAAAAAAAAATTTACAATTTTGATAAGCCAAGTATGTAATACTACTAAATTTGGGCCATTCTTTTCAAATTTGTAATCAAAATCACAAGAATGTGGAGTTCTGGTCACGGCTAAACACATAAGTGATAACTAACGAAAATTTGACATCACAGCTGAAAAGAGTGACCTAAAATTAGAGGGTTTCAAAAAAAATTACAATAAAATCGAATCAAATTTGCCTGTGTTATCAAAGAAATCGAATTTTTTAACTTTATGACGTCATCAGAATCCAAAAAATTGACTTTTGCTCTATCACATCCCAATTTTAACCAATTTTGATAAACCAAGCATGTAATTCTACTAAATTTGGGTCATACTTTTCAAATATGTGATCAAAATTAACTTAACTCTAATTTGTTTCAAGAATGTGAAGTCCTAGTCTCGAAATTAAGCGCATAAATGATAGCTAACGAAAAACCAACATCGCAACTGAAAAGAATGACACAAAATTAGTGGGTTTCAAAAAAAATTCCAATAAGATCGGATCAAATTTGCCTGTGTTATCAAAGAAATCGAATTTATTAACTTCATGACGTCATCAGAATCCAAAAAATTTAATTTTACTCGATCACATCCAAATTTTAACCAATTTTGATAAACCAAGTATATAATCCTATTAAATTTGGTTCATTCTTTTCAAATTTGTTATCAAAATTAGCCTAGCTCTAATTGGTTTCAAGAATGGGGAGTCCTAGTCTCGGAATTAAGCACATAAATGATAGTTAACGAAAAACTGACATCGCAGCTGAAAAAATGACCCAAAATTAGTGGGTTTCAAAAAAAATTCCAATAAAATCGGATTTGTCTGTATTATCAAAGAAATCGAATTTATTAACTTCATGACGTCATCAGAATCTATAAAATTTAATTTTACTCTATTACATCCATATTTTATCCAATTTTGATAAAACAAGTATGTAATTATACTAAATTTGGATCGTAATTTTCAAATTTGTTCTCAAAATTAACCTAGCTGTGATTGGTTTCAAGTATGTGGAGTCCTGGACCCGGAATTATGCACATAAGTGATAGCTAGCAAAAAATTGACATCACAGCTGAAAAGAATGATCCAAAATTAATAGATTTCAAAAAAAATTCCAAAAAGATCGTATCAAATTTGCCAGTATTATCCAAAAAATCGAATATTTTAACTTTATGACTTTATGTAAATTAATAAGCTTTTACATGATGCTTAGGTTAGTATAGGTTATATTAGCTGTCCATGAAGGACACACTTAGGCTACAGAGCCCATTGTGATACCATATATGTGTTTTACCTCCTATCCGCTGATAATTTCATTTACCAGCTCCTCAATTTCAGAAGCTGAGTGCACCTCCTTCATGCATATACCATGCACTACACCAGCCCATCACAACTATTAATTAAATTAATTTTGTTGCGACGGCGGAAATCGAGCCCGCTACTCTAAGCATACCGCGGACGGAGTTGGTTACGCCTTAGCCAACTGAGCTATATAAATATGAAATAATGAAATAGTAGTATGTAGAAAAACTTCTTAGTAATTTTCTAATTTCTACATAAAAATTATTTTCCCTATATACATCACTAATACACTAATCACTATGTTATTAGTGTGTGCGTTTTAGTACTCCCAATATGCGTGATATGAACTCATTTACTGGTGGTAACATGCACATGTTCATATGTTCCCAAGTGGATAATAACATCAATTCGTATATGATAATTTGTTTATCGACAACAAATTCATTTATATTTGTCATTGGAAGATGGTTAAATCAGTTTATTCGATAAAATACAATATGACAAATTTATGTATTTATTTTAATATAGTAGTTATATTTACAATTAGTTCTTGGAAAACGATCTAAATTTATTTTTTTATTCTATTTTTGGAGCCCTAGGTTTTATAGCAAATGGCGTTCTAGTTTTTCATTCAATAAATTGGATTTTTTTTTTTTTAATAAAACAGTTTTATCACAACAACAATAATAGTACAATTTAAAAAATATACTTTAGTAGCTAAAATACTGTTTTACTTGACTTTTTAAGAGCGAAATTTCGGATAATATCGCCAAAAAAAAACGTTTGATTAATAAAATTCTGTTTTGTTCCAATATAAAACTTTGTATCAGAGTATAATAATAAACGATGTTATGGCAAATATCGAAAAAAAGTTTTAAGCCCGAAAATGTTTATAAAAACGTATGGTTTTATGAATTAATATAGAATTGAAAAAAAAATTAATTTTTACATAAATTTTTCAATGTTTTTCAAATTTGAATAATCGTTTTTCTTTGGCTTATTAAGGTATTTCGATATCGAAAAAATGAAAATGATCCAAAAAATATGAAATTTTATAATTGATAATCGTTTTATACGTCTTTGTGAAAAATTTATATCGATTTTCTGAACGATTTAGGAGAAATTAACTATCAAAGTCTAGTATTTTTCAGTCAAAGTATTTTTTTATCAAAAAAGGGTACATTTCTCATAAACCGTACAGAGAATCGATATGAATTTTTCACAAAAACGGTATAAAAGAATGATTAATTGCCTACTTTTAGAAACTTTTTTTGTAATTTTCATTTCAACTCTTTAACGTATTTCGATATGGTAAATTGAAAATGATTTGAAATTTTATTTATCAATTAATCATCCTTTTATGAAGGAATTCGATTTTTATATGTCTTGGTTTCCTGTATATTGATTACGGAAAATTAACATTGGGCTTAAAATAGACAGACTGGCCCAGATGCCCTTGGCCTTGCGTTGCAGAAAACATTCGTTAAAATCGACACTTGTATGACGTTATACCAAAATTTTCTTAGGTATATGAAATACTACAAAAAATGATTTTTCTGATGGAATTATTTTCTTTGTAAACGATTTTTTTTTAAAAGAAGTAAAATTGAGTGGTTTTTTTTTATACTAAAATATAGAATTTCTTCATATAACCATTTCAACCCACTCAATTTCTGAATTTTTTTTCAAATTGGATAATTTAATTATAGATATTGAAATATGATTTTCGATTACAGTAGAATCTCGATAACTTAAACCTCGGTAACATAAAAACCTCTGTTACTTCAAAAAATACTATGTTCCCTTCCCATCAGAGCCCAAAACCTCTATAACTTAAAATACGCAACCTCTATAACTTAAATAAATAATCTCTGTATAGGCCCTCAGTAACTACATAGAAACATGTACATACCTCTATATTAACTAGGGTACATAGAAACATGTACATACCTCTATATTAACCTTTACCTAACATAGACACTTGATAACTTAAAACCTCTATAACTTAAAATATTTTGTGTTTCCCTTGGACTTTAACTTATCGAGATTCTACTGTATATGTATAACTTAAGTATGTCCTCAAATAATTCTAAGTAAATGTAAGAGCTTTAGTAAAATAAATGATATTCAACTTTTTTTCATCCACTTCAGTTCATCAAAATTATGTATAGGCAACAACAAAAAAGAATAATACTTGTATTTTATTACAATAGTTAAAAAACAAAAAAGAAAAATTTTGTGAAAAATAAATTATGAAATTTTATAAAAATTATTTATGTAAAAATATACTTAAATATTCTGATTTTGGGTCATAAAAGCACATTATTGTTTTATATTATTCAATGTAAAAGTCGTAATTTTTAATCTGTATATCACGTGACCAAACACAAGCCGCCATGATGTGACATCATATAGGCAAAAATAATATACATTAAATACTAATTTGTTGATGGCTTTCATAGTGTTTGGAGATTATATTACCATCAACTTTATTTATACATAGGTATAATAATTACATGCACGATTGTTGTTTTTACCAATATTACATCACAAAAATGACTGATAACGTTTTTGCGATAATAGAAGAGATTTAAAAGTTAATTTAATTCTATGGCAAGAAAGCGTGTTTATTTTGCCGAAATATATTTTTTTGTGGCTTTTTATTAGGAAAATCAACATTTTGAAGTACTTTTTCAAACATAGTAGAATACCCTATTGGATAGAGGAGAAGTTTGTCAGAAGAAAACCCGTTTTTTTCGATAATTTTATGCATTTGAACTAGAAAATTGAAAAACGGTATGAAGGATGAATTTCAAGGATGTACCTTTTGTTGATGTTTCCTAATAAATTTCATTTCATTGAAAGGCATCTTTTAAGAAGGAATATATAATGAGAGGGAAATATGACTTTAGTGGCAGAGCTTTACTGCTCATGGCTTTTTATCTTTAATAAAAATGAATTTAAACGTTTTGTTTTATTTACTTCCAATACATCAAATAAGATTTTATAGACTGGCATCATATCATAAAATTTGTATGAAAATTGATTATACAATCGAACTATCTAATAATATTTTTCTCTAATTTGTTTCAGAACACTTTGTCTCAATTATGTGATCGACGTCATCGTGGCGGTCATTACACAACTCGACGTCCTACATACAGTTCACTTCATCGTTATCAAGCCTCATCTTTACGACGACACCAAAATAATTCAATATCAAAAGAGAATCATTCCGTACATTCTGAACCAGTAATGATACTCGAACACGATAATTCAATACGATTACAATCAATGAATCATAATCATCACCATCATCCATTACATCGACATCATAACACAGATAATCTCTCCGAATTCAATCAACCATTATCACGTTCTGAGACAACAACATCTAGTAAAGAAGATTTACTATTTCAATTACATTCAATGCCCGAACATCGTCGTTTAACCAAGTGTAGTACCATAGTTAATACAAGCAGCGCTAGTTTACAACGGCACAATTCAGAAACATTATCACGTGCGACATCTATAACCACAATGAGTAAAATACCCACATATCAATCAACCACGCTAATGATGGAACCAAGTGGTACAAGTACAACAGATATTATAAAAGTGACAAAATTTGGTCGACCATTGAGCAGTATTGTAGTAAAAAAAAAGTCCAACCGACAATTATTGAAGAAGAGGAAATCACCGATTAGTTTTGTAACGTTAGCCCATCATTTACGTTCGATATTTCATACACATTCGCAACAGTGTGAGCATGGCTTAAATATTACACCACAGCATACGATTAGTGTTACCAATGGTGGTGATAGCGGTAATAATAGTGCAAATACAATAAGTAATTCTAGTTTACAAGATTTAGATGAAGCTGAATTTAGTTCAACAGATTTAGTGAAATATATGGGTGAATTAAATCGAACTATTATTTAATTGTTTTTGGATTGTATAATTTAATTAATGTATATAAGCATAAATTATTCCTACTACTGTCAAAACTGGAATTTTAGGCCATGTTCTTTTTGACAAGATAAAGTACATGTACCTACAGATTTACAGTTTTAATCCAGTGTATCAAAGTGCATTAAGAAAGCGCTGTCTTTTTACAGGTTATGGCATAATCTGTTCTTTTTAACCCTTGTTAAAGGGGTGTTATAAGTTTGACCTCTATGAGTATATGTCTGTTTGTCTGTGGCATCGTAGCTCCTAAACGGATGAACCGATTTTTTATTTTTCTGTTTTGTTTGAAAAGCAATTTAATGGAGTGTGTTCTTAGCTATGCTTCAAGTGCGAGTTTAGGGTTCCACACCCAAAATATTTGTCAGGGGCTTTTTAAATTTTGTAAATTTCACTTGTTTAAGTGTAAAATATCCTACACTAACATTCAGACTACACAGGGTGTAAATAGTGAAAATCCATGATATCGGCGTATAGAACTGCGTATAGTAGAATATTTCCAAGCATCATTTGAGAAGATACAATTATTTAAGAAGACTAGAAAAGAGGAGAGTTAACTCTGAATTTCGGGCAATGCATTCGATGTGCCCATATACGCCTGGCACTTGTAAGTTCGCGTATCTGAATTTGGCGGCGCTGATTGTATCTCACGACGTAGATATTAAATAAATATCATGATGATATCTATCATAATGATAGCGAACTTACAAGTGCGGGGAGCACATGGGCCCACTCAAACCGTAGAGTTATCTTTTTTCTTTTCTAGTCTTCTTGATTGCGATACATCGAATACCGAATAAATTTTTTTTAAAGTAGCCCGCTACATTAAATTTTAAAAGCGCAGCCAATTGTCTCTGTGAATATTGATTTTTCATGAAAGATGAATATGGCCAAAAATATTAAGAAAAATAACTCTTAACAACTTTTTTTCTTGAAGATATTTTGAATTATGGAGTTTGAAAAAAAAAGTTAGCATTAGTTTGATTTTACGAATGCCTAGATCATTATTCAGAGGTACTTTTCGCATTCGATTAGAAAATTGTTATTAAAGTGAAGAAATGTTACTACCTATCAAAAAGTATTTATTTTGGAGGAAGATTGTGCCCCTTGCTATCTCGGAGGGAGGACCCTTAAGTGCTGCGTTTTACGATTTAACCAAAACCTCGCTCTCTTTGTTTTTAGACAACTTTTCTGAACTATAGTATCTAACCTGGCCATAGGTACATATATTTATGCGGATAATTTTGTTAAGCGTTCTATTTTAGAACTGCACTTGCAACCTTTTCAGTTGTGAAGTTTGTCTTCACTATAGGTTTAGAAAGATTACCATTTATCATTCAAAAGTCGAATCTATTTTCAGCATTGACCTTTTGTCACTAATATAAACTAGTCAACTCCTTAGTTTGAACTGATTTTCGTTAGACATACAATAATAAATATTTCTACTGAGAATGTGCGCAAATAACTCTTCAACTTTTTGTGATTCACAGCCAAGGCACGTGTATTTATGGCGAAATAAGCAATTAATAAGTTAGCAAGAAATAAAGAATTATAATATTTTTCAAACAGCTCGCTAATTTTAATCGTTGCGAAAAGTATGCAAAAATTTTTTGTATAATTCTATTTCAATCATTTAAACTTTTAATAACCGCAGTTGAATAATTAAATAATCTAAGTTATTTAAACTTTTATTTTAATTTTATAACGAAACAAAATCTTTTACATTCTAGTAAAAACTGGTTTTAGTAATTAGGTACACAATTATTAGAATCGATTACGTTGAAACCGCAGATGACTGTTTCCAATCATAGTCTCCTACTAAAGTAGTTTACATCTCCTACAACCTTTTAGCTATAATTAGGGTTTCCACGAAGCGAAATAAATTTACTTTTGTAGTTTTCAAGCTATTTACAAAATTTATGTTTCTCCATTTGAAAAATCGTAACTGTTTTATAACGTTAGAAGTAATTTATAATCATCGATTTTCACCTTGATAACACTTTTTTGAAAATTTTAACGAAAATGTATGAGGAAAATGAGGATTAAGATGGAGATTGATTTGAGCGTTTTGGTCTGCACAAATCATACAATCTAACCACACCACACACGAATAAATTACAAAACTTAAACTTAACAAACAGCTTTGAGTTATATAATTTGAGACACTTACATTGAACAGAAATGGTGGAGTAGAGGACCCGAGTTTGAATCCCGGCTTTTGTATAACTTTTTTCGTTTTTTTATTTGTTCAGATCAAAAAGTACGTAATAAACATAAAGCGATTATTAATCAATTTAATCTTAAAATATTCACGATTATAACGATTATATGGCGGTAATAAATGAACACATTACGTAACTAAATTAATATTTAATTTATTAATACCTAATCATAAAAAAAAATGATGATTATCGTAAGAATTTTTCTAAGTATTTGAAAAAAAAAATGTAAATACTTAATTCTAAGTAGACATAATAGTTTACATATAACTAATCGAACATATTTTACATAATTAATCGTCATTTCCAGATTTTTCTTGTAAAAAAACATAAAATGACATTTTTTTGTAAATGTCTGCAACTTATTAATAATTTTACTAGCTGCATGCTTCATAGGCGTATAATAATGCTGGATTAACACCGAAGAACGACTAACGTTAAACGACAAAGATTGTAGAATGAACTTGGCATATGAAGTATATTGAGTATTGACAAATCTATGATTCAATCGTGATTTCCTTAAAAAAATTTTCGATTACCCCCGTCGCTTGTCACCTATCGGTCTTTTGTGAATTCATCACCATTAAACGGACACAACATTCCTCTTTATGAATGCTCAGTGAATTTCGTAGTAAATCTTTAAAATTGATTTTTAAAATCTTTAATTTTGTTATTTTATTTATTAAAAACTACTTTTTTGTATGAGCTCTGTTTGTTTTGAACCAATAAAATATCAAATTTTGACGAAATATGTGCTTCGATGGAGACCTAATTTATTATATGTTAAAATTTATTCTATTATGTTAAATTTGCATATGATTATACATCTGTGCGGCAGTATTCCTTCGAGTAATATCTGTACATTATGCTAAATACATTGAAATTTGCATGCATCGTAGATTTTGTAACACATGGTATTAGGCTGTATATTAAAAAATCTGAAGTATGCCACCATCTGAGATAATTTGCTTAGGTCAACCGGGTAAATTAAATTAGCTAATCGGTTGATAAATCGATACATGCTAAGAAAGAAATGAAATTTATACTACGAAAAAAGTAACAGCTACCCCTTTTTAACTTTTGAATTAATAAACTGTCAAAAATTCAAACTACACAAAAGCCTAAAAAAATTGCCATAAATTCAAAAATATTTCTCGATTATCTAACTAGTTAGAGTTAAAATTACACATTATTTCACTACAAACTTGTATACTCTTACCGTGCACATAGTTCAAACAAAACATTTTTACAACATTGTAGGAAAACAAAGAATTAAGTTTTATGGAATACATACTTGTTAAAGATAATAAAACACTAAGTGTAAATTCTGGAAGAAATTTGTAAGTTTTTTTTCCTGAAGGCAAAATGTCGTTTTAGCTACTTAATTCAGATTTTCGTATTTAAATTTTGTATTCTAATTTCAATGAGTTTCAAATTATTGTGTTCATAATAACATTGTTAAAAGTCAACTTCATTTTCGTATGTGATTTATGTTAGTGCTCTGTTTTTTTTTTATCAAAAGCTTTGTAAAGAATAAAGCAACAGTTGTCAGCTTTTAATAATGTGTAATTTTGTATCTGACATAACTTCTTCTCTTTTTGTTTTTGTCCTTAGATGGAGCGAGGAAAACATATTGGTTTTCGTTTCTAAAAATAAATATGAATATGTTTAAAAAGCCTTTAAGCACAGCCCCCATTTCCTTTATAGCTCTACTAGAACCTTTAGCAGAGGATGGACGCCGTTTATTTGGGACGGAATTCGGTCGCAAAAAGAAAACACGCGGGAAATAAATTAAAAATTTTGCATGTATTTACGTATTTTCTACTAAGGGTGTGTTTGAAAATTCGATGCAATCGCAGTGTTGCCAACTCAGTGGTTTTACCACTAAAACTAGTGGTTTAATTCTTCTAACTATTTTTTTGCCGAAACCGAACCCTCGTTCAGTTACAAAAAATATATTAAATTTTCTTTACTGGCCAGTATTTTTGATCGAACACACCTAGTATTTTCTTCAATGATTTTTATCATAAATTACATATTTTTTACAAGAAATGTCAAATTTAATATATAGGTATACAAATATTATACAGCCGTTGTTTGTACTAATGAAAAAATGTTTATCAAAAGTTTGTTTTTTTGATAATATCCCTTGAGAGTCAGATTGTACCTGTGTATCATATTTAATACATATTCATTCCTACCCTTACGACACATGACATTTTCAATGAAAATAGGATATTTGTTAACAAAAACATTATAATATTTAATCTTTTTCAGATTCATTTCGGAACTATCTTTTTAATTAATGTCAGAAAATGTAATTTTTTTGTGTATGTACATGAAGGTATGTCAACAAAAATATTGAAAGCTCTTTTACACTTTCTGAAATTTATGTATCTGAAATAAACCTTGAAAAGATATAGTAACTTAGTAATCACTTTGAATGCATCAGAATTGTTGCATTTCATAGTTCCAGTTAGTTTATTTTAAAGGAATAGTTATGTAATCTGTTTTCATCGAATACAATAAAGTCCGTGTTAACATTACAGAACCTGTAAAAACAATAGCTCTGTCAAAACTATCACTGCGCTAAAATTGTATTGCAAAAAGAAGCTAATAAAATATACCAACGAAATGTTTTCACGCATAGCCAGGGCACTAATGCATGGGCACGACTGGGCGTAGACCCAGGGCCTCCGAGTGTTCTGGGGGCCCCCAGCAATCAAATGTAAAAAAATCAATCAGCAAATGGCTGATAGAATAAGCGAGCATGCGATCTGCAATCGTAGATATCCAAACCTACATAAATCAGGGGGCTTATAACAAATAAAAATAAAATTTACTGTAAAGATAATTACCATAGAGGCCCCTATGATTTTCCATCCAGGGTCCCTCAAATGTTTAATCCGGCCCTACGCATGGCGCTTAAAAAAATAATTTTTTAAATATTAAACAGTTTTCACTGAGGTTCTAGCTATGAAAAAATACCTTTATAAGAAATATCACCGTATAAAATTTTCTTACCAGAAATAATCTTTGAATTTTGAATAAAGACAATACAGATTTCGATCGTGCGAACATTTTAATGCAATTTATGCTTACAGAAAGTCATTCAAATGTAACAAATAGTAAAATTTAGTAGATAATTAAAAATAAATGCTACCTGCTTCTTCAATGAGGATGCTCATAAAACCTACAATGCGGATGCTCATAAAACTGTCAATCGAAGTGGGCGGGTATCAGATAATTTTTAAGGCTTACGTTTGTTTATTGTCAACATTAAAATATCATCACAGTATGGCAATAAACAAACAGGAAAAAATTTATTCATTGGCTGCATCATTTATAAAAACCAAATTTGGTATTCAAGATTCTAGGCTAGGCTTTTTTAATAGTTTGGATTTTAGAAGGCTGTGACATACAAAAATAGGCAAATTATCATAGAGATAATACCATAGAGCTGTGTAGACATATGAAATGCAATAAGTGAATTATTGACCTCAGTGAGAGAGCTAGAAAGAAGCAGAAATTGTAGGCGTATAAGAGAGACGAAGATAACTGTCGCGCATAGCTCTCTACAGCTATACACGCCTACTTTATCTGTCTCTCTCTACTGCGATCAACCGTTTGGCGGTGACTTTGCAGCTCTATAGTATTGTCTCTATACATATTATTCGCAAGTTTTGTTTAAATAAGGAATCCTTTTCTTATTAAATGACGATTCGTTCCTGTTAAATTAAATACGGACAGAATATCACAAAGATATTCTAGTAAAAAGTGCGAAATATCTTTTATATCTTTGTGAAATAGCGTGTTTAACAAAGATAAAAAATACTTGGTATTTTTTTTTATTATAGTAATTTCTTAACATCATTTTTGGTATTTTTTTATTATAGTAATTTCTTAACATCATACTTGGTTTTTTTTTTATTATAGTAATTTCTTAAGGTAATATAGCAGTATCGAAGTCATGTTACTCTAATCAAATCAGCAAAAATATTTTCATCTATTATAAAATTATACCATGTATATGAAATATACATAGTATATTAAGTTTAGTCCTAAGTTTGTAACGCTTAAAAATATTGAAGTTACGAAAAAAATTTTGGTTTAGGTGTTCATAGAATCACCTAATTAGTCCATTTCCGAATGTCTGTCTGTTGTCTGCCTGTCTGTCCGTCTGTCATCACGATTACTCAAAAACGAAAAAAGATATCAAGCTGAAATTTTTATAGTGTGCTTAAGATGTAAAAAGTGAGGTCGAGTTTGTAAATGAGCAATGGACCCATTTTGTAAACCGTTAGAGATAAAACAAATGTTTAAATGTAAAAAATGTCCCTTATAAAAAATAAACAACTTTTGTTCGAAACATTTTCTTGTATACATCACTGTTTACCCACGAGGGAGCTAATTAGGTGAAAATTTTGTAGTATGGGAATATCAGTTATGTGTGTGTGGCTATTTAAGAGTGAAAATCTTTCTTTATTTACGTGACAACAAAAAAACAAACGATTACGTCATCAAAACTGTCTATACATGTTATTTCAGCAAGTAACTCAGTCAATTGTTTGTTTTCACTTGTTTACAATGGGATATACTTTGGCAATTGGGCATACATACACCGGTAAAAGTACGCTAAACAATGAACAAAGACCATCATCAGAACTCTTGTATTTTGCATAATTTTAATTAAATTTATCTCAAACGTGGATACCAAAAATCTAATTTTTTCTTAACTAAGGGAACTGTGCTCTTAACTATAACCCTCGATACTGCTATACTATCTTAACATTCTGGATAAAACAAAACGAAATCGTAATTTATAATGAAAATGTCTACAATCATAAATGTTTGAATAAAAATTTAAGCTAATAATTGAATTCGTTTTTATGGCTGTGTATTCAATAATAATGCATTGATATTGTTGTGTAAGTAAAAATTTTTTGTATAAAATTCTGGTAAATATTGGAATTTACTACATTCCGATGAATCTAGTTATTTTCTAAATTGAAAAGATTATAAAAATAATAATGCTGATAATAGCCTAATACTAATAGAAGTTAAATAAAGTAACCACACGCGATCAATTAAAATTGAGTGATTTACATCCAAGTCGAAAACATTTTCCACCGATTTTTTTGCAATTTTAGAGGCACCCCTATGGAAAAATCGAAAAATTACCAAAAAAATTTTTTTTGGAATTTAACGAAACTTTCTTTCACGGGGTAATTTTAACACAAAAAGTGCACAAATCGGATTAATTTATTGATTAAGCGGATAATTTTTGAGATATCGTCAAAATACTGCATGAAAAGTTTTTATTTCTCATCTTAATTACGGTAAATAGTCAAAAGACGCAAAATTTTGGTTGACTTTGCGATTTAAGTTAAGACAAGGTAAGACTTGTTTTTCACGTTTATTACCAGAGGCATGGAAATTGGCCTAAGAAATATTTCGTATAATTTTTTACAGTAATATAAGGTTTGTAATGACCTCATAGACATAGAAAAAAGACTTTACTAAAGTGTGCATCCATGTCCCTACTTATTAATTAATAGATATTTATTGAGATTAAAATATTTTTTAAAAATTAAGTTTTTAGTTAAATATTTTTTTTAAATTTGAACGTTTTAAGTTTATTTAATATTTAAATATAAACAATTAAAAGATGTTTATTGTATAAAATTAAAACTAAGTATTCATGTTAAAATCGTTTTAAAACGTGCTTCTATATGTTCCAAGTTGTACATAAAATTTTTGTATATTACCACTTTGTAAAGCCCGTTTGTAATATTAAACTGTAAAGCTTATTGTTTATAATAAAATACCTACTTGTTAATTGTTATGAAAATGTGTGCAGCTTAACATTTACAAACCATTATGTAATTGAACCCTAATTAACTCTAAAATAATTGTTAATATCACACTACAACCTTATTACTCCAGACGCTAGTAGCGATTCTATGGATACTAGCAAGTTTTCTCGAGGTAAAAACCAGTAACTGTATGTCTTGATCCCGTAGAATCGATTTTTGTGGTTTTCCTATGACTTTTTCGGAGATTGCAAAAAGTCCCTTCATCCTATTGGATTGGCAGACTGTAAAAAATGGATTATTTTTTTCTGTCAATATCTGACAGTATATTAAATCGAGAGTTCTCAGAAGGATTTATTCCTAAATTAAGTCATTTTCGATATATCTCATCCCAAAATTTAAAAAAATGTATTTTTTGCTTGTTAATTCTAAGCAAGATAGAATCATATATAACTACCCAGGGAAACGAAATATTTCACCAAAAAAATTTTGTAAGAGGCAGTCTAATGTAATTCTACAGTTTATATCTCAAAAACGGCTTCATTTAGGAAAAACATTCTTCTGTGAACTTTTGATTTAACAAAGAGTGAAGTGATTGACCGAGCAGACGAGTCTAAAACTATCAAAAATTGATTATACTAGTTGAAAATTATATGTATATCACGAATAATCCCTTTTTAGTGCCCGTTGAACCGCTATTAGCGCCTGTACTAATTGTACCTATAGCCTATGTAAAGTTTATAAAAATAATGATCTCATTTCTAATTTGAAAATGTTTATGGAAAAAATAAAAAAAAAGATATTTTTATAATATATTATTAATTAATTCATATTATATGATAATTTTATTAAAAAAAAAATGCAAATTATTTTAATTTACAAAAAATATTTTTAAAATTGATTATTGTTTCCATTGTTAAAATGAAATAATTATTGTATCCAATTTATTAATAATACTTAATGAATATTAATAAAAACATTTGTAAAATTTGTTTCTAATTGTGGTTTTTTTATTTCCTGAATAAATGATACCTACTCCATCCAAATTTAATCGTCATAAAGGAAAAAATAGAGGTAAGTTTACATTAATACTCGAAATCTTAAATAATCTAAATTTTTCGAAATTAAATCAAGTTGTAAGTTTCCTCATATTAAGATATTAAAAATTAAAAAAATGGGAATTTGAAAAAAGTTTTCAAACAATAGCTTCATTAAGAGAAAGAAAGAAAGAAGCGTAAAAACTGATATCCATAATATATTTTTCCCTCCAAGTGACCAAACTTTGATAAGAAACTTATTTTTCAAAAATGCACCCCTGAAAATTTTCAATTTTTAAATCCTCTTCTATAAAAAAGATATTTCTAAAATAGTTGATAGCTGTGATATTTACGCTAAATCTTTGAAACTTACAATTAGATATATGTATTAATTTATTTCGTATTTTGAGGCGACCTTAACAGACCGGTTACAGTTAGTTAGTACTCTGCGATTCTATTTGATTCCAATAACAATTATTGTGAAAGCCATCTGTTGGCATTTTACAAAATTGATAATTTTATTATTATTTCACTCATGAAACTTGATAATTAATTTATATTACAAAATTAAATAATAATTAACTTCATATCTAATTATAATATATATTATAATTCATATCTAATTGAAAGGAATCTAAAAACAACATTTATTTGTTTAAGTACCTACTATTGCCTTCTGGTTTTCACAAATTGTAGAGACACGAACAATGGAATAGTGATTTTCTATATGTTTCACCACAATATAGTTAGCGTGGAATATTAATAAAATTTATTAAATCATATATCAAAAAATTGCTCTCTAAATGCTCCATCAGATTCCAAAATTGCTCCAATTATTAAATTATCAATTAATTAAATATTTGCAATTAAAAATACAAAATTTTATTTTCCAATATCTCAGTAAATTGATAGTTTTTCCTAACGTTTTTGCTATCAATAAATTGCTCCCGTTTATTTCTTTCGGGATATAACAATAACGATTTATAAATATCTATTATTTTTGCATAATTAATTAAAATTAATAATTGCAATTCAAACAGGTATGTGATGACGTCATTCACAAGGGGAATGTCATAAACTGGGGGGAGCGGGAAGGGAAAGAAAAACAAAAAAGAAATAATAATAGAAAGTAAATAATTAGATGTATCAGTGAAAAATATCAAAAAATTGCTCCGTAAATACTCTTTCAGATTCCAAAGTTGCTCCAGTCATATAATTAATATGTAATTAAATATTTTCAATTAAAAATACAAAATTTTACATACACAAAGGGGATGGGGGGGAAGCATGAAAATATATAACAATAGATTGTAGTTATTATCTATGGTAATGGTATTTGTTTTATTTAATTAAATATTAAAAGAAAATAAACTATCATATGTATCAGCGGAAAGTATCAAAAAATTGCTCCGTAAATACTCTTTCAGATTCCAAAGTTGCTCCAGTTATATAATTAATATGTAATTAAATATTTTCAATTAAAAATACAAAATTTTACATAAACAAGGGGAATGGGGGGGTAACATGAACATATATTACGATAGATTGTAGTTATTATCTATGGTTATGATATTTGTTTTATTTAATTAAATATTAAAAGAAAATAAACAATCATATGTATCAGCGGAAAGTATCAAAAAATTGCTCCGTAAATACTCTTTCAGATTCCAAAGTTGCTCCAGTTATATAATTAATATGTAATTAAATATTTTCAATTAAAAATACAAAATTTTACATACACAAGGGGAATGGGGGGAAACATGAAAATATATAACATTAGATTGTAGTTATTATCTATGGTTATGGTATTTGTTTTATTTAATTAAATATTAAAATGACTTGAGATGTCACAATTTTTTATTCTAAATTTTACTTAGGAAAAAAAATTTTCGACAATTTTGATGGAACCTTTTTTTCATCCAGTTGGTGTTGAAATATTGGGCAAAAATCGTTTTTTATGTATATATAGCGTTAATTATCTCAACTTTGGCACTTCCGAGACTTTGAATAAGTTCTCGCAAAAGCATTATTATTATTTTGAGCGGACCGAAATGTAAAATTTAATGTAAAAAAATGTAAAATGTAATTAATATGTTTGTTTATTAATAATATGTTTATTTGTTTTCACTTGATATGTACATAAATAATTTACTTCTAAAATAAAAATAATTTATTTTCAATAGATTTATATAATATTATTTCCACCTTTAATTTATTTAATAAAACATTGAAAATCCATAAAAAGTGCTCGGTCAGCTATTCCGTAAGTGTTTTGGCGAATCAGTATTTTCATAACTGAAAAAAGTAATAATAATAAAAATTAAAACTAATTCTACGCAATAAAACATACTAATGATAGAAAACATGAGAAATTAGTAATTACAATGCCTTGGTCAGATATTTCCATAGGTTTCCATTCAACATTCGGATTAATAGGTACATCGGCGAGTTATAGGAATTGTCCGGATTCAATATCATCTCGATGATTGATCTCTTTTTAGAAATATAATTTTAGTCCAACTGCTTGCCAATATTTGTATCTGAAAACTGAAAATTCAACAATATTATTATATATAAATAAAATGAGTTTATAAACAAGTAACCTAAGACGTCGATAATTTATGTAAACAAATAAAGGTTTGTCGACTCACCTTTTACAACCATCTTTACAATAAATAATTATTCTTCAAGTAACTTATTGAAACATTATTTAAATTAAAAATGTTTTAATCAAAATACAACGGGGAATAAAAATGATATAATTAACCTCAAAAAAAAAATTAAATAAACAAATATCACAGCCATAGATAATAACTACCATTATATATTCTATGATAACTACAATCCATCGTTATATATTTTCATGCTTCCCCCCATTCCCCTTGTTTATGTAAAATTTTGTATTTTTAATTGAAAATATTCAATTACATATTAATTATATAACTGGAGCAACTTTGGAATCTGAAAGAGTATTTACGGAGCAATTTTTTAATACTTTCCGCTGATACATATGATTGTTTATTTTCTTTTAATATTTAATTAAATAAAACAAATATCATAACCATAGATAATAACTACAATCTATTGTAATATATGTTCATGCTTCCCCCCATTCCCCTTGTGTATGTAAAATTTTGTATTTTTAATTAAAAATATTTAATTACATATTAATTATATAACTGGAGCAACTTTGGAATCTGAAAGAGTATTTACGGAGCAATTTTTTGATACTTTCCGCTGATACATATGATAGTTTATTTTCTTTTAATATTTAATTAAATAAAACAAATACCATTACCATAGATAATAACTACAATCTATTGTTATATATTTTCATGCTTCCCCCCCATCCCCTTTGTGTATGTAAAATTTTGTATTTTTAATTGAAAATATTTAATTACATATTAATTATATAACTGGAGCAACTTTGGAATCTGAAAGAGTATTTACGGAGCAATTTTTTGATACTTTCCGCTGATACATATGATTGTTTATTTTCTTTTAATATTTAATTAAATAAAACAAATATCATAACCATAGATAATAACTACAATCTATTGTAATATATGTTCATGCTTCCCCCCATTCCCCTTGTGTATGTAAAATTTTGTATTTTTAATTGAAAATATTTAATTACATATTAATTATATAACTGGAGCAACTTTGGAATCTGAAAGAGTATTTACGGAGCAATTTTTTGATACTTTCCGCTGATACATATGATAGTTTATTTTCTTTTAATATTTAATTAAATAAAACAAATACCATTACCATAGATAATAACTACAATCTATTGTTATATATTTTCATGCTTCCCCCCCATCCCCTTTGTGTATGTAAAATTTTGTATTTTTAATTGAAAATATTTAATTACATATTAATTATATGACTGGAGCAACTTTGGAATCTGAAAGAGTATTTACGGAGCAATTTTTTGATATTTTTCACTGATACATCTAATTATTTACTTTCTATTATTATTTCTTTTTTGTTTTTCTTTCCCTTCCCGCTCCCCCCAGTTTATGACATTCCCCTTGTGAATGACGTCATCACATACCTGTTTGAATTGCAATTATTAATTTTAATTAATTATGCAAAAATAATAGATATTTATAAATCGTTATTGTTATATCCCGAAAGAAATAAACGGGAGCAATTTATTGATAGCAAAAACGTTAGGAAAAACTATCAATTTACTGAGATATTGGAAAATAAAATTTTGTATTTTTAATTGCAAATATTTAATTAATTGATAATTTAATAATTGGAGCAATTTTGGAATCTGATGGAGCATTTAGAGAGCAATTTTTTGATATATGATTTAATAAATTTTATTAATATTCCACGCTAACTATATTGTGGCATATGTTTCTATATTTTTTGATTTCACTTACAAGTATTGCGCCATCTATTGTATTCAACATTTATTGTTAGAACAAATTATAAAATGGTTTCAATCGTTACTCGAAAAGAAATAGTTCTCCGAAAAATAATTTTCTTTTACGCCAGACTATGCTATACGTGTTTATATAAAAATTTAATTGTTGCCTATTGATAAATGGCAAGTGACCTGGTGGTCTAAATCAGAAATACTGAAAAAGCGACTCACTTCCCGTTTTAATTAGTGCGAATGTATCGCTAGTTGGCGGGATTTATCTAATTTGAATTTGAATATTTTGAATGTCCTTTAAAAATGGTAAGTACAAATCTTGCCATCTAGCAGTGTAAATTGGAACTACTGAAAACGGGCCCACTTTCTATTTTAATTAGTACGAATTACTATCGCCAGTTGTCGGGTTGCAACTCCCAGTTATCAATAGATGATTTAGCTTTAGAAAATTACCCTTTGTTATACCAACATAATTCGTTTACTCTGGAGTTTAGTCTAATTGCTTTTAGGTAGTGATGTGTCGGAAGTTCGTATCCCTGTCCGCGGATATATGCCACAAATAAAAGATCAATATCCATATTGATTTTTGAAATTATATAGTTTTGAAATAAAGAAACTTTGAAACAAAATTCGTGTGCATATACACGGTTTTACAATTTTGCTGATCCGGTACATCACTACTTGTCTAGTTTGTTGAATACCTACATTTAGATTTGTAACGAAATTGCAAGTCTCTTTGAGGTCTCTTTGCGCGCTGAAATTTACATCAATTTGCTAAGAATTAATTTAAAACAAATAAAAAACATTTAAAAAAGTTTAAAAATATTTTAGTTTTTATTTTCAACTTTTTGTAACATAACAATTAACATCAGTTTTTTTGAAGTTTATATAAAAATTATATTGTAGGTAATGTATTAATCGAAATAAAAGCAAAATTCAAAAATTTTGAAAATGCTATTACAAAATAACAATTGCATTAAAAATAAAGCAAAAAAATTAAAATATATCGAATATCGTGTGAGATGATCCCCTCCACTTGATCACAATGCAAAATTATACTCCAATTTTATGGTTAACATAGTTGTACATTGTAGAGAACAGATATTCAAAGTTGACTAGAGGCTGCTTTAATGAACTGAAATTGATTTTACTCAGAGCACAAGTTTTAAGAATTAATCATCGGAGTGACTATTCGCACGTACCCGTTTACACGGGGTCGAGCTAGTACGGGTCTGCGGATTTTTTGGGCCTTGCATTCACCCCGAGATCCACGAGTTACCCATGCCCGCGTACGTACGAATAGTCACACCGATTAATATGTATTCACGTTGGCAGAAATGGTACTAATATAACTTTTTTTTAACCGACTTCTATGCCTTGTACCGATAGTATTGTAAAATTTGATAAAAATGGAAGTTTCTATACAAGCAATAGACCTTTTTCATGAAAAACAGAAATGCTTTTTGATAATTTTTTATGAAAATATAGGTCGAGTAGAGCCTGTAACTCAAAAATAACACATTTTTAACAATAAAAACACTATGAAAAAAATTGTTAAAAAGTATTAGAAATATTTGAAATTTGATTTTTTTTGGCTCCACCGCACACGTGATCTGTGAGGTCAATCCGACAAGCAATGACAATAAAACAGTGTCAACAGTTGTATTAATATATCACTATTATCAACTTTAAATGACGTCAAACCAACCTTCGTGTAACATCGTGTGTTTCCGGAGCGTTTTCGCCAATTTGAATTTTAATGATTTTCATTGTCTGTTTTCTCGGTCATATGGCTTCAAAAAAATCGGGAAAAAAAATTAGCCCATTAATCAAGACATTTACTTCCATTTAAAAAAAAAAAAATGTGAAAAAGGTCTATTTGTAAGTTCGTCTTAGCCCAACATCTCATTTAAAAGATAAAAACAAAAATTAATTGAGACATTCATTTTGCAACAGGTTATTGATACATAATAGTTAATACATATAAATTATATACAATTATTTTGTAACCTAAAGTTTAAGTTCAAACTTTTTTACCCTACACATACAATGGAGTAAATTTTCATTTCAGTTTTGAAACAAAATGTTGAACATATTTTAAAAACAAAGAAAGGAGCAACACGTAGGGACGCGACACGTAAATTATCTAGACACAAAATCTATTCAAATTTACATTATTTATCTAAATTCTAGAGGGCTGTAGAAAATTTCTAACATAAATACCCTACAATGTACAACTTTCTTAAAATTATATATAAAATTTAAAAAAATTTCTTTTTTCTTTTTTGTTTGTAAAATTTGTGATTTTTCTTACAATTCTCATCAGTTACATTGCTTATTAAAAACTAAGTGTTTACATGATTGGGTTTAGTATTATATTCGATTGACATACACTATTAGTGGTCAGTGTTTTCAATTTTCTACATATATTCATTACTATACGATTTTATTGTGTTTAAGAACAACTAGCACCCCAATTTATTAGTTGTTAATTAATTTTAGAAAAATCAGTACACATTTTACTGTTAAGAAAATTTTATTTAGCAATACTATCAAAATTATCTTATCAAACAAGTATCGGAATTCTTTTTCGTAAATTAATAACTTTTACTAGGGTATTTTACTGTATTAGTAGTTGGTTTTGGTTTATAAAACGATAAAAATGACGTTTTTTCAAAAATGGAGGTAATACCCATTGTCATGCCTATGAGTGCGATTTGAAAACAATTTTGATTATAACGTCTGGCTATATTATTACACCTTATATGTTTGTAACGATTTTTTCCTTGACAACTTCGTGAGCCGATTTGCTAACATTAGAAACGTCTTCTGAATCAGTTTATTTACGTTTCACGAGTTTGCGAAGAGTTAAATAGTATTGGAAAAAACGACATCAAATGAGTTACTTAAAAGTCGAAATAACTGTCATAGTTTTCTTCGATAGTCGTTGATCGGTTCACCATGAAAATCGTTCTCGAATGACATACGGTTGAAACTACTATGAAAAAACAATTTCGGGTTTTTTTTTAACATGGCACAGAAAAACAGTTCATTAAGGCAAAAACGCACGAATATCATCGATGAATCATCATATTCATGTTTAGCCCCATTTGACTTTTTGTTGTTTCCGTAACTGTATAAAATAAAATTCTTTGAAGTAGATACCGAAGAACAGAGCGCGTATAAAAATCGTTTAATCGTTCATATTAATAATTCCAGATATTTTTTGCCTAAAGAATTATTATAGAAATTGAATTCCAATAAATAAAATAACAAAATAGCATTCAATGAAAGACTTTTAACTGTAAAATGTATCTTGATTTTTTTTATTTACCGTTATTAAATTACCTCCTGAAAAATAGACATCTGTTATAGTACCAAAATAATGTTTAAAAATAAATGAGAAATTATCCGATTTTAGTTGAAATCAATATCGAAAGATTTTCGAAATCGAAGATATCGGTTGATACTTTAAAGTTTAAATTATACGGACACTACAGTCATATTTATTAAAGAGTAGCCAAAAAGTATTATTCAGATTTTTAAAGTTGTACGATATTTTTAAAGCAAAGTGGTTATTTAATCACTAAGTCGAAATAAGGCCTAGGTAATTATATTTCTACCATAAACTATGCGAATATACGAATTTTCAACTATCTATATCAGAATATCCTTAAACCTAAACTTTAGAATACATTTTTTATAATTTTTATAGATTCTAAGATAGTTGATTAAGGTAAATTTGAGCCTAAAAACTATTATTTATAGCACTTATGGTAAAAATTGATGAAAAATGTGCGTTTCATACGATACTTCCTATTTACTATATGTTAAATATTATTCAATTGTTAATAATTACTTTTACTATAACTAAAGGTCAGATCTATCTCAAAAATATAATTTGATGTATTCATTATTCATTAATAATATTAAAATTTAGATTCTTATCGATAAAAGACGGTAGTGCCTGTATAACCTTAACTATTACTTTGGATTTGTATTTGTGACTATATACTGTTCCACAAAAAAAAAGTGGCGCACTTAAAAAAAAGGTATATCTTGGCGAACATTGATTGAAACTGAATGAAATATATATCCGTCGTATTTTGGATCGATTTTTGACGTTAAATCGAAAAATATCTGTCCAAATGTTAAATGAACCCGATTTTTTGGGCCAAAATTATTTTATATAATGAGTTTTATCGTAATTGGAAACGAAAAATTAATGTCGATTTTTTGGGATTTTTTTAAGGGTTACCCCTTAGAAAAAATCGAAAAATTATTAAAAAATTTTTTTGTTTCGGAATTTGATAAAACTCAGTTTATAAGGTAACTTTGACCCATAAAATTCAAAAATCGGGTTCATTTGGCGATTGGGGCAGTCGGAGAAAAACGTCATGTTGGATCGATTTTTGACGTTAAATCGAAAAATATCTGTCCAAATGTTAAATGACAATATTAAGGAATAATAAAAATGTTTGAAATATTATTCAAAAACTAGAAATTACAAGCTATCGGATGATACATATTTCATTAAGATCCAATCGTTTTTCGCTGAGGAATATCTGTTTGAAATTTAAAAATTTTTTTAACTGCGCCACATATTTTCCTAGACATTATACAAACATTTCCATTTGCATGTAAAGCATTTTATAAGTAGAACAAAAATTCTCTATTGAGAGAAAAGCTCATTATTATATCTCAAGACTATAAAATTATCAAAAAATTTTATTAGTGATGTAAAAAAATATTTATTTTTTTTTACAAATGACGTTACTGTAAAAAATTTATTACTTTGTTAATTATTCCATTTTCCTTTAGTTATTCTTAATTCTTAAAAATACTAAATATATACCATCTATATTTCGGGAATTTTCATATTATATAATTATTTTTAAAAAAAATTAATGAAAATTATCAAGTCTTATAATGTAATTCATTTGAGTTAAATCACAATCTCACTTTTAATTCTTCCATCCTCTGTTTGATACGTTTCTTAGTTTCTTGATATCTAAAATAAAATTATTATAATTTAATTTGAATTCAAGGGGTTGGAACGGTGTATGGTTTTAGGCAACTGTCTATGTGGCTACTTAACTTGCTACTAGGGGCCTCGGGGAAAGAGAGGAAAGACAAATTTGTACGAGAAAGACATCACAAGGGGAAGCAAAATTATTTAAGACAAAAAAGAAGCCGTTTATTTGAGAGGGCGACGACAAAAACAACATCAATCCCAACATCAATCAATAGGGAATATTCATGTATTTTTTTTATATTTTTAATTCATTGTTTACATCATTATAACAATGTCAAAAATATAAATACTGCTTAAAAATGCTGTATTTAAGTATAAAAAAATTTTTAAAATACATTATAATTTTGAGATATTTAAACGCAGTTTTTTGGCGCTCTCTGTTGATGACGTTGAACTGTCAAAAATCGACATTTCACGTACTTTGATGTCACGTCCGTATAAAAATTTGAATTTTCGTTTTAGAAATTTTTAAATGCTCTCACTGAATTTGTACATTTATTAATTAATTTTAAGTAATTAAAAAGATATTAATTACTAAAATAATGGTTTAGTTGAAATGTCCAGTCATTAAAGTTACGGAAGAAAAATATTTGAACCAAATTTAAATTTCATGAATATTCCCTATTTTCAAAATTCTGTTATTTTCAGATGTATAGATAAAAGCTGGTTGAAAGTTTCTTCGATTCAATTAATTTTCGTCTATTTATTGATGGTTTACTACAAATCATAGTGTATGGTGGGTAATAGAAAATCGATTATACTTACTTGGAAATTATTCGCTGAATTTCACGTTCTTCTTGTACACGATATTGTTGTAGAATTGCACGACATTCAACTACAGATAAATTTAAAAATTGTGCGACTTCAGAACTCACTTCATCCGAATTATGCCTATCGAATATAAATAATTTTGCAACATCTTCATGTGGTCCCAACAAAACTCTTACAAGCAACGGATATTCATCATCTTTTAAGCGACGTTGTTCTATAAAAAGAAATTTAAATTAAATAATATAAGTTTTAGTCACCTTCGAAAGGGTCACCTTCGAGTTATTACATATTATAGGTAATTAAGCACACTAATTTAGTACCCACCGTGTCTTGGAAACTTTGTTTGCCACTATTATGGCCCAAGAAAATAGATAGATTAGCCAAAAACAAAATTATAAACTCACCTCCATTATCTCTAACGACAAACAGAGCAAAATTTTCCGGATCACTATCAACCTTGTATTTTTCCAACATCAAGTTAATAACTTCTTGTGTATTTACTAACGATGTAACCCACACACTCATTTGACTTCCATGTGGCGGTGTAAATATACTCGTTTCACGATCATAAAAATGCCCATTAATTGAACAACGTCGTTTTAATTTCGTACGTGAACGACGTGCCCCGGGCCGTCTACGAATTGCAGTTGATCCGTGTCGTGGTTTTGAAATATGTTCATTATTCAAACTAACTGTTTCCTGTGATAAACTCTCATCGCAATCCGTATCAGAATCTTGTTGAGTTCGACTACGCTCCAAACAATCTGGTCCCGACATTGAACGATTCAATCCTTTTTCGATCCAACTATCATCTTGACTAATTGACATATTGATATTATCTAATTTTTGATATGCGATTGTGCCTACGCCACCGTCCAATGAATTCTGTTTTTCAATTTTTTTCTCATAATTTTTGATACGTTTTAATGTACCACATCCGTTAAGTTCCAATAAACTGGAACTCTGATCACTAGGACTAATGTCATCACTTAAATCACTGCTTATTGTTGGTGATTCAAATGAACTGCTTTGTGTTGGTGAACAATTGGAAGACTGTGATGATGACTTTAATACGGGCATTGTTTGATACAATTTTGATGATGTTTCGACTTTACGTTCAACCTAAATTAAAATGATTCATTAAATTTATATTTTATATTAAACAAAATCTGATGCGAACACCACATAAGTCTCTTATTCGCACCGTGCGTGAGTTTTATTGGAGGCGTTTCCATGGTAACGATACACTACTTTAATTATAGAATTGTATGAATGCATATATAATTGTATGGATTGCATTTATGACTTTCATTGAAAATTTAATATTATTGTCCCACAAATTTAAAGAAATAATTATGATAATTTACATTTGAAAAATAATATTTGTGCAATTTGATTTCTTATTTTCACAATTTTTAATGCATTAAGTTTGATTAATTAGTGTTTTTCAATAATTTTATTTGACATTTGCTATAACATTAACATGTAAAGAATTGCATGTGAATTAGTCATAACAGCGTCCTTTATCGCCAAAATTTTCCACTGGAAGCGCTGGCATCGATTTTATTGTCTCTACGATGACTACGCACACAACGAATACGCTTATAAACTAGCCACAAGAAAAAATTTACAAAATTTAAAAAAACCTCTGACAAATTCGGTTTTTTCCTTGTAGTTCTCTCCAAACTGAATCGATTTCTTTGAAATATAAATAAGAACACTGTTGATTTAATTAACCCCTGATAAAAAAAAAGCTATTTAAGAACAGCGAGACTGCTTTGGCGTTAACGGACGGAGAGGCCGTCAAAGAACGGCTGACTCAAAGTAGTCCAAATATGGTAAGAACTGAATAGTGACAAAGAAGTTGAGACTGGTAGTCGTTCAACGTGTTCTCCGCCTAGCCATCAAGGCAATTAAAAAATTAAAAATTCTTTCGGGACGTGAAATATTTTAAAGACATACTTGTAAAAGATCATCTAGTTCATCCCATTCCATATTTTTAATATCCAATTTTGGTGGTAACGTATAACTTTTTACACAATTAGATGATGTATCTAACGATGTATCTGCTGTATCTGTTGCATCCGTTGTAACTGATGAATTATCTTCCGTATCTTGTGCAATTGACAGATCGGCAATATCTTGATCTAAATTATTGATTGTGATTTCCTTATTTTCTAAATTCGATCTAAATGAAAAATAAATTAGTATTAAAAATTATACAGGATGCTTCTAAAAGGTTGGGACATTGCTCTACCGTTTTAGTGCACGTTCAAATAAATTGATTTAGCCTAACTTAACTTGTTGTAGAGTTGCTCCGTTTAGGACCTAAGCGGTCGTAAAATTGAAATTATGTATTTGTTAAATTTTATCATGATTAATGTAAATTCATTGGCGTAGAATGTGGGGGGATCTTAGTACTAAGGCTATCTAAATTTGTACGCCAATAAAAATAAAAGGATTATAAATATGAAATTTAAATTTAGTGAGCTCATGGGAAGAAGGTACAATATATGACGTGGGCCACGTAAAATAATATTCAATTATTCCTGGTATTATCTAAGAATCAAAATCGCGTACACCATTTTAAATTATTAAAAAAAATCAACTTCTAAATTTCAGCTTAAGGCTCACCTAGCTTCCAAACAGAGCAGACTAAGTAAGGTAAGTTTAGCTAAATCAAAAATTGAAATATTATTTCCAGTGTACTGATAGAGCTTTACCCCATTCTGTATATAAAAGACTTATTGTTGGAAAACTCATACTTTTCGTTATTGGAATTGAAAATTGGTACATCTGCGTCATTTCCCATATTAGTTGAAATTCGACATGAGTTTCGTTTACGTACAGTAACAACTGTACGTTGATCGTCATCTTCTTTTAAATGTATAAGGCCACGTACACCCCAATGTATTCTTAAAGCACCTTCTAACACCAATCGACCATTTACTTCACGACTACGTATTTCTAAAGCTCGACCATCATAAAATTGATTAAATACCTAACACAAAATGAAAAAACATTGTAAAAGAACACATTTATGTAACGACCTTAAGGGTTAAATAGATAATCAAATAACCGTGGTCTTAAAATTTTCTCTGTGATATCTCGAAAACTGTATATTAAATGATCAAATCGAGTTTTTTTGAGTACAAATTATCCTTTATATTAACAGACTTTTACGTTTTAAATTTAATATCTTACAATACCTTTAATTTAGATTCTAAATGACTCCTAGGCAATATTGGTCCAGTATTAGCACGCGTAAATTTATTTTGCCCAAAACTTTTATGAGATTCGACTCGAGTACCATGCCCAAATAATTGTGGACCAAATAAAGCACCATAACATGGTACATGACAGTACGGTACACCTTTATGCTCTGCATGTTGTCCAGGATTTAAACGTTTACCGCACTCCTCACAGCGTAAACATTCTGGATGCCAATCATATCCTAACGACTGTTTTCGTTCAGCTAAAATTTAACATAAATCATTATTTTTTCTACGTTCTATGTTTGCATTAATTTCAATTAAAATTCAAACAGTTGATAAAGCATTCAAAATGAAACAAATAAAGAGGTGAATGATCTTTTGAAAGAATGAAAGTAATTTTTAAATTATTACGTACCAAAATAAACTGGCTTGCCACATTTATGGCACTTCCACATGATGATTGTTTAAAGTAATTTTTAACATAAAAATACATAAGCAAAGTTATTATAATTTATTTAAAAATTATAAATTGGTTAATAGACCCTGACGTTTAAAGTATAGTTTGACATTACACATAGTTGGCAGCACATGTTGATAGTCGATCTTAATGTTAATCAAATATTCCATGAGCATCATGGCCGTATCACTTATAATACGGTAGGGAGGAGAATATTAAATACAAATTATCATCAAGTGTTTATTTACCCATCTATGAGTAAATTATTGCATATGTTAAATTTCAGTAAGTAAATAAAAACAACTATGACATTTAATTTTGTTTGGTATAATGGCTATGGCAGATGCTTCTTTAACTCAATATATGTAATAGAGAGGTGATATTGTCCAACCAAATATGATGATCATTTTTCTCAAACGAAAAGACCTGGATCATTCAAATATCATGCCTGAGCTAAGAATACAAATTGCCTTTTAAAAACCAACAACATTGACACTGAGGGTTGTATTAATTGAAAGTTTTTGAAAATTCCCACATAGATCTCGAGCTCGAATACCAGTAGATTGTTTTATTATGAAATCTATCGATTTTTTATTATGAAATCTATACAATTGGAAATACGTTATACGAATTTGAGCGTAATTTTTGGAAAAATTCAATCCAAAAGGATCAAAATTAAAATTTTTTATTTTATTTTATTTCAAAATTTGAATTTTATGACCCATCATTTATAAACGATGAACTAACATGTCAGATACCGGAAATAGCTTACTTGATTTAAAAAAAAAAATACAATCATTGTATAATATTGATATTTTATTGATTTTTGAAATATGTTGACTAATTTTTATAACTGTAAAAGTATAAAGTTTTTATAGAATTTAACAAATAATATTTCATTTTTGAATATTTTGAATAAAAAACATAGTGAAATGTCTCGGCCCCCATCAAGGAAAATAAGAAACAATGAGGAAAAATCCTTATCAAGAATCGAACGCTTTGGAGAAGGTACTAGCACAATTGCGACAGCTAGTGCAAACCGGACGCAATCATCAGTTTCTTTTGTTCGAAGGATAATCCCTCAACAAGAGGTTGATGTTTACACTGTTAAAACTGAAACAACAACTAAAGTACAACGTATACGAAAGAAGAAAAAATCGTGCAAATTAAGAATGGCTGGAGAAGCTTCATTTGGATCTTTCATGGCTGGACCTCAATACCAGCATTTAGAAACACCTAAACAACAATTTAGGGGAGGTAGATTAAATAATGATAGATTCGCAAAATTTCTTCGAATTTCGTTTAAGTGTAAGGTCGTCCATAATATGAGTACAATGAATCTCTAAAAACACATGTTATTTGTATAGGGCTTTTCATTTTAAAATCACGATTCACATTTGTTTCGTACTAAATGATTTATAACCAATGTGATAAAATGCATAACAAATATCTTCTATCTTAGTCCTACTTATTGCTGTCAGTACGAAAAAATAAACTCTGTACTTGCGCATATGACATGATGAAAAGGTCTATTATCAAAAATCGAAATCGATATAGGCAATATAGAATACATACTTGTAACATTTTTGTAGAGATAATCGTTTCGGGGGATAACCCGATTTTTCACAGGTTAAAAGTTGAGCTCCAAAACGTTTAATGGCATTATTTTTCATCGGGTCAATGATAAGTTATATTTAGGCTCTCATAAACTTATGTAAAATTATCAGACCAATTGACATTTTTACTTTGGCTATGTGGAGGTTGCTTTTTCAAATTCAGTTAGAGGCACACTATAGGGCCATCATTGCAGGCGAAAGTAACTTGTATTGTAGGGCACATGAAAAGGGCTACTTTTTTAGTCCATCGTTATAAATTTTAAAACTAAAATACGTACATTTTACAATTTTTTCGATTTAGTTTCATGGTTAACTACAGAAATAGCAAGTTTGTTTCCACGAACACAAAAGGCAGTTGAAACGGCTTTGGGAGAACTATTGATCTATACATTGTTCGTAATTGTTATACTTATCGGTTAGTAAAAATTCAGCCCATTTTTGAATTGCATGGTTTGAAAAAAGTTTTTTATTAAATTTCAGTTATAGTAAACTTGAATGTGCACGGAAAATACCATTATGGACAATATTTAAGACGTAATCTGATTGGAAGACCACAAAATTATAGACATGGACTTTCTTCTTCAGAGAAAATAGAAAGTTTTGACCAAATTTTTACCCAGAAACAAATGTTTCGGGTAAATATAATCACTGCCGCAATTATTCTGGTTTTAATATATACAGGGATGCTCATTTGAAAATTGAAGTGTTTACAAAATTTAAAAAAAATTGGTGAAGTCGGATTCGCTTCTCAGACCAAAATACTTTAACTAACATGGGTTGGGTTCCGTACGAATATTTTACGTTTCAATCGGGAATTTAACTATCAAACAAGATCGCTAACTTTAGCATCACGTGATACACTTGCTATTTTTAAAATTTTTTAATCTGCTCCCGTTCTTAATAAAATTCATTTATAAGTGCTAAACACGCCCGTTTTTAGGCCTTGTAACTAACTCATTTACATGTCCCAAATTTCAACTAGAGCATTTACAGAGAAGCTGCGGAACTACTGAAAATTATTAAAAACGCTATCTACGATCTTGTTTGTTAAAAATATGTAGAAATAAGTGACATATCTTTTCCTTTTAATAAAGAGAAAATGAGATTTTAAAATCCTATCCATTCTTTCACATTTGAATCATTCGATTTGGATATAAAACTACTTTTTGGTATATAATCTCGAATTATTTTAAAGGAGCAAGGAGGGAGTAAAAAGATAAAAAATTGCTGCTTAAATTTTAATTTTTACAACAGACTGATGAATTCTAATAATTATCTTTTTAGTTTTTAAATGATACATTTATATTTTCCGAGTTTATGGATTATTTCTATAAACGAGCATATGAGAAACGAGCTCTGCATATCAGAGACTTTAATCACATTATAGGAGGCATACAACTTCGTCAGGTACAGTGAAATTTAAAAAAAATTAATTATTCGTTAAGTAAATTTTTCATTAGCTATTATCGATATTTTCGAATTATACCTAAACAATAGGAATTATCAAAAAATCGGGGAAAATATGAGCGAGATCTATACCTTATGATTATATATGCTTACACACTTTCCTTAAATTGTTCCGAAAGAAACAGTCTTTAAATTGTCTCAAAAGAAAAAGAACGCTTGATCCAGTGAAAATGGAGGTATGGAATTTTTTTTCGGAATAGAATGCGTTCGCCAAAGACATCGCTTAATAGAACCATTATGCACTGTGGCACTGTAAAAATAGTATTTCTTTAATTGATGTTATAGTTTAGAATGCCCAATGATTCTTGTACTGTTCCTGAGATATTTAAAAAAGTGTTGCATATGAATAAATGTTATGGAGAGTATACTGAATCAAAAAGTGATAAACGTATGATTAAACCACGCTACGAAGCATTAACTGCGACAACATTTGCAGCATTTAGAATAGAACCGTATGTAACTAAATTTTTACTATTTTTTTGTAAGCAACTGTGAAACTCTGACCTCTAGACTACGAAGCATTTCGATTATTCATCCACGGTGGAAATCCGCCGAACCATACCATCTAATCTGATACTACCCATTAAGTCTTTTACCCCCCCCCCCTTAATAGCGCGAGATAGCGACCGTAAGGTGACTGAAAATCATATGGAAATGTACCAAAAATTATTTTCCATACAGTTTCTGTTTTAAATTTTGTCAACTTTGCTTTTTTTATGTAATAGATTTGAATATACGGAGCCTGATAATGAATACAATAATCCTGTCCATGGTATAAGATCAAATTATCCAGGAAGTGGTGGTTTTTGTACAAATTATATAAGTGCCTTTGAATCATCAACGACAGGTGTAAATTTGACCGCTGAAGATCATAATACATATTTGAATGCTATACTACATGCGAGTGGTTGGATTCGAAGAGAAAGTCGTGCTGTAATTATTGAACTATTAAATTATAATCCAAGCGTTCGAATGATGGGACAAGCCAAGTAAGTTTGTGAAGTAAAAAATATTTTTTTTTTTATAGCTTTTTTAAAATTTAATCTTGCTAAAGATATTCTCCCTTTCATTAAAATTATGTTTTAAGTATAGAAGTTGCCGAATTACTGTGACCCTATCTGTAAAAAAATATACATATGGCTTAGATGTTCTCCTACTCATTAAAGTTAGTTTTATTATATTTTTAGTATGTAAGTCGCTGTGTTATTTTATTGATGATAGGGTTGATGATTTTTTTTAATTGCCTTATATTTCGTAATGGTACATCAGATCAAAAATATTTTTAGCAATTTATATATTTACAATTTTCAGAATAATATTTGAATATCTCCCAGAAGGTGGAATATTGCCATCTTTGCAATTGAATATAATACGTGTGTATCATTTGCAAACTGCCAAAGATTACTTTATGCTGGGTTTAATGATTGCAATTTGTGCATTTTTGATCATATTTATAATTCAAGAAATACGAGAAATTGCATTTTTTGGTTGGAAATATATAATTAAATTTTGGTCATGGGTTGATATAGCAATTATTATAGTATGTATTGCAAATTTTTAAAGCATAATATGGTTTTGAGTTGGTCTCAAAATTATGGATGTCATAACGTTTTTTTTTTTATTACATTGAATTAAACTTTTTTGTTGTACAGTCTGGAATTGCTGCACAAGTGAATCTATTCAATGGAATGAGCGAATTAAAATATCGTACAGATGAATATTTTAGTACGCCTTCATATTTCCCTGGAGCAGTTTTCCGATTAGATAATGTAGTTAGAAGTGAATTAGCATACGATGAATCTATGTGCTGGTTGTTGTTTTTTAGCTGTTTAAAAATAATTCGTTACTCAATATATTTTGGTCATAATGATCGATTCTCGCGTACATTAGGTCAGGTATGTCACTTTTCGTTTATAATATGTTATTTTACTGGCTGGTTCGAGTTATAACAACAAGACCTTATAAAATGGTATAATTTGAAAAACTTATGCGAATAGAAACTTCTTAATTTTTCGATAACATATTATTATAAACATGCAACACTTAACTAAGACTTGTTACATGTAGGGGATTCAAACATTGTTACATTTCTTCTTAATTTTTCATTTATATTATAATTCTTAGGCAGGAAGTACATTAATTGCATTTGCATTTCGATATGGAACTGCTTTTATTGCATTTGCCCAATTTGGATACTTGTTATTTGGAACATATGTAAGTTCCATATAATTTTATTTTTGTAAAAATTCAAAACATCAATTGTTACTCAATAAATTTAATTGTCTATTTTATTTAAGCATGAATCCTATTCCACTTTTTATGCATCCTGTTTGGCTATAGTTCGTTTCAATTTTGGATACATTGACTTTGAAGAATTAATCAATATACGTGGTAAATTAGGTCTTTTGTACGTGCTACTTCTCTTATTTTACATGGTCGGCTATATGATGGTAAGTTATTTCTAGTTTGATCAATTTTCAAATTTAATTTTAAAAACACACAACGCGATCAAAGTACAAAATTTACAAGAAAAACACTTAACAGTAAATTGCAAATTATATAATGTGCACCCGTATCTACACTCTCTCTTGTTCAGTGTCACTTTGGTTTGAAGTTGAACGAACTCTACAAAGGAATCAGCTGTCAAAACTCAAAATCACGCTTTAAACACAATAATACAAAATAACTAAATATATTAACGCATTCTATAATCGTTTTATAATCTTTTAATTCAATGAAAATGATCAGCTGGGTGACCTAGTGAAAAGTACATTTTTTACTATCGCGGTGCACAGATCTTAGAAGGAAGCAACGTTGTCAGGGGGGTAGGTACAGTAGGTATAGGCCTTTCGCTTTCACTAAAAAAAAAATCGAAAAAATTAATAACCAAATTTCATTTACTAATTACATAATAACAAAAGTAGTTTTTGACAGCTTTGTCAAAATTAATAAGACCTACTGAGAAAATACATATTTGTAAAGAAAAACACAAATCAAATGTTTTGTTTTTTTTTTTGTTTTTTTTTTTGTTTTTTTTTTGAACAAATAGAAAGATACGAAAAAATAAAAAATTACACAGAAGCCGGTATTCGAACCCGGGTCATTTAGTTATCCGATCTAGGACATAGCCAATTCCATCACTGCTGTTTTAGTCAGAATATCAATAGAACAGGCAGAACAGGAGTGACAAAGTTGGCTACATGCTAGTCCGGATATTTAGAAGACTTGGGTTCCGAGACACGACTTCTGTAAAATTTTTTCGTTTCTTTCTGTTTGTTCAAATGAATAACGTAATGTGCGTTTTCCATTGAAGTGTACATTCTCACCCTCATAAGTTAAGTGGTATAATGTGTTGAGATAGCAAAAGATATTAAAAGTATCATATATGAGGGACTTTGACTTATAAGTACACAAAAATTTGAAATAAATGTAAAAATTTAATTTAATATAATAAAAATATGTTAGTGCTTTGTGTTTAGTTTTAAATTTTAATGTTTTGTGTTTTTTTTTTGGACAGGCACTTTTATTAGCCATTCTATTTAATTTCTATACAATAAATGAATCGGAAGTTGTTATTAAACGTGGGCCAACTGCTGGTGGAATGTGTTGTTCTTGGTGTACGCGATTAAAACATTATTTTAGCCGAAAAAAGAAAAAAGTTTTACCTGTTGATAATATTACAACGGATGAACTGTTGGATTCCTTGGACATGTAAGTGAATTTGGTCTCATTATTTTTATACCATTACATTTATATACATGTATATATGAAATATACATAGTGTATTAAGTTTAGTCCCAAGTTTGTAACGCTTAAAAATAATGATGCTAGGAAAAAAATTTTGTCATAGGTGTTCATAAAATCACCTAATTAGTCCATTTCCGGTTGTCCGTCCGTCCGTCCGTCCATCTGTGGACACGATAACTTAAAAACGAAAAAAGATATCGAGCTGAAATTTTTACAGCGTACTCAGGACGTACGTAAAGTGAGGTCAAGTTCGTAAATGAGCATCATAGGTCAATTGGGTCATCTTGTAAACCGTTAGAGATAGAACAAAAGTTTAAATGTAAAAAATGTTCCTTATCAAAAATTAAACAACTTTTGTTTGAAACATTTTTTCGTAAACATCACTGTTTACCCGTGAGGGCGCCAATTAGGCGGAAATTTTATAATATGTACTATACTTGATTATCAGTTATGTTATGTGTCACATGTTTGTATGTGTAATGTGATAAAGAAATCAACACTGACTATGCATGGTATTTCAACAATTAACTCAGTCAATTGTTTGTTTTCACTTGTTATTTTACATAATCAAATGTTTTTTGTTACTATTCGCTCCGTGCGTGAGTTTCGTTTCCATGGTAACGATACACTACTTTAATTATAGAATTGTATGGATGCATATATAATTGTATGGATTGCATTTATGACTTTCATTGAAAATTTAATATTATTGTCTCTCAAATTTAAATAAATAATTATGATAATTTGCATTAGAAAAATAATATTTGTGCAATTTGATTTCTTATTTTCACAATTTTTAATGCATTAAGTTTAATTAATTCGTGTTTTACAATAATTTTAATTTGACATTTCTATAACACTAACATGTAAAGAACTGCAAATTAGTCATAACAGCCCCCTTTAACGCCAAAATTTTTCACTGGAAGTGCTGGCATCGATTTTATTGTCCCTACCATGACTACGCACACAACGAATAGTTACTTAAGTCCAGAACCGGCATAAAGTATAGGGATACGCCATTGCTTTGCGTGAACGGCAACAAAAATGTGTTTTTTTTTGAATACTGTTTTGAATTCAATTAAGTAATCTCATTGCACATAAATATTTTCAGCTAATTGGTTAATAAGCCGCCATAGTAACCTAAATAGTCCTATGCATTTTAAGTAACCTCAATAGTCCTATGCAAAAAATATCTTATAAAGCTTTTTTTCTTTTAAAAAATATGATTAAGGAGGATCCCTCACCAGTAATAGAAAAAAATAATATTTGATTTAATAATACATATTATTAAATCAAAAAAAAAATTGGGTATCTTATCGATCAATTAAGAGAGTAATTAATTAATTAAAAATACACTAAATAACATAGCATGATATGAGGATGATTATGTTATTTAGTGTATTTTTAATTAAGAATTACTCTCTTAATTGATCGATAAGATATCCAAATTTTTTCTTTATTTAATAATATGTATCGTTAACTACAACATACTAAAAATTTGGATCATTTTTTACTAATTTATTTTTTTCTATTACTGGTGAGGGATCCTCCTTAAAAAAACCATAATTTTTATTAAATGCCGGCGATAATGCTATTTAATCAGAGGAGTATTTAAAACATTTTTTAAAATAAAATAAATTTTTTTTAGTTTAAACTTTACTGATCCTGAAATAGATTTATTTCAAATTAAATATAAATTAAATGAAAAGCAAACCAGTGACCCAGAGTATGTCTCCAAAATATTGTGGAATGTAATTGAAGAAATTCAAACTGATGTCAAGAAAAATGGTATTTTATTTATTAACTTTTATTTCAATCCCAATAGGTGAGGAGAATCTAGAAGCCCCGTTTTTAGCCTTCGTGAAACTCCGCCTCTGCATTTATCTGCTATGACCGCAATTAAAAATTTTACCTAAATCTTTCACCTTTCTTTTTTCAAGTCAACGCATTCCATCATATATTTTTAGGCATGGTTAATCCATTGCCAGTCTTTTTATCGTGTATGAACGTTCTATAATCAAAAATTTTTTTTACGCTTAGGCAGGTGTACTCTTTATACGGGGCTAATTCTGTACTGTTTTTTTCTATGAATATTCATAAGATTTTGTTACCTGAATTTGCCCCCCTCCTTCTCTCCTATGTAATATACTTATATCGAATATATTTGAGAGAATTGAAATATCCAATTAATGCTTGTATTTAACAGATGACGAGTTACGTGGAGCTGAATTAGATGATTGTAACAAAAATGAAAAACGAAAGCCATTATATACTAAACAATATAATGCGTAAGTTAAAAGCTTAATCAATTTTCCATAATCTTAAATGTATGAACGTGCAAAGTCTGTTAACAATTGTTGTCAGATTGAAAATTGCCGCAGCTGTCTCCACCTTTTTGTAGAGGATTGGAACAGTGTCTTGCGTTTGATCGGTGTGATCGTAATTTTAATTTTTGTTTCTTAAGTCAAATAAGGATAACTCAAATCAAGTCGCTAAAGGGCTAAGATGCTGAAAACTCTACTATTTATCTTTTCCAGTCAGACTTTAGTGTTAAGTTTTTTATTATTAATTAACTTTAGAGAGAAGACTGACTCTCTTTGTAAATAATAAGTGCTACTGTGAACCCATGTGATCGAAATAATGATTTCGATGGAGGAATCAAAATAATAAAATGAAAATCTTATTTTAGGTTAGTGAAACAAATGAAAAACTTAGAAATTCAAGCAGAAATTTTATTTGAAAAAACTACAAGAACTTTAGCAACAGCACGTATTGGTAAATGTATGTTACAACCACGACAGGTTATCAAAGAAGAATGTCCAGATCCATTAAAATTGGATAAATAATATCAAAAATGAATCGTATTTAATTTTTTTATTTATCGTATTTAATATTTTATATTTTACTTTTATTTTTATTTTATTATATTTTTATTTAATATTTTATTAAAAAAAATATAATAAATATAGAGTGGATTACCTACTTTAATTACTTTAGTGTGTCATTACCATTGAAACTTCTGAAATAAATCTCATGCACGGTGTCTTATTAAACCTTAAGATTAAAAAAAAAAAAAAAAAAAAATAGAACCTTGTTTGATTTGAAGTTGATTTATTTTATTCTAAAACATTCTACTAAATATAGTGATTACCTTACCAAAAATGTTTCTGTGAAAATCATGCGTATAGAAACATGCATACAGGTGAAACACAGACCCTTTGTAAAATCAATTACATAATTTAAAAAAAATTCAAGTTTTATTATAAAATTAACTTTTTATTATTATTTAATTAAGATTAAACATTCTGATTTTGTCTATATAATCATGCTCATCTATTTCGCTCAAAGAAATGGCAATCCAATGCTTCAACTTGCTCTTCTAACTTATCCATGTACGTTTCAAGACGATTAAGTTCCGTTGCAATACTAAAGCAATAAAACTTATTAATTTCACTCAAACTAAAATTAGCTGGAGTTAACAATGAAATGTTTTGGTCTCATAGCAGTTTTGAAACTATGACTTACACTTCTACACCAAGTTTTGGCGTATATTCGTCGTCACGTTCCATCAAAAGTTTTTGCTTGTCTTCGGATTCTTTAGCTGTTGCATGTTTCTCATAATCTACGGTCATAATTATTAAATTAGAATTATGATTTTTTGTATTAGGACATGTTCAAAATGGACTGTAATCGCCCGATCGATTAAAGTTAATTAATACCTTCAACTTGTGTTTTAATTATATTAGAAATTAATAGCGGCAATTCATTAGCATTTACTGTTTGTTTTAAATCAAGTGTGTACATCTTAAATAATAAATTTCTTTCTAATTTTGTAAAACCAAACCTGAAAAATTAATTAGAATTGTGTTACTTGACAATTCTTCTGTTACACAATAAATTGTTTCCAAGTTCTCCTTTGGGAGAAAGCTGGAAAACAACCTCGAAATATCAGTGAAGATAGCAATGGAAAGTGTAAGGCTGGCAAACGGATTTAGACTGTAGCTGCAGCTTGTACAGCTCTTATATAAATACATCTTAAAACTTTGTTTAAGGACGCGTCACATATTCCATATTTCGAGAACATCGAATAATGAATACTCGAGCATTCGTCTAGTTTTCGCCAATTGACGAACACTTTGTGTTTCATATAAAGTTTCATGTCGATGCAAGTCAAATAATAGTCTAGTCGAACATTCGCTTGTTTTGTGGTAAGAAGCGAACAATCCCTATCCTATTTGGGTTATAGTCTAATGTAATAAATTATAAACTGTTCCTCAGTGAAAAGGTCGATAAAATACTTTGCCCAATTTAAATTCCTACCTTCATAGAAATAGCTATTAAAATTACATACACTTTTAAAACGGTATTGACATCTTCGAATGTTAAATGTTCTTTCGGTATACACATGCTCGCAATTAATTTATCCAATTTACGTTTATGACAAAAATGAACACATAGACCACACAATAAACGATATAAAACCATACCCCGAACAGAAAATAATCTTGTGTGGAATACCAGATACGATTGATATATAATAATTAATAAAAATTTCTGTAAAATAAAGAAAATACTATTTGTGTGAGATATTTCGTGAACGCTTTGTAAATGAGGTGAATTAGCATAGAAATGTAAAATTTTACACTTCTTAAACTGAAAATTTTAGACTTACTCCTTGCAACCAATAGTTCAAGCTGATAAATGAAAAAAAATATAATTTACCAACCAACGGATTATGTTGCCATAGTAATCTATAATCACCCAAAAACATGAAATATCGTATGAGTGTAATACATGTATTGTATAATGATGAATATTCTTCTAGCTAAAAAAATTAAAGAACAGTTCATATTATCAGCGAGATTAATGTACTCAAAAATTCACCAACTTTCAACTATGCGAGCTTGGTCTGCTGTTAATGGATCTTGACTCGAACGTTATACTAGCTAAAGTTGTCAGAGCAAATGAGAGCAAAGAGAGATTCCTCAAATTAAGAGATGCAAAATTTTGAGTTGACGTTATTTGGTATTAAATTTCGCGAATTGATCTCTACGATCTCCATACTGTCCATTTATTTAGATCTGTGGTTCCCAAACTGTTTTGTCTCGTAGATCACTTGCCAATTCCTGTTTTCGATAGGCCACTTGCCACGTATATAGCAAAAACAGTAAAAGAAGCGTGTTTTTTTTTGTTCCACTCAATTTTCGCTCCACGGTGATTTTAGGTGAAAATAAAATACTATAAAGAATTACTTACAAAACTTCCAAAAAGAATGAATCCAGTATGTATAAAAACCCAATTAAAGAAGAAAAAAAGAAATCCTGACCAAATAAGTATCTTTTTCGACTGAAAATATATAAAAACAAGTTAAAATAAACAATGGAGTGCTTGCATTACTTTTTAATAAATTTGATAAGTTTTAAAAAGCAGAAACATTTATATAGTAATTTCTGGAATTATTTCTTCATTTTTTTAGAATCTACATCCTTTGATACGAATTTTTAAACAAGTGAAAAGCTTTTCTCGGAAATTGACTTTTTTCATTGACAGACTGTAAAAAATTGATTATTTTTTTCTGTATAAAAGGGTATACCTACTCGCTCCTGCATTGTGTCATGTTTGACGAACTCCCTTATTCCCTAAAATATCCGAATGGGTGCCGAACACATATATCAAGCTTACATTGACAACATGAACTAGACATTGAAAATAAATTTGTATACCTGTTTGACAGATTTTGTAAATAAATGTAGAATTCCAAACCGTGGAAAATATCTTGTTATTTTTAATATCGCAAAAAACAATGTAACTAGTAAGCAATGACTATGAAATTGTTTACTAATTATAATATCTTCGAATGGTATATAGTGTTCATACTCCACTACTTCTTGCACACGTTGATTTACTTGCGCTGCAACTTGTGCAAAGTAGAAAATGCTCATAATATAGCTCTAAAATTATAAATATTTTTTAAGTTATAAAAGTTTTAATATTTCCTTTTTCTTTTCCTTTTTATACATATAGCTGTAAAATTATTAAAGTTTTTATTCGAGGTAGTTTAAATTTATATATCCTTTTTTTTCAAAAGATAAAAAACGATAAATAGTCTTCTCTAATTGAAGTTTATATTATAAACAAAATTGCAAAAAATAAAAAATAAATATTCGTTCGCAATGTTCTAAAATATAGAATTTTTCGACAAGTAATTATATGTTATATTTCTTCTAAGAATTTTCTAGTCTATATCATTCTACTACGATAGTTTTGAGTTATCCCATATTTTTGAATACGTGGAATAGTACAAATAAATTAAAATACTTACAAAAATTAGGCCCAAATCAATTACGGAAGAAAAATAATAAAAATAGTCTAATTTAAAGTAAAACAGTTCTCGAACTTCTTCAACAATGAAGTAAACAACGCAAATTGTTAAGAAAACAATGCATGCCAAATTAATGTAATCAGATGCGTTAACAAATAAAAAAATTTGTGCAGTTCGTACATATAAGAGGGCTGTCACTCCACCGGCTGGTGATACTTCAAAAACTAATCTGCAGATAAATGAAACGTATAAGAATTTAAATACACAAAGATGGTTCAAGTTCAACAGGAGGGCCAAGTTATAACAGCTACGAAAGCGTCCTTTTCTAGACACAGCTGTTGAAATTCTGGCAGTAGAGATATGGATTTAGAGAAAACAAATTCTAGAGCCGCTGATTTTATTGCAAATACAATAACGTTATGGAATGTTACTTACAAGAGTAAAATCGACTTACTTGACAGAACTCATTAAATTTGTATTTGGGCAATATATAACTGCATCAAGAAAGACAGCCCGGGTTTTACGATTTAACCAATTATTTCGCTTTAGGAAAAGCAATTTATCCACAGCAGCTTTCTGTGCCCAGTGAGCCCGTGGTAGAGTTAGAACATATCCTCCAGGTGGATATGTAGCAAATTTTCCTTGATATAATGGAATATTTGGGTTTTGTTCTTGATATTTAAATCTAAAACAAAAAGGATTAAATTTTTTATATTATTTTAGAGTCAATAGAAAATTGGCTCCAAAACGTTATAAATCGTTAAAAAAACTTTGATGCAGTCATGGGCATCCAAAGGCTACGAAAAGAGGCTTTATCACCAATCGTCAAACGCCTAGATTAATAATAAATTACAATAAAAGTGAAATTTACGGTAAATCATAATTGTCAGATATTTGTTGATCGTTTATTTCTAGATCCTTTATGGGCACATCATGCGTTTCTTCATATTTTAATTCAAATTCTCCGAAGCATTTTATCAAACCAGTTGAGTTTTGAATTCGCTCGTCAATTTCACAAGTCTCATCTTGTATTCGTACCTGTTAATAATATAAACTGTTATATTTTTGAACGATGTATGGTATTCCGAAATAATTGCAAACCACTTCATTGGACAAATTCACTCAGAGGTAATCCGAACCATATTCAGTATGAAGATTCTAAGGGCGTTACGAGTAACATTTTTAAGTCTCGCATCTTTCAAGTACAATCTTAAATATAAGTGTCAAAGAAGGGTCACAAACCGCCAAAAGCCGTGCTAAATCGTCTCAGACCAACTAAACATAACGCAATGAGTATATTTTCGTGAAAAGATGTTGAGTTAACGCTAGGTGGAGTAGTTTTTTGTAACCAGTTTACAATCTGGCGGAAATTACAATATTACGTTGACATATGCATAATCATTAAAAGTGGTTCCTTTTGACATTTCAAGAAGTATCTTCAATTTGTACGAAAATTAATTAGTGCTTTTGTTGGCTAGCAAATTGAATCTCATCGCCTTTAGGGTACACCAACATATAATAGCCAATAAATAAACCAATAAATAATAGCAAAAAAATTGAAACTAAATCAAGCAGGGTGCAGATTTTTATATATTTTAGAGCGGGGCCAAAAACTAAAGAAATTAGAGAGAATTGTAGATCAAATTCTCGAGACTTTTTAAAATTCCTTTCATATTCGGAGATAGAGGAGGTTATAGATATCAATTCTATCTAAACCAGACTATAATAAATAAAATTAATAATAAGAACTTATTATTAAGATTTTACCTGACGTAGTTCTAATATACCCATTAAATAAATTATGGGATCTTTCTTTTTTACACGCAAATCTAGCCATGGTCCTTCTTCCAATATTTTAGACAAATACTAAATGTAGAAATAAGGAATATTAGATTATTATTATTTAAAATAATGGTGTAAATTTATTGGTTTTCGAAATTAAAAAGAATTAAAATTTCAGCAGTGGATATACTCAAGCTCGGAGCAATGACCCACTTCAAAAAGTAAGAAAATCAACTTTTTTAGAAAATGTGCAGTGTTTTACAGAAAGGTCTCCACAAAAGTTATAACGTCCCTTTGTAACATTTGAAAATTGCATACTTAAATTAATGAACATTTTCCCTCCCTCCCCCTATTTTTATTTTTACTGCGCTATTTGTTGTGTGCGTAGTCATGGTAGGGACAATAAAATCGATGCCAGTGCTTCCAGTGAAAAATTTTGGCGATAAAGGAGGCTGTTATGACTAATTTGCTGTTCTTTACATGTTAATGTTATAGAAAATGTCAAATAAAAAAATTATTGAAAAACATTAATTAATTAAACTTAATGCATTAAAAATTGTGAAAAGAAGAAATCAAATTGCACAAATATTATTTTTTAAATGTAAATTATCATAATTATTTATTTAAATTTGTGAGACAATAATATTAAATTTTCAATGTAAGTCATAAATGCAATCCATACAATTATATATGCATCCATACAATTGTATAATTAAAGCAGTGTATCGTGACCATGGAAACGCCTCCTATAAAACTCTCGCACGGTGTGAATAGTAAACGTAAACAAGTTAAATTTAATTATATTACCAAATAAACATGGTCAAAAATTGCAACATCTTTCAGAAAGTATATTTCATTGTCAACTGTAAAATTCTTTAAACCAAAACGAGTGTTCATTACTGAATTCATATCATACATTGCTTGACTAAATTCTGAATGAATTACTACAACAGATTCAATTAATTATAAATATTTGTTATAAAAACTGTAACTGACGAGGTTTGATTGTATACACAAACATTCCATTAGTATACGAAATAAGTGTTTGGATTATTGCTCCGATTTCCTAGATCAATTTTTTAATTATATAAATACATATTTCGACTACCAAGTAGTCATCATCGGTATGAATAGACCTTTTTCCCATTTTTTTTTGTCTTTTTTTTAAATGAAAGTAAATGTCTTGATAAATGGGCTAATTTTTTTCCCCTATTTTTTTGAAGCCGAGAAAATATACAATGAAAATCATTAAAATTCAAATTGGCGAAAACGATCCGGAAACACATGATGTTACACGAAGGTTGGTTTGACGTCATTTAAAGTTGATAATAGTGATATATTAATACAACTGTTGACACTGTTTTATTGTCATTGCTTGTCGGATTGTCATCACAGATCACGTGTTCGGTGGAGTCAAAAAAAATCGTTTTAAAATATTTCAAATATTGTGACTTTTTAACAATTTGTGTTTTTATTGTTAAAAAAGCGTAATTTTTGAGTTACAGGCTCTACTCGACCTATATTTTCATAAAAAATATCAAAAAGCATTTCTGTTTTTCATGAAAAAGGTCTATAAGCTTATCCAAACGGTCACCAAATAAACACTGAGTAACATACGCTATCCATAAAAGTAATTACGATTAGCTAACTCATACCGATAATAATTTTAAAAAAAGATCTAGGAAACTGGGGCAAAAATCGAAACTTATTTCGAAAAATTCTAGAGCTCGGATTTATTATCTTTGATAATACTTATTAGTAAACATTTACCATATATTAAAACAATCATGAATATTCCTACTAGAAAAAACGCAGTCAAATGTGTTTTCAATAGAGCACCATCAATTTCATATGATAACCCAATTTGGTCTGTGGGCCAAAAAACTGCAAAAAAGAAAACAAAAGCTCAATTATTATCACCTCAAAAAAAGAATAGGTACTTAATATTCTATAAAATGTCTTATTAACTGTCACCTACTATTTTTTACAGAACGTTGTGTTGGTTTTTCCTTGTACGATGGTTTGTCAGACTCAATTGAAAAGCTTTCGTCTGTGGAAGTTAGAGAACTATCATCTACTTCCATTTTATCTTTAGATTCATCCTGGTTTTCAGATTCATCAGCCATTGTCAAAAGAAATTTATTTTTCAATGCAAATATTTTGTGTTACTAGGCATTTTGATAAGAATGCGGAAATTCGTTGAAAAATCGACGATATCTAGATCTAAATACAGCCTGTACCTATAAAAAATGGACCAATTATGCGCGTAATTAAAATTCAAACACAGATTATAAGTTTATTACATAAATAAAAATTATAATCTGTGAATAGAACTTTTTCATGAAAAACAGAAATGCTTTTTGATAATTTTATATGAAAAATATAGGTCGAGTAGAGCCTGTAACTTAAATATTACGCATTTTTAACAATAAAAACACTATGAAAAAAATTGTTAAAAAGTCACAATATTTGAAATATTTTAAAACGATTTTTTTTTTGGCTTCACCGCACACGAGATCTGTGATGTCAATCCGACAAGCAATGACAATAAAACAGTGTCAACAGTTGTATTAATATATCACTATTATCAACTTTAAATGACGTCAAACTAACCTTCGTGTAACATCGTGCGTTTCCGGATCGTTTTCGCCAATTTGAATTTTAATGATTTTCATTGTCTGTTTTCTCGGTCAAATGGCTTCAAAAAAATCGGGGGAAAAAATTTGCCCATTTATCAAGACATTTACTTTCATTTAAAATAAAGAAAAAAAAATGTGAAAAAAGTCTATTCAAATTAACTCCTTCAACTACAAGACATGGATGAATAAAAATTCTGTTTGCAAATGCTTCCTTGAAACAAAGCTAATATATGAATTTCCTTAAAATTCTCAATAAAATATATTTAACCCCCGACTAAAAAGAGGGGCGTTATAAGCTTAACGTGTTTGTGTACCTGTCTGTGGTATCGTAGGTCTTAAACGGATGAACAGATTTTGATTTTTTCTTTCTTTAAAAAGTAATTTGATCGAGAGTGTTCTTGGTTATGATTCAAGTACGATTGCAAACATATAATAAATGAACTTAAAAAATCAAATACACAAATTTTATTTATTTATTTGCTTACAAAAAACAACAGCACTGTTCTGTTAACGCGGGTACATTATTTGAGAAACAAATTGTGGAAAAAATAGCAAAATAAAACTATCAATTATTTTAAGTTCATATTTTCCTGAATTTATATGAGAATATTTTAACATGCTTATGATATTTCTTAAAGTATCAAATGTCGTGTTTATACGAATTACAAGATCAATTTTTTTAATTTTCATTATTTATTCTTTTAGTATAATTATTATTGAGTATATATTATCTCTAATGTGGATTGTTTACGATTTGTTTTCGCTCAATTATCCCATTTCATTATTTTCTTACTTGCTAACTTCTTCACCAAATCCTTACCATGAACTGTAGATTTCATACCATTTAAAAGTTATTTTTTCTTCTTAATATTAATAAAATGATGGAAGGATGAATTTAGACTCAAACTGAGATCCTTCTTTTGATTATGTATTTTTAGTTAGAGTCCCACAAACCGTAATTCTGCCTTTTTAATGCTTGGTGCATCAGAACACATATATGTGATTGTTTATACAAATACAATTTTTTGAGCCAAATTGCCGTGAATTTTTTCACATTCTAATTATGTTGGCAATTATGTATTCAATACTTCGAATGAGACATGAATCAAGAAAAGTTATCCTTTGTTTTTCTTTTATTATAAGAAAATAAATATGATGGTCACGTTATTTGTTTGAATTTTATACAATTTGCTCTACTACAAGGACATGTATTTGAAGACTGATCAGATTTTCGTGTGGTTGTTTCAAATGAAAATTGTTTACTAATACATTTTTTTTGGTTGGTTAAATTTTTTTTAGCTGATACACAAGCAGATTGATTTAATTTTGTAGGGGTAGTAATTTTACGACATCGATTTTGTAATGCATTTGAAGGATCTGTCGATTTATTTTCATGGATGCAATCACGTAATTTTGGTGATAGTCCTTTTTGAGCTAATTCTTTTCTAACTAAATCACTCATTTCGTTAAATACTTTTGAGGGTAATTGTGGGCATAAACCTTTAGCTATCATATTTCGTTTTGTAATTTCATCCATTTGATTGAATTCATCAATAGGAACTTTGGGCGCCACTCCTTTACATATTAAAATTCGTTTGATATAATCACTAAGTTTATTAAAATTTTCCCAGGAGAGCTCTGGTATTAATCCTTTGACAATCATTTCTCGTTTATTGTTGTCATTCATTACATAAAAATCAATTTCTGGAATTTTAGGCGCCACACCTTTATCAATTAATTTCCGTTGAACATCATCATCTAATTTAGAAAAGCTTCTCCAAGACAACACGGGAGATAACCCTTTCGAGATCATATCTATCTTTTTACAATAATTCATTTTAAAGAAATCATTCTTTGGTACTTTAGGTGCTAAGCCTTTTTTCAATAAATCATATTTAATAGTGTCATCCATTTTGTTAAAAGTATTCCAAGACAGTTTAGTCATCAATATTTTTTCTCGAATATCGTCTTTCATTGCTAAATTGTCAGCAATCAATTGTTTCCTTATTTTATCATCCATTAAATTTGGTTCATTTTTTGTAATCTTTGGATCTGTTGATACTCTACGAAACAAATCTTTTCTTATTTCAAAGCACACATCATAAAATGAATCCCAAGACAATTGAACCGCTAATCCTTTAGCCATTGTCTGTTTCATCTCATCACTCATTTTGTTAAATTCATCCTTTGGTATTTTGGGTGCCAACCCTTTCTTCTTTAATTCTAATTTTATTTGGGAACTAAATTTTTTGAATGTAGTCCATGATATTTCTGGGGCTAGGTTGTCAGAAATCAATTGTTTCTTCAAATCATCATCCATTAAACTGAATTCTGTTTCTGATACATTTGGCCCTAGCGACTTTCGCAACAACTCTTTTCTTATTGAAGGGTTCAAGTCATAAAAAGATTTCCAAGATAACGTTGGGACTAACCCTTCAGCTATTAATTGTTTAATCTTTTCGTCATTCATTTGTTTAAACTCATGTTCTGGTATTTTAGGAGCCTGACCTTTTTTTATTAATTCTAGTTTTACTTTGGAATTCATATTTTTGAAAGTATCCCATGAAATCTCTGGGGCCAAGTTATCAGAAATTAATTGTTTCTGTACATCATCATCTATTAAACTGAATTCTTTCTCCGATATTTTTGGTTCAAGTGCTTTATTTATTAAATCTTTTCTTATGTCTGGGCTAAGTTTATTAAATGAATTCCAAGATAACTTTGGAGCTAATCGGTTAACAATTGACTGTTTCCTTTCCTCATCATTCATTTTATTAAATTCTTCTTCTGTTATTTTAGGAACAGACACTTTTTTCTTTAACTCCAATTTTATTTTGGAATTAATCCAAGACATTTTTGGAGAAAAATCATCAGTTGTTTGTTTCAAATTCTCGTAACTTGATTTTTCCAACTTATGCTTTGGAAATTTAGGAGCCAATCCCTCATTTAATAACTCATGTTCTGATTCCATTGTTAACTGACTTCTTGTTCTAGGGCTTAGTTTAAATGAATTCCAAGACAATTTTGGACCTAACTCTTCGCCAATTAACTGCAACATTTCATCTTGATCCATTTTTCCAAATTGTTTTGGTGGTATTTTAGGAGCAAGTCCTTTTTTAATTAGCTCATGTTTTATTTCCCGATCCAACTTTCTGAAACTGTTCCAAGATATGTTTGGAACTAAGTTATCAGAAATTAATTGTCTTTTTAAGTCATTACTAAGCAAATTGAATTCTTTTTCTGGTATTTTAGGTGCACATCCCAAATATATCAAATCTTTTTTAATTTCCAAATTCAAGTTATTAAACGTATTCCAAGATAACTCCGGGGTTAAACCTTCTTCCATGATTTGTTTCATTCGTGCGTCATTTAGTTTTTTAAAATCATTTTTAGGAATTTTAGGGGCCAACCCTCTTTTTATTAGATGATGCTTTATATCTGGGCTCAATTTGAGAAAAGAATTCCACGATATTTTCGGAACTAAGTTAGAAGCAATTAATTTTCTTTTTAAGTCATCATCCATAATTAAGAAATCATTTTCTGTTAGTTTAGGTGTTAAGCCCTTTTTTTCCAAATACCACTTCACATTGGGATTAAGTTTACTAAACGAATTCCAAGATAACTCTGGGATTAATCTTTCATTTATTAAATGCTTTATAGCATCGTCATTCATTTTTGCTATTTCTTGTTTTGGAATCTTGGGTGCCAAACCTTTATTTACTAATTTACGCTTGATATTGGGAGTTAAATTTGCAAAATGGGTCCAAGATATTGCTGGAGCTAAATTTTCTGAAATTATTTGTAGCTTAAGATCATCATCCATAGAATTAAACTCCTCTTGAGTTATTTTTGGTGCTAAACCTTTCTTTAATAAGCTTCTTTTAAAGTCACTATTAAGTTTATTGAAAGAATTCCAAGATAACCTTGGCGCTAGCTCATTGTCGATTATTTGCTTCTTTTCCTCGTCATTCAATTCTTCAAAATCTTGTTTTTGGATCTTAAATGTCCCACCTTTGCTGCTTAATTTGCGTCGAACAGAGGGACTCAAATTTTTAAAGGTAAACCAAGATAAGTCTGGATATAAGTTTTCAGTAATTACTAGTTCCTGCAATTCATCGTCCATTAAAATAAAATCTTTTTCTAGTATTTTTGGAACTTGCCTTTTGAGGATTAAAGCTTCTTGCATTGTTGGTTTGAGTTTATTAAACGTGTGCCATGACAGTACAGGAACTAAGTTATCAGATATCAATTGATTCTTCACATCGTCATCAACTGAAAGAAATTGATCTTCTGGAATATTCGGAGCCTTTCCCCTATCTAATAATTTATTTCTCAATTCTGGATTCAATTTGTTGAACGAATTCCAGGATAATTCCGGAGTAAGGCCTTTTTCTATAAATTGAATTTGCTGTTGAGTATTCATTCTCATAAATTCAACTGGCTGTGGCGTTTTTGGAGCCCACCCTTTCTCTGTTAATTCACGTGTGATGTTTGGACTCAAAGTCTGAAAACTGTTCCAAGATATTTCTGGGGCTATGTTTTCAGAAATCAATTGGTGCTTCGTTGCGTCATCCATTAATTTGAACTCTTTTTCCGGTATTTTCGGCGCGAATCCCTTCTTTGCTAAATCTTTTCTCATTTCGGGATTTAATTTAATGAAATAACTCCAAGACATTTGCTTCAATATTCCTTCCTTCATTAAAGAACCGTGCTTCTCTCCATCCGATTTTTTCAAACTAGTTGGTGGAGGTTTTGGGTCTAAGCCTTTTTTCAATAATTCTTGTTTTATCTCGGGATTCAACGTGTTGAATGAATTCCAAGATATTGTGGGAACAAAGTTATTAGATATCAATTGCTTCTTCACATCGTCATCAACTGAAAGAAATTGATCTTCTGGAATATTCGGAGCCTTTCCCCTATCTAATAATTTATTTCTCAATTCTGGATTCAATTTGTTGAACGAATTCCAGGATAATTCCGGAGTAAGGCCTTTTTCTATAAATTGAATTTGCTGTTGAGTATTCATTCTCATAAATTCAACTGGCTGTGGCGTTTTTGGAGCCCACCTTTTCTCTGTTAATTCTTGTTTTATGTTCGGATTCAAAGTCTCAAAAGTGTTCCAAGATATTTCTGGGGCTATGTTTTCAGAAATCAATTGATACTTCATTTCGTCATCCATTAATTTGAACTCTTTTTTCGGTATTGTCGGCGCTAATCCCTTTTTTGCTAAATCTTTTCTCATTTCGGGATTCAATTTTATGAAAGAACTCCAAGACATTTGCCCTAATATTTCTTCCTTCATTAAAGAACCGTGCTTCTCCCCATCCGATTTTTTCAAACCAAGTTGTGGAGGTTTCGGGCCTAAGCCTTTTTTCAATAATTCTTGTTTTATTTCGGGATTCAACGTGTTGAATGAATTCCAAGATATTTCGAGAGCTAAGTTATCAGATATCAGTTGCTTCTTCACATCGTCATCTAGTGAAAGGAATTGATCTTCTGGAATATTCGGAGCCTTTCCCCTCTCTAGTAATTTATTTCTCAACTCTGGATCCAATTTATTAAACGAATTCCAGGATAATTCAGGAATAAGGCCTTTTTCTATTAATTGAAGTTGCTGTTGGCTATTCATTCTCATAAATTCAACCAGTTTTGGCGTTTTTGGATCCCAACCTTTCTCTGTTAATTCTTGTTTTATGTTCGGATTCAAAGTCTCAAAAGTGTTCCAAGATATTTCTGGAGCTATGTTTTCAGAAATAAATTGATGTTTCATTGCGTCATCCATTAATTTGAACTCTTTTTCCGGTATTTTCGGTGTTAATCCTTTATTTGCTAAATCTTTTCTTTTTTCAGGATTCAATTTAATGAAAGAATTCCAAGACATTTTCCCTAATATTCCATCCTTCATTAAAGAACCGTGCGTCTCTCCATCCGATTTTTTCAAACCAGTTGGTGGAGGTTTTGGATCTAACCCCTTTTTCACTAATTCTTGTTTTATTTGGGGATTCAACGTGCTGAATGAATTCCAAGATATTGCGGGAACTAAGTTATCAGATATCAATTGCTTCTTCACATCGTCATCTAAGGAAAGGAATTGATCTTCTGGAATATTTGGAGCCTTTCCCTTCGCTAGTAATTTATTTTTCAACTCTGGATTCAATTTATTAAACGAATTCCAGGATAATTCCGGAGTAAGGCCTCTTTCTATTAATTGAATTTGCTGTTGGCTATTCATTCTCATAAATTCTGCCTGCTGTGGTGTTTTTGGAGCCCAACCTTTCTCTGTTAATCCACGTTTTATATTCGTATTCAAATTCTGAAAAGTGTTCCAAGATGTTTCTGGGGCTATGTTTTCCGAAATCAATTGATGCTTCATTGCGTCATCCATTAATTTGAACTCTTTTTCCGGTATTTTCGGCGCCAGTCCCTTCTTTGCTAAATCTTTTCTCATTTCGGGATTCAATTTAATGAAAGAATTCCAAGACATTTGCCCTAATATTCCTTCTTTCATTAAAGAATCGTGCTTTTCTCCATCCGATTTTTTCAAACCAATTGGCTGAGGTTTAGGGTCTAAGCCTTTTTTCAATAATTCTTGTTTTATCTCGGGATTCAACTTGTTGAATGAATTCCAAGATATTTTGGGAGCTGAGCTATCAGATATCAGTTGCATCTTCACATCGTCATCTACTGTAAGGACTTGATTTCCTGGAATATTTGGAGCCTTTCCCCTCGCTAATAATTTATTTCTCAATTCAGGATTCAATTTGTTAAACGAATTCCAGGATAATTCCGGAGTAAGGCCTTTTTCTATTAATTGAAGTTGCTGTTGGCTATTCATTCTCATAAATTCAACCAGTTTTGGCGTTTTTGGATCCCAGCCTTTCTCTGTTAATTCTTGTTTTATGTTCGGATTCAAAGTCTCAAAAGTGTTCCAAGATATTTCTGGAGCTATGTTTTCCGAAATCAATTGCTGCTTCATTACGTCATCCATTAATTTGAACTCTGTTTCCGGTATTTTCGGCGCCAATCCCTTCTTTGCTAAATCTTTTCTCATTTCGGGATTCAATTTAATGAAGGAACTCCAAGACATTTGCCCTAATATTCCATCCTTCATTAAAGAACCGTGCTTCTCGCTATTCGATTTTTCAAAACTAGTTGGCGTAGGTTTTGGATCTAACCCCTTTTTCACTAATTCTTGTGTTATTTCAGGATTCAACGTGCTGAATGAATTCCAAGATATTGCGGAAACTAAGTTATCAGATATCAATTGATTCTTCACATCGTCATCTAAGGAAAGGAATTGATCTTCTGGAAGATTCGGAGCCATTCCTCTCCCTATTAATTTATTTCTCAACTCTGGATTCAATTTATTAAACGAGTTCCAGGATAATTCCGGAGTAAGGCCTCTTTCTATTACTTGAATTTGCTGTTGGCTATTCATTCTCATAAATTCAGCCTGCTGTGGTGTTTTTGGAGCCCAACCTTTCTCTGTTAATCCACGTTTTATATTCGTATTCAAATTCTGAAAAGTGTTCCAAGATATTTCTGGAGTTATGTTTTCCGAAATCAATTGATGCTTCATTGCGTCATCCATTAATTTGAACTCTGTTTCCGGTATTTTCGGCGCCAATCCCTTCTTTGCTAAATCTTTTCTCATTTCGGGATTCAATTTAATGAAGGAACTCCAAGATATTTGCCCTAATAATTCATCCTTCATTAAAGAACCGTGCTTCTCGCTATTCGATTTTTTCAAACTAGTTGGCGGAGGTTTTGGATCTAACCCCTTTTTCACTAATTCTTTTGTTATTTCAGGATTCAACGTGCTGAATGAATTCCAAGATATTGCGGGAACTAAGTTATCAGATATCAATTGCTTCTTTACAACGTCATCTAAGGAAAGAAATTGATCTTCTGGAAGATTCGGAGCCATTCCTCTCCCTATTAATTTATTTCTCAACTCTGGATTTAATTTATTAAACGAGTTCCAGGATAATTCCGGAGTAAGGCCTCTTTCTATTAATTGAAGTTGCTGTTGGCTATTCATTCTCTTAAATTCAGCCTGCTGTGGTGTTTTTGAAGCCCAACCTTTCTCTGTTAATCCACGTTTTATATTCGTATTCAAATTCTGAAAAGTGTTCCAAGATATTTCTGGAGCTATGTTTTCAGAAATCAATTGATGCTTCATTGCGTCATCCATTGATTTGAACTCTTTTTCCGGTATTTTCGGCGCCAATCCCTTATTTACTAAATCTTTTCTTTTTTCAGTATTTAATTTAATGAAAGAATTCCAAGATATTTGGCCTAATAATCCTTCCTCCATTAACGTTCCGTGTTTCTCATGATCTGATTTATATAAATCAGTTTGTGGAGTTTTTGAGTCTAAACCTTTTCGAACTGGTGTTTTACTAGTTGATGCTTCACTATTTCGATCATCACTACTTTCAGCCAACATTCCCCATACTACTTGATTTTTAATGTCATCGGTCATTGTTGTTTGTTTCCTTACCTCATTTTCATCAAAATTACTGATTGGAGCTTTCAGCTTAACATTAGATGGTTCCATATCAAAAATACTGTAATCTATCGGTGTTTCTTTTAACTCCGAAGTTGCAGTCTCTTTTGATATAATTTGGTTATCTGCTATCAATTGTTTTTTTATACCGCCATCAGCAACGACATTTTTTTCTAAAATTTTCGCTGCTATACCTTTTTCCGTTAATTGCTTTTTCCTCTCTGGATTCAATTTGTTAAACGAATTCAAAGACAATTCCGGAATAAGCCCTCTTTCTATTAGTTGAAGTTGACGTTCGCTACTCATTCTCATAAATTCAGGGGGCTCTGGCGTTTTTGGAGCCCAACCTTTGTCTGTTAATCCACGTTTTATATTCGTATTCAAATTCTGAAAAGTGTTCAAAGATATTTCTGGAGCTATGTTTTCGGAAATCAATTGATATTTCAAAGCATCATCCATTAATTTGAACTCTTTTTCTGGTATTTTCGGCGCTAATCCTTTCTTTGTTAAATATTTTCTCATTTCGGGCTTCAATTTAATGAAAGAATTCCAAGATATTTCTGCAACTTTTTCACTTTTAATCAATGGCCCTGGCTTCTCAACATCCAACTTTCCAAAATCAGATGCATGAGTCTTTGATGTGAAACCTTTTTTCGTTAATTCTTGTTTTATCTCGAGATTTAAAATTTTAAAAGAATTCCAAGATAACTCTGGAACTAAATTATCAGATATCAATTGTTTCTTCACATCGTCATCCACTGAAATAAATTGATCTTCTGGAATTTTGGGAGCTATTCCTTTAACTATTAATTTGCTTTTCAATTTTGGATTCAATTTGTCAAACGAATTCCAGGATAATTCCGGAGTAAGGCCTTTTTCTATTAATTGAAGTTGATGTTCGCTATTCATGATCATAAATTCAGCAGGCTCTGGAGTTTTTGGAGCCCAACCTTTCAATGCTAATTCACGTTTGATTTTCGAATTCAAAGTCTGGAAAGTATTCCAAGATATTTCTGGAGCTATGTTGTCACTTATTAATTGATATTTTGAATCGTCATCCATTTGCTTGAACACTGTTTGTGGAATTTTGGGCGCTAATCCTCTTTTTTTAAAATCGTTTCTTATTTCTGAATTCATTTTAATAAAAGAATTCCAAGAAGTCTCTGCAAGCAATCTGTCCTTTATCTGTGATCTCAACTCCTCGCTTTGCAGTTTCTTCACTTCAAATTGAGGTATTTTAGAAGTCAAACCTTTCCTGATAATTTCATGCTTTATCTTGGGATTTAATACTTTGAAAGATTTCGAAGATACTTCTGGAGCTAAATTGTCAGAAATCAGTTGTTGTTTTACATTGTCATCAACTAAAAGAAATTGATTTTCTGGAATCTTCGGAGCCGTTTTCTTCTTAGTCAATAATTTTCTCATTTCTGGATTCAATTTGTTAAACTCATTCCAGGATAATTCCGGCATTAATCCATTTTCTATCACTTGTAATTTCTGTTCGCTATTCATTCTCATAAATTCAGCCCGTGGTATTTTTGGAGCAAAATTTTGATTTGTTAATGCATGTTTTATTTTTGGATTTAAAGTTTGGAATGTTTTCCAAGAAATTTCCGGCGCGATATTTCCTGTAATCAATTGATATTTTACATCATCATTCATTAGTTGGAACTCCCGTTCTGGTATTTTCGGTGCCAATCCTTTCCTTGCTAAATCTTTTCTAATTTCAGAATTTACTTTAATAAAAGCATTCCAAGATTCCATGGGAATTAAAACATTTCCTTTGATTTCGTTCCTTAAATTTTGTTTTGAATTTGTTGATTCTTTCAATGTTTGATTATCTTTGCCCGGAAAAGATTTCGCCGATTGTTTCGTGGCTGTTTCTTTTCCAAACTCTGGATATAATTTTTGAAAGGAGTATAAAGTCAATTCTGGAGTAAAACCTTCTTCTATTGACCGTTTCATTTCATCGTCATTCATTTCTTCGAATTCCCTCTGGGGTATAGTAGGAGCTAGACCTTTTTTTGTTAATTCATGTTTAATATCTGGATTTAAATTTTGAAAAGAAGTCCATGATATTTCCGGAATAAAATTTTCATTAATAAGGTTCTTTTTAAAAAAATCATCCATTCGTTTAAATTCTCCAGCAGGAATTTTTGGTGCCATACCTTTCTTTGCTAAATAACTTCGGACTTCAAGGTTTAGTTTATTAAATGAATTCCACGACAATTCCGGAGCTAAACCTTCATCAATTAATTTTATCTTTTGATTATCGTCCATTTGTTCAAAGTCCTTTTGTGGAATAGCCGGTGCCAAACACTTTTTAATTAATTCTTGTCTTATAACAGGATTCAAAATTTGAAAAGTATTCCATGTAAGTTTTGGAACCCAATCTTCTAAAATTATTTGATTTTGGAAGCCATCATTCAACAAAATAAATTCTTTTTCTGATATTTTCGGCGCCAATCCCTTTTTGGCTACTACTTTCCTTTTTTCAGGATTCAATTTGATAAAAGAATTCCATGATATTTCTGCTGCTGATTGTTTTATCAATGACGCAAGACTCTCGTCATCAAATTCTTCCAAGTCAATGGAAGGAGTTTTTGGGGCCAAACCTTTTTTCGCTAATTCATGTTTTATCTCGGTATTCAAAGTTTTGAAATAATTCCAAGATACCTTTGGAGCCAAGTTATCAGATATCAATTGTTTCTTTACACTGTCATTAACAGTCAAAAATTGATTTTCTGAAATTTTCGGTGCAGCCCCATTCTCAATTAATTGTTTTCTCATTTCTGGATTTAATTTGTAAAACGAATTCAAGGATAAATCTGAAGTTAATTCTTTTTCTATTATTTGAATCATCTGCTCGCTACTCATGTTCATAAATTGAGGTGGCTCTGAATTTTTTGGAGCCCAACCTTTCATTGTTAATTCACGTTTGATGTTCAGCGGTAATGTTTCAAATGTATTCCAAGATATTTCTGGAGCAATATTTTCGGAAATGAAATCATATTTCATTGCATCATCCATTAACTTGAATTCCTTTTCTGGTATTTTCGGAGCTAATCTTTTCTTTGCCAAATCTTTTCTCATTTCGGGATTCAATTGTCTAAACGAATTCCAAGATATTTCTGCAGCTTTTTTTACTTTAATCAGTGGTCCTGGCTTCTCAGCATCCAACTTTCCAAAATCAGATGCTTGAGTCTTAGGGACCAAACCTTTTTTCGCTAATTCTTGTTTTATCTCGGAATTCAACGTTTTGAAAGAATTCCAAGAGACCTTTGGAGCTAAGTTATCAGATATCAATTGATTTTTTACATTGTCATCAACCAAAAGAAATTGTTTTTCAGAAATTTTAGGAGCCATTCTCTTCTCAATTAGTCGTTTTCTTATTTCTGATTTCAATTTGTAAAACGAATTCCAGGATAATTCCGGAGTTAAACCTTTTTCTATTATTTTAATCATCTGTTCGCTACTCATTCTCATAAATTCAGCGGGGTCTAGCATTTCTGGAGCCAAACTTCTCAATGTTAATTCACGTTTGAAGTTCGGTGGCAATGTTTCAACAGTGTTCGAAGATATTTCTGGAGCAATGCTTTCGGAAGTCATATGATATTTCATTGTGTCACTCATTAATTTGAATTCTTTTTTTGGGATTTTTGGCGCCGATTCCTTCTTAACTAACTCTTTTCTTATTTCGGGATCTAGTTTATCAAAAGAATTCCGAGATATGTCTTTTTTGTCGCCTTTTCTTAATGAGTGAAGCTTATTATTCAGTACGTCCAAATCTGATGGTGGATTTTTAGGAGCCAAACCTTTCTTTACTAACTCATGTTTTATTTCGGGGCTCAATGTTTCGAAAGAATTCCAAGAAACTACCGGAACTAAGTTATTCGATATCAATAGTTTCTTTATATCGTCATCAACCAAAAGGAAATGATTTTCTGGAATTTTGGGTGCCACTTCTATCTCAATTAACTGTTGTCTCATTTCTGGGTCCAGTTTGTTAAACGAATTCCACGATAGTTCCGTTGTTAATCCTTTTTCTTTTATTTGAATTCTTCCGCCATTCATTCTGGTAAATGTAGCAGCCTCTGGCGTTTTTGGAGTCCAGCCTTTCAATGTTAATTCACGTTTGATGTCCGGCTTCAAAGTCTGAAAAGTATTCCAAGATATTTCTGGAGCAATGTTTTCGGAAATCAAATTATATTTCATTCCGTCATCCATTAATTTGAACTCTTTTTCTGGTATTTTCGGAGCTAATCCTTTCTTTGCTAAATCTTTTCTCATTTCGGGATTTAATTGTATAAACGAATTCCAAAATTTCGTGGGAGCTTTAACGTTCTCTTTTAATTCGTGTTTTGAACTATGTTTTAGATTTGTCAAAGCATCCGATGTTTGACTTGTTGGGTATATTGGTGCTTGCATGTCATAATCTAATATTCTGATATCTTTCTCTGAAAATTTTTTTAATGATCCATCCTTCAGTTTTTCATTTATGAGCTCTGGATATAACTTTTTAAACGAATACCAAGATAATTCTGGAGCTAATCCTTCTTCTATTGACCGTTGGATTTCATCGTCATCCATATCTTTAAATTCTTTCTGGGGTATTCTAGGAGCAAAACCCTTCTTCGTTAGTTCGTATTTAATGTCGGGATTCAAATTTTGAAAAATAGTCCAAGATATTTCTGGAGCATAATTTTCATTAATTAGTTTTTTCTTTAAAGTATCATCCATAAGTTTGAATTCTTCACCGGGTATTTTCGGAGCCAAACCTTTTTTTGCTAAATACGTTCGCAATTCAAAGCTAAGTTTATTAAAAGAACTCCACGACAGTTCTGGAGCTAAGCCTTCGTCTATTAACCTCTTTTTATTATTTTCGTCCATTTCTTCAAAATGTTTCTGTGGTATTAGAGGTGCTAAGCACTTTTTAATTAATTCCTGTTTTATACTTTTGTTCATATTTTGAAAAGTGTTCCATGTAATTTCCGGAACCAAATTTTCTGCTATCAATTCCTTCTTAAAGCTATCGTTCATCAAGCTAAATTCCTCTTCTGGTATTTTTGGGGCCATTCCTTTCTTTGTCAGATCTCTTCTTTGTATCGGAGTCAACATAGTGAATGAATTCCAGGATAATTTTGAAGGAAAACCTGTAACTGATTGGTTAGTTTTTTTACTATCTACATCGTTGGATTGTATCAAATCGTCAGAAATTAATTGTTCCTTATAGCTATCATTCATTGAATTCAATTCTTCCTCTGAAAATTGTGGCGCTAGTCCCTTCTTTATCAAAAGAATTTTTATGTCAGGATGAAGTTTATTAAAAGAATTCAAAGGCAATTTTGGATAAAATCCGTTATTGATTGATTGCATCATTTCTTTATCATCCATTTGATCAAACTCCTGGTTCGTTATTGTAAAAGTAAACCCTTTATTTTTAATTTTGTTTTTTACTAAGGGATTTAAATTTTTGAAAGTAATCCAACTTAGCTCTGGTATGAAACCTTCAGAAATAACTTTATCTTTTTCGTTATCTTTCAGTAAAATAAATTCAGATTCTGGTATTTTAGGCGCGAGTCCATTTTTGAATAAAGAAGTTTTGATGTCATGGTTCAGTTTATTAAATGAATCCCATGACAACTGAGATGTAAATCCTCCACTGATTGATCTCATTTTTTCATCATCACTCATATTTTCAAATTCATCTTCCGACATTAAAAAAGTCACTTTTTTGTTTTTTATATTCTGTTTTACATCAGAATTTAATTTTTTAAATGTAGCCCAAGAAAGTTCCGGAATTAAATCATCAGAAATTACCTGTTTTTGTAAGTCATCATTCATTGACAGGAATTCTTTTTGTGGTATTTTTGGAGCCATACTTTTCCGGATTAAAACTTTTTTGATTTCGGGGCTAAGTTTTTCAAAACTATTCCACGACAATTCTGGAACTACTCCATCGCCTATTACTTGTATCTTTTGCTCATCATCCAAATTCTCGAACATCTTCTGTGGAATATGTGGAATTTTCCCTTTCCTTTTCAATTCGAGTTTAATATTGGGTGCTAAGTCTTTAAAAGAATTCCAAGATATTTCTGGAGCTAGTCCGTCGTGTATTACTTGTATTTTTTCTTCTTCATTCATTATTAAGAAGTCATATTTTTGAATTTTTGGAGTAAAGCCTTTATTCATTAAATCTTGTTGTATAACAGAATTTAAATTTTTTAAACTTTTCCAAGATAATTCCGGAATTAAGCCTTCACTTATAACAAGTCGTTTTGTTTTGTCATCCATTTTTTCGAATATATTAAACGGTACTTTAGGAGCTTTTCGCTCTTTGATTAATGCTTTTTTAATAACATCCTCTAATTGAGTAAATGTATTCCACGAGACAGTAGGTTTTAAGCTTGCAGCTTTAATTTTATGTTTAATCTTCACGTCAGAAATTTTAGCTTCAAGTAACTGGGATCCTAACTCAATCATTTTTTGCTTTAAATCGCCATGAATTTTTTTAAATTCCTTCAATTCTAATTCAGTGCTCATACTCGCAGCCTTTAATTTTTGTTTTACTTTAGGTTTTGTTGAAAACTCAGTGTCTAAAATTACAAGACCTGTGATCTGTTGCTGCGGCTTAATATCTTGAGTTGTCAAATTATTTTTATCAATTAGGCGGATTTTTGTAGGACTTTCATATGATCTTTTAGTTCGAATATCATCCATTCTCGTGTTTGTCTCATTTTTTGGTTTGAAATCATTTTTAGATACCCCATTATTAATTTCTTTATTTAAATTCTTTTTGAGATCAATATTGGAATCGTTGAATGTTTTCGATGTATTTTGAGAAGTTGTTCTTTCGTTCTTCGGCTCATATTTCTTTTTTTTACCACTACTGTTACCTCTGAAACTGTCCCGCGATGCTTCACTATACCAGCCATCTGTCTTCGTTTTCTTTGTAGATTTATTGCCATTTACCGAATAATCACGACTTGGGGATTGCTGTTTAAAACCTTGAGAGGTCGTCTTGTTTTTATCATTAAAATTGGAAGCTGAAGCTTTATTGATTTTATCATCGATGAATGAATTTCCTGTTTCTCTTGGTATTTGCGCAGTCAAATTCTTTGTGTCTTTGTCCTTTTTAATCATTTTCTTTTTGGCATCTATACTAAAATTTCTAAAGGTTTCCGAGAATGAATCAGTAACTATACGATTAGATATTAATTGAATTTTGGAATGATCATCCATGAGTATAAAATCTTCAATTGGTACATGTGGGGCAACTCCAGCGGAAATAATTAGATTATCAATATCTAAATTTAAGTCTTTAAATGTTTTCAATGATATTTGAGGTGTCAAACTGTGTGATACTATTTCTTTTTTTGAATCATTGAACATTTCCATGAAATGATTTTTTTTCATTTTTGGATTTAGGTCAATAGGAGTCTTGTGCTGTTTAACATAATCACCAAGTTCCAAAAATGTTTCCCATGAAATTTCGGTTGTTAAAATGTCTTCTGTTATCATTTCTTTTTTTGTTTCATCATTCATTTTTATGAATTCAACAATCGGAACCATTAATGCAACACCTTTTGATATATCAATTTTAATATCTTTTGAAATCTGTGAAACTATTGGTGTTATTCCTTTTGAAATCACTACCTTTTTTGTCTGATAGTCCATTTTATAAGAAATATCTTTTGGCACATTCGGGACAATACCATTCAATATTAATTTCTTTTTAACGTCTGTAGTGAAAATATTACAAGTTTTCCAAGATATTTGAGGTGCTAAACCATTCGGTATCAATTGAAAATCTTCAATCGATATATCGCTTGAAACTCCCACGGATAGGTTTTGTTTTTCATTGTCCGGATGATTGGTTGTTTCTCCTAGCAGGGCTTGTTCCAAGTTTCTTAATGTCCTTTGTTTTTGATAATCATTGCAATGATGTTTTGATGATTCTAGTAGTCTTTCTGAAAATTGATTTTCTTGATCCCTCTGTGTTCTTTTCATTTTAATATTTACATTGAAAATATCCACGAAAAATTTTACCCAGTACATTACACCTTCTAATATAATTTGGGAAAATTGCTCAGAATCCTTATACTGAAAGAAAATAACATTGTTGGCATTTTTCTCTACTATATCTTTTAATAAATATTTTTGCTTTGCTCCACTCTTTTTTTTCTCAAAATTTATGTCTCTTTTTAATAAAATTAAAAAACTCAATAAATAATTTACCAAACTTTTAAGTTTATTTACTTTGTAGTTTTCTTTAAAATGATTATTTTCATTGTTCCGTAATGGTACCCTAAATTCTAATATTTCATATATTTTATTTTTTATTTCTTTTCCGATATCATCAATTTTACTAAATGTTTGCACTGGTACCTCAGAGCTTGTTTGTTGAATTATTGCTGACATATCTAGCGAATAATTATTCAGCAATTTTTTTTGATAAATGATTAGACAAGATGCGCGTTTATTAATCAATTCAACTAAGACAAAATGTTTAGGTATTTTTTTCTTTTTCACAAAATTATCTAGCATTTGACAGATATTCCAGGAAATATTTTCGTAATTCATTTCTTGTATAATATAACTTTTAATTTGTTTAAATGTATGCAGTGAATTTAGCAATTTCCATGCTTTTCGAAACATTTTCATGTCCTCAAAATTACTTTCTTTAAATTTCTGTAAACATTTTAGTACTTGAACTATTTGTTGTTTTAAGTCACTGTCTAATTTGGTCAAGAATTTCCACGACGGATTGGTGATAAAATAATTATTGCCTTCTAAATTTTGTAATTTAGTTGTTCCTTCAGAGATATACTTTTTATCAATTAAATTTTTTTTTGTAATTTTATTTTGTTTTTTTATTACATAAGGGAAATTGCGACAAATGCATGGAACACACTTACACTTTTTATATCGTGATGGGCTTGATTCTAAATTATTCTGACTTATTATTAACTTTTCTGCGCTTTCCACATTTTTTAAGTTTTTTATTTGAGATGGTTTGTTTTCAAATGTTTTATCATTAATTTCGTAAAATGTGTGGTCAGTACTATTTGGGATTGATATTTTTGCTATTACTCTTTTCAAATCTATATTTTGTTCAACAATGCTATTCATTTTTTCAGTATCTTTCCCATGAGAAAATGTTTCTAGAACTTTTGGTACTGTACCGTTTGTAATTTTAAAATTTAATAAATTTTTTAAATCTTTATCTGATATTGATGCTAATGATTTTTCCGATAAATTACTTTTCATTTTATTATTTAATATTTCAGAGTTATTAAACTTTTCAAAACATATTCCCGAAGTTTCTGGTGTTTTACAGTTGACATTAAATTCTTTTTCATTTAATTGTTTTTTTTCAGTAAATCTTACATTGGACACTCCTTCTGTGATTTCATTTTTTATAACTTTAGACACTCGTCCTGTTTTAGCACCTATTACATTTTCTGTAAAACTTTCTTGTTTAGCACTTATCTTCTTTTCGAAAGAAAGGTAATCAACCAAGTCTTGTTTAACTTGGGTATTGACATAATAACAACTGACGTTTGAGTCTAATGAACCTAATTAAAATCAAATATTCTTATATATTTAAACGAGCAATTCTTGTATATATATAAATATATATATATATATATATATATATATATATATATATATATATATATATATATATATATATATATATATATATATATATATATATCAACGATCTTGGAAATGGCTCCAACGATTTTCATGAAAATGAGTATGTAGGGGTTTTTTGGGGCGATAAGTCGATCTAGCTAGGTTTCATTTATCAGAAATGTCGTTTTATCCGTCTTTTCATGAAAAATTCATCAGACATCTATTGGTGTATAACGTAGTTAATGAAATACAATGCAAATTATAACATAACAAAAAGGAGGCGTTTGAGTAGTCTAAAGTGAAAAATATGACTCTTGCTGACATCTATTGGCGAATAACCGAGCGAAGCTCGGTCATCCAGATATTTTCAAATAACGTTACTATGAATGGAGGTGAATAAAGCGTTAAAACAGGTTACTAAAAAGAGATACGCTTTCACTAGTAAGAATTAGCAACTGCAATAGTTGATAAGTTGTTGCAACGATAATGGAAAATGAGAAATATGACAACTGTGCCTAACCAAGTATGCACACTCTAGAAACCCATCAGCAACATTGATTATTTGAGATACTTTTTTGTATTAATTTATTGGCTAAAATACAATCAGTTATATACATAGATTATTTTGGTAGTTTATGACCAAATTAACAAATTTCGTTAAAAATACTTTTATGAATAGCGATCTTAATTTTACTTTTTTTAAACTATTTGTACATACGAGATTCAATAATTGCTTATCGACCATTGTAGGTGACGAAAACCATTTTCATAAGCACAAATCAGCTAAGTATTATTCTACAAAGCTCACTGCTTCGATTTGGCCCATTTTTAAGCTCGATTAATACCAACTATGTTATTTTGATATATGTAGTTTATTAACGACAAGCACGCATGCTCGTCAGCATTCATCTGTGCAATTCGTTGAGGAAATGCTAAAGGTAGGTAAAAATTAAGGGATTTTCATTTTGAAACTGGTTGTTGAAGTGCCTATAACTTACCGAATTTCATTCGTATATCGATTTCTGTCTTTAAAAAAGCATTACATTCTTAGAGCAACTGAGACTTTAATCGATAATGATGGTTGTTGGAAAGCAATTATTGAATCATTTCAATTATCTTACTTAGAAACATTCCTAAGTATCACGCACAATCTTACCTTTTGGTTGGTTCATGCTTTCATTATTTCTGTCCATAATACAACATTCAGAATGTTCATTAATGGGTTTTTGTTCCGTGTTAGAGAACTTACTTTCAAGAGTTGGTATTATTTGTGTCGATGTTTTATGTTCACCTATATTTTCCAATTTATTACTCTCTTGTGATTTTATATTAGTGCATTTGCTTTCAATGGTTGTGCATTTGCTTCCAATGGTTGGGCATTTGCTTCCAATGGTTGGTATTAATTGCGACGTTGCAATATTAATACACACATTTTGTAATTCATCATATCGTTGCCGTTCTCTATTTTGTAAATTATCACAACATTCTTCTGTGGTAATGGATTTATTTTCCATGGTTGGTATTGATTGTGATGACGTAATATATTGTTGGCTAAATTTTTTTTCTGAATTTGAAGTTAAGATATCCCTCGATTGATATGTATTTATTTTACTGCAATTTAAACAAAATAATGTTGGATTTTCTTTTTCTGTATCACATGACTTAATTGTTTGATTTGAAGGGTATGAAACAGTTTCCAATTCTTTGCTCTCATCTGTTTGTATACTACTTTCATCTTCATAATTATCGTGGGTTAAGTGATTATTATCACATATAAATTTTGTTTCATGTAATATTTTATCATGATGACATATATGTCTCATATATGGATACAAACAATTTTCAACCATAGTATATTTATTATCATATTCAATATTTGTTGAACAGAAATGTTTCATTTTTAATTGATCTTGTAATTGTGTGTTTGGTGATATGTAATTTTCATTGTAAAGTTTGGCATTACAATTATATTTAATGTTAGAATTTTGATATATTTGTGCAATTTTATTACAGGCTGTTTTTTCACTTTTTAATTTATCTTTATTTGTTATTACTCTAGCTGTACTTATTTCTGATGATAAATTATATTGATTGAGATTATTTTTATAATTTTTATTATTATGAAAATTATAATTGTCGTAATCGTAATCTTCGATTATATAATCAGATTCTGGCCATAAATAAGGTTTACTATCAGAATATTTACTATTAGATTTTGATGGTGGTTTTTTGTTTAAATCGTCATTATGGGATTGTTTGTAAGGGCAACATTTCATTGGTTTGGGATATTCTAATTGTTCAGTTGTACCACATACATATTTTGCATTTACTTTACGTAATGCAGCGCATGGTGATGGTTTTATTGGTTCTGGTTTTAACCAATTTGAATCACTAACTTCTGGTTGACGAACGGGTATCATGTCATCTTTATATATGTCTTCACACTTTAAAGATTCCAGCATCATTTTGTTTGCTTTTTTCAAATCTGATAATAATCTACAATCGAGATTGGTGTATTCCTAAAATGTGTATATTGTGCATTTAGATAAAATATTTAGTGGAAGGAAACTTCTGACCTAAAAATGGTCGTCGGGCCCAGCTTAGTTTTGGGCTAGGCTAGATTGGAGTGACTGTTCTGGGGTGGGACACACTTAGACCATAGGGTTCATGTGATACCGAAAAAAGTTGACCCACCAATACTCCATGAACCATTTGAAGTTGTTTAAGAACAGCAGGAGTAGTGCGTTGACGTTAACAGACTTCAGGTCGGAGAGGTCGTCAAAAAAGGGCTGACTCAATTGAGTCCATCTTCTCACCGGCTTCATAATTTCCTGGAATGTTTTTGTGTCCCGGTACCCATGCCAGGTTTACATTCATTTGTTCCGCCAGCTCATTTTAACGCGTTTAGCAGTTTTGTGCTACTTTTGAGGTTAGGTAGACCGAGCTGAAGGATTTTAGCGCTGCTTAGTTGTTAGTGAAGATAGTGATGCCGCTGCACGTGAGAGTGTACAGTATTATACATTCACTTACATCGTAACTAACCATCATTTCCGCTTAATACACGCTGCAAGGATCCGGTAGACGAAATGATAGCTATAAATTTAAATTTTCTCCCTAACCTAGATTCGTCGGTATAAAATACCGCACCCTCTGGCTTAACCAAGTTCTCGCCCCAATCTTGCCTGGGGGGTATTTAGTCTAGTCTATACGTAAATAGTTAAATAAGGTGTTAGGTTTAATAGGTACTTCAAGTTTAATTTCATATTTCTTGTATCTAATTTTTTGGCAAGCAGCTGGTTATCTATCTAGTCAGTTTTTCGTAAATTTTTAGTAAAGATACATCAGATTCACGTTTCGGTTATTCCTGTGGTAACTATAAATTTTTACTTACCTTTTGTAGCACATTAAGAGCATCTGTTAATTTTTTTGTAGCCTTCCGTAAATTTGGTATCGATTGTTGTTCAGCAACAAACTGTTCCAAGCGTTTAATACGTTCAGCCTTCATTTCTTCTAATTTCTTTTCACTCTCTAATCGTTTGCGCTTTTTTTCAGGATCATTTAGACCTAGACATTCTAAACATTTACAAAATTTACAATTACAATTTTCAAGTGGCGTTTTAAATGGTAAATCGGACGTATCAGCACATGGTTTTGTACTGCCACACAGAAGTCCTTCTAATGCTTTTTTATATGCATGTTCTTTAGTTGCCATTTCGTCAATTTTCCCTTTTATTAATCGTTCTTGTATTTTTAATAATTTAAGTTTTCGTATACATTCATCTTTTGTTTTTACGGATGATGTATCGTTTGCTACAGCTAATGCTTCTTCAATAAATTTTGTTGTTTCTGTAGGTAATGCAAGATTTTTTTTCCTTCTGCAAAATAAAAAGTATACTTAAATAAGAAGCATGGTTGGGCTCATGGCCCAGAAAATGATCGTAGTAAAATCAACTCTTTTATCAACGGTTTAATTTACCTCATATCTATTTGTGCTTCAATTAATTTTTCTAAATCAATTTGCGGAGCTCTTCCGTTTTTTCGCCATTCTTTACAAATTAAAACTGCTGGAATAGTAGACTGCAATAACTCGATTCGCTTTTGGACAGCCTCCTTAAAAATAATAATTATTAAAAATTATTTTCGTATGCCCGAATTTATTAACTTGACATTTACAGATTTTGAAGTATAATTCTTTAATTCTTGAAAAACTTGAATAGAAATTTATTTTCGAATCCAAAGCCGAAACCATATTTGAGGAAATTTTATGTATGAAAAATTAAACTTCAAGATCTCTCACAAACTATTTTATAACTTTTCTCAAAAGCTTTTATTTGTTGCTTTCTTGCAGTTATTCAAAGCTTGACCTAGTACTTACTGCAATAGTGCAATACCTTGTAAAAATGAGTAATATACTAATATTCAAAGGGAAATCAAGGCTCCTATTTTGCAAGGGGAAGGGGGTTTCATACAATGTAAAATAAATTTATTTTTAAATTACTTACAATATTATTTTCAAGTATTTGTTTACGTTTATTATGTTCATGAACAATATAATCCATTTGGAGTTGATCTGACATTTTGGCAACTTTTACTTCCTACTTATTAACTAAATTTTATACTTGTTTTACTCTATGAAGAAAAATAGTTTCATGTAATGCAAAATTAATATTAAGGCGTTATTGTTATTTATTTAAAATTGTTTTTTCATTACCTTTTATTGCATTTTTTTATTCTTTTTAATATTTTTGTGATTATGATTCGCGGAAAAATTAAATATGTGAAAATGACTTCAATAGTAATGTTGCATTTAGCTAGAGTAATGTGTGACACCAGAATGATTTGGAAACAATAAAATTTGGCATTTGGATAAACATTTTTTATTACCATGGGAATATATTAAAAAGTTTGAATCAAATAGACCTTCAAAATGTTAACTGGTAGGAAAATTTGGAAATGAGAGTTCAACTTGAGATACTTTACTAAAGATACGTTAAATTTGACCAAACACTTGAAAAATATTACCCAAAATAAGTCGTATACTTGATTGATCAAAATTGGATAAAATTTGCGAGTGGTGGGGCATAATCATTTTTTTTGGATTTTGAAGACGTCACAAAGTTCAAAAACCAATTTTTTGGATATATTGGCCAAATTTTAACGTATTTGGACGAATTTTTTTTTGAAACCCACTAATTTTTGGTCATATTTTTCATTTTTGGTGGTACTTGCTTTATATTTTCCCTTATATCAAAAGTGGAAAGAACGATACTGCATTTTCGAAATTTATTGAAGATACGTTAAATTTGACCGAATATTTGAAAATAACGACCCAAAATTAGTGGAATTACATACTTGGTTGATCAAAATTGGATAAAATATGCATGTGATGAAGCAAAATAAAATTTAATGGATTTTTATGACGTTTTACGAACTTCCAATGTTTACTGTTTCAATTTCTCTACTACAACAATTTTCTACTAAAACGCATGATTTATTTTCTATGTTGCATGGTTTTCTTCCTACGCACAGTTTGTTTTTTACGCATGCTTTTTTCATATTTTTTGCATCTACACATGTTCCAGGTATTTTTTTACCACAACCTCCTCCTGACGATTGTTTACCACATTTTTTCGATCCACATTTTGATGTTAAATTACATTTTGGTGTGTGCTGACATCCTGTTAGTGGAAAAATACACTTTGGTTGATCAGAAAATACTGATGTTGGTACAAAGCACGGTGTGTACAAAGATGTTATTGGATTAAAATTTGGTGGTATAGTATATTTTGGTGAAGATTCCTTGCCTTTTGGTATATGAAGACATTTCGTTGATGGTTTATGGCATGGTATGTGTGGAAATGACGGTGGTTCTAAATTACATTTTGGAATGATTTTACATGTTGAATGTTGACGACAAGATAGAACATCTGCCTTACATGAGAAATTTGATTTACTTAGTTTACATCCGTCAATAATTGGATCATCTTTGAAATTAATTTCAACACTATTAGTTGCATTTGAAGTTTTATGAAATTTGATTGAATCACGTATTAATATACTGTCATTACAACCAATGAAGGAACATGGTGGATTGTGGGAACATTTTGATTTTACTGGTAAACATAGACCCAAGTTTGTCTTTTGCCCACATGAGGACATTGTGCTTCCACATGGCTTTGGTGTACGGCATGATGACTTGATATTTACGCATGACTTTTTCCCATCAGATGATTTTGTACCGATAACGCACTGTTCTAGTAAAATATTGCTATCGCTTTTACAACATGGTGAAATATGTAAACAATTTTCACGATCACATAATCGGCAAAAGTTTGGTGGAGGTGGCGGTTGTGGTTTTACTTCACAGAATTGTTTTTCTCGTGCATAATCAATAATTGCACATAGATGTGGATCGAGTGCTGGTTTAACTGTTAATCCGTCATGTGCAGAAACTGTATTTAATGATGTTTGAATGGGTCGATGTTTTTCGCGTAATTTTATTATTTTTGCTGCGGCTGATACGGTTGTGGTTACCTCTTTTAATTGTTCAATTAATGAATTATGTACATTTGGATGATTCTGGAAAATAAGTTTGTTTATTATTTACTTGAATTCTGTAATTGAGGCTAATACAGTAGTTGAGCTAATACACAATCGGGACAACTGTGCGCACTTTTCCCTTTCAAACCCATACCATGTTTTAGATAGAGCCTTTATAATTGTCTATAAATGAAAACAGAAAGTGCTTGATTAATTCTTCGTTCACAATTACAGCGTCTTTGTATCACTCAAATGTAGAGCTCTCTTCTACCACACTTTTTTCCGGAGATAAAGGCGGTGCATTCACTTATCCACTGCACTCAGTTACCCCCAAATGACTCGAAGTAAATTAAAAATTTGATTAGAACTATTACCTTCATTATTCCATTAAGTGATGTGGATAATTTAAAAGCAATTTCTTCAATATTTTTCCTCCAACATGTATCAATACAAACATAACCATTTGTACCATCTTTTAATCTTTTTCGTGTTTCAAATTCTTTTAATTTCATTTCTTCTTCCTGTTTTATAGCACTATCAATTTTTTCACGCTGCTGTTGTTGAAACAAATTAATACGTTTATCTTTTTCTTCTTCGAATTTTTGACCAGCAGCCAGAAAATCATTTTTTTGCATACAAATATAACATTCACATTTTTTACAATCGCAGATATTCTTTAATTTTGGAGGTAAATTTTTTAATGTTTGTAAGCATGGTTTAACATTTTTTGTTATTACATTTTCTAATACATTTTTATACGCTTGTTCTTTACGTTCGACTTCTTCTATTCGCTTTCTTATTAATTTTTCTTGTTGCATTAAATATTCTAATTTTCTCATTGAATCTACTTCATTTAGTTCAGTTTGGTTTTGTGATAGATCTATATTTGCATACCTTCTATCGCCATTGCGTTGCCTATATAATTAATTTTAAAATTAATGTTCTTTCCCAAATTTTTGGGTGATATGGAAATTTATATCGTTTTTTCTATAATTAATATTCTAAGTATCTTACCGAATTTCTACTTGGTCGTCAATGATCTTGTCAATATCATAGTTGGTTATATTTTGACCTGTTTTTAATTTTTTCCAAATAGTTACAGCTGGTATAGTTGCTTCTAACATTTTAATCCGTTTAGCTGTTGCTGCCTTTGATTTATTTGAAATTTAAAGTAGAATTAAAAATTTGAAAAGGATCATAGGTAAATCGGGCGCTATTCCAGATTAAAAGAAAGTTTCATGAAGGTTACAAAAATAAGGAGTAGCAGGGTAAAAAATTATTTTTAATAAAATTGTTTGATTGTTACAGTTTGCCAAAAGTGCCCAATTTACTCTTCACTAAAAACTAGACCAAACTTACAATGGTTTCTTCAAGACCTAGATCTGGTTCAGTACTATCTTTCAACACTGTATTTATTCCCGCATAAAAAGCCATGATTGATGTTAAATATTGTAAATTCCAAAAAGTTGGGTTACTCTTTTGTTTGGTTTCTCATTTTTGTGGGTGCTTTTTTTTTGGTATTGACTTTGTACTTAGATGTAATTACTCATAATTTTAAAAAGATGTGAACTTTTTATGAAAGTATTGTTTGTCATTATGGTCCTCATTATTTTTTAAATAATTTGATTAACAAACAATTCCTTATGTTTCTATAGAAATCTAAAATTAGACCGACAGTTAATGACAGAAATTTTGTGTTGGTTACCTTTCTCTTCAAGAGTTTTGATATACTTTGATTGTAACTAAGATAATATATTAATCTTACTCCACTCCAATTTTTTATTCCCACCTAAAATAAGAAGATTCGTATTTCATCGGTTTTTGATATTCTAATTCCTTTTGAAAAAATTAGCTGAAAAATTTTAAAAAATCACCCTGCATAAAAATATAAAGAATGTAAAAATAGAAAAATGTTTAATAGTTTATTAATTATATAAATATTAAAAGAAATCAAATTTATTTTCATACAAATATATTAAAATTAAAATAAATACAAATTATAAATAATATAATTTAAAATTTTTAAATTAGTAACAAATTTATAAATAAATAAATTTTTTATAAATAATTAATTATATCTTATATCGATTATCCAGTTTCTAGAATTGCCCCACTTTTCTTCTTTCCATTTTTTTTTTCGTTCCACATTGATAAAAAAAATTAATAACTGGGAGTTCCAACTGGCTATAACAATTGGTACTAATTAAACCAGAAAGTGGACCATTTTTTCACTAGTTCCAATTTAGACTACCAGGTTACTTATCAATACCAATATATATTGGACTAAGAGCCAGCGCCTGCCAGACACACATTAAAGTATAAAAGCTGAATTTTTTTTTGCGTATTCTCACTGGTGTAGGGACCAATCTTTGGGGGCTACAAACCTTGACTAACGGTTCCTTCGGTAGGTAGCAGGTAATCAGGGGCGCAGTACCCGAGCTCTCTCACGTTAAAGTATAAAAGCTGAAATTCACACAGATTGTTCAAATGACCATTTTAAGTCAATATTGAAAAAGACAGATCAATCCGAAGGGGTTAACACTCCCCCAGACGTGGTAGAAGGTCAAATGCAAAAATACACAATTCTTCCATGATTATGAACTTATTTCACTGCAAGAGTTATTTTATTATTTAAATATGTTCAATATCACGTACTGAATGTATAAGCACAAAATCCTTACAAAAATAAGCGGGGGAAGTGCCTCCATTTTAAGGAAAACCGTTTTAGGCTATATCTCCATAACCGTGCGCTTTAGACCAAAAATGGTAATAACTTTTATTGTAGATAATTAAATTACCTACATTTTTGTAAACTAATTTTTTTTGTATCACTAACCGTTTATGGCTTATACAACTATGACGATTTACTTATTGAATATTTGACCGATATGTCTTCTAATGTTAGTTGGATGGATTGATATGTCTTTTTCAATATTGACTTAAAATGGTCATTTGAACACTCTGTGTGAATTTCAGCTTTTATACTTTAACGTGAGCGAGCTCGGGTACTGCGCCCCTGATTACCTGCTACCTACCAAAGGAACCGTTAGTCAAGGTTTGTAGCCCCCAAAGATTGGTCCCTACACCAGTGAGAATACGCAAAAAAAATTTCAGCTTTTATACTTTAATGTGTGTCTGGCAGGCGCTGGCTCTTACTCTATATCTTTTTTTGTGAAAAATTAAATCAATTCAACATATATTCACAATAATCATAATCAGTCGTAATTTGAAGTTTTGACTTTAACTTCTGTGTAAATTGCTAATACCATTTTTATGTTAATTAAAAAAAGAGATAGAGGTGTCATTTTTGTTTAATGACAGTCAGAAATGACGCGTTTTAGTTGGAATGCATGTTAAACTTGAAACAAAGACTTAACACATTACGTTTCATTCAAACATTTCTCGAGACGTTACAATACCCTAGTAAATTTCAATTGAATCTTTTCTTAAAGAAAAAAATTTCCTTACGAAATTGCAGTCTGTGTAATTGCCTGTTTAGTTTTAATCGCAGTTTCCGTAATCCAATCACGTACCCAATTAAATACACTACGAACCAAACCTAATCGTTTATTTACAAAATTATCACATACTTTCTTTTCATCATTAATTTCATCCTCGCTTACGAATTTCCGTTGTTGTTGAGTTCTTATTTTAAATTCATCTGAATTACTTTCATCACTGAACTTTTTTCTTTTCATCATTATTTCACTTTCATTACTTTCATCACTTGCAACTTTTTTATATTTCTCCGAATTATGATGGTGATGTTTGTGATGATGGTGATGCTTATGCTTTTTATGATGTTTTTTCGGAATCGGTTTCGACATTTCTGGATGTCCATATAACTGTTCATAAATCTCTAAACGTTTGCGTAAAGCTTCCTTCGATTCTTCTTGATCAAAATGAGTATCTTTCATTAAGTTATTTAAAATATAATTATAAAATTCATGATTTTCATCGAAATGAGGATTTTCCACGGGTTCGTGATGTATTTTCTTCATAAATACACTTTCATTCTCCTCATTTGGTAGTAATTGTACTCGGTATGAACTTTCTGGTTGTGGCACAACACTTTTATCGAATTTCGTTAAATAATCAATACTGGGAAATTTAATACCATCTCGATTTTCTTTATGTAAAAGATTTTCATGATGATCGCTGTTTATATGCATTAGATATTGATTTTCATTTTCTTCGGCATGGTTTTGATGGAAATCGATATCTTGATTCATTAATTCGTCATGATTTTTTGGAAATATATGATGCGAGTTAATTTTCGATAAATAATCTTGGTTATTAAATTGTGTAAAATCGTGATTATTTAGATACATATTTTGAAATTTTGATAAATAATATTCTGAATCATCCTCAAGTGTAGGTTTTTGTTGAATCATTAAATTTTCATTGTTATTCGGATCGATTGTTGCACTTTCAATATGTTGGAATGGTATCGCAAACCGATTTTGGTCATCTAAATGTCGATTAATGCGGATATCTTTATTAATTAATTTTTCATAGTTTTTTGGAGAAATACTATCTTTATTAATTAATTTTTCGTAGTTTTTTGGAAATATGTTATCTTTATTAATTAATTTTTCATAGTTTTTTGAAAAAATATCATCTTTATTAATTTTTGGTAAATAATCTTGACTAGGCTGCAAGTTAGATAGTGGATTTATTAACCATTTATCATCCTGAAGTGTTAATTGTTGATGAATTAATTTTTCATCATTAATTGGACTCATTGTTGTACTTTCAATATCTTGGTAAGGTGTTGTATACCTATTTTGATCGTCTAAATGCCGATTAACACTTTGAGCTCTTGACAAATAATATTCCTGATCATTTTGAAGTGCGAGCAACGGATTTATTAAATTTTCATCATTAATTGATACCATTTTTGTTCTATCACCTTTCTGGAAAGGTGTTGTATACCGATTTTGATCATCTAAATGCCAATTTATATTTTGAGGCCTCGAAAAATTATATTCCTGATCATTTTGAACAGCGGGCAGTTGATTTATTAAGTTTTCATCATTAATTGGTTTCATTGTTGTACTATCAACTTGTTGGAAAGATGTTGTATGCCGATTTTGATCATCTAAATGCCGATTAATATTTTGAGGCCTCGACAAATAATATTCCTGATCATTTTGAAGTGCGGGCAGTTGATTTATTAAATTTTCATCATTAATTGGTTTCATTGTTGTACTATCAACTTTCTGGAAAGATGTTGTATACTGATTTTGATCATCTAGATGCCGATTAATTCTTTGAGCTCTTGACAAATAATATTCCTGATCATCTTGAAGCGCGGGCAGTTGATTTATTAAATATTCATCATTAACTGGTTTCATGGTTGTACTATAAACTTTCTGGAAAGGTGTATTTTGTGGATTTATTAACGATTTATCATGATTATTTGGAAAAATATTTTGAACTTTTGATAAATAATATTCTTGATGATCCTGAAGTGTGGATTGTTGATTCAGTAATTTTTCGTCATTAAGTGGATTCACTGTTGTGCTATCAGTTTTCTGGAAAGTTGTCGTATACCTTTTTTGATCATCTAAATGCCGATTAATACGATTCGATTGTCCCTGAAATGATGTTTTTGTTGTATTCTTTAAATGTTCAAAATGATGTTTTAAAAATTTATTTTTTTCAATTAAAGTGGTTAATTCAAATGCAGATCGTACTGACCTTTTTTTATTCGGCAATTCTCGTGGTATACGTTTACGACGATTTAATTGTGTTATTGTTTTCGATAATGGATTATTCTTGTAGAAGAAATTTCGATATGGTAATGATAATGATTCATCTGTTTCTTGACTATACGATTCAGAATTCGAATATTCATTGCTATTTGAAGTATTTTTTTCGTATGACACTTCATCTGATTCTTCTTCTGTAGTTTTACTCTTTGAATCACTTCTTTCATACGAGTCATCGCCAGTGCTTTCATATGAAGATTTAGCTAAACTTTCACTACTTTCTTTGCACGAGCAATTACATTTTGGTGTTAAATGTTTCGAACATATTTTGCTAACGTCTAAGGATAGTTGTAATTGTCCTTTACTATTCCTCGTAATTTTTAATGGTATTTTTAAACCGTTATTTGCGATGAAATACAACTGCCCATTCAAAAATTTAGGATTAACATGTTGGAATTCTGGTAATTCAGTTGCTGGCACTATTTTACCAGAATTTGATCCAAATACAGTGCGTAATGTAGTCACTAGTTGTGGATCCATTGGTGGTAAAATTGGCGTGGGTATTTGTTGATCTATTTCGGACGTTTGTTCATAAGTTTCACTTACAGTCGAATCGCTTACAGATTTCGATGAAGTGCTTTCAGTCACCGTGGAATCACTTTCATATCTCGATGAGGTACTTCCAGAGTTCTGTTCTGTTGTTTCGATGGAATTTAATGTGCGAAATAATGAAACTTGATCAATTTTTGGTTGAAATTGTTTTGGCTCAAAAAGTAAGTTCTTTTGATTATTATTCGTTTTGAGTATGGATGTTAATTTCGGGTAAACAGGTTTATTCCAGGTATTTGAAAATAAAGGCCGTTGTATTTGATTTGTTGATAGAATTTCATTAGAATGTCGCTTGTTAACAAATTTTTCATCTGATAATTCACTTTGAGAATCATTGTTTATCTCTTCATGCTTTAATTCATGAGACGGATGAAATTTAGGCAACATTAAATTTGTTAAATAATTTGGAATTGCCTGAGAAAAGTCTTTGGTTATTTCTTCATGTTTAGATTTCTGATAGAAATCGAAATTTGGAGCATTTTTAGCATCCGGAGAAATTATGTTAGACAGATAATTTTGAGTATGCGGTGAAATGTCTTTTGTTATTTCTTCTTGTTTTAACTTCTGTAGCGGCAATAATTTAGATAAATCAAAATTTTTATTCAAATCGAAATTTGGAATATTTGTAACTTCAGTAGCGATTTTGTTGGATTGAATTTGGTTGAAAGTATTCGAATTTGGATTGATATAATTTGTTTTTGGTTTAATTGAATTAATTGTAATTGTCCGTAATGGTTCGAATGATTCTGAAATACTTTCTAAAGTATTAGATTCCCTAGATGCGAGTTTCGATGAATTGAAATCTAATTTCGTTTTTAGTGTAGAGAAAGTGCTTTGGGGTGGATCTGTTTGATATCGAGAAGTATTTTTGTAGATGCTTCTATTATTTGAAATACTATCGAGTAAATTATCTTTTTGAATTTGATCGGTTTGCTCTTCTGAATGTCCTCTTGGTAATATTTCATTAGAATGTCGTTTTACCGTAAATTTCTCAACTGACGAAAAACTTTTTAACGGTTTCAATTCATTAGAATGTAATTTCAGTGAATTTAAAGTAATTGTTAATGGTTTTAATTCTTGTCTAAAGTCTTCGATGTCTTCTTCGATGGTTTCTTGTGTACTAGAAGATACTTCTAATGTATTTCTTGAATCTTGGATACTTGAATCGTCTAATTTTAAGTCATTCTTATTTAGAGATTGTACTTTACTGTCTGAGTTAGTGGAAGGAATTTGTTTTGAGTTCGAAATATTTTTTGCTTCCAATCCACTATGATCATGAATTGTACAATCATTCGACGAAACTTCACATGCACTTTTCATTTTTTTCATAATTTTATGGCGCATAATATCTGTAATATCGGATGAATTTATATGGACCGTACCTGGCATAAATGCTGGAATTGATACGGATTGTGACGATGAATTTTCAGAGTTTTTTATTCTTTCAACATTCATCGGTAATGTTTTTACGTAGTTATTTTCCGTTGAAGTAGATGTCATGTCATCTTCTTCATACGTGAAAAGATCATTTTCAGAATTGTCAATTTCCGTACTGAAATGATCAAAAATATTATTTAATGGTAATGTCGTTAAATTAATTTCGTCCATTGGTGGTTTTCTTCCTGCAGTATACGTATTTTGGAAACTTGAGGAGATTGGTTGTTCATTTACACCATTTGGATTAAAGCCAATCGGTTCATTTAAACGTAAACTTTTTTCAATTGTGTTTGTGACGTGTGGAAAAATTGTTGGAATTGTTTGAACTGTGTCCAATTGTGCTTTCGAAAATATGTTAGATTTGACTTGATCCATCTCTTCTGTAGGTCTTCTTCTAAAAGATTCTAGTGTTTCATATAATTCCTCAGTAGATTTTTCTTCTTTTACAGTAAGGGGACGATTTTCAGTAAAAGTAGCCCTTGAATTTTGTAAAACATTTGGTACAGTTGTTAAAACATTATTGAATATTTGCTTTTCCTTCATAATATTTTTTGGAACAATTTTTACGTTGTTTACTTTACTAGAAGAAGGAGTTAATTTTTCAGCTGATTTTGAATTCGTATTTTTGGTTTTGAGAATATTATTAGATGACCATTCACGTTTTGGAGCGATATTTAAATGATTTTCGTCCGATTCCATATCCGAATTTTCTACAGTAATGTACTCATAAATTTCTTCACTTTTTGCATCAATATTATTATATTCGGTTTTTCGTGAAACGGATTTTTCTATGGCTGTATTTTGGTCTGCAATTTTTGGAGAGCTTGTTACTCTTAAAATTCTATTATCTAAAGTTTTCGCTGGTATATTAGTAGACACTCGATTTTCTTGTAAGATGTCTTTGGTATTAGTTTTACCTGACCCTTCATGCTCTTCAAAGTTTTCTCCAGTAATATATTCATAAATTTCTTCACTTTCTATAAAATGCGTAGTTTTTGGCAATTTCATAGATAACTCTTTTTGAAACTGACTGTTTTTAGTCTGAGGAGAATTTCGTGAAGAAGTTACTGCACTCATTAGTAAATTTGGATAAGTAATTGCAATGCTTTGCTTTTTTAACGTATTTTCAGATTTTTGTTGTTTTTCAAAAATGCTATTTGGTGATGCCAATTTAATACCCATTAAATTACTAGCCAAAGGTGATAAATTTTCTTCAGTGTTCTCCATGGTAACATACTCATAAATATCGTCTACATTTTGGTTCTGGTCGACAGAAACTTTTCCAGTTGAGCTAATGCTTCGAACAGTTGTTGCTACATTTGGTAAAGATCCCAAACTAATATGACTCAAAGGCGTTTTTGTCGTAAGATTATTTTCAATATTTTGCGAATATTTTTCTTTTATGGGATTCTGAATATTATGTTCAGGTTTTTTTGACTCACTTACAGAAATAGATAAGCTATCATCAGATTGCGAATCAGAATTCTCTGCAGTAACATATTCATACATTTCTTCACTCTTAGGTTTAGTTTTTACTAAATTGGAAGATTTTGGCCCCTCTATTAGTTGCTTATGACTTTTGAAACTATTTTCAAAAATACTATTCTTAGGAAGAACTTTTATTTCTATAGAATTAGTAAAATCTGCTGATAAGTTTTCGTCTGAGTTTTCCATAGTGACATATTCATAAATATCGCCAAAGTTTTGGTTTCCAGAATCTAGTGGTGTTTTATGAAAAGTTTCGATATTGCTTTGGATATTTTTTGATCCCATAATTGGTTTCGTTACCACATTGACATCCCTAAACGGTATATTCGTTGTGTATTTATTCTCAAGAGTTTGTGGGCTTAAAATATTTTGAGAATCAATTACAATTTCTTTTGGTCTGCTAGAAGAAATAAAAGAGCTTTTTTCATTCGAATGTGAATCTGAATATTCTTCAGTAAAATATTCATAAGAAGGCTCACTGTTTATAATGGGTGTAGTTTGTTTTAAATTGGAAGACTCAAGCGCTTGGATGGAAGCGCTATTTATTTTTGGCTTTTTTTCTAAAATATTTTTTTGTGGAATGATATTAAGTTTTTCCATTGTTACAAACTCATTATCGTTAAGATTTTGATTTTCTAGTTTGGATACAGAATTGGGTATTTCTTGCGGAGCATTGGAATTTTTTGCTAGAATTGTAGATGCTGTAGATTCTCCTTTAAACGCTTTATCCTCTAAGATGCTCAACGGCAAGTTGGTAATCTTTTGTTCAGTATTTTGATTATAATCTCTAAATTCTTCATTGGGCTGAGTATCAGAGTACTCTGCAGTAATATATTCATAAATTTCTTCATTCTTTATAAGAGGTGTAGTTTTTGTCAATTCGAATGATTTTGGTGATACCATTAAGGGCAAATTTGGATGAATTTTTACCTCTATAGAATTAGTAAGAGCTGGTGATAAGTTTTCATCAGAATTTTCTTCGGTAACATATTCGTAAGTTTCGTTAGTGTTTTGCTGTAGATCATCAATTAAAAGATTGACTGATTTTTGTAAAACAGGTGAACTATTATTTCGAGCAGTCTTGGTTCCTACACTTCGTTCAGATTCTATAAAACCTAATGGCAATTTATTTTCAACAGTTTGCGAATATTTTTCATTCAAGATTCCTTGACCATTAACTTCAGGTTTCTTTAACTTTCCATCAGTGTAAGATAACTTGTCAACAGACTGTTTTTCAGAATTTACTGTAGTAACATATTTGTACATTTCTTGATTATTTACGAGCGGTGTTGTTTTTATCAAATACAAATAATTTGGCGTTACAGTTAACGGTTCAATTCTTTTTAAATTATTTTCAAAAATACTATTTTGTAGAATCATTTTCACTTTCTTAGAATTAGTTAATGTCGGTGATAATGTTTCATCAAAGCTTTTCCTTTTATCATCAAGTTCTGGATTGTCTAATTTGTGTAAAATTGGTAAGCTTTTACTTAGAAAAGTTTTGGTGCCTACAGTTATTGGTTCAGTTACTTTATATTTGAATGGCTCGTTTGTGGTAAGCTTATTTTCGGTTTGCGATTTTTTTAGCTCACTTACATCAACCTGAGAATCAGAATTCTCTATAGTGACATATTCGTATATTTCATCGCTCGTTAAAAGAGGTGTAGTTTTAACCAAATCAAAAGATTCTGGTGTTATCATTAAAGGCTGATTAATTTTTGGATTATTTTCAATAATGTTATTTTGTGGTAGAACTGTTACTTCTATAGAATTTGAAAATGCCGGTGATAATTGTTCATCAAAATTTTCGCCAGTTACATATTCATAAAAGTCGTTGTCATTTTCATCTGGTGTTTTGTGGTTAGAAGAAATATTACTATCAACAGTCGTTTGATCCAAAATTGTTGTAGCTATCGAGATAGGTATGTTAGTTGTTAAATTATATCCCACTTGAGATGCATCTTCATTTACTCGAGGTTTAGACAACTTCGATTCGATAACATTATAGCCGTCATTTTCGTTTGTAGTTTGGTCAAATGTAGATGAGGTCGTTAGTTTGAGTTCGTTAAAATGTTCTTTTTGTTGGGAGTTAACGGTTGTTTGATAAGTATTATTTTCCACAGCATTTTCGAAATTTCTTTTAAAATGTGTTTCAGGTATTTCTGTGTGTATTACTTTAACAATAGTTGCTGCAGACTCTGCACTATGTGCATTTGATAATTTTTCCTCGAACTTTAAATCAAAATTTTTAACTGCAAGATATTTATACATGTCTGGCTTATCATCATTTTGAGGAGAAACAAATTTATTTTCCTTGTTCAAATTTTCATTCGTATTAACTGTTAAAATTGAAGGAGTACTTTTTTCGGAATCTGAACTCGTTAGTGTTTGTGGTATCAAATAATTTTTTTTCAGAATATCGGGTTTAAAATCTGGTTTATTGATAACTTTTGATGAAACTAATTCCTCCATTGACGATCGAATTTCTCTGGATGATGATGCCGCATAAGATGGACTTTCCAATACAACATTTCCTAATTTTGTTTCTTTATTTCTCAAAGATTCTTTTTTATAGTCTTCATTTTCTTCGACTTTATTATTTTCATATTCAACATTTTCGTCACTGTTTGTGTATGTAATTTCTTTTGGATCTAACATATGTTGAAATCCAAAATTTAATGCTTTTAAAACTGGATTATGTGATGTTATATCTGTTAATCCACCAACTTCTGTTGCCGTTTTTTCATCAATTGAATGCTCCTGAATATTTTCTACATCGTCTGGATCTAATACTTTATGTGAAATTCCATAATTGATTGCATATAAAACAGGGTGATGTGAACTGATTTCAGCCTCTGCCACACCTATTTCTAAGTTATTTGGATCAATAATTTTATGTGTGTGATAGTGATGATGAGAATGTGGCTTTGAAGTTGTGGCAAATTCTTGTGGATTTTGATTCTCAATGGTACTTTGCTGTGGATTAATTTCGTTTTCTAATTCTTGCTTTCTTTCTTTCTGCGGATAACGATTTTGATGTGGCTTCAAAGTTGTGGTAGAAACTTGTGGATTCTGAGTTTCAACTTTAGTCGCCTGCGTTTCAATTTTGGCATCTAGTTCGGGCCTGGTTTCATTAGGTGGATTAGTTGTTGTTTCAAAAAACTTTTTACTGGTTGTTGTAAATGTATTTATTTGATTTTTTTCAGAATTCAATACTGTTCCAGGATTCACTTGGTTATCAGCTTGAAGATTTTGTTCCGTTGATTGTGAATCATAGTATTCCCAAGTATATTCTGTGCTTGAGCGCTTGTCTTTATTATTCGTGAGATCAATTCGTCTGGTCTCATTTTTTGTTATGTCAACATTCTTCGACGTTGTAGTTTCAGCTGTTATCTTATTTGGTTCGATTAGTGATTTGTCGTTTGCTGGAGTATTTTGTAGTGTAGAAATAACTTTCGATATGGGTAAATATTTAGTGTATGCGGTTGGAATAGTTGATGTTAAAATTTGATTGGGAATAATTTTTTCTACTTGACCTAAACTTTCAGAAGATATTAAGGAATCTTTGGATGAAGAATCATAATACTCCCAACTATATTCCGTGGTAACGGATGGTGTGGGAACCTTATTATTCGTTGATTCTTTTGGTACAGTTTTAGGTTTAAAATTTGTATTTTGATCAATTTGAATATTCTGGTTTGGTTGATTCAAAATATTTTCGGTTGAATCATAGTACTCCCATGTATATTCATCTGGGGTTGCTTCCGTCGTAATTTTTGATTCTTGAAATTGTTTTATAGGATTTTGAATATTTGTCTGGTGTATTTTAATACTATTAAACTCATTTTTCTTTTCTTGTTTTGGCATTTCCGGGTTTATTTGCACTTTTTGAATTTCACTGGGGGAAGCACGAGAAGAATTTTGATTTATTGGTTTTCTGGACTCTTGATTAATGTTTTGAGAAGATGCTAAGTTCTCCTTAGATGTTGAGTCATAATATTCCCAGGTATATTCGTCAGGATTTGCCGTAGTAGAACGAATTTCTTGTTTTGTGGGTTTTAATTGATTACTATTCAAACTATTTTCATGTTTGATTGATTCAGATACAGTAAGTTGTTCCGTAAATATTTTAGGAGCTGCAAAATCTTCTTCTTCAGTGACATATTCGTATGTGGATGAATCACTGGCTCTAAGACTGCTTTCAGTTTGACTCAAGGATTCTCCACTTACGTATTCATATGAACCTGATTCGTTAGAATCTTCAGATATTAATTTTACCATTAGAGGCTCCGTTGTTTTACTAACAACGTTTTGAGGATTATCATTCTTTAGTTCTGTATCCAAAATTTCAAACGAATATTTTGGATCATTTGCATTATTCTGATTCAAAATCTTCTTACATGCTGGACATGTTTCTAATGGTAAATCCGTATTAATTCTTCCACCGGTAATATCTTGTTCAATTAATTCATCAATTCGTTGCTCAACTATCTCCTCAATTTCTGCTTCACTTAATCCTTTGTACTTATTATGTATTTCGTCTTCAATTTGTTGAGCAATTTTTTCATATTTTGCATTAAATTCACGTAATGCAAGATTTTGGAATGGCTTTACTTGCGGTATAATTGTTGAATTTATTGGTATTAATTGTCCGTTCACATATTTGTGACAAGTACAAAATATTTGTTCCTCTAAATTCTTATCAGATTGATCAATTGGTATTTTGAATGTTTCAATTGATTCTGTTGATAATCTTTGCAGTGATTCATCTTCTTCTGCCATCTTTTTCAGATTTTGCGGTGTTTCTAAAGAGGAAGATTCGCTGCTGAACTCGTATTCGTAAGTAAAACTGTCAGGTTCATTCGTTTCAACTGGACTTGTATTAATTTGAGTGGATACATTTTCAATGGATGCGATTTCAGATGGATCGTTTGAAATTGGAATATTTTCTAAAGAACTTGATTCATACTCATAAGTAAAATCTGAGTAATTAGTTTCCACAGGTGGATTATTTGTCTCAAGTGCAGTATTTTCCAGATATTGGTTTGTCTGATGATTCTGGATGGATTCCATAGATGATGATTCATATTCATAAGTGAAATCTGGATCTTCACCTTCAACGATTTCATTGATTATTTCAGTTAATGTATTTTCTAGATTCTGGTTTGATGTTACGATACTCTGAATTGGCTCTGAGGACGATGATTCATATTCGTATGTGAAATTTGGATCTTCAACTTCAACTGCAGGTAATGTATTTTCACGTTTTGAAGTAGAAATTTCCGATAGATCAATTTCCGAATTCAAAGTAATCGGTTCGATATGGAGTTGTTTTTGTAGAATATCTTCAGTTTCCATTAAAATTGGTGATGTGTTTTCGACTTGAATATGTATCGGTTCCGTTAAATTTGTGCTTGATACTACTGACGACCGATCTTCATTTAATTCATTTTGAATTGTAATTTTGCCATCAAAATCATTCGAATTCTGGACCACATCTATTGTTTGTTCATATACAATTGGTGACATTATTTGGGCAGCTTCATTGCTATCGACTAAAGTTCTCGTAACTTCCGGTACATGATGAATATTTACATTTTGGTTGTGTTCTAAAACATCTTGTTTTTGTCTCGTTAATTGCTTTAATGATAAATTATGTAAGTTTGCTTTAATTAAATTCGATAACGTGTTACGTAATTCTTCTAATGACAGTTTTTTGTGAGCATGTTGTGGTTTATATTTAGCCTGTGAACAAATAAATTAATTAAAATTTTATAGCTATTGAAGGGTTTTCGAAATGTTATTACACAATTTTCTCTTTATTTATTATACAAAATCTCAGGGTTGGAAAAGTAAAATGTCGAAAGAAAAATTTCGTAATATTAGTTACGCATGTCAAGTACTACCCATCTTTTGAGAAGTTCGGGAGAAACATGTTTTTACTAAATAGAAACAAATTTCAAAACTCAAGAAGGAAGATAAAATTAATTTTACTGCAAAAAGTTTATCACGGCCCTAGAAGGGAAAGTTTGATTTCCTGGTGTATGTAAATAAAGACAGATGTTTTCTTTTCATTCTAATTGTAGATCCTTCGAAGTTTTTTTTATTAAAAAATATTTAACTTAAGAAAAAAATGTTTTATAAATGAATTACATACATATTTAATAAAGTTAAAATCAATGTGTTTATATTATGTAACATTTTTGTATATGTATAGGATGGTCAAAGTTATAGCAACAGGATTCCAAATGTAATAAACAAATAATGATAATTCCTCAATTTACTTTGCTGAAAAAGCGTCCTTTTTTAGATACATGGTGTTGAATTTTTGTTAAAATTAGAAAAAAATGATAGTCAGTCATGGGGACTGTCGACAGAAGTGAAACTTAAAATTTTGGAATATCTGAATTTTAAAATTAATTAACATAGGTATAAAAAACTCTTATAAACAATAGCTATTTTGACTGGTTGGGCTTCGTACGCAGGTTTTTTGAATGGCAGTTCATCAGCGATACCACTGAACCACCAGGCAGGTTGATTTTATGTTGAATATTTAGTCATACCTGACAGTCACGCAAGTTCAGTGCTTTTTCCCAATTACAAAGGTGACCAAAGCGCTTAAAGAAGTTTTGACTTAAAAAAGAATATTTTTATTGATAAATATTTGAAAATTTGACACAAAATTCAAGACTTGATACTTGTGATAAATTACGTGGTATAGATACGGGCGGAACCCGTTTCGAGAAAAGAAATCCTCTGACTTTATTGCAAATACAATAATGCGCAATGTCCCACGTTTTGGCAATATTTGTAATAATATCCTTTTTCCTAAAATTTCAATAGATTTCTGGCGGCCATAAGTGTATTGAGAAATTGTCATTATTTTAACGTACTCTACGGGTTCTATGAAATCCTGTTGTTACTTGGAACACCCTGTAATTTGAAGTTTCTATTTTCGACAAATATTATATAAATACACCTACATGTACCATGAGAAGCAGGTGTTTAATGTAAGTAATAGCTTTTGTAAATTTGCCTTACTTTATTATGTTACACGTAGTTCATTGTACTTATAGTGGTAGGAAAGGTCCTAAATGCAGTTGAATATGTAAAAAAAACCGTGAGCGGAGTTTTTTCTTTGTATTCAACGCATTTTTCGAATTCAATATTTAATTCTTTTACCTTCACCAATTTCTGCTGATAAGCAGAAATGTTACATGATGAAAGAATAACTTAAATTTGCACAGTAAAAAAAATTCTATTTTTATTTCTGGCTAGAATGCGAAGGCAACCCTTAAATTACTTTCAAACGATTCAAGATAAATGGGCTGAAATTTTTAGGGGTTCAAGAGGTCTCTAATACGGATCGTCTAGAGAGGAATTTGGAAAAAGTCCTCATGACTTTTTTCGCGGACGTATGTTGACTGAAAAGTGGTTATGTATACTTCATATCAGAAGGGGCTTAAGGTTAAAAAAATAAATTCAAATGACTTTTAATCATGATAAAATCCGGAAAAAAACCCAGATATTTATCAAAACAGAGATGAGGACTTCATGATTCGTCATTTCAACGTTATTTATTAACTTCAACCCTCCCCCCCTTACGATTTACAAAAAAAAAAAAAAAAAACCGAAATGGCCATATTTTTCAAATAAATAGTTTTTTACCTGATTTTGTTTTGCATGTATAAAATCAAGGAAATTTTTCAATTTCGTTGGACTGCTAACAACATTTTGATGATGATTTATTGGTAAATTATAAGAATGAGCTAAGAATTCTGTTGTAGGTTTCTCAATAAGAGATGCAGATGGTTTCGTAACTTCTGGATAAATTTTCACACTTGTATCTTGTGGTTTTTCGGTTTCCAAAATACCATCAAAATTAAACCCATTAACATTCTGTATAGTTTTTTCATCTAATGGTATTTCTGTTGGTTTTTCCAGGACAATATTCGCTTTATCAATTAGTATAACATTTGAATTCTTCTTGCGCCACGGTTTTAATTGTTCCAATACAATCACTTTCTCTAACGGTGGTTTATTATGTTTAACCGTTAAGAAATTTGGAAGATCATTCGATTTAATTGTTGTTGTTAACAATGATGGTTTACGAAGATTTTCTAACACATTATAAATATCTTCTTCGGATGATTCCGTAGAAATTTCTGTGGTTGATGAAAGTCTATCATCTTTAAAATAATGTAAATAGTTAGAAAGTGGTTTTGGATTTAATGTATTAAATGGTTCGTCCTTAGCTTCATAACTTGCTACATCCCGATGTAAAATAATACCTTCATCATCATACCCCTCATCACCGATAAATTCTTGTAGATTTTCTATAGAAAGATTATTTTCTGTAGAAAATTCGTTTACATTCTCTGTTGTTGGTATTTTTTGATTAAAGTAAGTAATACTTTCTATGTTTTCGGTTGGTGCAAATTTTGTGGAAATTAAATTTATGTTATTTGTTTCACTTTCATATGAAGAAAATCCAGTTGGTTTTTCTTGTAATATATATATTTCATTTTCATTTTCTTCATTTAAGTTCGGTTTTAATAATTGCGGAGAATGGAGAGTGTGGTAATTTTTTTGAATGTGATGTTTACTTAATAATTTTTTTTGATTTTCATATTTTTGTTTTAAATTCTGCATAAATTCAACAAATTTTTGATGTTTTAATCGATTGATTTCATTTAAATGACGATTATTGCTTTTATTGTTGCATGGGCATTCGTTTAATGGATATTTGGAACAGCTGCATAATTTATTTTTGCTTAACACAGATGATGCTGCATGTTGGAAAGATTCGTGATGCATTGATTGTAGTTTTTTATCTAATTGAAGACGTGTTTCTGGTTCTGTAAATGTTTCATCCACTGAGGTCCTGTAATAATAAAATTAGTTCTAATAAAATCTATATATATATATATAAAAGAAAGTCGTGTTAGTTACTCCACTTATAACTAAAGAACGGCTGAACCGATTTAGCTGAAAATTGGCAGGGAGGTAGTTTAGAGCCAGGAGAAGGACATAGGACCGTTCGACAGCATTCCCGTGTGACTTGACATGAAACGTCAGTCACTATAAAACGTGGTATAACAAAAAAGAATCAGACTTGGAATAACAAAACGCAAATGACAGCTATGTAATTGACGTATAATGACAGATATGTAATGACGTATGGATGACAATTTGATATTTGTAAGAAATCAATAATAAAACTATTTGTATTAAATAAATAATTAACAATTGTAATGTAATGATAGTGTCATTGCCCATTCGTAAAAAGTGATCGAAATAAATGTTAGTTCAACAAGTTTACCATAGATGACACCATCGTCGAAATTAATAGTTAGTTCAATATGTTTACCATAGATGGCACTTAGATGTATTTTGTAATCCTTTAAGTTTTTTCACTGAAATAATTTTTAAAATTCATACTTTACTATGTTATGTTTTCTTTACTACAAATTATCAAATTGCCATTAAGGCGGAACAAAGTTCGCCGGATCAGCTAGTACTCAATAAATTGTAATATACAGTTGTCTCGATACTTTAATACTATCTTAATAAATAATTAAAATAATAAAAAATAATTTTTATGAGAGATTCAATTTAATTCAAATTGAATCTTTTGAGAATGAACCCAAGTTCGAAAAATTTTGAGATCAAATAAAACTTCTTGTCATACATTTATAATAAAATTATTTTTTATTATTTTAATTATTTATTATAATATAGTATGTACTACCAAAAACCTAATATAAATTCAATTACTATCTTCATGTATTTTACGTACTTACCGATATTTACATCGTTTGACTTTTGCTACTGGATCATAATTATGTGAGAGTAATGGAAATATTGGTATATTATCTGTATCTAACATACGTTTTGGTCGTGTATTGTCATTATTGGTAATGATAGCATTTTCGTCATTAATTTTTAATGATATATTATCATTATTAGGTACGTCGTTAACTAAATTATTATTTGTGATATTTATAATTGATGATATCGGTTGAATATGTTGATTGATATGTCTGCAAGAGAAAAAAAAATTATATAATATCATTTAAAGGGCATCTTTTAAAGTTGTCATGAACAAATATAATAATATAAAAAATATATACATATGTGATATATCGTCTTATAGAGACATTTTATTCCTCTTTCTCATTTCTACAATGATTCTCAACCGTCCTCGTATTTTGGAGTAGAGATAAAACTATGCCACCAGATGTCGAAATAAAATAATGTCTAACATACATTCCTAATTTTTGCACTTTAATTAGAATCATAGAAGGACATAAAATGATAGATAGAAACTCAACCCTTAGACCATCTGATACGTCTCCTCGACTAGGAATTACTTAATTTATTCAAACAAAAAATTATATAAATCGTTCGCTCTTCGAAAATACGAGGGCGTTTATACTTATAGCAAGAAAATTTCTGTTTTGTTTTTTGAAGAATTCGAATGTATTTCTTAGAACTTCTTTTCGTTTTTCGAGAATGTTTCATAAGACCACTAGTTGAAGCTATCTGCAAATCAACTTGCTATCTTTTATAGTTTTGGAGAAAATGGACACCAAAGTTTTGTTCTAATTTACGCGCCCACGGACAAACAGTGACGTTTACGAAAAAATGTGTCAAACAAAAGTTGTTGGATGGAAATGTACCAATTAGGTGATATTATGAGCACCTATATCAAAATTTTTATAGCTTGAGCTCTTTAAACTTTGTATATATATATATATATATATATATATATATATATATATATATATATATATATATATATATATATATATATATATATATATATATATATATATATATATCATTCATTATATGAAGATTAAAAATTCGATTATTTCTATTTTTATAAATTCTTCACCGCACTTCCACCATATTTCTCAATTCTTCTTCACAGTTTCTCCACATTTAATAAATATTTTTAGTGAATGTTTTTTTTTTATAGTTGCAGAGGCATAGATAGCTATTTTGATTGGATGGCATTATTTTTATTAAATCATAGGAAAACAGGAAAAAGATTACTATTATTGAAAAAATAAAATACCTAGCTCAATTTCAAAGCTAAAATCCTTTGAAATTCGTTTATTTTATTTAATGCAATTAAATATGTCTGCAATTTATATTTTTTTATTATACCATGTATATATGAAATATACATAGTATATTAAGTTTAGTCCCAAGTTTGTAACGCTTAAAAATAATGGTGCTAGGAAAAAAATTTTGTCATAGGTGTTCATAAAATCACCTAATTAGTCCATTTCCGGCTTCTCGTCCGTCCGTCCGTCCGTCTGTGGACACGATAACTTAAAAACGAAAAAAGATATCGAGCTGAAATTTTTACAGCGTACTCAGGACGTAAAAAGTGAGGTCAAGTTCGTAAATGAGCATCATAGGTCAGTTGGGTCTTGGTTCCGTAGGACCCATCTTGTAAACCGTTAGAGATAGAACAAAAGTTTAAATATAAAAAATGTTCCTTATATAAATTAAACAACTTTTGTTTGAAACATTTTTTCGTAAACATCACTGTTTACCCGCGAGTGCGCCAATTAGGCGGAAATTTTATAATATGTACTATACTTGATTATCAGTTATGTATGTGTCACATGTTTGTATGTGTTATGTGATAAAGAAATCAACACTGACTATGCATGGTATTTCAACAATTAACTCAGTCAATTGTTTGTTTTCACTTGTTTTATTTCAAATTATATAATTATTATTCATAATACATATATTAATGAAATTGTGTATGCATGACAAACTTTTATCTATTCCTTGCGTGTAGAACCGAACTTGACGACGCGTAAGAAAACATTAATTTAGTTGTATCTTTTCTTTTTATTAGTTTAGTTTTCACTCAATGATCATATTATTTGTGTAAAATTTTTGCCTAAATTTTCAAATAATAATGTTACACATTAAACAGTTTAGGCAATATTATTACATAAATAACGAGATCATTGTGTGAAAATTCATTGCGTGTTAATTAATCAACAATATAATGAAAAGATACAGTAATGAATATTTCCGCTTGGGTGGCGGTAATTTCGGTTTTACACGCAACGAATATAATAATTTACTAAATGATGTGTTTTGATAGGTAAATAAATGGTGGTAAATTTTTATAATTTATTTAAACAATGTTTTATAAAATAAATATGAGAGCGTAAAAAATATAATTTAAAATTTTTCCTTTAACAACTTTTAGAGCATACTAGGATGGCGCGATAGAATAAAAAGTTTTTGGACTTAGTTTTCATTTGGATTCTTATTTGGGATTTAATAGAGTATGTTTGGTGAGTAATGCCACAAAACATTTTGGTCGGATTTATTTTAAATTACTATTAAAAATTCACTTGACAATATAACTCTCAAAAGTGGAACAATCGTTTCTACAAAAATATAGAAATAACAATACAGAAAAGTAACAATAATTTGATAATGAACCTGTTATGGTATACTTTTGGGAGGATTTTTAGTTGTACCGAGATAAGATTGGGAGAGGGCATATAATATTGAAGCCTATCAATTCTATTGTTGAATTCCCAAAAAGTAAGGCTTTGTAAATCTGTTTTTTATAGAACGTTTTTAAACTAATTACTAATTGAAATTTTATAAAAATATGAAATACAGAGTTTTTCATTTAGATTTAGATTTCACTTATATTTTTTTAACATAATGCCATTAATGTGTTAATGAAAGATAGTAAAATATATATATATATGGTAATATATTGCTGAACAGCCCTGTATTTTATGGTGTATATTATTATTACAATATAAACTTTTATTGAAAATAGTTTATTGAAAAACTTTAAACAATTTTTCTTGGAAACAATTCAAATCCAGTGAAGTAATATAGATTGAATCTACAGTTACTATGCTAAAAACTTAATAATAATTCTAAGCTTTTACTGGAATGTCGTTAGAACTAATATGTAGAGTGCCAGAAAATCGATAAATATGAACTAAAGGAGTCTCCAATATTCCTTAAATGCATCCCCTTGTGTAGATAGTCCCAGAAGTACCTATTACGCTAAATACCATTAAAAATCACCTTAAAAAATCTTTACCTGTCCCCGCTCATCAAAAACCCTCAGATATCGTCCAAGTATTTAACAGTCGAATCAAATTATTTTTTCATTATTTTACTCAATTTTTTAAATAAATTGTTTCAAGCTGCTATACCTTATGTATGTTTAACTGTGACATTTATGGATATTTATTGAATATTAGGATAAAGCTCGTTGAGCAAATAAGTATGCTTTTTTTCTTTTTAGGCATTCAGTAGTTGCTTGGGTATGCCAACTGTCGATATATCGTCGATAAAAAAATATCATAGAGATAATACCATAAAGCTGCAAAGTCTATCTATGGTATTATCTTCATGAAAAATACTCTGTGGAGAGACCATGCGTCAAGTTGTTGCTGAACGAGTTTTTAATACCATCACTTAAGAGCCATCACTCACATAGTTAGAGTCATCATAGTCCCTAAAGTACTTCACTTATGTTAAAAACGCTTTTATCTAGATTTCTTTTGAGAAAAACGGCATTGTTCGCGTTGTGTGATGGGTACTGAAGAAAAGTTTTACAAGTTAAAAAAAAAAAATTAAATTTCTCAGCAACCATCTAGATTTTTAGAAGTTTTTTTCAAAGCCTCAATATTATGAGTTGAAGAGTACCAGAAAAAATTTGTCAACGACGATATGACAAATAATTCTTTGGAATTTGCGAGTTAGAGCAGTTGGTCAAGATGATGTAGACTAACTTTAGCCGAATTTGTGGAGTTTTTACCATAAAATACTCAAATGGGCAAATGTTTTTGGGATCTTTTTTCTCAAACATCTGTAGTCCTTCAATATATTCCACGAATGTTCTAAATCACAATGTGATACCACGCGATATGTCAGAATAAGACGTGTAGTTTGTCCTGATAAAATATTGATCCGTAACTTGTGATAATCTAAGAACGGGATTTTTGGAAAACGAAAATGTGTTTTAATCAAGAGATAATGTTACTGAAATCTTTCATCGCATCTTTGCAATAGTTTTTCTATTGTTTCGACTAATTTTTTTGGGAAGAGTATATCGTATATTGGATATTTAAGAAAATGATACATATTCAATGATGTATGATGGTTGTATGGAAAGGAACAAGTGGAACAGTAACCACAAGTGAATTAAGGATCTCTACCCCTATAACAATCAATACTCTCAATGCTATTACACATCAAAGTCAATTACATTGAATCAATTTATAAACTGGATCTTGCCATCTCTTTCTCACTTTATTTTTGTATCTATCTTTATGACAATATCCTAGTATACACCCACATCATTCAATTCCAACAGTAGTAGGTACAACATATATAGTAATAGTAACATTTCAACTTGTGTGTAATAGTATTAAACTTCTATATATAGGGTAAGATGTAGATCCTAGAGTATAATGTAGAAGCTCGAAACATTCTGTAATTTCTCAGCAAAGATTGCTATTTACTAGACAACATTGGTGAATGAAGGTATTTATCAGAATGTAGGTAGGCTGAGGATAGATTATCAATGTGGTTTTGTTTTCGAATAAAAATAAAACATTTTTGGGAAAAAGTAGAGAATTTTGACTCTTCTGACTGTTGATTTTTAGTTTCCACTTGTACCATATTTTTGTTTTAAATATAACCTTAAACAAGTGAAAACAAACAATTGACTGAGTTAATTGTTGAAATACCATGTAAAGACAGTGTTGATTACTCTATCATATTACACATACACCTATACATGCCACACATACATAACTGATAATTCTATATTAATACATACTATAAAATTTGCATCTAATGTGTGCCCTCGTGAGTAAACAGTGATGTTGACAAAAAAATGTTCCAAACAAAAGTTGTTTATTTTTTGATTAGGAACATTTTAGTATCTTTTCTTTTGTTCTATCTCTAACGGTTTACAAGATAGGTCCTATATTGACCTATATTGTTCATACAATTGACCTATATTGCTCATTTACGAACTCGACCTCACTTTTTACGTCCTGAGTGCGCTGTAATTTCAGCTTGATATCTTTTTTCGTTTTTAAGTTATCGTGTTCACAGACGGACGGACGGACAAACAACCGAAAATGGACTAAATAGGTGATTTTATGAACACCTATACCAAAATTTTGTTCGTTTGTTCGAAGCATCAATATTTTTAAGCGTTACAAACTTGGAACTAAAATTAATATACTATGTATATTTCATATAAACAGAGAAAATTTCTAAATTTTGATTCTAGGTACTACATCTTCCCTTATTATATATTATATAACTCTCGAAAATAGATGGAGGGATAGACTGTATCTTACAAGAAATGTGGACAATATACAAAGTATATCAGAAGCAGTTTTAGACTTTTGGAGATTTCTTAGATGAAGGTTAGTTTAAGTTAGATTTGGTGACTTTCCGGAGTTAAGAATTAGTATGAGTTTCTGCCACTAGGGTTTTTGCTCGGGAATTGTCTAGTAATTTCTCCCTAGTCAAGACGGGAAAAAAAAAACCAACGCCTCTTGAACTCGATTCCGGGTGCTAATTTAGGTTAAGTTATATTGGTTGTTCACGAGAGGCACACTTAGACTATAGGGCCCATAGCCTAGGTGATACCATGTATGTGTTTTACCACCTTTTCCACCTTTTGTTAGTTACAAGTGAAGTTAATAAGCTTGTTAAAAATGTACGTTGATTTTATACCTCTGTTTACTTTTTTGCAATGAGCACCTATTCAACGTATTGACTCTTGCTACTTTAATGTTAGACGTGATATATATCTTTTTTGAGACACCGGGTATTTCAAAAGGTGTTTCATACTTTCATAAAGTCAATCATAAAATATATATAAAGTGAATGAAAATACAACTACTGGTTATGTTTTAACTTTGTACGACAGTTCGACAGCTTTTATAACAAAAAATCCAGAACAATGGTTATGAAAGTTTTGATTGTTTAGGGTTCCGTTCTGTTGCAATTGCAAAATGGATTGTTTCTTGTAGCTATCTTTTTACTAAAAATGGCTTGTGATTGGTTGTGACGTCTTGATATTCGTTGGCGGTTGGGAGTCAATCATAATCCTGCTACATTCACATTTTTCGATTTGTTTCCAAATAAAATTATGGTATAATATATTGAAAACAAGTTGAGAAACAAACTATTTATCATCTTGCCTGTTATTTTATAATTTCTCCGTGCGGTAGCGTTACTAAAGCGATATGTTGATGTCACTGTACAAATGCATTGGAATTTGAAATGCACAAACTGAATATGAAAACCTTCGAATAGCTCCTGTTAGTCTGTCGACAACAATGTCTACCAAAAGTTTGAGTTATCTAAAATTGGTCACGAATTTTTTAAATTTTAAAGTAAGAATTACACGAATATGAAACCTATGAAATAGAAGTATGAACAGACCCATAAATACGTCATATCCTTAAGATGGGTCTGCCTTTTTCATTGACAGTAGTGGTGATATAAAGAAAATAGGATAGTCTTTCACTGTTCAAGCAAAATCAGCATACATTATTATTATTATTATTATTATAAATTGTGTAAGTAGCAAAGATACGTGGATATCAAATATTACTGTGTACATTGAACAGAGTATCATAAATGACACCGCATGTCTTGGAAGTGAATTTAAACAGTCAAAATAAGCCGAAAATTTTTCAGAAATTGTTCTATCCAATGTATCGATAACACCATAAAGATTCGTTAATTATCTTTAATATCTTTAATCTCGATAAAATTGATAAAATTAAAATTGAAAAGATATTTAATAACTTATTTTAAATAGTTTAATTATTCAAATAACTTTTTAAATAAATAACTAAATAACATATATATAAACCATAGATGTATATGTCCATACATAAAATTATATAAATTATAAAAAGTAGTGTGTCATTACCATAGAAACTCCTGAAATAAAACTCATGCATGGTGCTAATACATTTTTTGTATCGATTCTCTGTATGGTTTATTAGAAATTAGCAACCAATGTGAACGATTTTACCCAAAAAAGAGCTCTTATACAAAAAACACAAACAAAGAATTTCTCATAAACTGTACAGAAAATCGATATGCATTTTTTACAAAAGAAATTTAAGCTAGTGGTTAATTGATAAATAAAAGTTTATTTTCTCGGAATTAATTCAATTTTCACATTGGATCTCCTAAGGTATCTTAAGGATGTATGAGCATGGTAGTGGGAGCACAAATTTAAAAATAGATATTTTCAATTTTGATGATAAATTTATATTATTACTTGACGATATAAGACGAAAAGTAAGAATAAAATTTTTCGATATCTGGCTTAATTTTCAAAATATCGAAAATTGAAAATTTTGTTTAATTATTTAGCTTTCGATATTTCGAAAACCAAGACACATATCGAAAAATTTTATTCTTATTTTTCGTCTACATTCATGAAGTTATAACAAAATTCATCATCAAAGTTGAAAATAAGATAAAAATAATTTCAACCCTTAATCTACCCTGCTCTTACATCCCTAACCCTTATATGGACGGAGACACTTAGTTTTTTTCTTTTCTAATTCATTGATAATATGTTTACTTTCTATTAAAAAGTTTTTTTTAAATTTGTTTTCATTCATTCCAAATGAAAATTATCAAAAACTTCCAAAATATGTCGTTTTTTGAGATTCCTCCATAAGAGTCAATGTATTTTATATCGATTTTTAATGACTTTTTTCTTAAAAATTTGCACGGATACCTAAGCTGAAATTTTAACCACATATTCTTTGAGTAAAAGACTACCTACAAACAAATTTTGAGCCTTTAAATCAAACATTGTTTTCATGCTCATACATCCTTAAATACAAAATAATACCTTTTTATTTTTACAGTGTTGATTGTAGTTTTTTAAAGAAGGCTGAAATAAAATTTTGCCGTTCTTTATTTTCAACTTATTTAGACTTAACGAATCCATTTGCCACAGATGGGGCGTGACTTATGTTACACCTTGTATGGGTACCTATGTACGATTTGAATTGAAACGATCCGATTTTATCGGTCTTCGTTTTAATGGTAAGTTGAAGGATATTGAATATTATTGAAAATATTGTTATGGGTTCATGATAAAATTGTTTATTTAAGATGCGAATGATAGAGAATGTTAAAGTCAGTAAATTAGGTTTAAATAAGTTTTACTTTATAGATAAACTCGGTGTCAGCCGAGCTACCGTAGCAAATTGTTCTGCCACAGTCGTTTCCTTGACTGACACCGACTCCAAAATTGCAGAAATTATAACTACATTATATTATCGTAATAATTTGATTGAATTTTAAGTAGTCTACTATTTTTTATTTCATTTTACTTTAAAATATTTTGATTATTGTTTGTTATTCAGAAGAATACGTAATTATTTTTTTACTTCTTAGTGCATATTAACTTGTTTTTTATTTTTTTATTTTAAGTGAATCTGAAGTAACTAACTAATGTGTCACTAAAAAAATAATAATCGAAATCGATTGGCGTGATATTGGGTTATTCGTTAATTTGTCGTCCACATACTTCATGCAAATTTAAGTCTAAGTATATGGTTTTCTTATGGATGCCATTGTCGGAACTTGATCAAATTGAAATGGGACCACACAGGAACCACCAGTTTTAAAAAAAAATCATAAAAATTGGTTCATCCAGTCGAAAGTTCTGAGGTAAAAAACATTTACAAAAAAATATAGTCGAAGTGAGAGAACCTCCTTCTCTTTGTTTGAAGTCGGTTAAGAAAAAATTGAAAATAATTTTTATTTTGTTTATATAATAAACGATCTTTCAAAATGACAATTATTTTTATAGGCACACTTAAATTTTATGAATATTTGACAATGAGAATGGAAATTTTATAACTATTACATTTTACTTTGGCACATCATTTGTAGTATAAAAAAAACTTTTAACAAAAAGAAAACCGACTTCAAAAGAAAATCTTTGCCAAAACAAATTAAAATGCACTAAAAAGTAAAAAAATAACGATAATATAATGCAGTTAAAATTATTGTTTAATCTGGAGTCGGTGTCAGCCAAGGAAATAGCTCTGACAGAACAGTTTGCTACATTAGCTTGGCTGACACCGACTCCAAAAAAAAAACAATAATTTTAACTGCTCTATATTATCGTTATTTTTTACTTTTTAGTGCATTTTAATTTGTTTTGGAAAAGATTTTCTTTTGAGGTCGGTTTTCTTTTTGTTAAAAGTTTTTTTATTTCGTAATTTTTAGTGAATCTGAAGTACACTAACTAATTTTTCACTAAAAAAGAATCATCGAAATCGGTTGACGTGATATTGAGTTATTCGTCCTCTTGTCGTGCATAATGAATGCAAATTTAAGATTTTTATGGTTTTCTCATGGATGGCGTTGTCAGAACTAGACCAAAATGAAATGGGACCACACGGGAAGCACCAGCTTTCAAATAGATAAAGAATCATTAAAATCGGTTCACCCAGTCAAAAGTTCTGAGGTAACAAACATAAAAAAAAAAAAAATACAGTCGAATTGAGAACCTCCTTTTTTTGGTTTGAAGTCGGTTAAAAATGAAAATAATAATATTATGTAAAAAGCTCTTTCATAAATTTAATCTAATAATTTTTTCTCAATTTTTTTTTTTGTCGTTTATAATTCTTCTTCTTTACAGAATTCACTTCTTTCAAGATTATTATGATTTCTTTAATATTTTTGACATTTGTTATATATTATTTTAAAAAAAGAAAAAAAGTTCAATTCATGCATATTTAAATATACATCTGTAATTTAATCATTTATAATATTTTATTTACGTCATACAGATCAGGTGTTCAATTCGATTAATAATATGGGGTTGAGTCCGATATTTTTTAATAAAAGAAAGTATTTTTCATTATCCTCTTCGAGTTAACATAAGTAATTCTCTTTTTTTTTTTTTATCAATATTCAATTTATTTACTTTATAACTTTAACATAATATTTTTAGAATAGTGCGAGACGAATATACCTAGTTATATAGAATTTTTAATCGATTAAAAATATAAATTTTAAGATGATTGTAATCCTACAGTATTTAAAAAAAGTTTTGGTTTATTGCACGGTACATACTTATAAACCAAATACATGCTTTGTAGTCAAGTAATGAGTTATTTTTAGCTTTACAATACCACGCAACTACAAAAATATATAATATATTGGGTGCAAGTGTTGCTTATAAATTTTATAATATAGATATCGCTCTTCAATCATCAATACTCTAACTATAGTCGTATCTGTTCATCAAATGATGGATCTTCGATGAACTCATAATTAAATTAAAATTTTGGTTTTATATCTTCGACAACCTGATATTTTTATGGATATTACAATAAAGTACAAGATTGTCTAAATATTTTATATAGTATTTTATCACACTCTCTAGATTTTTTGATATAGAAATATCCAATTGAAAAGGATAACCGATATGATTCATCATTTTTTCAGCCAACTTTGAGCGATAAAATAATAATAAAAAGTCGGATGACCTAAGAATTTTTTATGATTTTTGAAAACTTTGTTAATCAAAAAATATATTTATAAGGAATAAAAATATTACGCAATGCATTTCAAATAGGTATACAAATACAAAATAAATAAAACTATTTGAAAATGGAAAGTTTAAAAGAAAAGAAAAAGAAAACAATAATAATAATAACAAGTTTTTTTCATTAGTTCTCCTTCTGAAAATGCCTTCTTGTTCTGTACAATTTAAATTGAATTAATCATATTTTACTTAATACGAACGGAAGAAAATGTATTTAAAATGAACACATACATAAAATGTAAGGACAAAAGAAAAAGGGCAGATAAAACGATAAATAAATAATATATAGTGTTTTTCAAGTAGCTTGAATAAAAATCTCCTACGTAAATGTCACATTTTTTTTACACATGGATAGGATAATGCCGCTAAGAAATAAATTGACTTCTCAATTTTTTACTAATTTAACGTTTTTATTTCATAATTGACAATTTGTTTAGTTTTTGCGGATAATGTTCCCATGGAAAGTAGTAGGAAAGTTTAGCCTTAATAATGAAACATAAAGAGCTTTTCATCTTAATCAACAGGTTGGAACATTTTAATTTTGTTTTAAAAGGCATTTTATTTTAGATTTATACAACCTAAAAGTGAGTGAAAATACTTAAAAAGGCTACTTTTTGTGAAAAGTTTATAATCCCGTACTTCTTATGTTGTACATTCGATTTCTGGTTAACCTTCACTTATTTAGTCAATGTCCCGGATAGGCATCTCAAATATCTGATATATTCCCATGAATATTTGGAATAATTCGCAAGAAACGAGATAATTATATAATTATAAAGTTATTCGAACTGCGATACATAATAACAGCCTAGAATAATTTCGAGAAAGTGTGTTTTTTAGAACATTTTTCGATGTTCAAATGAAATTAAGAAGTTTCCGTCGTACCAAAAACTTGACGTTAGGTGAATAATTCTACAAGAAGTTATCATTATGGCTTCCTAATGGTAATTATCCAAATTTTAAATATTTTCTACCAAAAAATTTTATGACGTTTTTCCGAAAATTAAACGGATAATTCATTCTTTAAACACATTTTTGCGACATAAACGGCGGAGAACATTTTGGTCTACGTTATAAATCCACAAAGTCATGTTTTGAAATAAATATTTAAAGCTACAAGATTTATTCTGAAAAAATGACAGTTGGGGAAAGATTCAGGAAAAACTGTTTTTAGGACCTTTTATCCACCACTTTGCCGAAATTTGCCTGATCGTCTATGGAATAATATTAACTTAAAAAAATCTAAGATAAAAAGTAAGACAACCATTTAACTTAAATGTAGCTGAATAGTAGTGATACAGATCCGAATTTGCTCCCTCAAAACTTGTTGACAGAAACCTCAGACTTCAAAAAAACTCGATCTAAAAAATTTCCATAATGTTAAACCTCATGATTTGAGTGCTCTAAAATGATCTTCTTTTGTATCTCTACGAATTTTTTAAAGTTTTTTAATTTGTCTTTTCACATTTGATGAAGCTAAATTACTATTTCAACCATAGTTTATTAGAAAATTGCGAGCTTAAGCTGCTCAAACTTGATTATTTTGATTTTGAAACCTTGCACAACAGTGAAAACGCGTTCTTTTTACGTCGAGTCCTCCCTTTTAAAAAACCCTGAATTGTCAGTTGTCACGTTGTCTTTGCTTTTTCAATGTCAAATAATACATATTACCAAGCAAATGGACAAATATACAAATATTGCGTTAATTTCGGGACAACTTTTATAAAATGCACAAAATTGTATAAAAGTGAGTACATAGCTTAACAATTTGTTCAACATATTATTACAAAGTTGATCTTTTACGATCTACCCTTGAACTTTTTTTTATAAAACATTAAATATTAATACACGATAATAAAGAAACTATATAATAAAGTTCATTTTTTATGAAATATACTATAAAAGTAAATGTATAAAATATTTATGTTTAAAATACAATGTTGCAAATTATTGAAATAAAAAAGCTGAATAGAAATAAAGTTGCAAATTGTGTATTGAATGCAAATTTTATTACACTCTGTGTGTAGGAAGGTATTAAAAAATGAATGTTCTTTTTTTTTTTATACTTTCATTTCATTATGCTTTTTAAATTGATAAAATGTTGCAAATTATTAAACAACTCTGTAGAAAATATATTAAATGATAATTGATAAAACAATTGACAGTTCTATATACAGGTTGTATTCATTAATATTGCGAAAAATTTAAGGTGAATTTCTTTGCCCAACAAGTAAAATTAAAAAATTTTTAAAAGCCTGGGAAATTTTTCGGTTTCGTAGCCCTAAACTCATACTTGAAACATATCTTATAACACTATCCATTAAATTACGTTTTTCCTTAGAGCCTTCTCCAAAATGAACCGATTTTGAGAATCAACGCCTATTTTTTAGTTGTTCCGGGTACGAAATCCTAAACTCGCTCTTAAAACATAGCTAAGACAAGTGAAAACAAACAATTGATTGAGTTAATTGTTGAAATACCATGTATAGACAGTGTTGATTACTCTGTCACATTACACATATATACATGTCACACATATATAACTGATATAGCCATAACTTACATACTATAAAATTTGCGAATAATTTGCGCTCTCACAAAATGGGTCCTACGGACCTAAGACCTAATTGACCTATGTTGCTCATTTACGAACTTGACCTCACTTTTTACGTCCTCAGCACGCTATAAAAATTTCAGCTTGATATCTCTTTTCGTTTTGAGTAATCGTGATGACAGGCGGACAGACGACAGACAGACGGAAATGGACTAATTAGGTGATTTTATAAACACCTATACCAAAATTTTGTTCATAGCATCAATATTTTTAAGCGTTACAAACTTGGGACTAAACTTAGTATACCTATTTCATATACATGGTATACAAATTTTACGTAATCATTTTATTTACTTTTTTTGTTCAAATATGTATCATTTATCACCTCGAAAATGTTTGACCGAATAATTTTTATCTTATTTGCCCGAATAATTTTTTATATAAACTCTATATATTTATCATACTGATTTTAATTATATAAAAAAATATGATTTAACATATATATATTATTTAACAAAAGCGATTTAATAATATGCTTCAATTTGATTTAATTTTCTTTAAAAACTTCATTAAGAATTTTCAATCAATTTTACTTTTATTGTTCGCAAAGCTATAAATATGATGTATTTATTGTATAGGTATTTCTTTTATCACTGCAAATTCATCTTATTCAACAAATATTAACTGTCGATAATTCTGTTGCTATTGAAATACCGTTCATTGTTATTAAATCGTTTATTATCTTTTTCGTTAATAATTTAAACAAAAATTTATCACGGGAATATTTGTTCGATACTTTTATATTTTCAGATAATGGAAAACAATGTTTTGAAGGAAGGAAGAAAGTGGAAAGACAACTATTGTATTCCCAAGATGCACTTACAGCCGATTTACATATGTTTGTAAAATTTTAGCTCAATCAGAAACCGGGAAGTGGATCAAATTTAATTTGTAAGATTTAATCACAAAAAACAGAAAGGTGAAATTAAATAAAAGCTATATAAAATTTTTTTTTGCTTAAAATTTTATACGTTTTCAGATAGCGGAACAGAAAAATTTCTGACCCAGGTTTACTAAATTTCAAACTCAAATTTTTACTATTTAGGTCAAAATTGACTTCTCGAAAAACCATTTCTCATCAACAACTTTCTAAAACTTTGTTTAATTTCCGAAAGCAATTGATTGTTCTTTACTTCGGAGAGAACTGACTTATTTCCTTTATAATCGGAAGGAAAAGAAGTCTTTTTGCTTGATTGATATAATGAACCCAAATTTCTTAAGATTTTTTGTTTTAGCATGAATCATTTACCTGCAATAATAAATGGTAAGAGCTTAATAAAATTATGTTTTTTTTTAAACATCCCAAAAATATACCTCAGTTGTGTGGTGATAATATTAAATAAAACAATTAAGGAAACCCCCGACATAAAATTAGGTCTCATCGATTCGTTTGTGACACTCATTTTGTTTTGAATTGGTTCTTAGCTATGTTTCAAGAAAATCTACTAAGCCGTTTGAAGATCATCGCATCTTTTCTAGTTATTTCGGGTACGTAACCCTTAACTCGCACATGTAAAAGAATAGGTAAGAATACTTTCGAAAAAATTATCATTTCAACCGTTCATCTTTTTTTTTTTAGAGCTACGATGCCACAGACAGACACACAGATACACGGATACATTAAACTTATAACACTCCAATTTTTAGTCGGGGGTTAAAATTAGTTCTCTTTGCACTTTTTCCATTGTTTATATTCAAAATATTATTTTCCATTTTCTCAAAATAAAGAAGGCACTCCAAAGCCTACTTGACATATTAAATTGAGCGGGCTCGACTACAACAAATAGTCATGTATGAGTGACTCATAAGAAAAATTATTTTCTACTTTTTAGTACAATAAAAGCTTGTCTCTAAAAAAAGTATTTTTTTGTAAATAGGTACTTTTATTCTCCAATAAAATGACCTTATAATTATTAAATACTAAATAAGCTATTTCCAATAAACCCACGATCGTAAATTTTTTAGATTTAAATTTTTCTATGAAAATATGATAGTAACATAATCTTGATGCTCTTGACTTGGCTAAAAGTTTGACTTAAAATCTGTGTTTACTGAATTCACAATATACAAATTGTTATAAAAACAATCAATCCATTTTTGAATTGAAGGGCTTGATATAAAAAATTTTACCGTAATAATGAAATCCAATAATTATTGTCACTCTTTGTTTCTGAAGAATATATTATTGAAAAAGTCACCACTAATATTAATAAAACTTTTAAGTTCATTTTAACACACTTTTACCTACATAACATTTCAATTTAAAAAAAAAATCACATATTGTTTTATTTAACACCTTAACTTCACTAAAAACTGTTTAAATTTTATTCTACGATTACGTGATTCATTGATGCAAAAACTTCCAAAAAAAAAAATGTTTATCGGTCGTGAACTAAAATTATAATGTTTGAATTATTAGTAAATTAGAACACAAAATGAACCAAAAAAATTAACTATTTTTTAGTTTATTTTGAGTTTATAATTTTTAATGTTTTGTTTTGTTTATAAACAACAAAATGCAAAATTAAACAATTGCAAAATTCATTATTTAAATTATGCAATACTTGGAAATGTTAAACTTAAGTAGGTTAATAAAATTTTATAACCTCCATATAAAAAGCGAGGCATATTTTGATCTAGGCGGTATTTTGTCACTCGAAGCTCTTAGGTAATTTTTTAACCGGCAGAAAGATATACGCTCGATTAATATTGGAAAATATATGTTGTTCTCGACTAACTGAAAATTGTATTTAACAAACATATTAAATACGAATCAAAAAATGCCTCACTCTATAGAAATGCAGTCTGTCGCATTTACGATGAAGACATCGTCATATTTTCGTTATTTGAATATCGATTTAAAATTTTGGATAGTCATGCACGGTGATTGGCCACAGTTTTTAAAATAATTAACCGAAATAAAAACTTTATACTCAGCCTACTACAAATAGACAAATAGAGACCGATTCGAAAAAAATTATTATAAAATGTTCCTTAGAAGTTAGTTTTTTCTACATTCAAAATTATTACAAGTTTATTGAAATATTTGAATATATAGCACTATTAAATTATCAATTTGTCCAGTTTTTACATTCCATACCATACTAGTTATAAAAGTTTATTTTTAAATTTTATATCTAGTGTGCTATGGAATGTAAAAACTGGACAAACTGATAATTTAAAAGTGTTATATATTCGAATATTTCAATAAACTTCTAATAAGTAGACTTTCGATCAGAATTAAAGCTGCGAATTATGTCATGGAAATCGGTATATGGGTATAAAAAAATATACTTTTTCTAATAATTTTTTTGGGTATATCTAACCATCTCTGACGTTAAGCAAAATTTTAAGAATCGGTCCTATTTGTCAAATTATTGTAGGCTGAGTTTAAAATTCAGATTTTGGTTAAGTATTCTATTTGAATCATTTGTTTGTAAAGCTTTTATTTACCTTGCCTCTACATGATGAAATAAAAATTTGGCTTAGCTTCGGAATTTTCGAACCAGTTTTGACTCACATCATTCAATTTAACGTGAATAAATTTCACAATCCGTTACAAAATATAATAATAGTGGGAGCGATGTGAAAAAAAATTATTTTATTTATTTGGAGTTTTTATTTATCACAGTAGTCGAGAAAATAAAGTTTAATGAAGTAAAATAATCACAGGCATGTCGATTTTTCCCTCTCTATGAGTTTCTAATGTTGAAGAAGTTTTTCTCTGTATAAAATGCAAGTAATTTCAGCCATGAATCAACAATACTGAAAATCTACATATGGAAGTTGTGTGGCGCTCTCATCACTTTTTTTCTACTCTTTTGTTAATTTTAATGTCATAAAATAATTTCATCTTCTCAGATTAAGATAAATTTTGATGACATATTCAATAATATTTTATGCTCAGCATCCAACACTAAAAGGGTGTTTCTATGCTAAAGAAAAAAAATTCTTTAAAAATATATTTTTATTTTATTTTTCAATATATTTATTATTATAAATTCTTTTATATACTTTTATTAAAAAAATGTAAATATAAATAAAAAAAAAAATTCCGTATTTCCTCTTCCGTTTTAAAGACGCACTTTATAAAAAAAAAAATAATAATAAAATATCCGGAAAATATTTAAATGTAAATAAAACGCATTAGAAAAATAAATTTACTTTTAGAATTCGAAGAAATTTGTTCTGAACTTGAATATTTCCGTATTTTGTTAACCTTCAAAATGTATAAAAGCTTTATGGAGATATAACCTTGAATGGTTAATGAAACCTTATATAATGTTAATCTTACTTGTTGATTATGAATATTTGTTTTCGCATTAAAATCCTTGTAAATTAAAGAGCAAGATATTAGAAAGAGGATTCGTTAGTCGGAAAGAACCAGTATCAAATCCTCGAATTCATCAAATTAAGTGAAATTTTTGTAATGTCTGTGCTCGATTTTCTATTTGATGTATTTTCCTGAGGTTTCTATTTGATGTATTTCTTAGTTTGCCCGTTTTGTCCAGGGAAGGTGGTCAAAAAATTTACTCTCCAAATTCTGATCCAAGATAAACTTCTCCCATAATCATCTTTTTTTACGTTTGTATATCAGAACTTATAGTAACAGATACTTGGAGATATCCACATCTATAATTCTAGTTCCTGAGAGTATAAATGTGAATTTTCCGAGATTACTTAAAAATATCGATGGATATGCATTGAAAAATGAATACAATTTTGACTGATTCAATCGGTTCAAAACTGATTGAATTTTCCCTGCTTGGAGTTTATGAAAATTTCGTTTTTTAATGATTTTATTCATTTTTCCCTATTTTGCGGATGAAACATTTTGACCTATCAAACTCAAGAAGCATTTGCAAATTTCCAAACAAACTTTGATCTAAAAATCGCGAATAATTTTGACTCAACGATTTGCTCTAGAGGTTTAAGAATTCTAGAATTAAGTTGTGTTTATGACCTGAACCAATGACCTAATGATTTAAGTGAATTTGTTTTTTTAAATTTATATTTTGCTTAGTGTTCGAAGTGTTTTAATTCATTAAAGTTGCAAGTTTCCAGTAGATTTTTTGATATGACTCAGCATTTTTGGAGAAATTTATATACGCTATAAAATGAACCAAATGCTTCAAAAAGTAAGCTAATCAAATTAAAATTTTTCGAAGAATAATTCTCCAGTAAACTCGAAAGCGTTTTAATACCTCATTTTTCTTTAGTGCGTGTAATCCGAGTTTGTCCAATCCCAGGAGGTGAGAAACAATTTGAAGAGGGTTTGCAGTTTTTTTTACAAATTACAAAAAAAAATTATGCATCAAATAAAAGTTCTAGCTGAAGTAATTGTGCACATTTTTGTTTTTTTCGACTTTCCAGTTTCAAAATTCACCAAAATTTGCCCTTTGAAATCAAATGAAAAAGAATCCATCTTGTTAACCGTTAGAAATGTAACAAAAGTTTGAATATAAAAATTATTTCTTATAAAAAAATTAAACAACTTTTGCTTGAAACATTTTTTCTTACACATCACTGGACAAAACTTGGGTGCCCATTTTCTCCAAAACCTTAAATAATAGGGAGTTGTATAGTTGTGGCTCCAACTGGTGGTCTTGTAAAACTTTATCGAAAAACGAAAAGAAAAGAAAATACTTTCAAAAATTTCAAAATTAAAAAAAAAAAATAAAAATTTTTCGTAGAATTGCTAGTCAGCAAGCTCGAAATCATTTTAATACCTTCATTTGGTCCTAAGTGCGGTTAATCTGAGTCTGCTCAATCCCAGGAGGTGTGCATAACTTTTGGGAGCCAAATAGCTGTGAAATTTTTCTCTTCTTTCAGTTTTTTATTTGTAGCTAGAAAACGTCGAAATGACTTGTACTTCTGCGTCGAATGACTATCTAAAACTTCTCAAACAAACCTTTTGATTGATTAATTAGGAAACTAAATTTCGAAGCAAATCTAAAGCAAATTTTCCAATAAATTTCTAGTTTTAAAAGAAAGTTAAAATACTTTTTTTTGTATGACTTTTCTCATTATATGACTTAATTATACAGTTAAACAATAAATTCATTCACTAAATAGAGACCTATATATTGTATAACTATGAAAACAATTATTTTGGAAATGAACAATTCATTCCATGTATAATAAATAATATCATCTATCATCATCATACATAGAATATAATTGGATTGAATAGCAGGCAGGCAGGCTTGATATTTCTCTATCTTAATATAATTAGAAACAAGTTCGAAATCCTACTATTGTTGTCTAGTTACCTATATATATACAGATTAACATTAAACAATAGAGGAAATCCTACTTTAATGTCCATTGGGGCATTTTGTTCCATTCAATATTAATATCAAACGGCAAACAATTCTAGTATTCATAATTTATTGTTACTGTTTTACGCTGTTTGGATCGTTGATCCATACGTTCATTGTTTGTAAATGCACAAACAATTTATAGAATCGATTGTAACAATAATAATGTATTACAAAATACCAAAATAAAATTTTTAGGATTTTGATCATATTGTAGAAGAAAAAAATTCGATTTTTTTGATAACAGGAAAATTTGATCCGTTCTTATTGGAATTTTTTTTGAAACCCATTAATTTTGGGTCATTCTTTTCCGCTTTTGTGCCAGTTTTTCGCTAGCTATCACTTATGTGCTTAATTCCGGGACCTAGGCTCCACATACTTGCAACCTGTTAAAGATAGGTTAATTTTGATAAAATTGAAAATTATGACCCAAATTTAGTAGCATTACATACTTGGTTTATCAAAATTGGATATAATTTGGATGTGATAGAGCAAAATAAAATTTTTAGGATTCTGATGACGCCATAAAGTTAAAAATTCGATTTATTTCTTAACACGGGCAAATTTGATCCGAATTTATTGGAATTTTTTTTGAAAACCATCTAATTTTGGGTCATTCTTTTCAGCTGTGATGTCAGTTTATCGCTAGCTATCACTTTTGAGCTTAAGTCCGGAAGCTGGTCTCCAAATTCTCGAAACATATTACAGCTAGGTTAATTTTGATAACAAATTTGAAAAGTATGACCCAAATTTAGCAGTATGACATACTTGGTTTATCAAAATTGGATAATATTTGGATGTGATAGAGCAAAATAAAAATTTTAGGATTCTGATGACGTCATAAAGTAAAAAAATTCGATTTTTTTGATTTCTTGCAAATTTGATCCAATCTCATTGGAATTTCTTTTGAAACACACTAACTTTGGGTCATTCTTTTCAGCTGTTATATCGCTAGCTATCACTTATGTTCTTAATTCCAGGGCCGGGGCTCCTCATTCTTGAAACCTAATAGAGCTAGGTTAATTTTGATAACAAAATTAACCGAACTTGAAAAGTATTATCCAGATTATGTTAATAATAACTACAATTTTGTTTGTATTACTCTGTATTATTTATTTTATTTATTATCAACAAAATTTTGATTTTGGAGATTAATTTGCAAAATAGGAGCATCGTTACTTTTGTAACAAATGATTTACTGGTTTACAGGCTGAATACGTTCTTTGATATACATTTAAGCGAGGGAGAGATTTCAAAGAAGGTTAGGGTCATTGCGTGTAGTGTTTGTTTTTTAGTAAATAAATATTATAATAATGGCGTCGTATCAATCAAATTAAAATAAATTTTCTAGATTCAGAAGGAAAACACATACCTAGACTTGGTCTAATTCTATTATGAAAATAATAGATAGATGCAGTATATGAAATAGGTATATAATAATACATGAAATGGATAGCTATTATATGCTTCAGTATACGGGAAACATAAACGAGAGAAAATAGCAAGCACGCTTCTATCATAGTTTCAGCTTAAATCTATATAAATTGTATTATCAAATCCTCTGAAAGTATAAATATTATACCTACAGATACGTAAAGAATCCTTCTACACATTTGAATTTGCTGAGTAATAAATAATTTTACAATTTCATACGCAGGGTAAAATGTAATACCTAAAGTACAATGTATCTTGATTCTTCAATTATTCTTTAAATTCTCGACAAATATTGCTATTTACTAGACAAAAATTTAATTAAATGCAAGGTATGACACGTTAGCTGAAGAATCAATGCTTATTTGTTAAGAATTTAAGTTGTTATACCATATACCAGTTTTAAACATAACATTGAATTTTGATAAGGTAAAGTTTAAAAAATGCAAATTGATGTACCTTAGATCGAACAACATAATGTACCATTGTTATACGGCAATATGTATGCATTGAATTTTCAATTATATTCTTCCTATTTTATGATTTTTCAAGTATAGGTGATCGACATAGTGGATGCCTGTAATAGAAACGTGTAAAGTTCTCAATGTTTCAATCACATGCATTTTAAGATTCTGTTTCTTGAAATGTTGAGTGACTGCAATGACCCTTAGTACAATTGGGTGTATTCCATGGTACACTATGATATTGAATCACATTTCATGTTCACAACATCATGTTAAATTCTCGAAAACAAATACATAGTGTGGAAGAATAATAATTCTATAACCAAACACAATTCTCATTGTGATACTTTAAAAAATGGCTTTAAAAAGCACATAAATGTAAATTTTGATTCTAGGTTCGACACCTTCCCCTATGTATTAAATTTTCTATTCGGTAGCATATTTTTAATAAATACAAAAAATTTATTTTTAAAAAACTATTAAATTATTACAATACGTTTTTAAATCAAAAACTCATTTGATGTGGATACAGACGAATAAATTGTTATTTTCAATTATTTTGACTGGGTTGTAATGGGAATTTCTAATAGAGATAAACAAAAACAGGGTGGGTGACATATGCTGTTTTTTTGACATTTGCTTGAAACTCGAAACTCGGAATGACATATTTCAAACAAAAAATGTAACGTAAATTTTATGTATGGTAGACGGTTTCTGTTATTAAAAACTAGGGTTTGTCATAATAACGTTACCAAAGAGTAGAAAACGTCCTACAAACGTGTGAAACCAGAATGCACACTGTTTGTAGACGGAAAAAGTCATGGCAGATTGATATAAAATTAAAAAAAAATTTCAAATTTCAAAACTAACCTGTCAGTACTCTTATCTACTGCCTTTTCGTATTCACGTTTTAAGGATGCTTCTTACCTTTTGGAAACATTTTTATGTAGTCATCAAGTCTTTAATTTTTATGAACTTGTAACTTGTAGTCTGCCACGCATTTCTTCCAAAGAAAATTAAGTCCGTACCCAAAACAACTAAAAAGTAGGCGGTAATCTTGAAAACCGGTTCAGTTTCAGGAAAAAGGTAATTTAATGCAAAGTATTCTAAGATATGTTTCAAGTTCGATTTCAGGGTTTCATATACAAGAAAAGTGTGTCGGGGGTTTTTTAAATTTTGTGATACACTTGTATGTGATTATTTCTTAGATCATCATTACAAAACAACATCTCTTCAAATCTTTTATGTTGCTTCCAAGATATCCGTCCCCCACTGTCCAATACAAATAATAAAGAAATTTTACGAGCATATACAAAGGTAGTTACTAACTGAAATCTATAAATATCTTTTTATGATAATAATGTAAAACCTTTATTAAGAAATATATAATTATATTAAACATTACTCTACGTTTAGTGTAAAAGGGGATAAGTTATTACAACAAAAGGTTTATAATATACTAGAGTGATACCCATCCGCTTCGCTCGGTTTAAACCTTCGCTTATTCCCTTTCTATAACACTCGATATAATGATAAGGATTGTTTTACACAGGTAAAATATATGTATGGTTTTCTATTTTTTAAATGTATAATAGTAATTATTCATTGAGTATATCAGAGATGATGGCCGTGAAATATTTTATATTAACTCTTTTTACAGAAATCTGTAATTTATGGTATTGTCAAATGACTACTTTTACTGAAATCGGTAATTTATGGTAATGTCAAATTAAATTAATTTAAATTTTTTTTAAATTAATATATCTTTATAAATTATATCTCATATGTTATTCTGATATATCAGTTATATTGCTGTACAGTTTCATTAAAAACCATTCGCTAGTTTTAGCGTGAAAGCGTAACAAACAAACAAACAAACAAACAAACATGCTTACTTTCGCATTTATAATATATAGAGATATTTACACTTAATAAGGGTTCAAGAAGATAGCAGGAATACATAACACTCCTTTTGTTTATAATTTAAATTAAAGAAGACACGTCCTTTCAACATTTATATCATATCAGAGACTATATTATATATCTTTACTTTAAGGATATTAGAGGAAATTGAAAATTATAGTTTACCAGAATATGTGAAAGATGTTTATTTAATAATTTAAAGTCCATTTATGGTTTTGACATTATATTTATTTATAAATGTAAGTAAAGAGTAGTCTATGTGTGTGTATGTATATCCAAATGTTATGCTTTGTAATTTTCATCTAATGGTGATGGTTTTCGTTGTATATAAGTATATATTTGAAATATGATTTTTATACAATGTATATATGAAATATATCAAGGTATACTAAGTTAAGTTCCAAGTTTGTAACTAGAGCTTACAAATATTAATGATACGAACAAAATTTTGGTATAAGTTTTCATAAAATCATTTAATTAGTCCATTTTCGGTTGACTGTCCGTCTCTCTGTCAACACAATAACTAAAAAACGAAAAAAGATATAAAGCTATAATTTTAAAATCCTGTATATAAGGTAATTTTGACCCAAGAAATACAAAAATCGTGTGTATGTATTGATTGAATGCATAGTTTGTGAGAAAATCGCTCTTTTTGTCCAATTTTGGATTATATCTCAAAAGCCACGCATTCAATCATTAAATAAACCCGATATTTGGATTATTTGGGTCAAAATTATCTTATAAAATTAATTTTATCGATATCGAAGGCAAAAAAATTTTTCGATTTTTTGCAATTTTTTTAAGAGATACCCCTTAGAAAAAGTCAAAAAATTCGGGAAAAAATTTTTGTTTCCGATTTCGATAAAACTTTGTATATAAGGTAATTTTGACAAAAAATACAAAAATCGGGTGTATGTTTCCATTGGAAGCATAGTTTCGGAAAAAATTGCTCTTATTGCCCAATTTTGGATTATATCTCAAAAGCCACGCGTCCAATCATTAAATAAACCCGATTTTTGGATTATTTGGGTCAAAATTATCTTATATAATGAATTTCATCGATATCGAAAGCAAAGATTCGATTTTTTGCAATATTTTTTAAGGGGTACGTACCCCTTAGAAAAAATCGCCAAATATGGGAAAACAAATTTTGTTTCCGATTTCGATAAAACTCTGTATATATAGTAATTTTGACCCAAAAAATTCAAAAATCGGGAGTATGTATCGATTGGATGTATAGTTTCTGAGAAAATCGCTCTTTTTTCCAATTTTGGATTATATCACAAAAGCCATGCAGCCAATCATTATATAAACCAGTTTTTGGGTCAAAATTATCAATTTTTAAAAGTTATTAAAAGTATCATGTATGAGGGATTTTCAGTTATAAAGTACACAAAAGAAAAGTATTTGACAACAAACTAAAATCGTATGTATTTGCCCATTATTATATAAAACTGGTTTTATATAGAACAAACCTTTATATACAACAAATTACAATATTCCACCTGTCGTAAAATAACATCTAAGTTTAACAATTGACTTTACGTAACACCTGGGATTTATAACAAAATTTTTGATTATTTATGTATCTATCTTTCAAAAGAGATTTAAATTAAGTTTCCTAAAAGCTTTTAATGGATTTTCTTTTACTAAACTAGCTCCTTACAAAAAAGTTTTGATTTATTTAAAATTTTCGAAAAAGAACAACAACATTAAAACATTCCATTTGGAAAATTTTTAAATATAAAAAAATATAAATGAAAATTGAAATTGGCTTGTTGAATAAAAAAATAGTTATCAATTTTTATATTATATTCCAATTCTAAATCATAAATAATATTGAACTTCGCCAAGAAAACTTTTAAAACTATGCATAATTAAATATAAGTTAAGTAAAATGAATAAAATATGCAAAAGAATTCATAGATTACAAACGTTATTGAGGCACAGTGTGCTATGTTTGTGACGTAGTATATGTTGGATATTAATTGATGTTCTCATAGACACAGAGTTACTGAAATACTCCATCGATTTTATTTTAGCTAATTTATTTTTAATTCGGTATTATGATAGTAAATTGGAATAAAATTGAATAACTGAAAAAATTTTTTTATTACAAAGTCCAAGTGTTTCTGGTATAAAACTTACCGTTTATTGTAACTCCACCTGGAGAATAATTAACTAAATTGCAAATTTTAACTGAATGCATAAGCCCCATACTGTCAGATGCAAACATCCTGCCATTTTTTCCACATATTCAGTTGTAAATAACTTCCTGAAATATATACTGCATGCATAAAAAATGGTCATAAAATACGTAAATAGCGAAAAGTTCGATTTGCATAAATTCGAAACTTGGGTCCCAATTATAACTTCATTATTATCCAACTTTTATCAATCCTTAAATGAGCAGACGAAAATAATTATGGAGTTTTCGCTTCAATATGGGCTCACGATCTATTGGTAATAGTTTGAACCATAAGCGATACTCTTTAAACATACCTGAATCGTCCTGTACATAAAAAGAACAATATTATTCTATGTTCTATGTTAAAATATTGTTTGGTTTTGTGAAAGAGACAGAAGTTATTAATAATGAATAAACGCCATTTGTGGTATTATGTCTATACAAATAATACCTACTAAAAACCAACTTTCTCTTGTAATAATAATTGTTGGAACTTCAACAGATGAAAATCTAGAAACAAACACCTATACCACAGATAAAATAGAATTCCCATACCATATACCCAAGAAGGTAAAATTACAATTTATAACGCGAAGGTTAATCCTACAAGAAAATTTATATGAGCATTTCTATCTTTCTTCGCATACATTTAATTGAAATTGTTTTAGCATTTGAAAATAGCCAAACGAAAAACAATTAGTAATATTAATTAGTTAATTCTCGATTAATGTCGAGTACGCCAAAATTAAAGAATTATAAAATTTTCTTCAAAATAATTTGATTTTTCTGAAGGGAAATATTATCGGAAATAAGAAGCCATTTATAAAATACATCACACAGAATTTCATCTTTTGAAACACTTCTTCCGTCGTCAAGACTAGCCTACATTTTCTTCAACTCCCCTCGCAAATATAACGTCTCTTTCTATCCTATAAGAAATTTCGACAGCGCTGGCTAAGGAAAAAAAAAATCCAAGTATCACCTAATTTAGACCCTTAATTCCATCCATTAATCCATTTTTCCGTTAAAAAGTTCTTTACACGAAAAATACACCTAAAAATAAAACGAATTTTTTATAAATATTTTGTTTCTAAGAACATTTTTAACCATCCATGAAACTAAACTTATTATAAGTCTATATTATACAAGACGCAAACTTAATGTAAAGAGGAAGTTAAAATATAATCCGTAAATCACTTTCATATTTTTATTAGGTACTGCGAAGTCAAATACAAATTTTAACAGAATGGTTTACAAAAACTGGCACCTCGCTTTTTTGCCTTTTTCAAAAGTTTCTAGTTATAAAGGACGCAGTGAAAAGTCAGATGTTATCGGAACAATTTTTGGGCCTATGTGTAGAAAAACTTTGCAAACTCCTAGAAATACAAAAAGACATACGTATATATCACAGCAGCTATTTATCAGCCAAAACTGACAAAGCTACAAGGACTTCACAATATACAATACATACGAAGCGAACTACTTACAATGTATATACTCGCCAATAGATGTCTGAAAGAGTGATATTTTTGCAGTTGATGTTTCAATTTTTCCTGAAAACACGCATAAAACTACATATTCTAAAAATGAAACCTAGTTAGTTCGATTTCTGGTCCCCGAAACCCCCTACCTACTAAATTTCATAAAAATCGTTCGAGCCATTTCCGAAATTGTGATATATACATGAATTGCTCGTTTAAATACATAAGATTATTTCATAATAAAAATGGTTTTGAAGCTGCACACAAAAATCAAAAGAATTTTATTTTTGGAATTTAAATTTTGTCTGTCTTTACCCCTATTCTTGAACAGTGCAGTATTTTGAAGTCGACAATTGAAATTCCTGGAAAAACTTTATGGACCACTATGTATTAATGTAACAGAAAATAAATTTATATTAATCATAAGTTATATAAACTTAAATCCTGTATACTTATTTTATACAAATTATCCAAGTTTTCCAAGTGGATTTAATATAATTTCTTCGTATATATTTTCAAATTATAAATTTAAAATTTAACTATAAACAAAACATATATATCTTCGTCTATCGAACGATGAGTTGAATTATGTTTATAATTTTACTTGTAGAAAAAATTTTGTACTTATTTCTTGTTCTGCCTTATAATACATTATATAGTTGCAGTGATTATTTTTTCATAATTTTCATAAAACTGACAGCAGTTAGATATTTTTTCAATTAAGTTGGCACCATGTAGAAAAGTTTTTTATTATTTGTTTTATTATAAAAAGTTATCCTTGTAGAACGCAATATGAATAAATCTGATATCATTTTATTAGAATCGTATACGAGTTTTGGCGAAAAATGTTAATTTTTAACTTCCCGCTAAGAAAATAGGGAAGTTATTGTTTTCACCCCGTTTTGCCAAAATCGAGTTTTCATCAGATCTCGACGTTTTAACGTGTCAGGAAGCTTCCCTGACTACTTCCGCGAGGGTGTCTGTATGGCTGTATGTATGTATGAGTGAGTGTGTGTGTGTGTGTGTGTGTGTGTGTGTGTGGATGTATGTAAACCTCTCATAACTTTTGAACGGCTTGTTCGATATGATCGCGGTTGATGCCATTCGAAAGGGCTTGACCAAACTTAGATTTTGAGGTCTATTTGGACCGATTCGAACCGATAGATTTTGAGATTTTTTTTTTAAGTGGTTTTTTTTTTAATAACTTTTAAACGGCTGTATCGATCAATTCCAAAAACTAATCAGCTCTCAACATCAAAAACCACGTCGATCACCACCAGTCCGGTCAAAATCGGTTGATTCGTTCGTGAGTTATCGTTGACGAAAGAAAACCCAAAAAAGCGTTTTTTCGGAATAACCTCAAAATTTTTTGTTCTATCAATTGAAACTTAAAGATTCTTCATGAAGCTTCAAAAACTGCGTCGAATGTCACCAACCACGTGAAAATCGGTTTATTCATTCTAAAGTTATCGCGATTTGAAAATTTAAAAAATAGTGTTTTATCAAACACTAAGATCACATCTAATTACAATAAAATGCGAGTGGATATAACATCAGAATAGATAAAATTTTTTACACGTTATGAGTCAATACTTAGCGGGAAGTTACAGGGATGACCTGCAGGGTCAACCGTTTTCCAAATTTTTTTTTACAATATCGATAATTAATATTTATTGAGAAAAGTTGTTTCTAATTGAAAACTATCGACGGAATTGTGTCGTTTTTTTTTTTTTTTTTAATTTCAATAGCTCTGTTTCTAGAAAAGGATCATTCTGTTTACTAATTTATCCCGTCAGCATTCGCATTAATCGTTCGATAATCTTTAGTCGCATGATGAAAGATTTACTCATGCATTCTGCACATGTGGTCTAAATTTCGCGCGTTAAATATTCTTTAACTTTGAAAATCATAACCTCTACATAATTTTATATACATTTATTTTTTAATGCACTTGAATAAAAATAGTTTGATTACTTGATTATTGAATGATGTTTGAGAGTGAAAATATTAGAGCAGAGAAATAATGTAAATAATTAAAATCATTTTAACTAATTTCAACATATTTCTATCACAAGTTCGTTTAATTTACTGAGTGCGACTTATATTACGAAAGTAGACGATCCTTTCCAAAAATTTCCTAATTTATTTATTTTTCTTACACCTTTACTCTCGTGATAAGAGTAATTTTCACAATTTCTGAAGAGCTTAAAAAAAAAAAAAAACTGTAGATAGGGTGGAAAAATCTGAAAATTCATAATTTGAAAACAGATAAAATTATATGAAAACAGAAAAAGTGTCAGCAACATTAATCATTTGAACAATAACACTTATTTATGTTTTAAATCGAGCGTGCGCAAAATGCTCATAACGAGAGTACTGACATTTACTGAGTACGACTTATATTAAATTAATAAAAATACACGAACATTCCCAAAACTTTCTTCACGTGATCAGAGAAATTTTTACAATTTTTGAAGGGCTTATAAAAATTGTTAAAAACTATAGATTGGTTGGAAAAATCTGAAAAATGCATAATTCTAAAACAGGTAAAACAATATGAAAACAGAAGTGTCAACAATATAAATCATTTGAACAATAACAGTTATTTATGTTTTTAATCAAACATGAGAAAAATGCTCATGACGCGAGTACAGACGGGTTAAATTTAATTCATGAATTTGTTTCTTTCAAGTATAAGCTTAAAATTTCTTCACAAAATTGATTAATGTTACTTTTAACACATCTCATTATGATAATTCATTATAATCGCATTTAATTTTTAACTTTAATCAAAAGTAAAAAAAAATGATGAATAAAGAAACATGATATTTTATATTATTAACGGAAATTTATTTATGTTTATAATATTTTAATTCAATTAAAAATATGTGTTAAAATTGCAAGTCAGTACAATTTAATATGTTTATATTAACAAAGTTATACTCTAAATATTAAACACTTATACTATGTGTTGATCTACAGTGTGTTTACTTTAAAAATAACCTGTTCATGTAATTGCGACCCTAGTTAAGATTAAATACGAGCTTTCTATGCAAGAGGTACTGAGATCAATACAGAACTTATATATATTTTCTGGAAATATTAGTTTTTCAAAAAAATTAATTAAGTGATTTTCTACAACTTTAGTAATGATTAAAATTTTCAGTTTTTAATAGTAACAGCCTTAATTTCTAAGCGCTGCTTTGGCGTACATACAGATATGAATCTAAAAGAGATGCTAATACACTGTCCTGACAATGAAACTTCAAGGTATGCTGAAAATTTTGATGTGGATTACTGGGAAGTTAAAAATTATACTTTAAAAAAGTAACACAAGAGTGTTTTAAGTATACTAAGTTTAGTCCCAAGTTTTTAACGCTTAAAAATATTGATGCCACGCACAAAATTTTGCTATAGGTGTTCATAGAATCACCTAATTAGTCCATTTCTGATTGTCCGTCCGTCCGTCTGTGGACACGATAACTCCAAAACGAAAAAAGATATCGAGCTGAAATTCTCTTACAGCGTACTCAGGACGTAAAAAGTGAGGTCGAGTTCGTAAATGAGCATCATAGGTCAATTGGGCCTCGGGTCCGTAGGACCTATCTTGTAAACCGTTAGAGATAGAACAAAAGTTTAAAAGTAAAAAATGTTGCTTATAAAAAAATAAACAACTTTTGTTTGAAACATTTTTGCGTAAACATCACTGTTTACCCGTGAGGGCGCTAATTAGGCGGGAATTTTATAGTATGTACTATACTTGAATATCAGTTATGTATGTGTCACATGTATAGGTATGTGTTATATGATAAAAAAAAGAACACTGACTATGCATGGTATTTCAACAATTAACTCAGTCAATTGTTTGTTTTCACTTGTTTAATATATAATCAAATACTTATTTTTTCATAACCCGAAGTATAAAAACTGTTTATGTGTGAAAGAATGAACAATTTTCGTTTGCAAGACGACCCAGATATTCTTCAGAGAGCTACATCTTAGTACTAGAAGACAAATACTGTGTTGTGAGGTAGCGAGGCAACATTCTGAACCAAAATTTTAATAACATTAGTTAGAAATGCAAAAATATAACATTAAACTACCTTGCTCAACAATGTCTTTCTTTAATTTATTGGTTAAATTTAATATGTGCACATTGCTCCTTAACTATTGGGTTTTGGACAAAAGTATATAGGACACTTTCGACTTAAAATTGTCCAAAGAATACGCTCTAAAAGCTATGCCATCGAGTTCCGAGACACTCTGTATATTAAATAGAGGTCCCACCTATAACAAACACATTGTATTAACACTTAATACACTTTATTACTCTATATTTTAATAATAACTAACTACCCAGGAAGAAGGCGACGTCATAAAACACAAGGTGTAATTAAATTATCACGTATCCAAGCACTAGTAGCCATGACGGTTATCCATCTATTAAGTTAGCATGGATAATAACATAATTATGAAAATCAATATAGCAATTCTTTTTTATGGTTGTTGTCTTGCTATAGTGTCAGAAAATTAAAATTTTTATATACTTATTATATAACTAGCGGCCCCGACGGACGTTGTCCCGTAAAAACGTAACTCCAATTCATGAATACCTATACTACGCTTAGCCTGTCCGCTAAACCCATCCCGCTAAACCCCAATTTAACTCCTATTTATTGGACTGGCCTGACCTTCGACCTTTGGCCTGACCTTTGATAGTAGAGCTCGCTGCGCTCGCATATGGCTCTAATAAATGCCTATTGACAATACCTGAATACTATTAAAAATACATAGTACACATAGTATACATAATGTGATATGATTTATATGCGCTCCCACCATTTAATGAAATTTCATTTTTTTGGTACGGAGCCCTCAAAAACAGTTGTACTGGACCAAATTGTAAATCTAAACCATTCTCGAATCTTCACGAACACACACAAAAAATTTCATCAAAATCGGTCCAGCCGTCTAGGAGGAGTTCAATTACATACACACGCACACAAGAAATATATATATTAAGATATATTATAATACATTTTCCATAATCCATATTTTTCAAATTTTAAGTCGATTGACTGTTTTTAACTTGACATAAACTTAATAAATGTTCGAATCATTAACACGGAGAGCATAGGAGAGATTGTGCTTTTAACAAGTCTTTAATTCCAGAAAAAACAAGTGAAACAAAGTTATTCACTGAGTTCATTGCTGAAAGACCCTGTATAAAAAGAGTTGAATGTCAGTGCTTGCATTATTTTGTATAAATTAGAAACCAAACACAATTATTTGCTTTTCAAAATAAATTTTCGAAACAATTTTGCAGATCTTTTTTCGTTTTTTGAAAATGTTTCACAAGTCCACTAGTTGAAGCTACCTACAAATTCTTAACTCCCGATCTTTTGAAGATTTGGAGAAAAATGACACCAAAGTTTTGTCCACATTTGCGCCCTCACGGGTAAACAGTGATGTTTACGAAAAAATTTTTCAAACTAACCTCTATTGAATGATAAACAGCTTAACCTTATTTTAGTTTACGTTTTTAGTTTTGAATGCGGTGACGGGCATTGTCTCTGTCGTCTTTAAAATGAAAAGATTTCGAAATTAATTTTTGATTCAATTTAAAAAAGAAATAAAAAATGGTTAACTTAATAGGTACAATTATGTTGGATTAAAAAATAATATACAATTCTCAAAGGTATTCATGCGGCTCATGTTTCAAGATGAAGAACTTCATTTTATGGATATATGCGTTTAAATGTACAGTGATAGGAAAAAAGTTTGGTACCCTCAAATGACTTTCAAACGGTTCATGATATAAATCTAAATTTTTTATTAGTTCAGGGCGACTGTAATATGAATCTTATTACGATAAACCGCTCATTCATGGGAGTCAAAGTACGTTTTGTTAAATATAATTTGTAATTTAGGGATTGTCGAACTTTTTCCCATCACTGTGTGTTGGGAAAAAATATGTTACCAAAGTTCAAACTCGAGCCTGCGTGCATCATAAAGCATATCTGCAAGGCAGTGTTGCATATTATATTTAAAACTTGGACTTTTTATTTTATTTTTAAAAGTCTATCTACTTTTTGAAAGAAATAAAAACTAGAACATTGCCTTGCCAATTCATTTAAAACCAACGATCGATGTTTATGATAGCTAGATCTAGTAAAGCTTTCAAAATTACGAGTTACACTTACTTGTTACAGATCCAACTTTCCATTTTATTTGATGACGAAATTCACTAACAAGAAAAAGCTTTGTAATATAGAATCCATTGTTCCAAACTTATACAAAATCAAATGTTCTTAAAATCAAATGGAACTTATTTACCACGCGACAAAACTTAGGGTTCATGGATATTTTTACGTGCCATTATCCTAAAATAAAAATCAATAAAATTTTCTACAATAAAAAAACATTTTTTCCCAACAAAAAAATAAGTCATATAACTAAGTCCTGTAACTATACTGTGCTAAATAGACATGGTAGTAAATATGACAATAAAGAAAATAGTACTAGAATTGTGTACTAGGGAAAATATAGCTAATAATTCTGTACGAAGCCATGTGCTATTTGTTGTATATGTTAAAAATAAAACCGTATATCCATTAAACATATAATGAATTATATTATTGGTCTAGAAGTACAATAAAGCTTACACAAAATGAACCAATCAAGCTCTAAGAACAAACAAGCTCTAAGATTGGCATAATTTAGAAATCAATTCACTTTATGCTAAACAAAGTAAATTGGAATTGGAAACATGTTCCGGTTACAGATAAACAATTTTTGAGTAAACTATATATGAGTAATTTCGGTTAGCTAATTCATACTGATGTTGATATGGTAGTCGAAATACGCATTTATATTAAACAAAAGTTCTTTCAGGCGTACACGCATTATTCCAGATGACCAAGTTAATATTCACATTCCGAAAGATTTGATTCATCAGGTGAAAAATTGCCTAAAATATGAAATGTTTTAAAAATATAAAATGTTAGGTAGATTGATAAAAGTTTTTACAAAACCATATGCAAGGGCTTAAAAGAAAGCAGTTTAAGTTTTCGAACGTTAGGAGAAAACTTCCATGGCGGTGATTATTTCAGAAGATCCAGGATTTTAAATCCAGAAGTATCAATTTTGCTTGGAAAGCTTATAGCTCATTAAACTTACAAGCGGTTTTAACAAATTTGTTATAAAATAATTTTTAAAATATTTATACGCTTCAAAACTTAATATAAAACTTTGCGATTGCATTGCTCACCATTTCAACCATCCCTGCAAAGCGGCAAGGAGTGATAAAAATTTTTAAGCATAGGAAAACTAGAAAGTACAAGTTTCAACTAAAATTTTCTTTGGGTTGGGTTGTATCACGAACACAAAATTTTTTCACGAGTAGTTTTCTAGCTACGGGTTATATAACTATAGTATATGTGTAGCTTTGATCATCCGTAGCTCGAAAACTAACCGTTAAAAACTTTGTGGCCGGGAGAGCTTTTCATCAGAACAATCCGAAGAAAAATTTGGGAGTGGTTTGAAAAAGTTTAACAGAAAGCATTTCCCTAGCCATAAAGCTACTATGAATATAATATATGTGTAGCTTTGATCGCAAGTAGCGCGAAAGCTACTCGTTAAAAAGTTTTGTGAGCGTGACAGTTTTGGATTAAAACGATTTGGTTAACATTTTAGTGCCGATTTGAAAAAATTTCACAGAAAGCCATTTTCCTAGTCATATACTAAAACTATAAAATATTTTCGTAGTTATAATCGCCCGTAGCTCGAAAACTACTTTTTTTTTGTGGCCCTGAAAACTTTTGATCAGAATTATAAGAACATTTGAGAGTGGGATAGAAAAATTTTCACAGAAAGCCATTTTCCTATCTTATATTAAGGGATCCTTTAGCTAAAATTTATGTAAAAACGTTCCTTTAAATATTTGATCAGGTCATTACATATTATAAAGTTGTTATATCTTGATACATAAAGCTTGTCGTAATATTGTTCTCGTGAGTCCACTTCACAATTTCATTACCTACTACTACTATAAACAGCCATATATAAACTTTTACAGAATATCCATAACAATAACCAGTTTATATAACTACGTTAAAAGAAAATAAACAGTGATAAACAATTTTTTGACGCAATATATAATATACTAGCGGCCCCGACGGACGTTGTCCCGTAAAAACGTAACTCCAATTCATGAATACCTATACTACGTTTAGCCTGTCCGCTAAACCCATCCCGCTAAACCCCAATTTAACTCCTATTTATTGGAGTGGCCTGACCTTCGACCTTTGGCCTGACCTTTGATGCGCTCGCATATGGCTCTAATAAATGCCTATTGACAATACCTGAATACTATTAAAAATACATAGTACACATAGTAAGTTGTAATATAATGTGATATGATTTATATGCGCTCCCACCATTTAATGAAATTTCATTTTTTTGGTACGGAGCCCTCAAAAACAGTTGTAGTGGACCGAATGGTAAATCTAAACCATTCTCCAATCCCCTTGAACTCACACAAAAAATTTCATCGAAATCGGTCCAGCCGTCTAGGAGGAGTTCAGTCACATACAGACACACACAAGAAATATATATATTAAGATTATATTTTTGTGTTGTATATGTGTTGAAAAAACAATTCCCTATTTGAAAATTGATTTTATTTTATGAGTACTTTTAGCATGATATGAATGATAAAAATTGTTTCCGGGGTTTGAATAAACAGCCTATTTCGTGATACCTACACATAGTTGAACATCGTTGGACAGTTGAAAGTTGAAAATACCTTAAATGATACCAAAAAACCCTCCTATGAGCTGCGGTTCCCAGGACAAGACTTTTTCTAACATTCTTTACCCAATAGGGAATATTCATGTATTTTTTTTATATATTTTTAATTCATTGTTTACACCGTTATAACAAAGTAAAAAATATAAATACTGTTTAAAAATGTTGTATTTAAGTGTAAAAAAATATTTAAAATACATTATAATTTTGAGATAATTAAACGCAGTTTTTTGGCGCTCTCTGTTGATGACGTATAAGAACGTGATCTGTGAATTGGTGACAGTTCAATGTATAATATATAACACAGAATTTACACTCGTTATCATTAAGTTTTCTAATAAAAAGCCGTAGAATAATAGAAATCAATGTAATATCATACCAAATGTAAGTAACTAATGCCATTCAGTATGTCAACAAATTTGACAAGCTAGTACTATGATGTCACGCCCGTTTAAAAATTTGAATTTTCTGTTTAAGAAATTTTGAATTTTACTCACTGAATTTGTACTTTTATTAATTAATTTTAAGTAATTAAAAAGTAATTAATTACTAAAATAATGGTTTAGTTGAAATATCCAGCCAACAAAGTTACGGAAAAAAAATATTTGAACCAAATTTAAATTTCATGAATATTCCCTATTTAATTGACTTGAGAGCCTTATTATCAAATACTAAACACAGTGACTATGATTTTTCGTAACTTAAGATAACTTTCGAGTATGGATAATCGCAATTAATCACTTTTCGAGAAACTGGCTTCGATTGATAAGAAGAACAGTAAGTTGTCATACTGTAGGCATAAAGAGCTGTTTTAGAAGGTGAATTCTTCGGCATCTCGTTCATGTTATACAAAAACTGGCCCTTGTGTCATACCGGCTTTGATACAGTGTTGACTCGGTTTTTTTGAAGATGAGGTAAATTTGAGATTGATTATTTCATTGATCAGCATTGATTAGTCCTGCGAGTATTTTTCATGTTGTGCAAACGACTTGTTGCAAGCTATTCATTCAAATTCGAAGCTTGGTGGCACAGATTTACTTTTAAGGTGTGCTATGGAGTTTAAATAATAAATAAGAAGAAGTTTTTGTGATTTTTTTTATTTCTTTCATCGAGATAAAAAGTAATATTTTAAAATTGCATGAAAAAGTATAGAGACTTCTTTTTATCTGGGTTAATACATAGATAATATATGAAAAAATAATTCGTGAGTAGCAGAGTTCTGTCACTAAGGTCATATTTTCCCCTCATTATATGCTTTTTATTATGTAATTTTTTCTAAAAATAGAATTTTTATCCTTTTGTGTTTTTTAGCATTAAATATTTACATGAAAAGATTGGGTGGGGGGCCGGAAAGTCGACAAAACTAAAAGAGAATTTCTTAACATAAACTGAATTATCAGGTAAATTTTCAACCGACATCAGATTGAACCTAGTTCTCCGAGTTACTTAAAGAGTGAGTTTAGATCCTAAAAGGTAAGAGAAAGAATACCATTTCAAATTAAAAAGTTGATTTTTATAAAAAACTAACATTTTTTTGAAAATTGTTAGCTTTCGGAGTAAATACGACTTAAAAGTATGCCATTATTGCATTTAATCGAAAGAAAATACGCTTAAAGTTTATCGATAATTGTAGGCCAAAGTCATGGGCACAAGCGAACGACATCTATTCCTTTGACAACAGCGTCTTTTCTTTCGATTAAATGTAATAATGACATATATTTTTAGGTCGCATTTCTTCCGACAGCTGACAATTTTCGGATAAATGCTTTAGATAAAAATATTAGTTTTTTTTTGAGGATCAACTTCTAATTTAAAAGGTTATTCTATCTCTTATCTTTTATGATTTAATTAAATTGACTATTACAGCAACTCGGAAAAATAGGTCCAATCATGATGCTCCACATACCAACATGATGCCCTGCATCAAACTTAGCTACTTTTGTTTAAGTTATTTTTTGATAGGTTAACTACAAAACGAGCTAATAGCCATAATAGATTAAAATGGCCTACCCTTATAGGTATTTCAGATTCTTAAACACTAGCGGAGATAAAAAAATATATGCATTTCCCCAAACCCGTTATTAAATAAACATGCAATTCTTCTCGTTGATTTTCGAGACAGTAGGTACATCAGTCTATATTTTCGTGTAAAAATATGACTAAAAACACATGTAAAACATTTGAGAATTTGTTTTGAAAAAGGAAAAAAAAGCTGACTACAGTTTTATAACAGCTTATTGTGAATATGCAAACAACATAATAAAGATTGGATATAAAAAAAGATAAGACTTTTTTTTAACAATACTTATAGGTCTATTTTTCGCCTTTACCGTGGTATGTGGTGTCAGAAAATCCTTTTTTATTTTGTATTGTTGTAAATTTTCATTTCTTTAATGCATGCACGTTTTTATACTTGTGTGATAAAGGCATCCGTCATTCGTATTTATCTTTTTTATATCTACAGTCGCGTATCTATTCAATATTTAAAAAAAAAAAAAAAAAAAAAACTAACAAAGTAAATTGTTTCAATATCCCGTCTAAACTGAGTTCAACATTAATGTTTGAAATATTTCTAATTTTAACCAAACAGCACTCCCGTCAATCGTTCGGTAATCTTTAGTCTCGTTTTGAGATATTTACCGTGATCAAATATTTCACGCGTTGGATATTCTTTAATTTACTGAGATGGAAATTGAATAAATGAATAGTTATAGAAAAAAAAATCAAAATATTTAAAATAATATTCATTAATTATGAATATAATTATAAATGACGACAGTAAAAAGGACGATTTTATATAGAAAATAAATGTACTTACAGGTTATGTACAAGTAAGAGTGCTTTCAATAAAAATTATAATATAAATAAATAAAAAAAAAGTTACTTAGAACAACGTTATCAACATTTATTAAAATGAATTAATAAATATTATCACTAAAATTATTACAAAATTAAATATTATGTCATTGCAATATTTCTAGCAAATAAATTTTAACGATTTAAACTAAAGACGACCTCCATCAAACTTTCAATTTTTGTTTACGTTATTTTTTGATTGGTTAACTACAAAACGGCCTATTAGCCATAGTAGATTAAAATGGTCCACCAAAAAAAAAAAAAAATAAAATAAAATAGGATCAAAATAACGTGTATAGTATTTTTGCAATGCTAACTAATGAACTTTTCCATAAAGTCCTAGTAATTCAAATATATCCAATAATTAATGGGAACACTCCTGTTTTTTTTTTATTGAATTTCGATTATCAAGGCTCTATTCTATGTCATTAAAAAATAAATTACATAAAAACCATGCTGATTAATTTAAACGATGTACTTTTTAATTAAAATAAAATTAATTTTCTCAATTTATTTAAAAATAGATGATATCGAATGTACATTTATCTTGAGGCATTATATTTTTTAATTACAGCGTTGGCGAATAAATACACAGTTAAATTATTTACAGATCACTAGAACTGATTGCATTTTGTCTGTCTCATAGAAATAATTTAATCCATAAGTTTTAACAAAAGCTTTCTCTTTGAAGGTTTTTACAAAAGCTTTATATAGCAAGTTCAAGGTATTTAAAGTTGTTAATAATTACATTTTAAGGTAATTAAAGCACAATTTTTTATAAATATAATAAGATGTTTAATTAACGAAAATATTGTATTACGTAATTTTTGATATTTAAAGACTGGAATTTAACCCGAAAATAGGTCGAGACTCACCAATTATTAGGAATCGTTTAAAATACAATTTTAGTTTGTAAAAAAGAAACTTTGTTAAACAAAGTTTTCTTAGATCAGATTCCAGAGCATTTAGAAAATTTGTTTCTAATTGAAGGTAAAATCACTAGCCTATTTTTTAGTTGTTCCGGGGTACGAAACCCAAAACTCGCACTTGAAACATACTTAAGAATACTCCCTATTAAATTACCTTTCCAAAAAAAAATAAAGAAAAATTCAAATCGGTTGATCTTTTAGACAGGCAGACACACATAGCGATCAATCTTATAACAGCTTTTTGTTTTTATTCGGAAGTTCAAAGAACACATTCTATTTATAGTTCATCCGCCAGACCAATCTGGTATAACTTTTGGAGTTTTATGGCATTTACTCTAACTTCTGCTTCGTTCATTGTGTAAAATTTGCATTAAAATGCAAAATTGGCGGGTACCTCATACAAGGTTTTGCCCTCTCTAACTCGTCCAACAATTAGCAGTCGCATATGGGGAAGAAAGTATTAACCCTGAAATGGTCAAATTCTTTTAACAACACTTCTCTCACGTAATACTAATCGACTCGTCTCTTTTTCTTACTTCCAGAAAGTGCGCGAGCTGTGACTTGCGCAGTCTGCCATCCAGCCCAAGGAGTGGCAGACTGCGCCACTTTTTTGCCTCTTGGGTAAATACGCCCCTGATACCTACATACTTCTTTTGAAAACTGATCACCGAATTTTTTCTCATATTGTAATCTTTTATAAAAGTAAAACATTCTCATATTAGACCAAATTTGCATTTATGTATTTTACTTTTTCCATTACCACCTTATTTTAATTGAGCTATTAATAAACTATTTTAAGCTTTTGGATTTAATTTTTATCGTTATTTAACAATAAGAAAAATTAGTGAGACGTTATAATTTAACTCAATTAAATAATAATGCAGATCAATTTAGTAATTAAAAAAATAGCAAATTGCGACATAGAATAAATAGTAAGAACATTTTCAATACTCCTACTACATTTTCAATATTAAAACAAGTGAAAACAAACAATTTACTGAGTTAATTGTTGAAATATCATGCATAAATAGTGCTGATTACTCTTATCACATTGCACATACATACACAATTTATATATTACATACTATACAATTTACGCCTAAATTGCGCCCTCACGGGTAAACAGTGATGTTTACGAAAAAATGTTTCAAATGTTGTTTATTTTTTGATAAGGAACCTTTTTTACATTTAAAATTTTGTTCTATCTCTAACGGTTTACAAGGTGGGTCATACAGACCCATAGGTCAAGACCCAATTGACCTATGTTGCTCATTTACGAACTCGACCTCACTTTTTACGTTCTGAGTAGTCTGTAAAAATTTCAGCTTGATATCTTCTTTCGTTTTTGAGTTGTCGTGTCCACAGACGGACGGACGGACAACTGGAAATGGACTAATGAGTTGATTTTATGAACACCTATACTAAAATTTTGTTCGTAGCATCAATATTTTTAAGCGTTACAAACTTGGGACTAAACTTAGTATACCTTGCATATTACATATATGCATGGTATAATAGTACGTATTTTATTTTTATATTTCTTCATTACCATTGGGTAATAATTATCGTACTACATGATGAAAAGTTTAAGGTTGTTATTATTTTTATAAAGAATGTGTAAAATAAATTTATATTACGTAATATTCTTATTGGGATAGGGATTAGAAACTCTAGTCCTGTTTGTCGCGTATTAGTGTATATAACCTCTTTCTACAAAACAAATATAATACCAGACACAAAATCTCTATGCATCATATGATTATGACATATGACTATGACAAGGATACAAAGGAACTCTCTGGTAGTTTTCTCTCTCATTCATCGTATATAAACTCTTTTATACCATGCATATGAAATATACCAAGGTATATTAAGTTTAGTCTCAAGTTTGTAACGCTTAAAAATATTGATACTATTTACTATAAATTTTGGTATAGGTGTTCATAAAATCACCTAATTAGTCCATTTTCGGTTGTCTGTCTGTCTGCCCGTCTGCCATCACGATTACTCAAAAACGAAAAGAGATATCAAGTTGAAAATTTTTTAGCGTGTTGCGGACGTAGAAAGTGAGGTCGAGTTCGCAAAATAGCAGTATTGGTCAATTGGGTCTTGGGTCCATAGTACCCATCTTGTAAACCGTTAGAGATAGAACAAAAGTTTATGTGTAAAAAAAGTTCCTTATAAAAAATGAAACAACTTTTGTTTGAAACATTTTTTCGTAAACATCACTGTTTACCCATATTATGCGCAAATTGTATTATTATATGTGTATATCAGTTATATGGGTGTGACAAATATGTATGTGTAATGTGACAGAGTAATCAACACAGCTACACATGGCATTTCTTTATTATTAGATTTGAAATTAAACATGACATGTAGTTTATTAACTTTCTTTTGAGTTTCGGGAAAAAGTGTTAGGGGCGTTTTTTAATTTAGTCACTCAAGAAATGTGCACTTGGCCGTTTATTCGTGGGGCACTATATAAGTGATGGGATAAATTGGTTATTTCGGAGATGTACATTTTAGTGAAAAAGGGTTTAATTTAATAAATAAAATTATTTCAAGTACGAAAGTACTTTTGTATTTTTTTTTTGGTACACCTTGTATACAGAAGTAATGCGCACATGGTGTTTCTTTCTGAATAGAACAACGTTCACACGTTTTCATAATATTTTATTCTCTATTATAACACAATTCTTTCACTTCGTTTCATCCAATTAATTTAATTTACGCTTTAATTTATGTTAAATATTTTTAACAATAAATTTATATGGTAGCTATATACTAGAATTGGTACCTACATGTTCCTATTCACGTTTATCCAAGCATTTGTTAAATGTTGTACCTGGTAGCTATTTTTTACATAATTTTTTTAACTTCCCGCTAAGAAAATAGGGAAGTTATTGTTTTCACCCCGTTTTGCCAAAACCGAGTTTTCATCAGATCTCGGCGTTTTAAGGTGTCAGGAAGCTTCCCTGACTACTTCCGCGATCGTGTCTGTATGGCTGTATGTATGTATGTATGAGTGTGTGTGTGTGTGTGTGTGTGTGTGTGTGTGGATGTATGTAAACCACTCATAACTTCGGCTTGTCCGATTTGATCGCGGTTGGTGCCATTCGAAAGGGCTTGACCAAACTCAGATTTTGAGGCCTATTTGGACCGATTCGAACCGATAGCTTTCGAGAAATCTCAAAAAAACTGCAAAAAAAAATGAGAAAACCACGTAAAATTTTTTTGAAAGTGGTTTTTTTTGAATAACTTTTAAACGGCTTTTTCGATCAATTCCAAAAACTAACCAGCTCTCAACATCAAAAAACCACGTCGATCACCACCAGTCCGGTCGAAATCGCTTGATTCGTTCGTGAGTTATCGTTGACGAAAGAAAACCCAAAAAAGCGTTTTCCGGAATAACATCAAAATTTTTTGTTCTATCAATTGAAACTTAAAGATTCTTCATGAAGCTTCAAAAATTGCGTCGAATGTCACCAACCGCGTAAAAATCGGTTTATTCATTCTAAAGTTATCGCGATTTGAAAATTTAAAAAATAGTGTTTTATCAAACGTCTATGAAATTTTTGAGCTAGAAGCTCAAAAGCATCGAACATCTTCATTTTTGAGCTCAGAGAACTACCGATCGATTTCAAAAACTAATCAGCTCTCAACGTGTAAAAACTACATCGATCGCCACCAAGTCGGTCGTAATCGGTTTGTTTGTTCGTATTATATCGTTGTCGAAAAAAAGCGATAAAAATGATTTTTATAAAAATGATTAATTTAAATTAGTCAAAGATCACATCTAATTACAATAAAATGCGAGTGGATATAACATCAGAATAGATAAAATTTTTTACACGTTATGAGTCAATACTTAGCGGGAAGTTACAGGGATGACCTGCAGGGTCAACCGTTTTCCAAATTTTTTTATTACAAAAAGCTACGAAACCTCTCAAATTAAATATGAACTCTTGGTATAATTGCTGGAAACTTAACGAAAAACTTGTTTTAATAACGGCTGGATTTTAAATATCTATTCTTATTAAATGTGTATTCCCGAAAAAAGCTAAAAGAACAAGAAAATTGTAGCTTTTGATATAAAAACAATTACGGGAATATTAAAGTCACTTTATTTGTATTAGTGAGCGAAAAATTCGCATCATTATGCAAAAATTCTTGGAAACGTAAGCATTTGAGAGATAGGGCAAGGCGTGTTTATCATAGTAGCGTGCGTTCAGCCAAGAATACCACATTGAATTTCTATCTGTGGGGTTTTCTTCTGGGAGTCGGTTAGACATCAACAATCCAACAAATTTGGAACAGCTAAAAATTAACATACGCCAAGTTATAGCCGAAATACCTATCCGAAAGTTGCGAAACGTCATAGATAAGTTAGAAAACTTTAATTTTAATTAGATCTTTAATTTGGATCACCCTTAATAATAAAACTTTAAATAATTAAACGACATATTTTATATAAAATAGGTGTTTGATTGACTGACATACAAGAGATAAATTTTACATTTAGTCATAATTTAATAGATACTTAAAACTGAAAATGTTTATTGTCAATCTTAATGTACGTACATACCATATGTGAATGTGTTACTACTTAGAAATCTAAATTAATTTGGTACACATACGTTCAAAAATATTGAAATAACTATGAGCTCATACTTACCTACCTGACAAGTGAAGGTTTCAAAGTCAAGTTCTTGCAGCGGAAATTTGTAAGTTATAACTACCGTGAGGATTTATTGATTGAACCGCTTTTGACAATTTCTCGTAAGCTTCTGACACATGTGTATATCGTTCCTAACAATCGTTGGACAACTCGCTATCTTCTGCGTGAGGGAAATGGATTTTGAAGGCAATATAATTTTTTCTTTTTTTTTACAAATGCTGATTGTAACGGTGCGTGTCTTAATTCTCGGTAGTGCCTTTAAGTTTCCTTGCAAAAAACCTTCTGTTTTTAACACCCAACCAACAAAGGGAGGTGTTACAAGTTTAACGTGTCTGTGTATCTGTCTGTCTATCTGTGGTATCATATCCGTACTCGATAAAAATAAGGAAAGAGGTGTTGGTATTGGAACGGCTGATCAAATTTGCTTGAAACATTGACGCATACAGCTAAGAATACTCTCGATAAAATTTCTTTTCAAACAAAACAAAAAATCAATCGATCAAACCTAATTTTGAAACCCTCGATCAAACCTAATTTTGTGTCGAGGGTTTCTGTAACTTTTTAATTTATGAGTTACTAGCTGTTAAACCCGCTTCGCTGGGTTGTTTTTGCACATTTAAATATCAAAATTGTTAAATGAAAGACTTTTTTTTTAATTCTCTCTGTGTGTACGGAACAGTAAGATTTTTTTGGCCGATCCCAATATTATGTCTACACTCTCTGTGTGTACGGAAAAGTAAGGGAAAGATCGATAGAAACCCATGGAACATTCCAGAATATTCGAGAAAGTTCTAGAAAATTCGATAGAAATCCATAGAACATTCCAGAATGTTCGAGAAAATTCTAGAAAATTCGATAGAAATCCATAGAACATTCCAGAATGTTCGAGAAAATTCTAGAAAATTCGACAGAAACCCATCGAACATTCCAGATTGTTCGAGAAAGTTTGATAAAATTCAATAAAAATCCATATAACATTCGAGAATATTCGAGAAAGTTCTAGAAAATTCGATAGAAATCCATAGAACATTCCAGAATGTTCGAGAAAATTCTAGAAAATTCGATAGAAATCCATGGAACATTCCAGAATTTTCGAGAAAAGTCGAAAGACATTTGCGCCAGTAGCGCCATCTAGTGAAAATTGTACTATTGACAGTGGCGCCATCTATTGAAAATTATTAGAACTAAAAAATCGAAAGACATTTGCGCCAGTAGCGTCATCTAGTGAAAATTGTACTATTGACAGTGGCGCCATCTATTGAAAATTATTATAACTATTTTTTTAATCTATTTTCTATGAATTCCTAGATCATTTTTAATTCCACCCCCACCAAACTCCCTTATTCACAATGCACCCCCATCAAACTCCCTTATTCACAATGGGAGAATAAGGGCTACCCAATGACATAATCCCCTATCGAAGGTCAATGGTTAGTTTTAGGGAAAATCGGGGACATACAAACAAAGACTCTCTTTTTATATATATAGATTAAGTTGTTTTATGTAGAAAAAAAATATTTAAAAAAATGGGGACTGATGATCGTAGTAAGAGCCAAAACCCCTTTTTAGAAAAAATGGAATTGGCATTGCACCCAAAGTCTCAAGCATAGAGACATTGCATAACGTTATTGTATTTTCAGTCAGTGGCGTTACATAATTTTTTCTACAACCGGGTGACCAGGCGCATATCTCTACTGCTAGTTTTCATAATTTATCACCAAAAGCCTTAGGTCATGAAGGATCGTTAGCTCATATTGTTAACTTAGACTTTTTCTAAGCAACTGTTTTGACAGCATTCACAAAAAGATCCTTTTCTTCAAAATTTCAACACCTTTTGTCTATAAACGGACGCTTTCCCTGCTATAAATGTATTTAGCAATTGCCAATATTTTACCGTTATTAATCATTGATGAAATCTTACTGTTTAACTTAGATCACTCTGTAAATGTGTCTTAATTCATTTTTGCGACATAACTTACTTTTTTCATTAAGTAAATAATATTAATATATTTTTCATTTTATAATCCATAGCCTGTCATAATAATTTCACTGATGTTCTTATATTCTATGTATTTAATGAAAACTAACTATTATGGTAGGTATAGTTATTCTTAGTATTGCTAGTTAATATTTTACTAGTGTATAGTAAAGTTTATAGACAACAAGATTTAGTTAATTGCATAAATAAATAGTTTTAATATTTATGATTTATGTACGTATACAATAATAATATTAGATATACATTTACTAATGCTATGGTAATTTATAATAGAGATAGTAATTTATAATAATTGGTTTGAACATTTAGACCGAAAGATGGTGATTTATTTGAATTCCTCATTTTCATGCATACACCTTGAGAAGGACTGAAAATAATTTCAGTTTTATTGAAAATAAGGAGAAATTTGAAGGTGAATAACGTCAGTTCGTATATTCTAATTTTCAGAATTTTATTAAGCATCTCGTACCGTATACCAATATGTTTTGTGGATCTTACAATATCTGCTTTCATACTTTCAATTTGTATAATTTTTGAAAATGTAGATATTTCTAGATTCCATTCCTTGTATTTATTGTTATGCCAATTCCTGATAGATAAGAGAATCGAAAAGTTGTAGCTTAGTGCATTTCTGAACTCTCTAATTTACCTTAATTCAACATTGAAATACTTTTCAATCTCCTTCGAAGCAGACGCGAGAAAATGATACTATTTTAAAGTATAATTATAAAAAAATTATCGGACTCGCGGAACTTGATCCAAGATTAATCTTGAATACAATAATATATGTCGTATACTAAGTTATAGGACTTTAAGAGCCACAATTTCTATTTAAATCGTTGCTTAGAAAAAAAAACATCTATATGTTATCTCGGGTCTTGAAATATAACCATTTTCTACTCACTTTCGGAAATGTCGCTTCGACAATTTTATTTTCAACGGTAAATGTAACGAAATAATCCTTAATTAATATATAAAGCTGATTATTGAATTGAAAAAATTTTTCGGTGTTGAATAGTCAGATAGGCGCTCCACTGGACGATTTCGAAAGCTACTGAATGGAGTTTAATGAAACTTAGCAATAATGTAGCTCATACGTCAGAATAAAATATAGTTTATAATTTTTAAAGATACTAGAATTTTCTGAATGAATTTTAATGAAATTTTACAATAACAATGCTCATAAATTAGAATAACAAATAGGCTATAATTTATAAAGATAGCAGTTTTCCGCCTCTTTCGCTAAACGACTATTTCGATTTTAAAAGCAAAATGATTTGGTTGAATAATAAAACGTAACATATATTTAGGATAACTTAGTCCAGCAAAGCGGGCGGGTTAGACTAGCAAATAGATATACAAAACTTAAAAGTCTGGTTTGCTTCTATGTATAAAACAAAATATCAATGATTGGCATGGTATCGATTAGCTATCAAGAGGTTAGAGCTATGCTAGGAAGACTGCTAATTTGACGATTAAAGCTGTGACTTATTTTGTTAAATTCTAATTTATTTTTTTTTTGGCTAGAAAGTATTTTGCGAATCGTCTCTTTTGTTTGTGAAATAGACCAATAATTCATTGCATTCTTTGCTGCCCCCAAAGTTTTAAATCCTCTGCAAAAAAGAACACATAAATACCAAAGTTCAATATCAATTCAATAGTTTGTTAAAGTAATAACAATCGGTTGCGACGAACCTATAAATAAACATGATAAATAATTATTATCATAAGTAATATTATCTAGACTAGTAACTGTCGTTACACAGTAATTAAACAAGCAATTACAATTTAAATCAATATAATTTTGGAACCTACTGTGACGAAAAGTCCGAAATTAAATTATGTCGACGGTTAAGTATAACTATTAGTGATAAGTGGAAGGTTTGTTGAGCTTTTGAGACATCGTATAAATTGGTAAAATACTGCTTTTTAAAGTCTATATACAAAATCGAAAACCTTTCTGAAAGGTTGGGCAACGTATCGAATTACTCAATTTAGAAAATTTTATTCACAAAAAAAATCTTTGGGACATTTTGAAATTTTTATTCAAAATAGTATTAAATTTTCAATGCAAGCCATATATTCTAACCATAGACTGGCAAATCCATCCATAAAATTATAAAGTAGTAAATCGTTACAATGGAAACACCTGAAAAGAAACTCATACACGGTGCGAATTGAAGGATTGGACATTATTAGGAAGGCTTTTTATATAGAGAGATTGGCGCAAAATATACCAACAGGAAGACTTTCAACGGATCGAAGAATTCTTGGAAGCTTTAGGAAAAGATGGAACGATGCCAGGGTTTTTGGAAAACAAATGTCAGAGGAGAAAGGGTGAATGAGTGCATGGATAATATTAATAATGGCATGTAGTTTTCTTGTACCCTGACTATTTCCACGAACGTACAGAATACTATCTGTATACACTATTTGAATGTTCCTCGACGTAGCGACTAATTGTGTTGTTTGAGTAACAACTCAAAGTCATGATTTCATGGCACGTCAAAGAAGTATTACTTCAAAAGTACGATACAGTTTACCTAATTTACTGGTGTTTATGTTCTGTTGTATTAATGTTATGTGAGCTGTATTAACTGTTGTCGATTATCGTCATTGAAAGTTGTTACCATTATCAATATATTACAATCTAAACAGGTAAACATTTCAAATGTTGACTTAACATCTGGTTAAGCGATAATTACATAACCTCAATTTACATAATACAAGTACCTTGTATTAGAATAACACCATACACCATCAACGATGGATGTATTGTATATAAGTTATTTCTTGTTTGTTTATTATAAATCATGTTCTATTTTAATGTTTTAGTAATAAACAAAGATATATGAATCGAGAGCCAGTATTAAAACGAGCTAAGAATTTGGCATTTTCCTTACGAGCTATGGCTTTCGATCAAATAATATGAACAATAAATTTTGATAGTTCTAGATGGGAAGATTAAATGTCTCCATGAGTACAAATTTTGAAAAATCGAATGAGGTACTAGCTTTCGAAAGCTAATCGAAAAGTTATTGAAAGACATAATTGTTCCATTATAACATCAAGAATCGAAAATCGGGAATGAAAACAATTTCTTTCCAAAAAGAATTTGGTATGCTCCATTCTGTGAATACTCGCTGGGCAGGCTTTTAAAAATAGGATTCACGTTTCGAGAATATTCAGAATCTTAGGAATTTGGACTCGTCTTATTATATTTTGCATTGAACTAATTCAAAGGTCTTTGGAGTAAACCACAAAAACAGTAACTGAACACACTAAAGTCTTTTCTATGACATGCCCTTACACTCAAAAAATCAATATCATGCCTGACCTCAAGTGACGATAAACGTATATACCTTCTTTTGGTGCGGCTCTCAGTTTAACAAAAATGATCTGATGATGAAAATATTACCTGAGGGGAAGGATCTACTTCCTAGAATGTATGTACTTATATTCAAGTTTCATCTATCTTCGAAATTATACTCATTTGCAGAAGATTTCGTAATTTTATTTCACACTATTACATTATCTTATAAGTATTTAATATTAACTGAAATATTCGGCGTTTCTAGAAACTAACGTAATTTAGTGACGTCTTCTAATCCAAAACAAGATAAAACTTTCATTAACACATATTTATATCGGAATTCTTTTCTCATTTTTATAGTTTATTGAAAATTTGGGAATTGTTAGTTCTCGAAGAGTAGAATACAAGAACGAAAATAGGTACTAGTTTCAGGTTTAGGAACATTTTATTTAGAAGTTAGGAAAAACACATCGGTATTAAATTTTTGTGTATTTGTGTTCTGTAAACTAAGGCTCCTGTGCAATCCTCTGTTTTCGAGAATTTGCTAAAAGCATTTGTTATGAAGATAAAGGCGAGTAGTTCAAATAAAGGTAAAGGCGTTTTGCATTTGACACCTTTGTGTTAAAGAGAATAAAGGGTACTTGACTGGATTTTTTTAAATCCATCTCCCATTATTTAATTTAATAGCCAATTGTAGACTTATGACTGAGCTGTATTCCGAGTCAAGAAATATATTGTTTCGATATAACTTCCCCTTGAGAATTTCGTTACGATAGTTCAAAACGTTTTCAATCTTGTGACAACAGCTAAAAAATTTTGTTGGATTTATAATGTTTATGGCAGATTGTGGCAGGATTCATTAAAAAAATTCATAATCTATTTAGTTATCACTAATTATAATAATGTTTTGCATGTTAGAACCATTCTTAACAAGAAAACAAAGAATTGTGGGACATCCAGTCTAAATGAATTATGGAATTTTGTTCTTTCGCATGTCCGAGGTTTAATTATATTTGCTAACCACTCAATAAGAATATTGTAGATGATTTATTTATCCGTGTTTCAAATCTTAATAAAATAAGGTATACCTATAAATACATTGAAATTATCTGTAAATACATAAATCTTATAACCACAGGAAGGTCTTTGCGTGTTTTCATTTTAACTCCCTTGTATATATGCTATGATTTTCTCATTTTATTTATAGATATTTTTTTATAGCATGAATAAAATCACAAATTTTTAATTTTATCGCATCCATTATACTTAATTTACATTGGTTCCATTTATTTGAAAGAAATCGTAAAAAATTTATGAGGATTAATAAGGTTCATTTCATAATTATAGTCGTTAACTAAAGTGAATATAGATTAGTTTGCTGATCAATCACCAATATTGATTGCTACTTCATCACAAAAAAGACATTCATTATATCCATTATTCTTACTATATTTATTTGTATAATTTTTTTCATATGAAAAGCTTTATAGGTACAATAAAGCTTATAGTTTTTTAACAATATCAATATCACCATAAGTATCGTCATTGACGAATTACAGATGTATCAGAATAAAAAGACTAATAATATAGGGAGTAATAACAGAAAAACTTTTTTTGTATGACACACTTGCGCCCGAAAACGCTCCCTTTCAAAGCTTAGGTAGTTAAAATTATACCGGGTGGAATATCTACAGAATGCCCTAAGTTATCTTAATAAAAATTATATAAGTCTACTAGCGGCCCCGACGGACGTTGTCCCGTAAAAACGTAACTCCAATTCATGAATATCTATACTACGTTTAGCCTGTCCGCTAAACCCATCCCGCTAAACCCCAATTTAACTCCTATTAATTGGAGTGGCCTGACCTTCGACCTTTGGCCTGACCTTTGATAGTAGAGCTCGCTGCGCTCGCATATGGCTCTAATAAATGCCTATTGACAATACCTGAATACTATTAAAAATACATAGTACACATAGTATACATAATGTGATATGATTTATATGCGCTCCCACCATTTAATGAAATTTCATTTTTTTGGTACGGAGCCCTCAAAAACAGTTGTACTGGACCAAATTGTGAATCTAAACCATTCTCGAATCCCCTTGAACTCACACAAAAAATTTCATCAAAATCGGTCCCGCCGTCTAGGAGGAGTTCAATTACATACACACGCACACAAGAAATATATATATTAAGATGGTTTGTATATATAGTTTACATTGAAAATTTAATACTATTTTCTAGCAAATTTAAATAAGCTATTATGTTAATTTTAACAAATTCTAATGTAATAACTTTAATAAATTGTTATTATTCAATAAATTTATTTGACATTTACTATACCTATTAAATACAAAAAATGGTCATATTTGAAATAAAACGTGTAATTGTTAATTTCATAAGCGAGTAGCGCTACAATCGATTCAATTGTCCCCTCCACATACTTTGCACACAACGAATAGGATACCATTTCATTTGTAATTGTTTTATTATCGACGATATTTTCTTAAAAAAAAAGCATTTTAAGTTAGAAATAATTCATAGTTGAGTTATTTTCTTTCATTTCTTTAGTGGAAAATATGTCTTAATTGTAATGTACCTTGGGAATTTTATTGTAAGACAATTATAATAAATAATGTTTTTCATTTAAGACCCATGATCTTAACAACTTTCGTAAATGTCTCTGGTTAGATGATGTTGTAAATGACTGAGAGTTTGTGAAAATTCGATAGAGAACATTCTATAAATGTACGAATGTATTGTAGGTACCTGTGTCTAGCTGACGAAATAAAACTCAAGAATATGAAAGAGACTGAAAGTGCCAACTCTGTAAATATTGAGCTTCATAGAATTTTAGTAGGCAATGGGCAGCTTTCATTAATAAAAAATTGATGCCTTTTGTTCTGTGAAAATTTTTCAAACCAACCCAAAAATGTTCTTCGAAACGTTCTGATCAAAAGCTGTCAAGGCCAAAAAAAATGCGTCCACCCTGAAATTTGTGTAAGAAAAATTTTATAGAAAGCCATCGTGATATCTTATATTGCCGGGGTCCATTCAAAAAAACATAATTTCCGAAATTTACCTGGTTAAGAAAACTAAAAACCAAATACAAGCTTAGATAGTTTTTTTTTTTATCACAAAAGTTTGTTTGTTTTATAAATAATAAATTCTTGATATAAATATTTCGTTTGTCTCTTATCGTTTACAAACTTTCAACGATCCTTCAAAAAAAATTCAAAATATTTCATTAGAGGTCAACATCCAAGTAGAGTAACTTTTACTCGGGTCTTTTTTTCCCAAAACGCAGTATTGCAGAATAATTTAGTTTGGGATTTTAACAAGGTTTTTTAAAATTAAAATTTTACAAATTCTCTGTATAAAATGTTGCACGTGGGAGTGTGCAGTTGTAATTGAACTATGACTTCAATAAGTGCATACTATATGCACCAACACCATGTGGTTGCTGGTAGCATTTATGGCCAAATTAATTATGCCATAAAATTTTATTTAGAAGAAAATGTACATTTTATACAAGAATCGTTAAATTAATAGTTTTATTAAATAACCTTTCTCTCAGCTGTTTTTCTGGCATTCGGCTCCATTTAATAATTGATCAGTTTATAGTGTATTATGTGTAAATCAGTGCAAATAGTCTTAAAAATAAAGTAGAATTTCAAAACGGCGGTGGTGATGTCGGAATTCATACCTTCCATCTTCTGTGCAGTCTTTCTCAAGAACTTTCTAAAAACATAATTTTATGCCCCTTCAAATGAGGTATCACAAGGTAATGGGTGCCATTTGAAATTTCAAAGTTGGAGTGGATTGGGATGAGAGTATGAATTGGAAAATGTTGAAGAGTTGGGATGAGAGTATGGGATGAGTAAAATTCTCTTGGCATCATTTTTGTACTTCCCCGCCGATATCTAAATCGACGTGTTTTCACTCAAAACAATAATCACATCTGGTCAAGAATACCTGCCATCTTCTTTGTAGTGTTTCTCAAGAAGTAATTGATCGATTTCCAATGATTTTTAACAAGGTGGGGTGGCTAGGGGTAAAAGGATGAAACCTAAAAGTCTCTAGGTACTATTTTTGAAGTTCTCCTCGATACCTAAATGGACGGGGATTTTCGCTCTACGTGTTTTCGACTACGGTGAAGCGTTTCAACTACGGTGGTATGCCGGAATTCACATCTTCCATATTCTGTGTAGACTTTCGATATCTAAATGGACGTGTTTTCACTCAAAACAATAATCACATCAGGTCAATAGTTTTTAAGGGTGGATACTTTTGAAATGAACACATTGTATATAAGTAATTCTATTGTCCACATGCTTTCACTATGGAAGACTGTATAGTTTTGCGAAGTAAAATGTTAAATTAAATAATTTATGTTCTGTTAATAAGAAAGTTTAACAACAACAAACTTACCCAAGTAGACATAATATTCAGTCACTTTGAAAGAAGAAAGACATTTTTTCAAATATGTGAACAAATTAGCCGGTTCCTTTCTTCCACAAAAGTAGCTTTGGCTGTTTGCCAATGTAAAATTATAACATAATAATATTCATATATATTATGTATATTATGGGCATGTATTGGAGTATAATGAGTGATTCAAAATTAGTTTCTATATAGAAATGTTGAATATTTCTCAAAAAAAAAAAGAAGTTTTCAAAATTGGTATAGGTGTGCGTAAAATCACCTAATTAATCCATTTCCGGTTGTCCGTCCGTCCGTTCGTCTGTGGACACGATTACTCAAAAACGAAAAGAGATATCAAGCTGAAATTTTTACAGCGTGCTTAGGACGTAAAAAGTGAGGTCAAGTTCGTAAATGAGCAACATGGGTCAATTGGGTCATGGGTCCGTAGTACCCATCTTGTAAACCGTTAGAGATAGAATAAAAGTTTAAATCTAAAAAATGTTCCTTACAAAAAAATAAAAAACTTTTGTTTGAAACATTTTTTTGTAAACATCTCTGTTTGCCCACGAGGGTGTTAATTAGGCGAAAATTTTATAGTATGTATTAATATAGGAATATCAGTTGTGTGTGTGTCCATTTAAAAGTGAATATCTTTTGTTATTTACGTGACGTCAAAAAAACAAACGATTGCGCATCAACACTGTCTATACATTTTTGTATGTGTTATGTGATACAGAAATCAAGACTGACTATGCATGGTATTTCAACAATTAACTCAGTCAATTGTTTCTTTTCACTTGTTTTAAATGTAATTTGATAGTGTTTTTAAGTTTCAATCTACTCAGTCGTTTGAAAATCATCGCCTTTTTTTCTAGTTGTTAACCCAAAATTTTGGAGGAACGTAAAGCCTTAAAAAAGCTTTAATCTTTGATTATAATCTTTGAAATAAAAATGGGGTTGGTTGCAATTTTTTGAAACTAATTCGTCTTAAATACATATTTTCAACCTTCTAGCTCAATTTAGAGAAGGTTGTGGAGGCGCCAAACCCCACAAATAGTGTTTTAAGAGTTACAAAATGGATTTGTAACATCCTCAGCCCCCAAATAATTTTGGGCTTTTATACCCCGACTAAAAAGGGGGTGGCATAAGTTTAACGTGCATGTGTATCTATGTGTCTGTTTATGATATCGTAGTACTCAAAACGAACGAACCGATTTTGATATTTTTGAAAAATAAATAAGTTTAGGGTTCCTCACTCGAAAGAACTAGAAAAAAGGTAATGATCTTCAAACGGATTAGTATCTAAATTTTCTTCAAACGTAGTTAAGAACAATTACTTAAAAAAAAATATTAAAATTGCATCATCCGTTTAACGATGTCACAAACGAATCGATCAGGTCTGTTTTTATGTCGGAGGTTTGTTTAAATTTTTTTATTTAATATTATTTAAACATTTTTAAGTGTAACCCTAAATAGAATCACCCCTCATTATAAACTAAACAGTTTATTTTAGATTATTATTATTATTGTTATTATTTAGTATAAAGTTACTATCACAATGTTTTGTGTAAGTTATATGTTGTTACTAACTCTAATACGGTTACTATATATTTTACACTTGGTTCAATATGTTCTAAATTTTATGTTTACGTTTTGTTAAATTCTGTACAAGACAGAGAGTATATTATTATTAATATAAGTCTTTATTGCTTTGAAAATCATATACGTCATATCATAGCCGAAGGGGTGGTCGATGACAATGTTTCAAACACTAAATTGTGGTATTTTTAACAGCATGAAACTACATAGTACAGGTACAGATGTTACAAATAAACGAAAATGAAAGAACCCGCTCGCATTTTTCTAAAATCTAATGGAATGTGTTTCTTTGGTTCAAATATCATTAGTAACGCATGAGTTAGTGTCGCAAATATTCCTATTTATTAATAAACAATAGATTGTTAAATCAATGGAACGGTTAATGTTAAAGTTGATTTACAAAATTAATAAATAGGCAACTTGAATTACGCATACCTTATACATGTATAATAGTTTTTGATTATTTGACAAACACTTAACATTTACATCATACAAGTTGCCTACTTACTAATTTTTTAAGTGATCTTTAACATTGATCGTTTCATTGAATTAAAAATTTTATTGTTTATCAACAAATACAAAAATTTGCACCTTTAACTCATTCCTTACTAATGATATTTGACACTTAAGAAACACATTCCATGAGGATTTGGCAAAATTAAAGCGGTTTCTTTCATTTTCCTTTATTAGCCGATTTTTGTAACATCTTTTACTGTACTATAACAATAGTTTTTGATCAAATTATGTGAAAAGAGATAGTTTTCAACGACATAAAATTGTGTTAGCTGCTATAAATTTTCGAAGTTGTCGATATATAACACTTAAAAATAAACATTAACAAGTGAAAACAAACAATTGACTGAGTTAATTGTTGAAATACCATGCATAGTCAGTGTTGATTTTTTTATCACATTACACATACAAACATGTGACACATACATAACTGATAATCAAGTATGGTACAAATTATAAAATTTCCACCTAATTGGCGCCCTCACGGGTAAACAGTGATGTTTACGAAAAAATGTTTCAAACAAAAGTTGTTTATTTTTTGATAAGGAACATTTTTTACATTTAAACTTTTGTTCTATCTCTATCGGTTTACAATATGGGTCCTACGGACCCAAGACCCAATTGACCTATGATGCTCATTTACGAACTTGACCTCACTTTTTACGTCCTGAGTACGCTGTAAAAATTTCAGCTCGATATCTTTTTTCGTTTTTGAGTGATCGTGTCCACAGACGGACGGACGGACGGACGGACAACCGGAATTGGACTAATTAGGTGATTTTATGAACACCTATGACAAAATTTTATTTCCTAGCATCATTATTTTTAAGCGTTACAAACTTTGGACTAAACTTAATATACTATGTATATTTCATATATACATGGTATAAAAATAAATTCCATACTATTAAGAAGACATTTTTGACCATCTTTAGTTCGAGTACAGAAAGTAATTTTGTAAACAAAACTATATATGTAAATTAATTAGGGAAGCATTCTTTGAGCCTGAATTAGGATATAATTGATTCATGGACTAAAAATTTACCGCTTGGGAAAAACACGCTATTGAAATAATATTAAGATTTAATTTTGTTTAGTATGCAATTTATCTGTCATATCTGTAATAAAATTGCTTATAAATAACAAGAGCGTACGTATTTCTTTGCCCTGTTTTTAGCCACGGGTACCGCACTGCGGAATTCCACACGTGTCGAGCTACTACTTACATAATACCGTTTCGTAAAATATTTTATGGCCTGTTTAAGCATTCATCCAATTTAGATACAGAGTTATAAGTACATTGAACAAGTAACAATACCGTGTAATTATCTATTCACTTCTTGGTTATCTTGTTATGTTCATTGCATATAAATACTAGCGAGAATATATATTTAAATTATACTCCGACAACGGCATATATGTTGTAGTATAATTAGGATACTGTATATGAAGCAGGTATATAAGTGTAAATTTTATGTTTTATATTTATAGCACTCCGCAGCATGGAAAAGAAATTCTATCATTGTACCCTGGGGATCTCGTTTTAGACTGGTTATAGTTCTATAAGCAAATATTGCACAAACTCAAAACTGCTAAGAGAAGGAAAGATCCAAACCCACTGGAAGGCTTACAACAAAATCGAATAACTTGACATTAGTAAAGTCAGTCTTTTCTGATAAAAAAAAAATCATCGCGTGGGCCATAAAGATAAAGAGAGAAGGATGCGAGAAGTTGGAATATAGGTTTTTTTTGACGACGTGCTTTAGATATTGAAAAATCTCACCTTGGAACTTCAAGGTCAGTTAAAGGTGTACACGATTTGATTACAGAAAAGACACAGAAGGGAACTTTACAGTAGAAAGTTGTTCCTTTTTAAAACACGAACTTTTTTTCGAAATCTGAATAGCTTCCTAATTTTCACCCTCACGGATAAACAATGACGTATACAAAAAAATGTTTCTGTTTATTGTTTTATAAGCTAAATTTTTTACATTTTAATTTTTGTTCTATGTCTAACATTTTAGAAGATGGATCCTACGGATCCAAGTCCCAATTGACTTTAGTTGCTTATTTACGAACTTAGCCTCACTTTTTACGTCCTGAGTACGCAATAAAAATTTCTGCTTGATATCTCATTTCGTTTTTGAGTTATCGTATCCACAGACAGACAGACAAATGGACAGACAGACAACTGGAAATGGACTAGTTCGGTGATTTTATGAAAACCTATAACAAAATTTTGTTCGTAGCGAAATCGAATGAATGTGAAATCGTAAAAACAATTTCAGAGTAGGTAGTAATTAAAAACTATTAAGAAATATTATAATTTAGAGATTGGAATGTTGTTAATAGAAAAAATAAATTACATGGCACCTATTTATTAGGTAGGTAATATCTGTACTTCACACATACGGTTTTACAAACAAGAGTATAATACCATATTTAAATACACCATATTATAGAATGAATTATATAATCTGTGTTACACGGAAGTCATATTTTTTAACTAAAAACTAACGGATGCATTATGTATGTAGGTATGATGATCGTTCCTTTTATTTAGGATGTTTAATTTTCGTTTTTTGTTTATCTGGTCCTTCGTAAAAAAAAAGTTTTTATTATATGTGATGGTACAGAATATATTTTAACACTGTTAACAGGTTGATAATCATTTTTATAATTTTATGTCATTTAATCTTTGAGGCTGTTATTTCCAGAAAGAAAATTTTATAATGTAATTAAATTGGGGTGAGCAAAGAGGTAAATCATGCTTAATAATCTTTTGTTTTTGTACACATACATATGTGAACACATTTTTTTAATCTTTGTAGGAATTATTTTGTGACGTCAGAAAAACTAACTAATTATATATATAAGGACGTGCAACTTGAGTGGAGGTCGGGCAGGAAAAAAAGGCGCCTATCTGTGCGAGGTTTAGTTCTCGGTCGTTGCGTACTTTGTTCTGCGCATCAGCGGCATTCTTTTGTTTTCAATCAAGTGAATGTCATTGAAAACAATTTCACTTAGACAGCTTGATGTTTTGACTTCGCCAAGATAGGCTCTGTAAATTCCACCACGGGCGCTTATAGCTCGGCATAGGAGGTTTCACGGCTTTATACATATATATGTGTTCTTGATTGAGACTTTGTACATGTGTTGTTTATGTGCTAGCAGAAAGCGTCTGACAATAAGAGAATTGTCGGTAGCAAGGTGTTCTTTTTCAAGGGACAAGGATAATTTTTGATTGCACTTCAAGCTCCAAATTGAAATATATCCGTTGTTTTTATTATTTTTACAGAAAGATAAACAAATAACAAATGAAAAATATTCTTAGATCAACTCAAAAAATTACAATTTTCAATATGGGTCAACGGACTTAATATTTCTGTTATATTAAGAAAAGAACGGGTATCTTCGAGTTTAAAGTAAGTTTTCAAAGTAAAGTTTCAAGTAATAATCAGTAAGTATTGGGATTGCGTGTAAAAAAGGCAAACAATTATATTGATATTAAATTAAATATCTACTTAACTTCAAAACATTTTTTCAACTTAAACTTTTTTTTACAGTTCTTGCTGCAAATTTTTTCTTGTTTTGGTACATAATAGTAAAAGATCTTTTTGAATCTGTCTAAAACTGTATTCTTTTTCGTTTTGAAATAGCAACATAAAATGTTTTACATTCGGGACGAAGGTTTTGGTGAGTTTTTTATTTTACTAATAATATTTTTTTGTTTTATTATATTTCCATTTTATTTGTCAAAATAAAACATCCAGCTTAATTAAATATCTCTTTATTCATAATTTTTTTTTAACAATATATATATATATAGTTTTTTTTTTAGCTTACATAATATTATTTGTTATTATTTTACAAAAACAAAAAAATGTGATACTAAAAAAATTAACTACACCACAGTAGACAAAAAAAGAATTCAAATATCATAAAAGTTTATTATCAGGATTCATATCTTTTTATTGGTTAAAAGCAAAATTGTCTTTTTTAAGTAAAAAAATAATAGAAAAGTTCTTTTTTATACGACCAGGCTATGTCTAAAGTTGATTATGCAAAGACGGTTATACTCTTGAGTTATTTAGAAGGATCTTCGAAGTATATATTTTAGTTTTTTGATCTTATTGAACTTGGACTATCTTTGATTTGGACAAAAGCTCTTCGCATGCCCAACTTTTTGTTCTACAAATTTAAGTTATCCTTTTTTTTGTACTAAAATCGTGCAATCGCCTCAAAAAGTTCTAAAGAAGGTACCAAAGTCATATCATACAATCAGAAAAGTTAAGAGTAAAGTTAGTATGAAGTAAGTTAGTTGTTGTGAAAGAAATGTACTGTATACTAAGCGCTTCCCAAGTCAGTGATCCTAATGAAAACCAAAGAATCAAATTGACAGGAGCAACCAAGCTTCCTAGTGCACGCAGTCCTTTATCATCTCTTACCATCCAAGTATTTTAAATCAAAATCTTAAAGAAGTTAGGACAAAAATTTTGTAGGTTTTTGCATTGAAGAAACCATTTTTCTAACTGTTTACTTTGAAAATTACAAACTATAGTGGATTTATTCGTTCAGTAATTTTGCATACTTAACTCCGACTATAACCTGATCTAACAATCATGAACAGACGAAATAAAAAAATTTTATCACATTAAAAAGCTAAAAATATGACAAAAAATATGAATTATTAGTTTTTTTTTATTATATAAAGAAATTATCCTTAAAAAATATAGCATGATTAATTTAACAACTATATTTACACAGTCAATTTTTTTAATTCTTTTTTTTACACCATATTGTCCAAAATTATCATTCTAAATATCTTTACTTAATAATAAATTTATATTAGGTTGATTTTCTGTGATACAGCATACAAAACGTGATAGATCGCACGGCAAGGAGCAGTATTTAACAATTTCCGAGAGGTTGCAAGTTTGAGAAGCTATTGTCATAGTTATGCTTAACATCTTTTTCCACTATGAAAATTTTCATGACTAAGGACTGCTCATTGGACTTTTTAAGCTAAGAAATTATGAATATTCATTGAAGTTTCAAATAAGAAGATAATTGAATAAAAAAACGGTCTGGATCGGGGATCTGGATATGATGACGTCACATTTTTTACCGATCCACTCTCTGTATTTCTTGTTTGATTGTTGGATAAAGTTTTATTCTCTTAGCTTTTTATAATTTAAAATTTGCTGTACAATTAAAAACTTAACAGTCATCTTGAAAGAGACTGACTTAAAAAAATTTCTTAGAAGAAAAAGTTGTTCGAGATAATCTTACCAACAGCCTCTCCAATTTCTAATCGTTCGGTAAAGACTGCCGAATACTACGCGATGCCCTAGACCTAAATATGTGACAAATAATTTTCTGATTTAAAATAAATTATGATTGATAGATTATATTTATTTAATTTAATTTAAAATACAAGGAAAAATTTTCTGTTATCGGTGATTTATGAAATAAAATAACAAAATATATTTTTATTTTTAAACTGAAACAAAAAATTTTTGTTATTTCGTTGAAATTAATTAATATTAGGAAAACTTTATACAGCATAATTGATTTTTTAAAATTCATAATACATATTTTCATACTCAACTAACTTGCAAGATTTGATTACAAACAACAAACAGGTAAAACTAAATAAATGCCTGAAAAAAAGTTTAATTAAAAAAAAAAAATTTAATTACCATCTTTGACAATTGCACATTAAAAAAAGGTATACATTTAATTGAAATAAAAATAAAAAATAAAACATTAAAACAAAATTTTTTGTATGAATTCATAATGATACCTCATATATCCAAATACGCTCAGGCGTTTAGAAGTTTTGGTGAAATAAAAAAACTCGCATAGCTACATATAATTGGTTTATTTTATGTTAAAATTTACAAAGAAAGAGAATAAATAATAATACATATATACATATGTAATATTATTTATTCTCTTTGTTTCTAAGGTCCAACAAAAAATAAATTAACTCTACATGAATTCTGAAAACATTACATGGCTTTTTTCGATTGGTCATTCGTCTTAAAAGGACATGTTTTTTCTGGATATATGTACAAAATGAATTTTTTAAACAAACTGTCTGACTTTCAATATCATATCAAATTGTCAATTGAAGCTGATATGGGAGGCAACAAGCCAATTAATTAGAATGGAGTGCTTTAATGAAAAGCTTTATATTTTAGTTAAAAATATTACAACTTTAAACCAAAAAAGAAATTGTGTTAGTAAGAAACCTCCACATAAATATTGCTTAAAATAGTAAAAAAATTTATTCAGTAAATACGCTTCTGACAATTATGTGCAATTATGAAATAATCAATAACCTTATAAAAAATTAATCGAAATTCTAAAAAAAAAACATACAATATTTTATTTAGAGTAGAAAATTTTCCCGTGTATTTTAATAGAAAGAATTTGCGTTTGTGTATTTAGTGAAAAATGAAAAATTGACATAAAAAACTCTAAAAATTTACAATATTTCCTATATATATAAAAAAAAAAATATTTACATACTATTTTGTTTTAAATTTTATTATTAAAAATTATTAAAATCTAATAAAGCCTCTGATATGTGAATATAAATCTAGAATAATTATAATTAATAATAATACTATTTTTTACCTATTTTATTATTAAAAATTATAAAACAAAGCAAAAATCCTATTAGCAAGGCTCAGTAATTAAATAACTTTTTCCATACTAAAATAAAAGTACAGTAAGGTCGAAGCGATCGAGAGGTTGATAGTCAAATATATTTAATATACCTAATTAATCACAACAGTCGATTTTCTTACCTACTGCCACCCGAAAACTGTGATATAAAAAAATCAATAGAAAATGTTAACGATTGCGACGACTAAATGTTCGCTATGGTTCTAAAATATTTCTTCACTTTTTGTTTAGTTTGATGATTTTTAGACATGGGATTTCAAACATTATGTATTTATTCTGGATTATGCGTAGATTGTTACCTAGGTTCAATGTTACAATCAGATTCTTTTCAAAAAGATTCCTCATCCTGTCCTGCACCTGTCGGAAAGTCATTGAGCCTGATTGTCATTGATAATATGGTATTTCTTAGATCAAATTTCTTTTAAATCGCTTCTGTAGTTCAAGCGTGATTGCGTAACATACATACAGACAGACAGGCAAAGTAATAGTCCAGGAGCTGTCGATCTAAAAAGTTCCCTCATACGTGCATATATTTTTTTTAAAGAAAATAGATAGTTTAAAACTATAGGAATTCGAAACGGTAGGTTTGCGTGGTTTTGCAAAGCCGAAAAAATGTTTAAAAAAATTAATTATTAAAAAAATCGATAAATGTTTGTCTCTCATGTTGTGAAATGGTTTGCCTAAACTATATTCTACAGAAAATTTCATTATCTTTCAGAAAAAATTTACGCAAACCAATTTTTTTAGCCGGGAGAGTCAGGCAAGCCTTTTAAAGTGTGTGATGAGGGAGGAAATTTCTCCCTCATTACGTAACATGATTTTTTTTAAATTTTGTTCCTTGCAGTATCTACTTTAAGATTATCTTGGTTTGCGGGCTCAGAAACGGCCGGAAATGTCCAACAAACCAGCTTAAAGTTCATCTACTCTGAACTCATTTTCAATAAATATAAACTAGAATAAATGTTTCGTTGTAAAATTACTATTGTTTTATGGTGATTTTTATTTTTTATTTTCTATTAAATACTTTTATTTTATAAAATTACTTTTCTATATTTTCTTTTGATATACTTTAGTACGAACTTCACATAGGATATGACGTCTTGTTGTTTTTACGATTTGAATTAATGAAAGGGTAAATATAATTAAAGGAATAATAGGAAATTTTTATTTTGGATGGATTAAATAATTTAATAGATTGAAAACAATTATCAATTGTTAATGCTAAAACATAGTTTATTTTATTGATCATCAAAGTCAAACATAGTTTATATCATTAATCATCGAAGTCAATTTCATCAATACTCCAATGATTTCTATTTATTGATTCTTTATCTTCTTCACTCTCTTCCTCTGATTCTTCGGTATTAATTTCTGCTCGCAAAATTTCTTCTACTTTTGAAGGTGCCGCTGGGCCTTTGTACCATAACGGTTCTAACTTATTGTCGCTATTCAATTGCCATCCACATTCAGTGGGTTCATATACGACACACAGAGGTTCAGTGGCATTTTGCCACATTGTATTTACAAATATTGTACGCAAAGTTTTCTGCGACAAGGTTTTCCAACATGGAGGAATGTTGCTGGAATCGAAATTAATCAGATCTTTATAAAATTGTTCTTTAACGCTTGTACTTGCGAAAAACTTCAAGAACAATTCAAACCTAGCACTATTTACATCATTTTTATCGATATTGTACATTTCATTTGTAAATCGCTGTAAAATTTCCATTTTTTCATCATTATTGACATCTTCTGGATCTGTTTATTTTTTTTTGCCGCCATGGGAGGCGGACGTGGTATTACATGTGTACAATGTAAAAAAGGTATCGATCGATATAGTGATTCAGTTTCATGTGAAAAGTGCGACGAAAATTATCATATCGAGTGTGTGAATATTAGTTTGGAAAAATTCAGAAAGTTAAACGATACAAAAGAAATTAAAGACTGGAAATGCAAAAAGTGCGATATAACCTCAAAAGTTAATGCTAGTGCTACAGATAAAAATAGTGAAATTGAGAAAGTTTATTTACCAGAACAAGATCGGTTTATACCGATAGAAGTTATAATTAAAGAAAATAACTTTTTCAAACAAGAAAATGATTTGCTAAAACTCCTAGTTCAAGAAATCAGGGACAAAAACAAATTACTTGAAGAAAAATTGGTAGTGAAAGAAAATTTATTAGCACGTATGCAGAACCAAGCTGTCAGCAACAATGCCAACAATAGCTGTAACATTCCACAAATGCAAAATACTAATAAAGAAAAGTCACAAGAAAAATTAGTTGAAACTCCAAAACGTTCGAACATAGGAAGTATAGGCAACATTAATAACATGCAAGAAACTTCAAATGTTAATAACCAGAATATACCAACAACAAGTAGAAGTAATGGCAATATAGGCAAACTTACATACATCCAAGCACTTACTAATGCCAACACAAGAGATGAAAATGAACATGGTAGAAGCAAGAACGAAGATTTCCAAATGGTTACGTACAGGAAAAAAAAGAAAGAAACTATTATTGGAACTGGAAAATTAAATTCGGATATAGAATTTCAAGCTGCTGAAACAAACATCTGGGTTTACGTAGGAAGAGTTGGTTCAAATGTTACAAAAGATCATGTAATTAAATATATTAAAAATAAAACCAACGAAGATGAAAAAATAATCTGTGAGGAACTCAAAACAATAGGTTCAAACAAAGCTTTTAAAGTGGGTGTGAGCCATATATATAAAGATCAGATGTACGACCCAACCTTTTGGCCAAATGGTACAATTATCAGAAGATTTAATCTGAATTTATTTCGGAACAAACAAACCGCAAATAAGCAATGGACACAAACCACAAACATTGGAGAAAAACAATAATGCCAACATTATGCATTTCAATATACAAGGGATCACAAATAAAGCACCACTTTTAGAGCTATTGATATCAGAAATGCAGATATCACCCAACATAATATGCTTCACAGAACATTGGTTGGCTCCGGCGGAGATAGAACTATTAACCATCAATAACTTTATAGTGAAATCTTATTTTACGAGAAGTAAAAAAAAGCGAGGTGGATGCTGTATTTTAGTGGAAAAACACTTGAGAAAAGTGGAAAGCTATGAAGAGCTAGAAAACTTGTCAATTGAAATGCATTTCGAGTGCAGTGCTGTCAAGTTGGATGATGAAAGCATTGTTGTCGTGTGTATATATAGAACACCGGTGGGAGATCTCGAAATATTTTTTAAACAGTTGCAGAAATGCCTAAGCTTTGTATCAAACAAGAGAAGTTACAAAAAGGTTATCATTTGCGGGGACTTTAATATAGATACGCTTCAAATGAGTGCCTGTTCAAATACAATTGAACAGATTCTTGCATCATATAATTTTAAAATTACAATCAAAGAACCTACACGTATTACAAATACAAGTGCATCATGCATTGACAACTTTTTTGTAAACTTTGACAACTACAAAGTGAATGTGTATCATAGTCCATTATCGGACCACACGTACCAAATATTTAGTACTACCTCAGTTGAAAGCCTGACCACTAAAGGGTATTACTGTAAAAGGAGGGATTTCTCTGCGAACAATATCGCATACTTCAAGACACTGCTGGAAGAAGAAAAATGGGAAGAAACTTTGTCGGAATTAGATCCCAACAGCGCTATGGACACATTCTATGAGACTTTTAAATATTACTTTGATGTAGCATTCCCTGAAAGAATTGTTTTCGATAGCTACAGGAAGAAAAATGAGTGGATTACTCCTGAAATTAAAGAACTGTCCAAAGAAAAGAACAAAATTTTTAACAAACTTAAATTCAACACAAAACATCATTCTGTAGATGAAACAGCAACGAAGAGGCTCTATAAAATATTGTGCAACAAGCTAAAATCGACAGTTAAACAAGCAAAAAAAGAATATCACTGTAATCAAATAAACTGCTCTGAAAATAAAACCAAAGCAAGTTGGACACTAGTAAATAGCCTAAACCAAGCTGCATTTCGCAAAAAGAATGAAATAAAAGCCATTCAGAATTCTGCAGGTGAAAAAATTACCAATAAAGATGAAATAGCGAATCAATTCAATAGGTACTTCTCTTCAATAGCTGAAAACCTCAAACTAAAATCTCCGAATTTTGATGTAGAAATAGACAAAGTTTATAATACATTGTATCTGTATCCATGCACTGAATCAGAATTGGTAAATTTAATAACGGAAGTGAAAAATAAGAAATCTTGTGGATGGGATGACGTTCCAAGCACAATTGTCAAACAGTGTGCAGTTCAATTATTAAAACCTTTACTGGACATAATCAACAAAACATTATCCACAGGCACTTTTCCAGACGCTCTTAAAAAAGCTATTATCATTCCGGTCTTTAAAAAAGGTGATTCAACAAGCTTAAACAATTACAGACCAATCTCACTGTTACCAACCTTTTCAAAAATATTTGAAAAGTTAATTTATAACAGATTTATATCCTTTTTGGAAAAATATGATGTAATCTCTGAGGAACAACACGGATTTACTAGAGGTAAATCAATTGACCAAGCGATTTTTAAGACCTTCTCAGAAATTTTCCAAGCTCTGAACAGCAACGAAAATGTAGCAGTCGCTTTCCTAGACCTCAGCAAAGCATTCGACAGTCTAGACATTGATTTATTGTTACACAAGCTAAAATTTTACGGTATAAGAGGTAAATCATTGGATCTAATTACATCATATATGACTAATCGAAAACAGTGCGTAAAATTAACCTATATGGTCGACAAAAATAAAAAAGAAATATTTTCTGATCAAATGACAATGGTAAGAGGGGTACCGCAAGGGTCTATATTGGGACCTCTGCTGTTTATTTTATACACCAATGAGCTTCCAAAAAAAACTAAGAACAAAATAGTCTTATTTGCCGACGACACCACGGTACTTTTTCGAGGACATAGCGCAGAAGATGTCAAACAAAATATAAGCCAAACTTTCGTCAAGCTGAATAAATGGTTTGAAGAAAATTCCTTGTGCTTAAATATAGCAAAGACTAATATTCTTTGCTTAAGGAATAACATTAAACATGTAGAAATCGAAAATATGACTACAATAGAAGTATCCCAACATGTGAAGTTCTTAGGTCTGTATTTGGACAGTAACCTAAACTACAAAACACACATAGATTATTTAGCGAAAAAATTATCAAAATTAGTATACCTATTATACAAACTAAGAGATGTCGTATCACGAGAAACCATTTTGCAAGTCTACTACGCACATATCCATTCAAACTTGAAATACGGTATACTATTCTGGGGCAACTCCTCTGCCGTTAATATAGTTCTCAAGATCCAAAAAAGATGCCTTAGAATAATGGACAACGCCAAATCAGATGAACACGCTAAACCAATTTTTAAAAAGTTTGGAATCCTAACAGTGATTGACACATATATACTGGAATGCATGTTATTTGTCAGGAACAACTTAAACTTGTTCAAAAACCACCACGTCGAACATCCATATTCTACTAGGAATAACGAAAACTTAATCGTTATGCAAACTACCAAAGGGTACATTGACAGCGGAACACTGAACACATCCATACGAATTTACAACAAAATACCAAAAGAAATAAAAAATTTAAATTCGCGCAACTTCAAAAAAGAAATAAAAAAACTATTACTAACTAAAAACTATTACGACCTTAAAGAATTTATGACAGAAAACTTATAGAAATCATTTTAATTGACTGTCACTGATTGTTATTGGAAACCAAAGATTTATTTATTTATTATTTCTTTGTTATTGATATTATTGTTACCACTATCTACGTTATTATTGTTTACTTCCTCACATTATTATTGTTGAAATTGTTATTATTATTATATTTATTGTGGCTTAAAAAGTTTATTTATATTTATTATTGTTTATTTACAAAAATTATTACTGTTTATTATGGTTTACAAAATTTATTTATATTTATATTTATATTTATTATTATTGTTTATGATCGTTTCTATTCCCTGTCTACTGGAATTATTATTACTATTATTGTTTACTAAGTCTATCTATATAATCCTTAATGTTGTTTTCAAAAAGAATAAAATAATTATTGTTTACAAAATTTATTTTGTCGAAGTCGACGCATTCTATGTACTATGTACGTCAAATTTTTGAGAATAAAGTTTATTATTATTATTATTATTATTATTATTATTGTTAAATGCTCGAACATATGTTGGTACTCTTTATTTTGTATTAAAATATTCAGCGGTTTGATTTTTCCTTTGCGGACGAAAGCTGCAGTATAATCTGACCCCGTGAAGGCATGAAAACCTGGCAGAGCTCGACAAAGTGATGGACCTAATTCTTTTGCAAGATCTGTGCAACTTATGTAATTTATTTCAGAGCCAGATTTACTGATTATCCAAATTTTTGGATAAGTAAATTTATGAATATTTCCTAAACAAATGACTAAGACATCAGTATCGACAGACCTTATCAAAATTTTTTTCTGGGGTGAACATTTATTTAAATGAAAGAAAATTCTTGTGTCAGCTTCTTCATGGGAACAAGTATAATCTTCATTTAAGGTTCGTGATATCTTTCCATCAATATTTTTGTAGGCAAAGCATTTTTCCTCAACTGTCAAAAAAATTGTCTTGTCATTAATAAGAGAGCTGCATGAGTCATCTGTCCAATGTTCATATAAAAATTTGACTATTGCTTCCTTAAACTTAGAGTTATTCAAACTCTTATTGAAGTCAGTCGGTCTACTCTGTAAATAGTCGACTACTTGTATCTCACTATTATCTATCAAAATCTGGCTGTTGAATCCAATCCACGTTGGAGTTTGTGGCACGAAAGGAACTGAAATCGCCCAAATGATGTCTCGGAGAATTGCATCTTGCTTGAAATTATGATTTTCTGCTGAAATATTTTCCAAATACTCATACGGATGAAGACATGTAGCAGCTCTTGGTTTTTTCATATATGTCGATATTTCGCGTGCATAAATATTTTAGAAATGCATGTATATTTTCTCTTCGTTTTGACGTATTATGCTGGGTGCCCTTCAGCAGATGCAGGTAGATTTTCAAGTATAGAGATGACAGAAAGAGAGAAATGTATGTACATTCCGACCAATAAGAATAACAATCTCTATCTTAGATTCTTAAAAACTACAGAAAGTATAGAAACTATCGTAGTTCTAGAAGCTCACCCCCGCAGCAACTTCATTATGTGTTTAAATAAAAGAAAATATAGAAAAGTAATTTTATAAAATAAAAGTATTTAATAGAAAATAAAAAATAAAAATCACCATAAAACAATAGTAATTTTACAACGAAACATTTATTCTAGTTTATATTTATTGAAAATGAGTTCAGAGTAGATGAACTTTAAGCTGGTTTGTTGGACATTTCCGGCCGTTTCTGAGCCCGCAAACCAAGATAATCTTAAAGTAGATACTGCAAGGAACAAAATAAAAAAAAAATCATGTTACGTAATGAGGGAGAAATTTCCTCCCTCATCACACACTTTAAAAGGCTTGCCTGACTCTCCCGGCTAAAAAAATTGGTTTGCGTAAATTTTTTCTGAAAGATAATGAAATTTTCTGTAGAATATAGTTTAGGCAAACCATTTCACAACATGAGAGACAAACATTTATCGATTTTTTTAATAATTAATTTTTTTAAACATTTTTTCGGCTTTGCAAAACCACGCAAACCTACCGTTTCGAATTCCTATAGTTTTAAACTATCTATTTTCTTTAAAAAAAATATATGCACGTATGAGGGAACTTTTTAGATCGACAGCTCCTGGACTATTACTTGCGCATTTAGAATATAAATAAGGATTTAAAATTTACTCCAAATTTTAACTCTTTTCGTTTAGAAAAAAAAATTTGACTATTGAGTTTTAAAACAGTAATACAACTTTTAACCCAGTTTTGTGAAATAATAAAAAGAACGAATAGATATAACTGAATCACACTGTAATATTTTCTGGTACATATTTTACATTAGTTCAACAATTATCATAACATACATTTATAATAAATAAGTATCTAAACATTGTGAAAACCACATCCACAAACTTGTATCACGCTCAAACGTTCAAACACAAACATACACACATTGTCTTTTTGTAAACGGAAGTGGTTGAGTGTATTTATATCCTGCGGGCATGTTGTAATAAATAAGGATTGGAAAATAACTATCCTGGCAACATATGTTGTTACAATGTGTATATATGCTATCGGATGATTTATTAAGTTCGAAAAAAATTTTAATGTTTATCGGCGGTATAAGGTCAAATCGATACCAATCTGATACCAATTTTGATATGGTTAACGGATTGGTGTAGATGTGTTCATACCATATGAACAGGTAAGTCAATATAGGTAAGTAACTACACCGATCTGTTTACCCAATTGATATCAGAAAAAATTTAATTTAATGACGAAAATAATGGTTAGAGCTTGCCTGAAAAAAAAATCGTTCACAGAAAAAATTGATTAAAATTACTTAAATTGTAAATATCAATGAACACTTTTCGATAGGAGTGTTTAAAAATCACAAAAATGTGTCTAATCTGGCTATTAGATGGGTGAAGATCGACCTTATCACGAGAAAACAAAGCGTTATAGTTCGAGATAACTCGGAGTAGTCAAACGTTGAGTGGATTGCCCATTGTAATGAATAAAGAAAATATATCGGTTTTATAAATTGTTAGTCAAAATCTACTTTTTTCTTGTCAATTTTGTGTTTTCGGAAAAGGTAACAAAAAGATACCGTTTCGGAAAAAAGCTTGGGGTGACTCTACTATTGATTCCCTTAAAACGAACGATTTATTGATTGCTTAAAAACGATATTGTCAAATAAGCAGTCACTATTTAGAAATAAAACAAGAAACTTAATAAAGGAGCCTAAGACGTACTTATTCCTAAACTCTTCGACAATAATTGCTATTGAACTTGCAAATTTATAACTTTGTTTAATTATGGGATGCATATAAAAATTATGTATTAAGAATAAGCTTAATGTTTCAGAACCATTCAAAAACTCATTTGTTACGAAAAAGCTTTGCTTTACAAAATGGGTGAAGATAATAGAAAAAACTTTAAGGATACATTCAATCAAGAAGATATTTTATTTATTATTTTTGTAAATAAAGGAACCTATACGTATTTTTGAAGCGATGATCAATAACTTTTCGATATAAAAATTAGATTTGTGTGTATTTTACTTTATTTACTCCACTATAATGATTAAAATAGTAGTTTTAATTTGTTATTATAAACAACTGAATACGATTTTTCACATCATTGAAATAAAAAAAAAATACACATTTCTCAAATTAGAATATTAGTACAAGATCCGAATTAAGGTCGACCTTCACCCATCTGTTTACCGAATGAAAGTTATTTTTTATGAAATGTAAAATATTTACAAATATCCCTGTTGTGGGTTGCCCTAAAAAATATGGTCCAGACAACTTTTAATAAAATATCAAAACTTGGAAAGCTTGTAAATTTTATTTTTTGACTGATATTTTGTGGACAATCATATACCACCGTATTTGCAATAAAATTATCTTTATTTATATATGTGAGGAAATGAATTAACAGATGAACGTAATTACTATTCACAACTTGTATAAATGCGAAAATAGTGAACGAAAAGAGGCAGACAGCATAGCTGCTGCATATTCTTTATGGCTTTTACTTTCGAGTAGATCAAAATTCGTTAGATATGAAAGTCAGTGAAAAATTTCTAAAAATTTTACTCTTGATATTTTCACTAAAAGTAGTCTGGACCACATTTTTTTAGGCAACCCATTGCAGGGATATTTGTTAACATTTTATATTTCATAAAAAATAACTTTCATCCGGTAAACAGATGGGTGAAGGTCGATCCTAATTGGGATCTTAGACTATATGTATCTATAGCAGTAGATACAAAGTTCCATTTCCCAACATTAACATTTGAAAAGAACCAAGCTCTAAGAGATCAAAAATCATATTTTGGATATTTTACCACACTATCTATTTACAGTAACATACATTTCTTTTCTAGTATCTAAATCAATCTGTACACTCATACAAAACATCTTAAAATTTTTTTTAAAATAAAGTCTTAAACAGCGTCTGGTGTTGGATCCCAGGTTAATAGTTGTAAACTAGTTGATTTTGATATTTCTGTGCCCGGTCCACTGATATTACCGTATGACGATGAAAAATATCCACCATTGGCTGTTTGTCGTTTACGACGCTGTGATTTTATTGTTTTTGTATAAATTTTTAATACCTATAATAAAAAAAAATTAAATTTACTCCAGGGATTTCTATAAAATTTTTATAGATTTTATGACAAGTCTACAAAAGCTTAGTAGGTGCTTGAACTTTTTCGAAATTCGACTTCTTAAAATGATTTAAAATTTGAGTAGAAAAAAAAATCAAGGACAAATAACCATTTCACAGAATATAATTCTTAACTATTAACTAACTAAATAAAGCAGATTCTTATGATCACGAAAGTTATAAAAAAAATGGTGTTTCAATTTTAGTTTCCTATGTCTACGACTCGGTAAATTAGAACGCTGTGAATATTTTCGCTTGTTTCAATTGTCCAATTTTTGTTTGAAATATTCCACTTACGATATGAATGAATTTAACTAACGATAAACAACGCCCAGTGCTCAAATTGTCATTTATTCAACAGGAATATCAATTCTGTAAATTTAATCGTCCTATTGAGCGAATTTGCATTATTGTGCAAAAGTTCGAGGAAAGAAACTAGGATTGGAGTAAAGTTTGGATCACCCTTTACTTTGTTCACCCCAACTCAACTTTAAATTATGGGAATAATAAAGAAATTAATCACATTCATACCTGACAATTACATGTAACCAACATTGCAATAAAAATTCCCTGCATTCCTTGACCCACATTAAATGCTATCCATAAAGCATCGGATTTTATAAATTTGGTTAAGGCGCCCAAAACGATTACTGTTGATAATAATACTGTGATCTGAAATCAAATAAAACACAATTAGAATTCTATTAGAGTATACAAAAGTTTTACATTTTGAAATATTTAGAAATAGATTTAAGGCCATAAGAACGGCTTGTATTAATTGGAAAACCACTTAAGTTGACTTCATGGTGATAAATATGGCAAAGAAATTGGGATTATGAAACAAATTTTTTTGGGATTAATGAAACAAACTCAGTTTGGAAAAGGCATGACATATAAATAATGACTGTGGAAATGAATGGTCAAATAAACCTGGTTCAACTCATTTCGAAAAGTGAAATGGTAAAATAATTAAGTAATTTAAAACAATAATTCAAAAGGACAAAGTCAACTCAAATATTTCAATTTCAATTAAAATATTTCAAAAAATTTGCCCCAAAAAAATGATAGTTCTCTAAGTATTCTTTTCATCTCATCTGATGTCCTTGACCATCACTTTGATACTGATTAAAGAAGGAGTGTTATAGGTTTAAAGTGTTTATCCGTGCGTCCGTGTGTTTCTCAGTGGCATCGTAGCCCCTAAACGGTCGAACCAACTTGATTGAGAACATTTTATAGCAAAGTTTTCAAAAATCGGCTAACAAGGAATAAATCGAATTTGTCGGGGTTTTTTAAATTTTGTATATTTCACTTATATGTTGGGTATATCTTTAAATTTTTTAACTTAATATTTTCTAGGAATTCGTCATATATCACTTTATGCACCAGTGCAATAAAATATAATATGATAAGATATGAAATATTTGATAACGTTTGATTTAACATCCCAAAGCAAGTGTTACCATGTGATATTTTTATATCGAATGTTTTTAGTATGATTTTCAATATAAAATTATTTTTATGAAAAACAAACAAATAATATTGTATTTATTTGATTGAAAAATAATATTATTATTTGAATAGTTTCAGTATAAATAAACTTAATATTGAATACTATTCATCTATATAAAGTTTATTGAATCATGTCTATAAAGTTAGCATCTGGTTTTTAACATATTTAAGTAACTATATGGGAAAATTTGTAGCTCTATGAACCCTGCACGGAAAAACGATCGGGGACACATTTTAAGGTTTTAAGGTTATTCCATAAAATAGTTAAATTAAATTGTATATTAAATTATTATTATTATTATTATTACATTTCTTAGTTAAGACTTCAATCAGATAATTTGTGTATGAAAATAAGTGTGATATTGAGGTTTGAGGTTTGAGGTTTTGCAATCGAAACTCACACAAATTTCGAAATCCTTCTAAAGTTACATCTTCGGCAATTTGTTTATTTATCTTGAATTATCAAAATCTTTCTTTTAACTAGTGGAATTACTTTTCCCTTAGACCCTTGAAACTGAACCGATTTTGAGGATCATGGCCTATTTTTAGTTGTTCCGGGTACGGAATGCTAGACTAGCCCTTGAAACATAGCTAAGAATACTCTCAATTAAATTACCTTATAGGCGAAACAAAAAAAATCAAAACAGGTCATCCGTTTAGGCTCTACAATGCCACAGACAGACAAACACACATAGCGGTCAAACTTATAACACCTCTTTTTTGATTCGGGGTTTGAAAATAGAATAGTGGATTTAATAAAGAGTGTAGATAGGATACGATTTACCGGCTCGTATAGGTTATGTAACTTTCAAGGAATATTATTCCGTACTAAAAAGAGTATGATAGCTTTATTGACAAGATCGTTGTTTGTCGATATTTTTTTATCGATCTAATAAATATACATTTGCAATGGTTAACGTTTACACCAACTAAACTATCAGATACGTTCCCACGTGGAATTGATTTGATGTTTATATACCATATCATGTAGGGTATGATGTAGAACCAAGTCTACAATTTAATGCTATTTATTAGACATCATTTTGTTGTCAAATCAGGGTATTTTATCATTTTATGTGATTTTGTTTACGTATAAACTTTTTTGTGAAAAACGAAAAAGATCGATACTTCTGTGTGGGCTTTCACAAGCTGGCCATTTTCTATTGTTTTATGAATCATACTCAACGTAAATTATTGGTTATTATATCATACAAGCGACCGGCCACGTCTTTGCACGGGAGCAATGCTGATACTAAATATATTACAGAATGCCTTTTTATACAAAAATGTGTTTATTTACGACATCACATTAGAAAACTCTAATATTATGCATGTATTATACATAATATCTGGATGACCGAGCTTTGCTCGGTTATTCGCCAATAGCTGTCAGCAAGAGTCATATTTTTCACTTTTGACTACTCAAACGCCTCCTTTTTGTTATGTTATAGTTTGCATTGTATTTCATTAACTACATTATACACCAATAAATGTCTGATGAATTTTTCATGAAAAGACGGATATAACGACATTTCTGATAAATGAAACCTAGCTAGATCGACTTATCGCCCCAAAAAACCCCTACATACTCATTTTCATGAAAATCGTTGGAGCCATTTTCAAGATCGTGGATATATATATATATATATATATACGGGGTGTTCCAAACCACCCGTCCAGGCTGATTATTCTGAATAGTTTTCAAAAAAAATTGAAACGAAAAAACACGTATCAAATATTTTTTGAAACTCTATCTAACCATACCAAAAACACCCTCCACCCTCAACCCCTGTTAGGGGTAGGGGGTGTAACTTGAAAAAATCAAATGGAAACCCCTATTTTTTTCTGCAGATTTGGATTCTTCAGAAGAAAAGACAAACATTTTGTCTAAGAAATTTTTCCCGATTTTCGGTAGATCACGCTACAATCGACAAAAATCGTTCTTTTAGATTTGGCATTAGAATTGCAGTTCAAGTGAAGGCGAGAAAAGTTTTTTGAGTCGAGAATAGTTATTTTCAATTTTGTTTTTGTTTTTTGAAGAAAAGACTATTCTGTTTTTGTTTTTCATATTTTATTATGATTTAGAAAAATTATTTTTGTAAAAATGTTTTTTTTTTTTATTTTGGAAAGTCTGAAAAAAAATTAAATCTAAAATGATTCATATCTAATTCTTTCTAAAAGCTTTTTTTAGCATCCTCCCAATTGTCCAGTGGTTTACCTCAATTACCGCAATTCGACATTTTCGCTTCTCTTTTATTTTCGTTGAATTTCTAACTTTTGTGTTGCTTTTGTTTTGTTTTTGTTTTGGTTCTGTGTGTTTGTGTTTTTATTTTTATTTTTACTTTTTCGTTTTGATTTTTGTCATTGAACGGCGCAATTCTTATGCCAAATCTAAAAGAACGATTTTTGTCGATTGTAGCGCTATCTACCGAAAATCGGGAAAAATTTCTTAGACAAAATGTTTGTCTTTTCTTCTGAAGAATCCAAATCTGCAGAAAAAAATAGGGGTTTCCATTTGATTTTTTCAAGTTACACCCCCTACCCCTAACAGGGGTTGAGGGTGGAGGGTGTTTCTGGTATGGTTAGATAGAGTTTCAAAAAATATTTGATACGTGTTTTTTCGTTTCAATTTTTTTTAAAAACTATTCAGAATAATCAGCCTGGACGGGTGGTTTGGAACACCCAGTATACAAGAATTGCTCGTTTAAATATATAAGATTAACTTTCCCCTTAAAACACTCTATCTAAGTTTTAAAGATCTAAGCATACATAAGGACAGACAGCGGATTTTAAACTATGTAGTGATACTCAATGTAAATCATTGGTTATTGTTGAGATACTTTTTATATAAAATTCCAGCTTTAAGCATAACGGTAAATTTAAGGATGAAAGGTGTCAAATACTTATAGTGATGTACCGTGAATCTAATAACATAATATTGATACTTGCTAAAATATATTATAGGTAATATTTTAAGAAATCATGCCAATGTAAATTTTCTTTCAAGGTACCACACCTTCCCCAACAACATTTTATTACTGTTTGTATATTTGCATTTCATTAGTGTATTAAAAAATTTTTTGTATAGGCTACTACTTCTATCTATCTACTATCTATCTATATATAGCTACGATCTTCTTGTACCCTAGAGTTTATACTTCGAGGGCAAATAAAAAAGGAAAGGCGTTAAAACGACAACTACTCGTCATTATTGAAGTGTAGTAAATCCATGAAAAAAGAATAAAATTTATATAGCATATAGTATTAATATCGTTAGAAGCACGGAAAATTCAGGTGAAATATCCACCCAGGCTCAATCTATTAGCCCCCAGCAGGGTGTTTCACCAGAGTATCTTTGCAAATTGAATTTGTCAACTTGAATTTTTGACAATTTGAACAATTAGAACTTATCGCGTTTATCCTGTGATTACACTCATCCTGTAGTTTGGCGAGTTTTTTGGCTCTTATATTCACCTTGCGATAGCGTCCCCCCTTTTATTCGCGGGTTGGCCATATCTCTAATGGGGACGAGCAAGTACCGTTCTTGTAGGTTTTTTGCGCTTGCGTTCAACCTGTGGTGGCGTTGAGAATATAATTCTTCAAGGTTCTCTTTTTTCAAGGTTCAAATTTAAAAGCTCTAATTACCAAAGTTTAATTTTCAAAGTTATTTTGGTATGGAATCTCAATCAGAAGTCAAACATAAATTCCCAAAATTTAAATTATTTGACCGTATACCTCCCGGACTAATAGGTATTATTTATACAATATTAATAATTAATATTTACTCTATAAATCACTCGATACTTTTATCAAATACATAAATATCACGTGCAGATTTAATTCGAAAAAGGTTACCGAAATTACTATAATATTTAATTTATTATACAATAGTAAAGTATAACCTCGTTTGAAACGTGAGAATCGGTCCGACATAAGAACCGGTACTAATTACCGATTTTTTTATTGGAGTGAACAAGTTCAAAAAGTTTTCAAGTTTTCTTCAGATTTTACCGATTTAATCCTGTGGGACTATAATAACTACAATTAAAGTAGACTTTATTTGTGGGGCCAAAACTATCTTCGTAGGCTAAATTATATAATTGTTAAAACATAAAATTTCTAAATTTATTTATTTATTTTTTTATCAGAGCCAACGGTTGATTTGATATGAAGTCTGTAACCACTGCAGCCGTGTTAAGAGTTCCTGAAATTATGCCGAAAACATCAGAAGTTGGAGGAAGTATTATGGAAATATATCGCAGAGGGTATCGCAACAGTTTTCAGTGGAGGAAGTGTTTATGCTCTGTCGAAAAAAGAAAAATATACTTTGAATTTTAATCGTTCTGTAATTTATTTTATTTTTCAGGCAATTCTATATGAAGTTAGAATATTGAAGCAGAGCGGTTGAATAACGGCTAGTAAATAAATAAATAAATAACACAAAACTTTTCAATAGTAATTTTTTAAAAGGCGTCGAACCGTAACACAAAGAAAACGATAACAAATTATTTAAACATGTATTTATACACCACAGCAGCTATGTTTTAAGTTTCAAATGTCTCATGAGATAAGAACAAAAGTATATCTACCTATATACACGAGTGAAGTTTAATGTCTTATGAGAAAAGTACGATCGTAACATGAAAACCATGTCAGATATTATTCTAATTCCCATATGTTGGCTTGTCAAAATCAAAATATAACAAGCTATAAATATATACCCAACCTAACCGAATCGTGCATTTAATGTATCTAATATGAAATGTTTGTTATATTCCTGCCAATAATTCTGGAAGAGTTATGTAAGTAATAGAAATAATTAAAAAAATTGGTAATTATGAACAGAAATAATTTTTGTGTTTTAGAGCAACAAGAATTATTCAAATAAACCGGGCAGTATTCGCTTTGCACAGGTAATTATTATTAATTTTTTACAAAATTCGTAGTTTTGAGAATGGTTTGAAGTGCTCTAGAATAATTAAAGAGAATTGAAAAAAATACACTCGAACCAGGACTCGAACCCGGACTTCTTGGATTCATGTCAAGAATAATTTGGAAAACAAAGTATATACAGATGGTAGAAAGGGGTGGCTAAATGGTAGAAAAAGTTTTTCTCTGTGTTTTACAAACAAATGTTAATTTTAAGCCATGCATTAAGTCGTTATGAATGTTATTTTATACTTTTTTCTATTGCCTATGATTGTGTACTTCTCTTTGTAGGTTCCGTCAAAGGACTTAATATATTTGTAGGCCACTACATTTTTGTTCATAAAATAGCTCAACTTTCAAGTGCATTTCGTGGCCTTCAAGTGTTCATAATAAAACAAATAGTCGTTAAACTGACATGTGTTAGGCGTAGATCTGAGAAAACGGCTCATGAAATATCTAGGCCAGAATTAGCATTCAATTTTACTAATATCTATTAAACATTTCTGTAAAAAGTAGTCGGTTGTTGATAAATTTTTATACCCTCGTTTTCTCGACATGTGGCGAGTGGAGGTCAGGCCAAACGGCCCAAAATTTTGATTGGCCACTATTATTCTCTCTTATAATATTCAGTTATCTTGCATTCAAGAAAGAAGCAAATGGTTGTTTATAGTTTTCAATGGGTCGTTTCTTTGACATGTTTTCCGTTCTCCACAATTTCCAAAGTTTTCGTAAATATAAACGTTGTAGGTTACACTGAAATGAAGCTACTCACGAAGTTTCGTAAGAGTGTTATTCACGAAACCATACCCCCTCCGTACTGTATTATTCTTACTGTTAGGGACACTTCATAAAGTTAGTTTCTTTACTTTTTTTTCTTTTAGTGATTTTAATTAACCATGAGTTGGCACTAACTGACTTTCATCTACCAATCATATTCATCGTTGCGGAAACTATGAGCCCGCCAATGATAAGCGTCTTGAATTGCATAAGTTGGTTTTGCCCACTTGTTTGAATCGGTCGATCCATGCCATGGATCGACCGATGTGTGTTCATAATTTTTTATTTTTAAAAAAAATCATAATTAATTCGTTTTTCGATCTGAATAGATCATTTCTTTCGGTTGATTTAATTAATCAATCTAAAAATTTAATTTAAACATTGTCGAGTCAGTGATTCTGTTTTCTTTTCAAAGTTTCAATTTCAAGTTTTTATTTTTCAATGTAGAAACGCGTGGTTTTCTACATTTAAATTTGCTAGTTAACAATGTGTTAAAGTTTAATTTCGAAATCGATATTTATCTTGATAATCAAGTTTAATTTTGGATTTAAATTCGAATAGTTCTCAGTGAACCATGTGTTTTTAGTGCAGTGCATTAAACATTTTACATATTTTTCCCGCCATTGAGGGATTTAACGCACATTGCAATTTTCATCAATTAAAAGTCAATAACCAACAGCAAAAAAAGGCGTGAACAAATTCAACGTAAAGGTTTGATAAATCATCCCAAATTCCCTTTTTCCTGAGTTTTATCCGATCAAACCTTTAAATAACAACTTCATTATCTGACTAGTGTCAACCTGGAGAAAAAACTGGTGAGTACATATATTTTTTTTCATACAGTCCAACAGCTCTCAAACGTTCTTAAAATTCGCTAAGTGTTGGGAAATATTTTAGTTTTTCTTAAACCAGCGACCATCGCCCCAACACTTACAAAACAACTTTTGATATGTAATCTCTATGGCAATGGTAGATTATGACGTCACGAAGTGTTATTTTCCGTTCTTTCTATTTATAAATTTAAGCCCTTCATATTTTCGTAGTTATTGATGTGATCCAAAAAATGATTTCACCCGATGTTTTGGCTCGGTAACGAACGTCCTTTGAGGCAATAAAAAAAATTTAGGACAAAGGCCCATTGATTATGTTTTTTTGTTACGAGTTGACAGTCTAAAAGATAAAAACTCAATTTCGATCATCTTTTATTTTCTTGTAATAATTATTGGCAAGAATATAGCTAACTTGATATGCTGTTACAATTCTTTAAAACTTGTAATTGTCATGATGACGTAATTATCGGATCAACTCTTTTATTACGAGTTACGATTATATGACTAAATTTTCAATTTATCCTATCAAATAGTTTTTATCAGAGATTATTGAGAATCATTTATTTTCACTAGAAATTTATGGAAAAAAACTTTTGTTATTCTTATACATATATTTCGTTTTGTTTCCCAGAAAATGAATTTCTTCCAACTAATTATTTTGTGTTAGATGGTTTCCATTTATGTTCGGATTATTCATACTAGCAGGCGAAGAAAGATCATTATTCATATCATATTCCTATTAATAAGGTACTAATTAAAATTGTAATCTATGAACGGATTTATGGACCTAATTGTTTTAGAGAAACTCACATATTATATTATGTAAAGCAAAAGGGTTAATCCAAATAAACACCGTATTATTTTATAGAAAAACAAATATAATTAACAGTAACAAATAACGTTTAGTATAAGCTGGATTTAGCTCATTAATTTACAAAATTTATTTTACATTTTGAGGTTCATGGCACCAAGAAGATAAGAAGAATACGGAATTCCTTTACAAATAGAAATAAAAAAAACTTGGTAAAGTTAGAGAATGATTTTGATTTGATATGGCCTCCATGATCTACCAAAAGCTAGAAAAATGTCATCAATTCAAAATTATTAGTTATAAGTATTGGTTATTATTTCGTTCGCGGTATTCTTAGGGTAGCTAGTTCGATTCCCGTCGTCACAACAAAAATTAATTTTATTAATAAATATGATGGGCTGTTGTAGTGCATGGTATAGGCATGAAGGAGGTGCATTCAGCAGAAAATAATTGAAGAGCTGATAAATGAAATTATCAGCGGAAAAGGTGGTAAAATACATATATGGTAACACTGGGCTCTGTAGTCTAAGTGTGTCCTTCGTGGACAACCAATATAACCTAACCATTGGTTGCTAGCGTATTTTCTTCAAATTTTGAAACGACAGTTTTTCTACGTAAAATTTAAAATGCCAGTAGGTAAAATCTTCAACAATTTAATTTAATTTAATTTAATTAAAATAATTTTTTTTTAAGTGAAATTAATATTTGGTTTAATTTAAATTTCCACACTGAATGTCAACATTGCCTGATTCAATAATAACATTCCACACTGTCTACGTAAACGGTACGGTCATACAAATATAGATAGATACTACTAGATACCTGCGTATAGTCGCATCAATGAATACATTAAAAAAGCAATCTTAGAAAATCCTCAAGAATAGCTCCGATTTTGATGATTTTTTTTCAAATATTTCTCTTTCCATACTGTTTAAAATCAGGAACTTTTACAGATGGGAGAAATAATCTGAGGGGGAAAAAGCAATGGCTGATATATCAACGCCCAGCCTAAATCTCTAATGATAGAAGTGTGAAATATTGAGAAGATATTGCTTTTATACTGCAAGTGACATTTAGGAAAGATTTTTTCGAAATTCATCCCCTAAAAGGGTGAAATAGTGAATCAAAATATTTACAAACCGTCATTCACTACTTAATCAATTTTAAACATGCTTTGACCTATAGAAATTGCTACATTATTAGCAAGAAACATGGGCTGTATTTAATTTAAAAAAAAAAGTGACTCAATGCAACTCAACGCAACTCAACGCAACAAAAGTTAAAATCTATTAAATAGTAAACAAAAGAGGAATTATTTGAAGGTAAGGGACTTGAACACTATAACGTGGATAACTGCTAGTTTAAACAATATTTGCGCAACTTACAATTACTAATTGATTTTTTTATTTAGATAAATATTGTTGTATTAAAAATATTGTTTAAACAATATAATAAATTACTAACAGTCATCTACGTTATAGCATTCAATTACCTTACTTCATCCTTTATTTCACCCCTTTACGAAATGAATATCGAAAAATCCTGTCTAAATCTACCGTATAAAATAAATCTCTCGAAATTTCAAACTTCATTCATTCGTGATTTATAGGAGGGCGTTGATATATCAGTCGAGACTTTGTATTTTCGGCCCTCAAATTATTTCCCCCTCTGCCAGGTTTGTGATTTTGAAATATAAAAAAAGAAACATTTAAAAAAAAATCATCAAAATCGAAGCTGTACATGAGGATTTCCGCGTAAAAATGTTTATTGATGCGACTATATATATTTTAATAAAATGTTGATGATACTTAAGTGAGATTTGTTTGTATGAATAAATTATAAGTTTATATTTAAATTATATGTTTATATTTTCAGACAAATTCTATAAATATTGAGTGGAATTTTCAACAAAATGTTAAGAAACTACATAGTTCGTGCATTTAGCCCGATAGCTTCAATGAAAGTGGCTTAAATTTTGTTCGTAGAAAATCCTTCCTGAATATAGAATCGAGGCGGAAATTGGTAAATTTATTTTGAGTATAAATATAACGTTTTCCTAAAATTGTTGTTTTTCTAATAAATTAAAGTAAACATTTTTTTATTTGATTAAAGTAAACATTTGATTACAAATTTTCAGAATTTTTTTTTAGAAGAATAATTAGAATTCATTCATAGTTTATTTATTTTGTCAACCAATATACCTCTATATACAGGGTGGTCCAAGTTCAAAGAGAAGGGGCTATATCAACTGTACAAATATGGACAATTTCTCAAAGTCAGAAAGCGCCTTTTTCTAGATACAAGTTATGGAAATTTTAGAAAAATTACATTTATGTGAACAGCTGCTTAGAAAAAGTGAAAATTTAGAACACAATGATTCAAGCATGTGGCATTGCATAACGTTATTTGCTACAAATGCAATGCAACTAAAGATGTTTCTTTCGATACGGGGTGATATCAATCCTTTATCTGGATCACTGGTTTTCACATGAAGAATCCCGAACTGATCTTGTCAAATTTTCAATTTTTCTAAACAGCATTTCAATACAATATTCACAAAATATCCTATTTTTTCAGAAATTTCAACACAATATATCTAGAAATAGACGCTTTTCCGGCTTCATATTTAGATATTATTTTACTATTGTAACATTATCTACCATTTTGAGCAAGTCCCGCTTTGCTTGGCAAGATTATTTTCTTTACTTGCTTTAACTTTGACCACCTTGTATAGTTATTAGAATTTTCTCTACCATTTTCAGTAATATTTATTCAGATGCTCTATTTATTTTTCAAGCTTTTCATATTGAAAATTAAATAGTACATATATATATGAGTAAATAAAATAATATTTATTTTTTGAAAATTCTGCATACAGTAGAACCTCGATTAGTTAAAAACTAAGGAAATCTTAAATAATTTGTGTTATCAAGATATACTTTGCAACTCAAAATGTCACAAATATTTGCCTTGTTGCGATAGTGATCGTTTATATTTCTATTAGTTTTCTAGAGACTTTTTACAACGTTTAGTAAGAGTATATGTAAGAGTATACTTTACCTAGCTATAGTCAACTCTGACTAGTACATGTTGATGAAATTTCAAATCTTTTCGGTTTTAATCAACTTTTACTGAAACGACCAGTAACAGTTGGCTTTACCTAGGAAGAGTCAACCCTTATAAGAGAATCAACTTTTCCTGTAACATATACAAAAGAATTAGGTTCAATTATTAATAAAAATGTAGATGCTTTAAAAGTTATTGAAGTCGACAAAACATTACTTCAAGTAACTGTGGCCCAATATTCGTTTGAGTTAAAGAGGCTTTGAATTTTAAGTAAAAGACGTTTTCGACTTGATGGGAAAGGAACATAAAATTGTATTAATTTATTTTTTTTATCGAAGTTCTACTGTAATAGCCTTTAAAGGTTTTGTTAGTATTTTGTACCTGTGCAATATATGGTATTAATAATTGTATAAAATAAATATTGAATTTATTAATTGAGAAGATTTTTAATTAAAATATCATATGATATTGATATTATTTTTAAGAAATATAATATTTTATATTTCCATTTAGTTTTATCATTAAAATGAAACTCTATTACGAATTTATTTAACTTCGTAAATCTAAAGATAAACAATTATTATTTACATCTAGAAATAACGGGTGCAGTTTTCGTATCATACTATATTATATTAGTCCAAAAAGGTAAATTTTGGGATAGTTCCTGAGAAAAAAGTCATAGCCACATATTGTATTCTTCCTATCATTTTTCCTTTCTAATTTTATGGTATTGTTATGGATTCGTTAACCATTCGAAATTGGTATCAGAAGAAAGATAATTTAATTACAAACATAATGGTTATAATTGCTAAAAAAACACCGTAAATATAGAAAAAATTGATTAAAATTAATTTAATTAAAAATAACTATGAACGCTTTTCGATAGAAAAACTATGATAGAAGTGTTTAAAAATCATTAAAATTTCATAAAAATATGTCTTATCAGATGAGTGAAGATCGACCTTATAACTCTATGTCTCTAAGGTCCTATGATCTATGGTCTCTGAGATCAGTCAAAAGTGAGACTGAAATTTCAACTTTTGTCTTAGTTTCGGTCGAAACCGAAGTCAATTATCATTTTTTTCCAGTTACGCCCTGGTAAAAAACACAAGTATTTTCAAGTCATTGATAACTATCTTATTTTTTGTGAGCAGCTTCATTTTAATTAGAAGTCCAATTTTTACATCTACAAACATTTTTGTAAATGATATTTTTTCTTTCACACGGCTCGGAGACTTTTGAATCACACACACAAACTTCACTTTGACGGATATCTGTTTTTTCGAAGATAATGGAATAATAAATTAACTACCATGCTGATGGAATTATCTGGAAAATAATGAAATATGGTAATGGTACCATTAATTAATAATCATAAAAAAATTGGTTACTAACAACCATGTAGAACATACTTGTGGTCGAGAATAGAGAAAATTATTCTACTAATTAACCACATTAGAAACCTGTTTGTTGGTATGTTAAGTTAATATGATGTGGTTTTGTGTAGGTAAAGGTAGGTTCTATGCAGTTAGATAACCCAAGAAAAGGTTTTCACTAATTATTAATTCTTCAGAACCATACTTGTGGTTGAATTAAAACAGTTTTTGGATGACCCAAAATATGATATACATTTTTTTTCAACTTTTTTATTTTCTCAAAGACAGATATCAAAAATATAGTCACATATCAAAAACGACAAAATTAAAAACGAGATATCAAGCTGAAATTTTAATAGCGTGCTCAGCCCGTAAAAAGTGAGTTTGAATTCGTAAATGAGTAAATATTGGATCTTCGATCCGTAGGGCCTATCTTGTTAGCCGTTAGAGATATAAAAAAAGGTTTAAATGAAAAAATTTTCCTTATAAAAAAATTAACTACTTTTTTTTTTGAAGCATTTTTTTGAAAACATCCTTGTTGAGGGCGCAAATTAGGACAACATTTAGTGTACATTTTCGCCCAAAGTTGTAAAAGATAGAAAACTGAAAAAAGATTGCAGGTAGCTTCAACTAATGGTCTTGTGAAATATTCTCTATACTATAAAAATAGATTTTTTAAACTTTTCTAATTTATTAAAAATAATGAAAGCACTGCATTATGCACATTCAATACTTCCTGTACAGGGTATTTCAGCAATTAACTTTGTCAATTGTTTTCACTTTCTTTTAATCGGCAACTCAACTAGTTTTATCTTTCAAATATTTTTGTAGGTATTTGTAATAAAAATTTTTCTGGTCAAAAAGGCAAAAAAGGTTTTATATACAAAACCACGCTAGAAGTGTAAAGTTTTTACTCGTGTCTACTTATCAAAATCTACATCTCTACAAAGGTGCAAAAAAGTGGAGAAATCTGTTTGAAATGACTGTACTAATATGCAAATACATATAATGAATAGTACATTCATTTGATTTAGATTTGAAACATTTTTTAATCATATAATGGTGCATATTGAATGATGATATGTTTTACATATAATGGTTTGAACCTATTGGGCATTATAATATACGGACCAATAACATACATTTCATACATGTATTCGTTGTGTGCGTAGTCATGGTAGGGACAATAAAATCGCTGCCAGCGCTTCCAGTGAAAATTTTACCGTTAAAGGGGGCTGTTATGACTAATTTGCAGTTCTTTACATGTTAATGTTACAGAAATGTCAAATTTAAATTATTGAAAAACACTAATGAATTAAACTTCATGCATTAAAAATTGTGAAAATAAGAAATCAAATTGCACAAATATTATTTTTCAAATATAAATTATCATAATTATTTATTTAAATTTGTGAGACAAAAATATTAAATTTTCAATGTAAATCTTAAATGCAATCCATACAATTATATATGCATCCATACAATTCTATAATTAAAGTAGTGTATCGTTACCATGGAAACGAAACTCACGCACGGAGCGAATACTAGTTAATATTGTGCAAATCAAACTATACAGCGTGATCCAAGTTCAGAAAGAAGGACTTCATGGTAGATAAGGTTTCAATAATATCAATTATCCAATACACTTAAAGCCGTGAACATGTTCCTTTCTAGATACAGGTTAGTTGTTAGTTGTATTAGATAAGTCTATGGTGGTAAATAACGTAAGCTAGCGGTAGACATATGGGTGTGCCATCGCCTCGTTTCGGAAAAAAAAATCTCTAGCGCCACTGATTTTATTGCAATTACAATAATGTTATGCAATGTTGAGGTAGCGTATGGAAATACGGTTCGGATACATGACTTGTAAAGTCGATGCTTCAAACGTTCATCCAATTGACTCCACATCTTGAGTAATAGGAATAATCCTAAATAGGATGCGTTTCCGAGGGTAAGATGCTTTTTGACTTTCTCCGTCTAATCCAACAATCATTTAACGAAGTTCTGTTGATCTAACTTGGATCACTTTGTACCGCTAAACTATTTACAATGGTATGTTATTAAAACCTGGTACTTGAATTAATAATTACCCATTACTATATACAATTATTATGTATTAACCGTAAAGTATATAACATACTCATTTATATATACTAATAATTATAAGTACGAGTACATATTGTTTGTACGTGCATACTTAAATAAATGAAAATTGAAATAAATTTTAATTATTACCCATATTTAATATATGCATATACTTAATATATACAGTGGAATGTATGGAATCTGTATGGAATTAAAATATTATAATGTTAAAAGTGTGTATCTCGAATAGAATAATAAAGAACTATTTTCTAGGGGAAAATGTATATAACGTATATAATACTTAGACACTGTGTGTGTACATATACTTAATACACATACATACACAACTGCCTATTAATAAGTTTTTGTTTGTCTTTTCAATAAATTCAAAATAAATTTCTTAATTTTTCTAAACCATTGTTAACCCCTAAGAACTAAAAAAAGAAGTGCTGTAAGTTTGACCTATGGTGCTAAGTTTGGCTATGGGTGTGTTTTTGTCTGCCTGCCTGTGACATCGTAGAGCCTAAACGGATGAACCAATTTTGGTTTTTTTTTTGTTTCGTTTGAAAGGTAATTTAATGGAGAGTGTTCTTAGCTATGTTCAAGTGCAAGTTTCAAGTTCCGTACCCGGAACAATCTAAACGGTGTTATAGTAATAGGTGCAAGTATACAAAAATTTAATTCTAACTAACTGATTAAAATTGCCTTAGTACTAAAATATAATTTACGGATACCTTGCTCCGTATTAAATCTGTTTACAATGTTTTAGTATTGTACACTGTTGTCACAAATAGTCCACAATTATAGGAGCGTGTTTTGATGTACTTGACTTTAACGAGTGAACTACCTTAAATCTGTACTGAATTACATCATATAGGGTACTTTAAATTCAATCATTCGTATATATTAAATTAATTATGGTAACAATCTAGAAAAAAAGAGTATCTGATTTTTTCTAAAATTTATCGGCGAATTTATTAGTTGAAACGTAACGAATAGATAAAAAAATAATAATTTCGAATTATATCGTATCTAATATGAAAATTGAATTTGTTCAATGGATTTTGCGGGATATAGATCTCTATAGATTTTGGAGTAAAGTTTTTCCTTTTATTATCTTCTGAAAACTCGTATACACGCTATCCACGAGATCTACCAAAGACATATTCCATGTAAGTGAATTTTCGATTATTAAGGAAATAAAAGAATTCTACGGAAATAGTTATTCAAGTGACTTATAGTTATACTGCGCCTTTTTCATCAATCTTTATAGTTTATAATTGTGGTAGTACTTAATTGAAATACAATTCGAAGAAATTCATAAAGTTGATTTAATTTATTTAATGAAAATTCATTTTTAAATTCTTAGAAATTCAATAATTTTTTTTTCTACACCAACAACATTTAACTTGAAAAATACACCGAGATATGATAATATTCATTGATTTTTACTTCGATAACTTATTTAAAAAAATGATCATTTCTTGCATTAAAGGAATCCTTCTGTCACCCGGCAATCTTTGCTAACATAGTTTTTTTCTTATGTTTAGTTAACGAAGGATTTATAGATTTACCAGGAGTTTCTATTTTTCAATAAATCTTACCTCTTATATAAAAAATATGAAAATGTGAAACATATATAGTTGAATGATGAAACATATAAATAAACTAATCTATTGGGTATATAACTTATACAATATTAGAAAATTGCCTAGATTAGAGTTAATTCTAAGGATTTTCTTTATTTTTCACAATCTATGTACAGGGTGGAAACACAGGACTGTCGAACGTCATTAATTGAGCTGCGGAACAAGTGACTGTAAACCTGGCAGCGGTACCGTGATATAAGAATATTACAAGGAATTGTGATACCGATGAATTTGCCAGTAATGGCACAAGACTGATACACACGCATCAGTGGGCATCCGGGATTTCCGTTTTCGAACTGTAAGTTGCCCTTGAATAAGAGTATTTTAAGAAAGGTCGATTTTAGATGGAAAGTGGAAAGTGGAACGCACTTGTGGTACTATAAGACAAATATGGTCTGAGTACAATTGTGGGCGTACTCAATATATGAATCTAGAAAGAAACTAGAACACAAATTATAATATAACTATTGTTCTGTAAGACGTTCATCGATTTATAATAGAAAAAAAAAAACAACAAGCTAATGTTTAAACTAGTTTAAAATAGATTCTAATAAAATATACATGTAGCATGTAAGCACTTTAAAGTGAAATAGAAAAATTCGGTTCATAAATTTTGTAAAATTTAAAGCAATATCATCAAGGTTTATGCCTTCAACTCATTCGTTTGATTTTTTATTCGACTGCGCCAGAAGGAGGGCTATGTTTTTCGAGTGTATGTCCACACGTATGTATGTATATTTCTGTGGCACGGTTCGTAACCTAAACGAACTTCCTAGATGTGTCGAGTAGATTCATAATTGTGAGAATGACACTGACTTATCTTCAAAAATAAAATCAAAAAACCTACCGAGTATGGGGTACTTATCATTGACTAGATATTAAAAATCGATTAAGGTAGGAATCGATTGAAATTTTTATCACAAGTTTTTTTTTAGTTTACTGAGTACAATTTCTATTAAACTATCGAAAGTATACGAACAGGCTCGAAAATAAGTTCATATTTTTTTTGCTTACAACCTTTACGCCCGTGATGAGAATAATGCTCACAATTTCTGAAGGCCTTGAAAAAAATATAGATAGGTTGAAAAAACCTGAAAAATTCATAATTATATGAAGGTAGTAATAGTGTCAACCATATATACCATTTGAAAAATAAAAGTTATTTATGTTATTTTAAATCGAGCGTGATCAAAATGTAGTTCACATAGTGATTTCAACAGTCGCTATCCATTAAAATCTAAACCGACATTCTCAGTTTAGTCCATTTTAAACAATTGTTCAACATGTAAAGTATACAGATAATTCTACTAAGTTTATATAATCCTGAATTTACAGTTAAACTTATTAAAAGGTGTGGTTTTAAATTACGTGGTAAAAGCTCTATTTCAAATGCAACAATAATGTGTAATAAAATAGTTATTTACACAACGATAATTACTTTACCAATGAAATAAAACACATTATTATATATACAGAGAATGTCAAGAATTTAACTTGAACTTTTGACCAAACGATTATACCTCTACTTTTTGTAAAAGATAGTATTTATTACTCTATTAAAAGTTCTTAGGTGGCCAAAAAAGTACATTAGAAATATACTTTTAAAGTACATTTGAAATGTAAGTATTTTATATAATTAATCTAAATTAGTAAAAGCAGTTTTTAAAGATTATTTTTACTACTGTGTAATGTTTTAACACAAAAGTCCAATAATATGGAAATTAAAAAATTAAAGAAATCTCCCACACAAAATCGAGTGTAATCGATTAGATCATGGCAGCGTACTTATTTTTTAACCGACTTCAAACAAAAACGGAGGAGGTTATCAATTCGACTGTATTTTTTTTTTATATTTGTTACCTTATATCTTTCGACTGGGTGAATCGATTTTGATAATTCTTTATCTGTTTGAAAGCTGGTGCTTCCCGTGTGGTCCCATTTCATTTTGTTTCAGTTCTGTTAGCGAAATTCATGAGAAAATCATAAAAGTCTTAAATTTGCATTAAGTATGCACGACAAGAGGACGAATAACTCAATATCAAACCAACCGATTTCGATGTTTCTTTTTTTAGTGACAAATTAGTTAGTGTACTTCAGATTCACTAAAAATCACAAAATAAAAAAAACTTTTAACAAAAAGAAAACCGACTTCAAAAGAAAAACTGTTCCAAAACAAATTAATTAATATGCACTAAAAAGTACAAAAATGACGATAATATAATGTAGTTAAAATTATTGTTATTTTTGGAGTCGGTGTCAGCCAAGCTAATGTAGCAAACTGTTCTGCCAGAGTTGTTTCCTTGGCTGACACCGACTCCAAAAATAACAATAATTTTAACTACATTATATTATCGTCATTTTTGTACTTTTTAGTGCATATTAATTTGTTTTGGAACAGTTTTTCTTTTGAAGTCGGTTTTCTTTTTGCTAAAAGTTTTTTTTATTAAGAAAATCAACTCGGTTGTTTGAGAAAATCAACACTGTCGATCCAAGAACATTGAAATAGTCGAAATTGGTTATTCCGTTTAGGGGCTACGCTGCCACAGACAGACACACAAATACACAGAAGGAAAGTCACGTTGAAATTATAACATCCTTCCTTCTTAAGTTCGGGGTTAAAAACAAGAATTTATAACAAGAATTTATAATACAGAACAGCTGTGTAATTTGATAAAGTGTTCGTCCCGTTCTCTATAACCACTGAAAACTAAAAGGTAATCATTGAAACGGCCGCATTAGCCAATTTATCCTGTAAAGTAAGAAAATATTGGTTCACCAGAAGACATTAGATATTGGGCATTGTATATAAAGGCATATAGTTGGCTTTGGTTCATTTTAAATAATTTTTCACTGTATATGATAGGTAGGTAGAAATAATAATAAGTTTTCCCTAAAGAATTAATAACTATATACATTCGAAACAAATTTGTAACCTTCAAATATGTTCCGATGCCTCTTTCAAGGTCATATTTAAATTGTTTATAAAGGGTGATCCAAATTCAGTTTTTATATTTAAAATTTTATAAATTAGAATGCTATGAATACTTTCGCTTGTTTCAAACGTAAAATTTTAGTTTGAAACATACCATTGACGATATAAATTCTTTAACTAACTCGGTAATTGGAAAAAATAGACCGAAAATTTTATAGACCCGAAGTATTGTTGTAATTACGAGTTGAATGGATTGAGTTTCTCGACTATAGAAGAGTTGGTTGGGTTCTGAAGGTCTTAGCCTTTTTTAGCGTTCAAAAATGGGACACTATTACAGAAATCTTTTACGGTCTATTTTTCCGGTCAATTTTTTTCCTAAATCCAACTAATTCTCAACAACGCTTAACGCTAATTGTTCACTTGGTCTATAGATATAACAATTCTGTAAGATCTGTGTATTGTACTGTTACGGGAAGAATATGGCCAATTTAATCTTTTTAGAGAGCAAACAATTTGCATGATTGTTCAAAAGTTCGACGAAACTGTAAGCAATGGAGATTGGGTATCGTCGTAGCGTGCGTTCAGGGAAGAATACGCCCTTGGATTTCTTATTGTGGGGATTTTTTAAGAGTCGCTTCTATATTAACAAACATGCATTTTGGAGCACCTTAAAGCTAATTTCCGTTATAGGTGAAATAACCCTCCGAAACTAGCGAAAAGCCACAGAAAAGTATCTAGAACGAATAAATTGCTAAATCATTTTACATTTTGTGTAATTTTAAATTAAAGTTAGGAAACCTAATTTGAATCACCTTTATATTTACCAAAAACTAGTTGAAAAAAAATCTTTTTTTTTTTTCACAATAAAGTTATTTATTGAGATTAAAAAAAAATAAACAAACAATTTAAAATGAGCGGAATTATAATAACATTTCCTTTTTAATTTCCTTTTAACAAAAATATACACCATTTTGTGTTGTGTTATAAAAACTGTGTGAATATAAATAAACAATCATAATAATAATAATAATCATACAATTTTGTAGCTATGGTAACTGATAATATTAAAAACAAATGAATTTTGTTGAGAACTATAGAAAATTATCATGTATGTGCCTTGTTCTCGATTCGATTAGAAGTATGAACAATAATTCTATAGGTGAGTTTTCTTGAATAATTTCTCGTATCATTTTCCCCAGTGATTCTATCTAACGTATTTTTTAATTGGATGCTCAATTTTTTACGTTAAATTAAAATTTTTTCAATTTAGAAATTTTAGCCATTTTAGTTACTTTTTAAAATTTACAAATTTGTTATTTTACACACAAGATCAAGCTTTAAAATCGCTGTTAGGGATGTATGAGCGCCAGGGCAATTTTTGATATAAGGCTTGATTTTTTTAATAAGTTGGCTAAGCTTGATTATTTAAATAAATAGGCATATATAAAATTGGTCTTATGGGAAAATGGTAAATGCATGATATGTATTCATAGATTTCTCTAAAACTAGTCGGTGGAAAAAAAACTATTTGAATTAAAGTTAAAACCTTAATAAATTATTGGAAACAAAAAAAAGTCCGTTCTGCCCGACTAAATAAACATGTGTGAGCACGGCAGTAGAGATACAAATTTAAAAAAGTATATATTTTCAATTTTGATGGTGAATTATGTTATAATTTGACAATATAAGACCAAAAGTAAGAATACAATTTTTCGATATCCTAAGTAATTTTCAAAATATTGAAAATTTTGTTTAATTATATTTAGCTTTCGATATTTCGAAAACCAAGGTAGATATCGAAAAATTGTATTCTTATTTTTCGTCTTCATTCATGAGGTTATAACAAAATTCATCATCAAAATTGAAAATAAGGTACAAGTCGTTTCAACCACAAATATAAACTAGCATTGGCGCTCGTACTATCTTAATTGCATTTAGATGTCTAATAGCAATCCAGCGATCGATTTTTGTGAATGCGAATGATATAGTTACACGTTGAAAAAAGTGGAAGAAATGGGGAAATTAAAAACTACCATTTTTTTAAGTTAAAACATGATCTTAATTAAGATTGTTTGAAATATTTTTTATTACCTGAGATTTGTCTCAATTTTGGCTTAGATCAAACTAATTTCATTTGTAGGCAAATATTGATATACCAAGCTAAGTTTTAATCAATGTTAAATTTAAAAGACGTGATTGAACCGTTGATGGTTCAACGAGTTTTAAATAATTTTATAGAAATGAATAAAACGTTTATGTGTACATGTGAAAATGTTTAAATTAGTTTTTTAACAGTACGTTTTTAATGTATTACGAGATATTCTACATTTGCATACTATTGGGTACCTATTAAATGATGAAGTATACTCAAAGGGAATTTGGTTTGTTCATTTTTAACTTCCCGCTAAGAAAATAGGGAAGTTATTGTTTTCACCCCGTTTTGCCAAAATCGAGTTTTCATCAGATCTCGACGTTTTAAGGTGTCAGGAAGCTTCTCTGACTACTTCCGCGAGGGTGTCTGTATGACTGTATGTATGTATGAGTGTGTGTGTGTGTGTGTGTGTGTGTGTGTGTGTGTGTGTGTGTGTGTGTGTGTGTGTGTGTGTGTGTGTGTGTGTGTGTGTGTGTGTGTGGATATATGTAAACTTCTCATAACTTTTGAACGGCTTGTCCGATTTGATCGCAGTTGGTGCCATTCGAAACGGCTTGACCAAACTTAGATTTTGAGGCCTATTTGGACCGATAGATTTCGAGAAATCTCAAAAAAACTGCAAAAAAAAATTTTTTTTAAAGTGGTTTTTTTTAATAACATTTAAACGGCTGTATCGGTGAATTCCAAATACTAATCAGCTCTCAACATCAAAAAACCACGTCGATCACCACCAGTCCGGTCAAAATTGGTTGATTTGTTCGTGAGTTATCGTTGACGAAAGAAAACCCAAAAAAGCGTTTTTTCGGAATAACCTCAAAATTTTTTGTTCTATCAATTGAAACTTCAAGATTCTTCATGAAGCTTCAAAAACTGCGTCGAATGTCACCAACCGCGTGAAAATCGGTTTATTCATTCTAAAGTTATCGCGATTTGAAAATTTAAAAAATAGTGTTTTATCAAGCTCCTATGAAATTTTTGAGCTAGAAGCTCAAAAGCATCGAACAACTTCATTTTTGAGCTCAGAGAACTACCGATCGATTTCAAAAACTAATCAGCTCTCAACGTGTAAAAACTACTACTAACTATGAGTCAATACTTAGCGGGAAGTTACAGGGATGACCTGCAGGGTCAATCGTTTTCCAAATTTTTTTTGTTATTTTTACAGGAAAAGAGTAAAATGAGCATACAGGTTGTGTTTTCGTTTAGATATAAATGGTAAGATCTTTTTGGATATTAATGGCATTCAAAATACAGGAAAAATAATTTAAACTTGTTAATTTCTTTCATTGTGCCTGGCTATTTATAACATAATTTTCTATCATTCACTTTATACATTTTAGACAGTTTCATATTAAAGTTCCAGAAAGAAAATTTTTGAAGTTGTAGGTAATACATGTTTCTGTACGTACTTGATACAACTAAGTTGAGAAAGGTGTAGTTCCTAGAACCTTTCACATTTTTGTGTTTTTATAGCCATGTATTAAAACATTATAATAGAAATTTTCTATTTTTATCCATAAGAAATAAAATTAAAAAAAATGTATAATTAAACTTATAATTTTTCTTTCAATCCGTACAGATTAAACAAAAATTCAATCACAGAAGATTACCTTAAAATAAACAACTCTTGTTTGAAACATTTTTCGTTAGTATCTTTAGTTGACCGTGTGGGTAAAAATTAAATCAAATCTTAGGTCTCCATTATCTCAAAAATTATAAAAGTATTACGGTTAGTTTTTGTTTAAAAATTCGTTTAAAGCATCTTCTACATGAACGTTTTTGTTTTGTTAACTTATTTATAAAAATAAAAGTAGCACTGACATTCAACACTACCTTAAATGGGGTGTTTCAACAGTTCAGACCATTGTTTGTTTTCATTTGTGTTTTCGTAACTTTAGTTATAGATATATCATTTTTAGTAAGAATAAAGAAATAACGATGAAACAAGAGAAACACTCAAATTAAAAGATAAGATTATAATGTATTTGTCTATATCTATATTATTGTATGTAAGATATATCAACATAAAATGAAAAAACCAGTGGGCTGCAGATCGCCAACACTAAGGTCCAATTTTCCTTTAATTAAATGCTTTTTGTAACACTCTACCAAAAAACAAGTGTGTTTAATTTGACCGCTATGTGTGTGTGTCTGTCCATCTATCTGTGACATCGTAGCGCCTAAACGGATGAACCGATTTTAATTTTTTTTGTTTCCTTTGAAATGTTATTTAATGGAGAGTATCAAGGTTAGGGTTCCGTACCTAAAATAACTAAAAAAGGCTCTGATTCTAAAAATCGATTCAGTGTGTAGAAGGCTCTAAGAAAAAAGTTAATTTAATGGAGAGTGCTTTTAGATACATTCTGAAAAACTCCAAATTGCTGAGAGAGAAAGAATAAACCATATAGACCCCCATTATAATTGCCCCCTGATCATCTCCAATCCCCGTAATTGTACTCCCATCTCTCCCACCTTATTGAGCTTCGTTAAAGTGCATATAGTCTATATTTTCAGGGAAAATTTGAGTAATAATGAAAAGTAATATTTTATTATGAAACCAATCAAAAGTTTTGTAATTGATATTTGTTGTTTCAATTCAATATGATGATAATGCTGCCGATGATGATAATGATTTTATATTGTTTGTAAATTAAATTTTGATTGATTTCTACGTTTTGTTGTTTTAACATTTTAATAAAGTACTGTGTATTTGTATCACTTTACGGTATATATCACCCCTTTCTAATTTATCCAGGCATAGGAAAACTTATGCTAAGTTAGGAAAGTCAATTTGGGCCAGTCTTTACCACCTTTAAAATTATATTGATATTATTGATCCACCGAATAATTTTTTGTTCGTTTGTTTTGTTTTGAGTATTTATTTAGTCTAATATAATAAGATTTGTTTGTAAGTAAACTTTAAGCCTATTTTTTACCCACACATATTTATCATGGTATTTTATTAGAGTGATTCCACATAGGTATATCCCTTAAAAAATAAACTACAGAATATAGAAGGATGAAAATGTTTACGATCTAAGCCCAATTTTATGTGACTTTAAACATCATTTATTTTCTCATTTTGTGATATTCTTTTTTTTTTTAAAACGATATAAAACAAAAATATTTACATCCCTTCAAATGAGCAAATGAAGACAATATTGTATGTGAATTGAATACTCAATAAATGTTTTAAGGTAGTTCGTGCAACAGAGTTGTACGAAAATGAGAGCCTGTTAAAATGAAAGTCTGAAAATTTGAGGGAGATGATTTAAATAAGTATATTCAACATTGGTTTTATGAGAAAAGGATAGATGTATGATATGTTTTCATAAATTTTTCCAAAACTAGTCGGTGGAAAATTAAAAAAAAGTTTAAACCTTAAAAAATTATTGAAAACAAAAAAAAAACCCGTTGTGCCTGACTAATTAAGGATGTATGATCACGATAGTGACAATAAATAAAAATTAATTTTTTTTACAATTTTGATTGTGAATTATGTTGTTACTTGACAGTAAAAAACGAAAAGTAGGAATAAAATTAGGAGTAAATACCAAAATATCGAAAATGGAAAATTTTTAAAAATTATTTACCTCTCTATATTTTGAAAACCAAGGTAGATAGGGAAAAATTTATTCTTATTTTTCGTCTACATTCACGAAATTATAGCAAAATTCATCATTAAAGTTGAAAATAAGATACAAAAAATTTCAACCATAAGTCTAAACTTGCCTTGTCGTTTGTACTACCTTAACCCACTTTTCAATTTATTGTCAAAATACGCATAAATAATACCTAATAAAATGTATTATAATTTGCTTACCTTAAAGAATAAAACAATTTGTAAGGTACGTTTACGACGCATTTTATGTTTTGTACGTCGATCAATTTGCATACTAATTACAAGACGTGCTACAATTGCTGCACGTATCAAATATATAATTGTTGTTAGGACAATACCAACTGATGGTACAAGTAGGCCATAGATATGTGCGTTGTCATCCAGAAACCTTTAAACAAAAATAATTAAAATAGCATTAGTCATTATCAGTCACTCTGTAAAAATAAAATAAAAATACAGGATATTCCAAGTTATAACAGCAGAACTTTATCAAATGATAGATAACGCGAAAATAACAATGTCTCAGTACACTATCGGGAAAGCGTCATTTTCTTAATACAGGTCGTTGAAATTTTTGAAGGTTAATATTAAAAAAATTTAAAGAAACCCTCGACATAAAACCCTCGACATTCGTTTTTGTATGAACCGGTTTTGATTTTGTTTGTTTCTTTGAAAGGTAATTTGTTCAAAAGTGTTTTAAGCTATGTTTCAAGATAATACCCTCAATCGTTTGAAGATCTTCTCCACCTATTAAGTTGTTTTGGGCACGGGACCCTAAGATCGAACTGGAAACATCTAATAACACTCTCGATTAAATTACCATTCAAACAAAAAAAATTTAAATCGGTTCGTCCGTTTAGGAGTTTTAATGTCACAGACAGATACACAGATGTACAGACACAACACCTCTCTTTTCAGTCAAAAGATCCTTAGCTCATTCTATCTTTTTTTAATTTTTCTAAGTAGACGTTCTCTCAATATTCACAAAACTACACGGTAAGAAATTTTTTGTGGATGTCACTATGTCAGTATTGGCGTTACTGCCATACTGATTTGACCATTGGAGAAATAGTAACATTAGCAATAAATATGGCGGACGAGTCAATGCGGTATGGGTGTCAGGTCCATACTGGTAGGCAATACGCCGATACGCACAATACTTCTGGCGGATAGTACTATTCAATACCGTAATAAGACCGGCTCAGTGGCAACTTGTTTAGATTCCTGGATGAAAGGTTGCGGGATCGAATCGGTAACTTGATCACACTGTTGTCGCTTGGAAAAGAACGAAGTAACCGACTCCACCCACATCATCAAAATTTATTGTATATTTGGCTTTAGTTTAAAAAATAAATAAAGATTAAAAATAATGATGTGGTTGGCCTCTGTTATACATGTGTTTTAAGAAACTGAGGTTACACCCCATTATTATTATCAATTGTGTATTATTATATATACTAACATAGATGTATCTGTCTTTATACCATATCAATTTTGTAGTAAACATCATGCATTTCTTACCGTGTACCCTTCTTCTTTTGAAATTTCCAAGTTTGTAGAAAAGGACGCTTTACTGGTTATAAGAGTACTGAGAAATTATCATAATTTTAAAGTTATTCATTGGATGAAGTCTTTCTGTTATACTTAGACTACTTGGTCTAAAGAACAGAAAATTTATTAACTTTGTCATCGAATTCTACCTACTCATCGATTATAAATGGCTGTCAAAAGATCTGGCTAAAAATTTATGATTAAAGTAAAAATGAATAATGGGTAAACAATTATTTCTGTGTATTTGGGTCATAGAGACACAAATTAAAAAAGAAATACTACATAACTACAATTTTCTTTTGAAATGAGATTCATAACGATATCGTTAACTTTGAAGTTATATAAAGCAAATATAAAAAGTTAATCAATAACTATAATGATATATAAATATAATTTATTTTATATTTCATATTCATACACATCGGTATAAATAGAAATTGAAGTAATATTTATTGCTTGCAGCACAAATAACAGTGATAACGAACTATTTACATAAAGTTTATTAAATGAAATATAATTTATAGTAAATGACATAAGTTCACTTTAATATTCTCTAAAGTAATTAACAATTTTACTAAATAGAATTGTAGGAGTTTACTTGAGTAGTCGATGTGATTCAAAGTAAAGCGATTTATGTCTTCTGTATATCTACATATATATTTTAAATATTAATATAATTATATTTTATATAATGACTATCAGACAACAGTGTGTTCAAAAAGTGCAAAATCCCCTCTGAAGATCACTCCAAGGTAAAGGGGATTTTTAAAAATAATAAAGCTTTAATGATTAAATGAACTCACTTTTAAATTATTATAATTAAATTGCTGATTGGTTGAAATACAAAAATATTAAATACATTTTAAAATCAGACATTTTCACGTCATTGTTCGAATCGAAATATTTTTCATGATTAAATATGAATAAAAATCGAATTGACCTTGAAATTACCTTCATGGTCATGGTAAAGATAAAATACAAGGCCACTATTAGATTGAACGAGCAGAATCCTACAAGTTTGGTCTTAGTCATTTTTATCAGTCATTAATTTCTAAAATTCAGAAAGTATCTCAAACTTTTTGAGCATTCTGTATACGTATAGCAATAAAAATAGGTTTCTTAATTTCTAGGGTGTTCAATAAGATGTTACCGCATAAATTCTAAAAATTTTGTCCAAAAAGATGTTACCACTTAAAGGGGAGAAACGTATTTTCCAAAAAAAGAGTACCACTAAGTGAGGAAGACGAATCTTTCATTTAATAAGCTATTTTAAAATATGGAAAATAATGCCATGGTTATTGACATCTGCATAGATTATCTTTCGTAAACTGGAAAAAAGATAATGGATAGCTTCCCGCCCTTTTTCGGGTTTTTGAAAATGGATTATTTTCAAAATGGAATAAATATTTGGAAAATTAATAAGGATATAAACAAATTGAATCACAGGGAAGTTGGACTAGGAATAGTACACTAAATCAGAACATTACAGTTGAGCCTGTTGTACGTTTCGTCTCTTTATTGAGACTTCTTCAGCAACTTTATCTTATAAGTTCTGATTAACTATTCCTAGTCCAACTTCCCTGTGATTCAATTTGTTTATATACTTTTCATTTAGGACGTGATAAATAATTTTAAATTAATAAGAATACAAGTGATTTTTTACTTTGAAGTGATTTCTTCAAAGAGTGAAGAGTGAGGCAAGGGATTCTTCTATTTTTTTAAAGTCCGGATTAATAAAATTATTAATACAAGAAACTCAAAAACTATATGTCCGTACTTACCAACAGTTAAGATCTCCTAAACTTCGCATATCACTTAAACGACCAGCTTTATCATGATATTGTATACTTAAACTGGTTATTAGTAATATGCCAGGAAAACCCCATGCAAATGCTGAATATCTGTAATAAAATAATGCACAGAATGAATTAAAATGAATACTTTCGGATACAAAAATAATCTACGATAAAATGAACATAAGTTTCCATATGCATAGTGCAGTCCGCCACCAAATTAGCAAAGAGTAACATTCATAATAAGAGTAATCACGACTAGCTAATTCTTATTGGTGATGGCTACTTGGTAGTCGAAATACGTATTTATAAAATACAAAAGTGATCTAAATCAAAATTGGGGAAATTGGGGCAAAAATCGAAATTTATTTCGAAATATCCTAGAATTCTCATTTATTATCTTCGATAATATTTATATAAGTTTCCATGTATCTTTCTTTGCTAAATTTATAATATCAACATTTTAGGAAGATGATTGATTTTCTAAAAAGTTTTTCGCGAACATTTGACTTTGACTTTTCCAAACCGCAATCATCAAATTGTTTGTAAAAAGTTGTTTTGACAGTTGCTTCAATAATTTTATTTGTTATAAAAATGGTACGTTTATAGACATACGTCTAGGCATTATTTGCATAAAAAGTATATTTATACAACGAAATTGTTAAAAAAAATGATTTTAATGACAAATACGAATACAAACTAAAAACAAATAAATATATTCACAAAAGTTATATTTTATTTATTAAAACTCATTAAATATTAATGACATATATAAATTATATTTGTATAGTAATAATATATGTAATAACAAGTGAAAACAAACAATTAACTGAGTTAATTTTTGAAATACCATGTATAGACAGTGTTGATTACTTTGTCACATTACACATACATAGATGTCACACACATATAACTAATATAACTGATATTCCCATAATATAATACCTACTATACAATTTACGCCTAATTTGCGACCTCACGGGTAAACAGTGATGTTTACGAAAAAATATATCAAACAAAAGTTGTTTTGTTTTTTATAAGGAACATTTTTTACATTTAAACTTTTGTTCTATCTCTAACGGTTTACAAGATGGGTCTTACGGACCCAAGCCCCAATTGACCTATGTTGCTCATTTACGAACTTGACCTCACTTTTTACGTCTTGAGTAAGCTATAAAAATTTCATCTTGATATCTCTTTTCGTTTTTGAGTTATCGTGTGGACAGACAGACGGACAGACGGACAGACAACCGGAAATATAATACTACAATATAATATGGGAAACCCATGTAATACTACAATTTGCGCATAATATGCGCTCTCACGGGTAAACAGTGATGTTAAATTAAAATTTTTGTTCTATCTCTAACGGTTTACAAGATGGGTTCTACGGACCCAAGACCCAATTGACAAATGTTGCTCATTTACAAACTCGACCTTACTTTTTACGTCCTCAGCACGCTATAAAAATTTCAGCTTGATATCTCTTTTCGTTTTTGAGTAATCGTGATGACAGACGGTCAGACGACAGAAGACAGACAGACATACAACCGGAAATGGACTAATTAGGTGATTTTATGGACACCTATACCAACATTTTGTTCATACCTTCAATATTTTTAAGCGTTACAAACTTGGGACTAAACTTAGTATACCTTGGTATATTTCATAAAAATGGTATAAAAACATTCTACACAAAAATATATAATGTCGTTTGATTTTTATTTGCCATTTCGTACTTTAAATTTACAAATAAAATAAATTTTCTTCTTTGAAATCCGTGCTTATCGATATTCCTCACAGAAATAAGTCAAACTGTAACATCCATATCTTCGTAAGGAACATTATCTTCAAATATTTAAATTAAAGCTACTTTTTATCCAGTTCTTAAAAGTTAAAAATTTCCTGTTCTTCTAAAGTTAAAAATTTCAAAAATCAAATTTATGCTTAAGAAGAAAGTATTTATGAAATATCTCTCTAGTATTTCTAAAAATACTCAAGATATTATCAAAATTGGAAGCGTTGTCATTCATCCCATTATTGAAATATCGCAGTAAAAAATGTCTACAAAAATATATCCACCGAAATTTTGTACTTTTCGCAAAAATCGATTCAAACGGATTGAAAATAAACATACGTATTTCCGCTAAATTACTTAGCGGATAATCGTTAATTGAACTAGAGTCGTATCGTATTGAATATATACCAAATTAATGAGCAGAATTAAAGTTTTTCTCTAATAAATGATTCCTTTCATGATTTTTGACTTTATAAATAAAAAACCGTTGCAAAAAAGCACAAATTGCGACTCATGACTCATGGTTTCTTTAAGAAAGCGTAGTTACTCCGTATTTTGTATATATTTTATGCCAGCTTTTTGTATCTTTTTGCAAATATAGGTTTTGTTTGATTTCTGGGAGAAATAAAAAAATTTTGGTGAATATATAAATTTTCGGAGATATTCGTAATTAATTTTTTACAGAAAAGGCTTAAATCTTGAGTTCCAAATTCGAGTTTTTCATCGATTCTTCGAATTATTTCGAACTGTTTTTAAAGATTCATAAGTGAAAACCTTTAATGATTAGACTTTCAAGATAATATTTATATTACAATTAAAATTAACGAACAAACAGAAATTAAATATTATTATTAATCAAAATAAATTAATCTAAAATCTTTCCAACCCTTAGGTATATTGATTTATTTATACAATTAAGTTTATCTTATCACCTTTCTTCATGTCTATTCAATTTCACTAATATAATTAATATTTTATATATATATATATATATATAATTAATATTTTATATATATATATATATATATATATATATATATATATATATATATATATATATATATATATATATATATATATATATATAAAATTTAAAGTGTAAAGTTGGTTTTCGAAGATCGAACGATATAATGAAGAGAAAAGAGATAAACATAGAATAAAATTCATTGTTGATTATTAAACAATTTATGATTTATAGTATTATATTTTGAAAACCTTCATTATTATTATTCCTCATTTAGTAATACTTTGGGCTATTTTTGTACCTTGAATCATTCTTTTCGGTATCTTTCTACTTTAAAGTCTACTTGCAAGCAAGCAAGCCAGAATAGTTTTCATGAGCGTTTATTTCAAGTAAAATATAAACAACATTTTTGTTGTTTTAAATAAAACAGTTTTTTTTTTTTAATGATTAAAATTGAACTACTGTGTTTTTCGATGGCGTATATTTTTTACTCCAATTTTCAGTTTTAAACATAACAGAAAATGTTGAGGAAGTATTGCTTGCAAAGAAACATCGTTATACCTTGGCTCAAGCAACGTCCTGTACCATTGATCAAAGATAATATTATAATTATTAATATAATTGCATGAGTGGACATACAAGTCTGTGGTTTGTATATATGGTTTTCAGAGAAACATTTATTCACTTTTCTACCAAATTTAAATAAGTTTAAATATTATTTATGCAATTTCTTCTTTAATTTTAAGAATGCAACAAGTTGAATGTTATTATTCAACAATTTTATTTGACATTTTCCATACCAATTACATGTAAACAATTGAAGAATGGTCATATTTTAACAACAAATAAGGTAAAATAAAGAATAAGAAAGAAGAAATACAGAATAAACACATGTATTTTTTCCAACAGAAATATTTACAAAATGCTCATTGCTTCAAAATTAATTTACTTGAAGAAAATTCTCTTTTAAAAGTAAAGACTCCAAGTCGAGTATGGTACGACACTTTCTTCTCTAATGTAAAATATATCAAAATAATAGTGATAAATTTTAACCACAACATATTAACGAAAAAGCAATCTCAATATTATATAACATGACATACAATAAAATGTATGAAATATTTATCATAACTTTATCATCTTTTACTCGATAATAGTTTACATAAACAACAGATATACCCTGCTAGTCATTAATTTTAGAATTTTAACCAAAACTAGAGAAATTTTCTTATGTTATTCGATACCAAACACATTACATATGGGGTTGAATTTTAATATATCGGGCAATTTTTATAAAAAAAAAAAAAAAAAATAGTAGATCACAGTCTACCCGTTTGAATAATCAAAATAGACAGAATTTCAAATAGGCAATGCAAAATTTTTCAAAACGTAAGGAGCTTATGTGGCAAGAGATGGAGGAAAATTTATTTTGCAACATTATTCTCTAAAGTAATAAACTAATTTAGTTCGAATTTTCTTTTTGAGCTTATAGTTCAGATTTCATTTAACGTCTTAAAAAATTTTATCCATCACCTTACAAGACTGTGCAAAATTTCAAATAGATATTCCTATAAATAATAATATTATGGAGGGTGTCTTCATCTTAAATGCAACACACTGTATATTATAATCAAATGTGGTGAAAAAGTTTTGGTATAGAACGGAAAATTTACCTTGCACTGTTATTTTACCAGCCCTATTGTTTCAGGACAAACTATATCTTGAGAACGGATGGAACAATTTCGATAATTCTTCTTTGGTGTGTTAACTATTTTCAGGAGAAGGTTTGTAGGAAAGAGATTCAGTCAAAGTTGAGCGGAATATTAAAAAATTTAAGAAAAACAAGTGAAAACAAACAATTGACTGAGTTAATTGTTCAAAAACCATGTATAGTCTGTGTTGATTTCTTTATCACATTACGCATACAAACATGTGACACATACATAACTGATAATCAAGTATAGTACATATTATAAAATTTCCGCCTAATTGGCGTCCTCACGGGTAAACAGTGATGTTTACGAAAAAATGTTTCAAACAAAAGTTGTTTAATTTTTGATAAGGAACATTTTTTACATTTAAATTTTTGTTCTATCTCTAACGGTTTACAAGATGGGACCTACGGACCCAAGACCCAATTGACCTATAATGCTCATTTACGAACTCGACCTCACTTTTTACGTCCTGAGTACGCTGTAAAAATTTCAGCTCGATATCTTTTTTCGTTTTTGAGTTATCGTGTCCACAGACGGACGGACGGACAACCGGAAATGGACTAATTAGGTGATTTTATGAACACCTATGACAACATTTTTTTCCTAGCATCATTATTTTTAAGCGTTACAAACTTGGGACTAAACTTAATATACTATGTATATTTCATATATACATGGTATAAATATTGAATATAAGAAATGGTGGAAACGCGTATAAATAACGGATTATATGTAATCTTCCTATGTACTTTGTATTTATTTGCGCTTCCACCATATTTGTCTAGAATTGTGAACAAGTATTTGAATATTATTGAGGTATTATTTATTATTATTCATGTATTGTGAATAGAAATTTATTAGAGCTATATGTTAGCGCAGCGTGCTCCATTGCCAAAGTCTTCAACCACGTCGAAGGCCAGTCCAAGAGATAGTAGTAAAATTTGCGTTTAGTGGGAAGGCTAAGCATATCAATATTTATTAAAATTCGAGCGAAGCAAGATGTTTTAAGAAAAGAAAGCTATACTGAAGACTCTCATTTGTAGCCCGAGGGATGAAAATAAGGCTGTTCATACAAAGAAAGAGGGAAATGAGGGCAAGGAACCGATGGGGCAGATTAACAGATAGTGTTCCCTTCTGGTATAGTGTTTTTACAAAAAAGTTTATTTTTATTCATTTGTCCATATTGTGATTTAATTTAGTTGCATATTTTTTCATTATAAAATTAATTAAAAAACTAAAAGCAATAAACGTATGTAATAACATGTTTCAATTTTATACATTTTGTGTGCAATTACTTTTGTGCCACAGTGCAATTTAGTACAACCACGTATGATAATGTTGTTTGATAAAATACATACAAGAGATAGTTATACTATAGGTATGTAATGCCACATATGATGACGATTAGCATTTCAAAGAAAATTCTATCTTTGTTCAACGAGTAGACTCTATCTCTAGAGTCTATCTATACACATTACACAAAAACAAAGTAATTTAACAAACACTTGTAAATTTGATCAGATGAACACCCATGAATGAATAGTTACGATAGTATTTAGAATTTTATATTTACAGTACAGGACCGGTTTATTAAATTTTTTTGTATATGCCCGTAAGAAACAGGGCGGTCATGAATTCTTTTGCAATAGTAACTTTTAATTTTCTATTTTTCTCAGAAAGATTTAAAGAAAGAAAAAACTTATTATTAAAATAAAATAATAATGGCAAATTTTATATAATAACATTCGTTTATTTTCACGTTTAAGATGCGTACATTAAGTTTTGTACGATATAAGTTCGAAAACGCGTTTTTAACGTACTTTTGCGATTGTCCAACTCGTGTTTCGCAATCGTTGTGCAGATTTCGCGGACGTTCGTTAATAATGCTGTTTTCTCACTAGTATCGTAAATGACTGTACTGATTCTAAAGTAGAAGCATCTTGCTATTTTCATAATGAAACATACTAATATTGCTATATAGAGTAAAACAGAAATATTTTGTTATTCTAGGTGTGATGGGAAGAAAGATCATAACCTTCATTTTTTAACCGCCGACTAAAAAGAAGGGTGTTATAAGTTAAGCGTGCCATATTTTGCCATATTTTAATTTTAAACAAATCGTAAAATGTAAAGGATGTAAAATTTGAAAAAAGTCAACGTTATGTACCTTGAATCAAACACCGTGGTGTACCATTGATATTAAGCAATACAGGTAGCTACGAATATATTATCTTGCCCTGTATTAAAAGGATACCTTGCCCTGTATTAAAAGTTCCAGTGGAAACTGTTGCTGGAAGCTACGAGATGTAAGTGAAACTTGTATTGTTATCTGGTAGAGTAAACTTTTAATATTTCACGTTGAAGAGAATATTTTCACGTATATTTGATGCAGATGATAAAAGTAGATTAGGGTGTGATCCGTGTTACATTATGGTATTGTACCACGAATCACACATTTACTACTATATATCACTAGTTTTAATGTTTGAGAAGACAACTGCAAACTTTTGAAAACTTAAAAATTCTATAGGGCATTGTATATCATACTTTTGTTTGTTTATTTAGAATCAGAATTCGATTTTGCTTATATTTATTTTTAATGTGTAAACAATACTGCCATTTTTCAGGGAATATTCATCAATGGTTAAATATATAAACTAAAATTTGACTGGACTTGATCAAAATTTGTTTTAAAACATAATTAGACAAGGTAAAATTTCGATCTACGGTTCGGGCTGTAAAAAACTCCTTGTCTACATAGGCGTCAAAATGAAAACGATAACTGCTATGCAAGAGCGAATGTACATGGTTTTATGTCTTTACACTGCGGTTTTGACACCAGTTCAATCTCGGGGTACTAAGAATCTTTAGTGCCTCCCTCCTATATTAAGTTCTATATGTAAGTTTGTTCTTTATACCTTGGTGTCGTACACTTAGTGAAAGTAGAAAATGTGACAGTGTTATAAAAGTATCGTTTACTTACACTGAATGTTGTTAAATAATGTGTACACTAGAGAACTAAAAAGAACATGCTTAATGTAACATTATTTTTCAATTACAAAATCAATATAGCTTTCGTGTTAATGTGTATATTATTATCTACTTATTTTCTATTATCATTCTATCTATCTAGGTATTCTATTCTACTTACGTTCTTAAACATGCAACATAATGGCTCTTTGTAGAGCAATATTTTATACTTTATATCATTTCACATTGATTTCTATAATATAATGCATAAAACTATTTCCGCTACAATGATAGATGCTTTTCCATTTTCTTTTAATACAGCGTTTATCAAAACTATCGCGAGTAATATAAAATTCTAATAAAAAGAAGTGCTTTTCGGATCCGATCTACCATTAATTATTGAAGTAATATGGTGTCTAAATACTAATTCAATTTGTCTGGAATAAATGAACGTAATTTTTACATTGTTTTACATTTTAATCTTGGAACTATTTTCCTTATAGCGGGCTCTGCGGATGGGAGCTAGATATGTAGTATCCTCAATCAGATTAGGGACTTTTTTTATATGATGGTTGTTCCTAATACGGAACTTAAATTCTACGTTGTTCAATGGATTTTGATTCTGATCTTTAGTTAGATTTGAATTCTCTTCATAGATAGCTTTCAATATCTTTTGTTTTGATTACTATGGACATTATAGAAAATAAAATTATTATCATCTTTGGTTATTCATCAATAAAAGTAAAGAGATCCATAAAATAATTTTCTAGGTAGATATACTACCCATGCACAATTTAAATATACATACCCCAGAGCCTAGAATAAATATTTTTATAATAATAAATAATTATAAAATAGTTATTGAAATAAATACCACGATACTCGAAATAAAATTTTATTTCGAGTATCGTGGTATTTATTTCAATAACTATGTCTCAACTCGAAGTCAACAAGAATTCATCCTTATAATTATAAAATGTCTATTTTAATAACATTCTAAACGAAAGCTTGAAAAAAATATTGTTAAATACATTTTTATTATCATTTTTTATTGTGCTTGTTATTCAATAATACATAATTCATAACGAAAGGAACATAGTTCTTACCGAGACTCACATTTCTTACCGAGACTCACACGACACTCACATTTTTTTTCATATTATTAAAATTGCAAATTTCATGCAAAATTCATATGGATACACGATTTTTACCAAGAGTGTCTTTTTGTAATGAACAATTTACTGAATCTAAGTTCAACAATTTAGTGCTTTTTCGTCCATAGACTAGTACGACTGGTACGGGAGATTTTAAATCTAAAATTCCCACATTTTACGTTAATGGATTGATGATAAACTTAATTATTGTATAGGTTTTTTTGTGTGTTAGAAAACTATATCATCATACGTACCAAATTTAAAAAAAATAGCATTTCGTGTTAAGAATGAAGTTACAAAGATTGGTTCCAAAACTTCGAATTTGGTATCGTTTCTAAACGAATCAAATTAGTAAATTCAGTATAATTGACTTATTTTGAGTTGTACTTTATCTGATAGAGAACTGCATGGACCCATTAGAGTCACCCTGTAGAGCTTTGTTAATTATTCTTGAAAGACGACATTTATTTTCCTTTTAAGAAAAGTATCCACAAAACTACCATAGAATTCTAAGAAATATATTTCTATTTTATATAGGACGTCCCAAAACTTCTTAGTATTCTAAGAAAAAGTTTCTTTTGGATCCATTAAGATCACAGAGAGACAGTTTTGTTAGTTATCGTTTTTATTTATAAGAATTTCTCAAAATATTTTTAATCGAATCACAATTTGTTTATAATTTCTTCTCTAAACTTCATATAAAATAAATTCAGAATATAAAATAAATTTTCTAATTAAGAAAATTTGTCTACCCTGCAATTTTAAATTTTGTGGGAATTAAAATTTACTTTAGCAACACCATATACGAATTTTTACCAAATGATCATCCCATTCGTTAGGCCACGATTTGTCTACGTTTGCCTACACGATTAATTTCGTTTAAATTTAAAATTGAAGGGAGACAGACAAATATTTTGGTCGACAAACTTGGAAAAACCATTACTTTACGAATGGCACTTGATTTTTGTAAAAATTTGCATTTGGGGGTTGTGAAGTAAATTTTAATTTCCTCAAAATTTAAAATTGAAATGTGGACAAACCGTTGTCTAACGAACGACATCTGCATTTTATGGAAATTAACTGTTGTGAGAGCCATAATTTTTAATTCTATCATAACTTTCTATTAGAGGGAAAACGAATATTTTGGGTGGAAAAATGATTGGACAAGCGAATCCAATCAGTATTTTGATGGAAATTTTCATTTAGGGGTGCATTTTTTACGGAACTTCTCAATAATGGTACATCGAATTTAAAAACTGTACGGGAACTTTTTCTTCTATTTTTATCTCCTTCATCGCTTTGCTTTTCTGATATAGTAGTTATGGGGCATCCTGTAATGTTTACCTCATCATCATTGCTGTATAGGTATTTGTTTATAACAAAGACAAAACAATATTTTCACTATATATACCTACATAGATAGATAGCTATAGTTTAGCTTTGATATTAAATATGTAAATATTAATAAGAAAAGAGCTATAATGTTTGTGAAGATTCATCATTCCTGAAGGAATTTATAAGTAAACATAACCTTTCAATATTTATAAACATATAATGTTATAAATACCTACTAAAAATGAACATATAGATACGTAAATGACAGATTCCATGAAGTTCTTTGTGTATAGACTTTTATTAATTCTCTAGAGATTTAACAACATTTCTATCTTTATTATCTGATAGCTTTGCCTCTGTAAAAAGATTGAACTTTATCTCAATTGTCATAGTATGTCTTTTTTTTTTACATAAAAATGACAATAATGGGTCTCTTGTGTATGAATTTAAGAATAATTTTAATTTGTAAAAAATACAGATATTTGTTTGTATTTTCACAAAAAGAAAATACATGAGAAGAGAATATTTTCGTGAGTTTTTAATTTGTATGCGTTTGTTTTTGTTTTGAAATAGATATATTGGGAATTTAAAGTTATTTCCTAGTCCTATATTGCCTGTCCACGAAGGACACACTTAGGCTATAGAGGCCTTTGTGATACCATATATGTGTTTTACCACCATGCCGCTGATAACTTCATTTATCAGCTCCTCAATTCAGAGGCTGAGTGCACCTCCTTCATGCATATGCCATGCACTACACCAGCCCATCACAACTATTAATTAAATTAATTTTGTTGTGACGGCGGGAATCGAACCCGCCACCTTAAACATACCGCGAATGGAATTGGTTACGCCTTAACCAACTGAGCTAACAGGGCGACCCTTTCTGACAAATTCGACCAAAACTTATTCTCATTGAGAATTTATTAGACGCATTTCCATTGACTGGTCAGATATCCATGCATATTTTGAGCTCGGTATATTCTTCAAGTACTTCAAACAGAAAATCTGGATCTTCTATCTGGATCTAGATTGAAATAAGAGGAAACGCTGGTGAAGAGTTTTCAAAATCGTGAGCGATATCTGCGATAAATACGACAACGAACTACGAAAAACAAGATTCAAGTCATAACAGACACAACGCTCAAATATATAGACTGATTCAGTTAAAGATTATTGACCGATTTTTGAATCATGACAATATTTTCTCAAATTTTGTTTATCTCTTTCTCTATGAAATGAAAAGTTTTGACTCTTGCGCACACTTTTTGAACTATTTCCGTGGCATCCGAGTCGACGAAGTTAAATTTTGGCAAAAGCGCATCGCCGGACGAGACGTCAAAAATTCCCTCGAAGCCGGTCTTTTCATCAAAGATGCTCTTCCAAATGTCTACCAAATGCTTTGCGTTCTGGCAGTTTTGCTGATTCCGAATCCTACGAGCTATCACACGTATTTTTAAGACCTTTATCTCTATATTCATCAATTTAAACTTGTTGACTTGATTAATTTGTGTTTCTTGAAAAATTTGTTTATATAGGTACTCATTGATTTCATCATCATTCATAATGCACATTATGGATCATGGTAGTTCTACTATCTGTATTGACTTCCGGCCCTGTGTTCATAATCTATAAATAGGATATGTAGTATTATCTAATAAGGATATGTAAGTTTTATCCGTTATCCAATTTGAATCCATGAACAATTCATATAGTGGGATTATATTTAGAGTACTCAAGTGAGTATATTGTGGTCATTTTCTTATCAAATATATGCATAACCATGTATAAAATAACAACACAAGCAACCTGTTAAAATCTCTTCAATAGAGTTTTCCATTAAGAAGTTTTTTAAGATATAAACGTTATTGTAAATTTTTTGTGATATAAAAATAAAAATATTTTTGTAGGGAAAAGCTTTTATTGTACTAAAAAGTAGAAAATATTTTTTTTTATGATCACTCATACGTGATGAAAATTAAACGACAGTATTTTTGTTGCTCTGAAAGTTTTTACATATTTTTCGATTATCTTTCAGAATAAGATAGGGGATTTGTTTTATGTTATTTTCGATTCCTTGCAGTTCGTAGTTCATAAAGTGTTTCAAAAATAAACGCAATATTTGAATTTTGGATCATTTGCGTGGTAAATTGTTGACAATGAAAAAGCAAAGAAAGCGTAATAGCTGACAATTTAGGGTTATTTAAAATGGAGGCCTTGGCGGGAAAAAAAAACTTTTTTTTCACTATTGGGTAACGTTTTAAAAATAATAAGCAACTACAGTTCGCAATTTTGGATAAAATATCATTTAAATAGTGATTTAGCTTCATGAAATGTGAAAAGATAAATTTTAAATAATTCAGAGAGATTAGACCCATGATAGACCGCTCATATAATGGGGTTTAACATCATTGGATTTTTTTTCCATTGAGTTTTTTCAAACTTGAGGTTTCTGACAACAAATCTGCGATCACTCACGCCTTGAGGGAGAAAATTAAGATTTGTATCATCACTAAGAAAGAGAAGTTCTATGTGCCATCAAGATCTTGAAATTTTACCTCATATGATATAAAATTTACCGGATGTTGTTTTACACATAATCCTATACTGCAAACTATTAATAATTTACAACTTTTAGTTTTCTATCAAAATTACTTTTTGCGTTAATTTTGGTACAACTTTTTACATGTTATTGAAGCATAATTTTACCCAAGTTGTAACATTTATTGTAACTCAAATATTATGTAAACGAAAAACTGTAATATTTAATCATAAATTCATCAAAACATTTTGTGACCGTAGTAGTTAGTTATATTATAAATTCTAATTTTGAATATTATAGGTCCAGAACCAAACGCAGTCTTTGGGAATCATCTAATGCCTCTTGATTAGGGGGAAAAAATAAATCCTACCTAAACTAATTGAAACATGAGTAAATCTAATATATAACAAGTGAAAACAAACAATTGACTGAGTTAATTGTTGAAATACCATGTATAGACATTGTTGTTGAAGCAATCGTTGGTTTTTTGACGTCACGTTAATAAAAAAAGATATCCACTTTTAAATAGCTACACACACACTGATATTCCCATATTAATGAATACTATGAAATTTGCACCCGCCCTCGTGGGTAAACAGTGATGTTTACAAAAAAATGTTTCAAGCAAAAGTTGTTTATTTTTAAAAGAACATTTTTTACATTTAAACTTTTGTCCTATCTCTAACGGTTTACAAGATGGGTCCTACGGACCCAAGACCCAATTGACCCATATTGCTCATTTACGAACTTGACCTCAGTTTTTAGGTCCTGAGTACGGTATAAAAATTTCATCTTGATATCTCTTTTCGTTTTTGAGTTATCGTGTCCACAGACGGACGGACGGACGGACGGACAACCGGAAATGGACTAATTAGGTGATTCTATGAACACCTATACCAAAATTTTTTTCGTAGCATGAATATTTTTAGGCGTTACAAACTTTGGACTAAACTTAATATACTATGTATATTTCATATATACATGGTATAAAAATCCCGTGTCGCGATGTTTGTGTATAAACTCCTTCGAAACGCCTTGACCGAATTTAATGAGTTTGAATGAAGATCAAAAGGTATTTTTAAACCTCCTATCTCCACTCTAAGGTGGTGAAAAAGGGATCGATAGTTTGTATCGATTATGTGGAAGCCGAATTTCAATAATTTTATAAACAAATATGGATCAATGTTTGCTAAATTTCAATCATACGGTTTTCTTAACTTCATGTGGTTTATATAATAAAAAAATGTGGTTAATATATACAAAAGAGAATGATAGGTTAAAAGAAGTTCACGGGGTCAGCCAGTTTAAAATAAAAATAAAGAACGATACAGATTATTTACATAATATGTGGAGATATTTGATAATATTTGGTAGAAGTGAACAAGTTGAAAAAACTACGGCCTTCAGGAAGCTTTGAAATTGTAAACCTTTTTAGTTACTTTCTTTCTTTTGAAATAATTTAGAGAAAACCATTTTAGTTACTTTTTTATTTTGAAATAATTTACAGGTAATCAAATATAATTTGTTTTTCCTTTTAGTGTACTTACGCATTAAAACAATATACAATGAAATGACGGAGTCAAATACCACGCTTGACCCCAGACCCATTAAAAAACATAGTACACTTACTATGATGAATATAATTTCGCGTATAATAATTGTTTTTAACTTATGTTACATTATTTAAACTAAAGAGATGCAATAATAAAATATGATATGAGAAAGTTTGACAACAATGTCGACAAAAAACTTTATCATTATTTGCAAAAAACTTTTGCAAATATAATTTTTTGAAAGAAATATGTTCTTGAGAATAACTTGTGTAGATAAAAGTTATAAAGTTATGTTTGCGTTGTTTTGTTAATATAAAAAAAAAGTGGTCTTACGAACGAATGTAAATTTTTCTTTACCTAAATGATAAATTGTAACATGGATATTAAACCGTGAGATATACTTGAAGCTTGGTGAGTGGTTTCTTTTTGACGAATCTACAAAACATTTCTTAACGATTTTTTTCGAAAAGGCTGCGTTTTCAAATGAGCATGATGACGTTTTATTTGAGTTATCGTTATGTAAAAACGCAGTAGGGAATTTGTCGGACACAATGATCATTGATAACATTAATAATCATTCAACAATAAAATATTTTGTTCGACAAAAATACTGCTCCGATGAGCTTGTATACCACCTCGAACATGTGAAATACTTAAGTATTTTTGGTTTTTGAATAAGTAAATGGTTAATTTTTACCGAATTGTTTAATTATTATTCATGTTATCAAGTGGTCATAGTACCCGACAAATTCCCTGCTGCGTTTTTTTTCAAAATGACAGCTCAAGTATGACGTCAGCATGCTCATTTGAAAACCCAGCATCATACTTATTTCGACTGTAAAGGAAAGTTTTGTAGACTCGCCAAGAGGAAGCGACTCACGAAGTTTCAAAAATGTATTCATCATTTAAAAAAAATAAACGTGGTGTCAGGAAAGAAAAGAAAAATCTACATATGGTACTTTTAGGGCGATCGCATTAGATCTGGGAAAAATTTATGCACATTAAACAATACATATCTCCTAAATAAAAAACATTTTAAGCGGGAATATTCTTTGAAGGGCTTTGTTTTACTGCGTGCTTTTTATAAAGTTGAACAGAAGTACCCTTCTTCCCGACACTATATCGTCTTCAATAAAACATTTAATAAATCAATTAGATTTTATATTTTGGGTGATTCTAATCTATTTTTTTCTCCTTGGCATTTCTTATCTTATCTCAACGTTTTCAAGATATACGTTTTCAAGATATTTGAAAAAAATGCGGATTTTCGTCGAAAACTCGTTATTGATAAAAATAAAGATTATTTTGTTGTTCCAGTCGAAAGTTTAATTTGAAAGTCAATAGATTTTATGTTGTGGATGAATCTGAGTAATTTTTGACATTTGACAATTTTCGAAATATATAAAAATAACCTCCAACATATTAGAAACTTCTTTTATTGTATTGTGGGCACAGGATTACACATACAATTTCAATATTTATATAATTCTTGGAAAATAATTTGTACCACGAATAAATTGTAAAATTAATTTTATGTATGTTATTTATTTGTGTGTATATAAAATAATCACAAAACACATTTCATTAAATGGAAATACTCATACGATACATATGGGAGAGTATCGTACCTTCATAATTAACATTTTAATATAAGTCGTTCTCAGTAAATTAAAAAAACGTGTTAGAAATATGATGAAATTTGTTAAAATGAATTTAATTATTTAAATTATTTCTCTGCTCTAATATTTTGAATCTTAAACATCATTAATTAATTACGTAATCAAATTATTTTTAATTAGCTAGTGCATTAAAAAATAAATTTATTTAAAATTATGTAGAGGTTATGATTTACAAAGTTAAAGAATATTTAACACTCGAAATATTTGACGCACGTGCAGAGTACGTAAGCAAATTTTTCATCAAGCATCTACAGATTATCGAATGGTTGACGCGAGAGCTGGCTGGTTTAGGCACCAAATACACTGTAAAATTACTGGATTGGAGATTAAAGTAAGCATGTTTACTTGGCTCTTGATGTTCTTACCATACCTTTTAAAACAAGTGAAATTTACAAAATTCAAAAAACTCCCGTACATTTTTTCGGGTACGGAACCCTGAAATCACACTTAAAACATATATAAGAACAATCATTACATTAAATTACCTTTTTCTTTAAAGCTTTTTTGAAGATCGTCGCCAGTTTTTTCCGTGTACGGAACCCTTAACTCGCAATTGAAATAGCTAAGAACACTCTTCGTTAAATTACCTGTCAAACGAAAATCAAAATTGGTTCATCCGTTTATTCGCTACGATGCTACAGACAGACAGACACACACACATAGCGGTCAAACTTTTAACACCCCTTTTTTAGTTCGGGGGTTAACAAGACTAGGCAAGTGCTAGACAAGTGAAAGAAATATTTACTTATAATATGTGTTACAGATGGTCTTACTTCTTGTCGGCAAGGTACAACACTTTACCTTATATACAATTTAATGGAGATATCTATTTGTAAAGGTTTTCATGTTGATTAAACGCATAAATCCTGAAATACATATGTTGGTAGTTTTAAAACGGAGAAGATTACATACTAGGCTATAATATAAACTCTCTCTAAATAAAACCATTACCTTTTTTGATCATATCACCATATATTTTAAAAAGGGTTTTTCTTAACCCTCATATAAAATGTTGTTTTTGTTATTATAGAGACACGGGAAAGAAAGGAATAATCTACATATAAAAAATGTACATAATGTATGTATATTACACCCTTGAATCCTTTTGATGTAAAAAAAAAATATTTATATTTTTCTTTTATTTTATATTTTAGTTTACTTAATACCTTTTATAAATACCTACAATTTTCAATGCTAAGTACAACATATAATTTAATTTTAATTATAGTAGACAAGTTTCTATAGTTTAAAGAAATGGGTCCTCGATAGTGCTTAATCCGTCAGCACTCGCGTTATGAGCACTTTGTTCACGCTCGATTTAAAACATAATTTTATTTTTCAAATGGTATATAGGTATTTATAAGAGAAGCCAATTTTATTTTTTAGATATCAAGGAAGCTTGTAAGTTTGTGGGGTTTCAACCATTGTCCCACGGCCGCCAGAAAAAAGGGTTACAAATGGTTTAAATGTTTTATCTTACAAGCTATAGGTCTCACAAAAAAATTATTGGAAAATTTTTTGTTGCAAATAAAATTCTCTACAACTTTGGACGAGTAACTTTTAGTCGTAGAACCAAAAATAAGAATAGGTGAAGAAAATTTGAGATAAAATTTTTTTTATTGGACGTGATTACTTGTTTTCTGTTCATTTTACAAAAAAATTATTTCTATCAGTAAATAAACTACTTGTTGTAACTTTATAATAATAATAGAATTTCGAAGGCTTAACATTCCTTAAAGGTAAATATTGAAAATCTTCCAACAAATTAAACTAACGAATCAGAATATATTTTAGTGGAACTTTCTGTTACAGGATTTTACTACCCCAAGGCTCATTCAGAAATGCTTTTGAATTCTTGGTCTAAAATGGTATGATTTTCGGAAGGCGTGACAGAATCCGTGTAATAACACATAAGATTCGTATTCAGCGACCAAAAATATCTACTGGACGACAATTTTCAGTCAAAATAGCATTTTAAAAAAAATTTTGGACTACATATGTCCCCCACTTGGGATTCTATATATGCGTTACACAAAGTTTTATTAAAATCGGTGCTATTTTTCAACTTTTTCACTATCGAAACTTTTTTTCGGCTTATTCACTTAATTATTTATATACATTTAAATTTTAAATTACCTGAAAAATTTTTTCCCAAGTGTTGGTTCTGCTGCTGATACTAAATTTAAATTATCTCGAAAATGATGATACATATGATGAGCCATCGTTAGTAACCAACATAGCGCTGCCAGTCTTACATAATGTAAACCACCCGCTAATGATAAACAAACTCTTGGATCCTGAAACAATTAGTAAAAATTAATTAGTTTTTTTATTAGTTTAATTCCTAGCATTCATTCTTAACTCATCAATAGTCGCGTTATGAGCATCTTGCACACGGTCGATGTAAAATATAAGTTTAAATTTTTCCATCATGCTTCCAAAAGATTACCGAAAGGTTGACGCGAGTACTGACGAGTTAAAGCCGTTGGGTTCACTTTTAGCGTAAAAACCTGTATAAAGTTTTTTAATCTTTTTAAGCATTTCATATACATCGTCTATTTTGCACAATATAAGATTGTGCACTAAATATAACCCATCAAAACTAAAAACATCACCCAATGAACGATAATAGTACGATATATTTTTTTACATAAAATCCTTTACTTTAGAAGAAAAATGGCTGATTCGATTAAAATGAATCATTCATTGTACATTTTAAGCTATATGATAGTAAAATCAATTACAGTCAGTAATATCTATCACTGATATATAAATACCCTATAAATACCCTTCAAAATAATTTATTCGAGAATTTCTGTATAACATTTACTAATCCGTTTTTGATTTATTTATTTATATATCTATACTTATAGTTATAACTTTACATTCGATATCTGTCTTTGTACAAATGTTGGAATGTAGAAAAGGTTTTATCTAAATTATAATTATTTTAGTTTGAATAATCGTATACAATTTTAGTTATGGAATTTCTTAAAATACTGAATGTAACAAGTTAAAGTATTTCAAGACATTATTTAGTTAAAATGAAACAAAACCACTATAGAAAACAAAATCAATATAATTATTATGTATAACGAAAATTGTTAAGATTTTGATGTCGCCAAGGGCAAAGTATCAGAATATTCTCAAGGATATTATAATACAATTATCTTCAATATTCGAATTTGATTGACTATCTATATTTCGAAATAAACTTAAGTTTATTTCGAAGCAAAGTTAAAACATATAATTCTTGAACAGAAACGAGTATTGTGCCTGAAGAGAAATAGCTATATTAACCGAATTTTAAACCCACCGTATTGAAACAAAAATATACATTATTTCACTACATGTTTATATACTCTTACCCTGTATATATTCCAAAGCTTATTTAAAATATTGTAGAAAGTCAATAGTCTTTACATTATAAAATATTCCCAGCAAACACTGTCAATAGAATTGTTGAATTTTTAATAGAAGTTAGCTTTTTGCTTTAAACACTTTCTGTTTTTTACAAATTTCCGTGATTTGCATCAAAATAAATATTATTTGTCAAGTAGAGGAACTAGTTAATTTATTATATGGAAACTAACTTATTTTCCTAAGAAACTAGCTTATTAATTCTAGAAAATTCTTTAAAATTTATATTTGAGTAATATCATTCTTATATCTATGCAATTTTCATGATTACTTATTTTTCCTCCATTTTTTTTATATGGCTGAATTTGGGATATTGTTTCGTATAAGTTCTTATACAATAAAACATAATTTTATATATTTACTATAAATAATAGCAGAATGAAATATAAGTTCGATAATACAATTGGTTTATTGCTCATTTCGTTAAAATAAAAATAAAAATTGTTGCTCTTCGACATAGATCAACTTGTAAACATGTCGTAACATAGATTTGTACAAAATTATGTTTCTATTTATTTATTACTATAGTAAATATGATATGTATAAAAGTAAACATGATTAATGTGAAATTTAACCCGAAAATCATCATCCATAAATACATTCTTTATAAATAGTAAAATTTGTATTCCCAATTCAATAAATTATTTACAGAGAGATTAAACGTTTCTTTGTAATTGTATGTCTGGTGTGTCTGTTTGCGGCATTGTAGTTCCTAGTCGAATGAACCTAGCGAATGAAATTGGAAAGATAATTTGATCGAGTGTTCTTAGCTATTTTTTAAGTTCGAGTTTTATGGGATCCGTACTCGATAACAACTAGAAAAGAGGAGATGATTTTCAAACTGCTAAGCACATTTTCTTGAAACATGGCTAAGAACATTCCCTTTAGGAGCTCGTTTGGGAGAGACGATGTCACAAATATATTAAATATTAAATACAAAAAATTTTTCCGATTGTTCGGCATTTTTTTTAAGAGGACCTTCAAAAAAATGCCTAATCAAAAAAATCCCAACGAATATTTTGTTTCAAAATTAGATAGAAATTAGTAAATATGTTACTTTCGAATGAATAAAATACAAAACGATTGTCGGAGCAATTTTTGAGATATCACCCAAAATTTTCGATGCAAAGTTTTTTCCGGAGCTGTTCTAATCAATTACACAAAATTCAACTTTCGTTGCTGCTTATGCCATTGGGCGGCAATTTTATGTAGTAACGACTGAAGAAATTGTTCTAAGATATTAACCCCACCCTCCCTTCATGACATTTTTGTCTACATACTAGCAACTACTTGTCCAATCGTAGTTCGTCGAAAAATCCCATTTTTTCAATTTTTTAGGTCAAAATTACTACTTGACTACTTGCAAAAATTAAAAAAATTACAGAAAATTATGATTGGAGGCGTTTTTTTTCTTGAGATACCATCTTATCGTCTATTCGTTATCTATTCTGTCCAAATCGGAGATAAAAGATTTTAGTTTTTATATAGCTACATTATATTACAAAAAATTTGTTAAAAAGGTTTTATTGAATTAAAAAAAATATATCAAATATCAAATTACTGATTATTAAACAACCCTTCAATATGAAAATTATAGAAGCCTACCATGTGAAAATCAACCTACAATTTTTTTAATTAAATGAATTTTATCATTATTATTAAATAACGAAAAATAGAGGTTTCACATTTCACTATCATCATCAGTTGGTTATCAATAATATTATTAACATAAAAATTCAATTACACAATATTTTTTAGTAATATTTATTTTTTTTCTCTAAATATCATAGTATTTATTTATAATTGAATTTAATTTCCTATTAATTTTTCAAATTCATGTACAGACTTCGTTTATATATAAAGTAAATATAGAAGTACCTATATGTGGATTTATGGTTGACGGTCATATATTATAGTAATTTATCACCTTTGTACAGATTGTTCTACATCAAAAAAATATTTTATTTAGGGCATATTTAGGTTATACTTAGTCAAACCATGCTAGTCAAACCGATATCTATTGTATAACAAAACCTTTTTTGATAAAATGAAAAGCTATTCATGAAAAACCTTCCAACCATGTGTTCTCTAATAGTTCGAAAATTTTTCATACAAATGGTCTACCAAAGTATGTAACTCGGGAGCATCGGTTGACTTTTTATAATATTATAATATTATAACACATTTTGATGGGCGTATACTATAAATTTTAAGATCCGTTTTTATGACGATATTCAAATATGTCGTTACGGGTAAAATGCTCCCCTTTATATACGTTAAAATGATCCCTATTTTGTGTGTTAAATTATAATAGGCATAAAAAAAACTTTTAACAAAAAGAAAACCGACTTCAAAAGGAAAACTTTTCCAAAATATATTAAAATGCACTAAAAAGTAAAGAAATAACGATAATATAATTTAACTACATTATATTATCGTTATTTTTTTACTTTTTAGTGCATTTTAATATATTTTGGAAGAGTTCTTTTTGAAGTCGGTTTTCTTATTGTTAAAAGTTTTTTTTATCTTTAGTGAGATTTTTAGTACACTCACTAACTTGTCACTAAAAAAAGAAGTGATATTGAGATATTCGTCCCCTTTTCCGTGCATACTTAATGCAAATTTAAGACTTTTATGGATTTCTCATGGATGCCGTTGTCAGAACTGTACCAAAATGAAATGGGACCAAACGGGAAGCACCAGCTTTGAAACAGATAAAGAATCATCAAAATCGATTCACCCAGTCAAAAGTTCTGAGGTAACAAACATTAAAAAAAAAAAAAATACAGTCGAATTGATAACCTCTTCCTTTTTTGTTTGAAGTCGGTTAAAAATGATCATCCAATCATGTGCCGGGTCTTGAATGTGTAGATTTATAGATGATATTGCCAGTGTTTTTTGTTTTCATACTACGTTGATGCATTATAAAAGAACAATTAATATTTAATGTAAGCTGTTTGGTAGAAATGCAATGGGATCATTTTACCCACCTATTCTTACAAGGTCAGTAAAACGATCCTTTTTGATAAGGATTAAATAGTTCTAAAAATTTGAACAGCTATACCAAAATCAAAAGAAATTGGCATGCTAATATTGCAACACTTGAATAAAAGAACCAAAAATATTTCGTTGTGATGCATATCTCGAATAGTTTGGTTACAAATTACATTTAAGGGGATCGTTATAGGACACCTTCCACTCATTTTTTATGACTTTTCGCAACTTTTGAGGGTTATTTCTGCTATAACTTGGCGAATATTAGCTTCAACGTTACAGGTTTGTCAATATAGAAACGACTCTTAAGAAAACTCCATAAAAATAAATTCAATGGCGTATCATACGCTATACTTTCCTTTTACGGCTATGACATCTTGTATAAACACAATTGAGTTTGACCATTTATCATGCACAGTGTTTGGATATGTCATCATGAAAATATAATATAATTTGTTTCATATATATCAGAAAATTCAATTACGAATCAAAGACTATAGGATAGACAAGAAGCAGAAGTATAATTATAAGTGACATCTGGAGTCTGAGGCGATCAACTATTAAGTTTGTAGGCCTTTGCGGGTATGACTATTAAGTTTAACTACTTTGCGGGGGTGACTATTAACTATTAAGTTTGAAAGCCTGACTCGGTAGAGGCGCTGAAACTCGTATACTACGATTTTACATTAGCTCATATGGGCTGCTTCTCCTCTACCCTATGCTCTTTGTTACGAATATTTTGAATATGTTACATACTGAGTTGAGTAGCAGCATTAGATGTATAGTGTAGTATCTACCCACCGTTAATTCGTTAATTTACTTTTGAAAAAATTGAAGTGAATACTAGAAAATTTTAATTTATGAATTTTAAGTGTTTAGAATAAAAATATAGTTTAAAATAGCAAGAAATCCGGATTTACAAAAATGTGGATTAAAATTTACCAAATAATCTATACATAGATGGATACATAGATGGGTAAATCTACTGGATTTTGCAGGTCTTTTTATGTACTTTCGGATAGTGCCAACGTTTTTTTTTTTTTCTTCAAAACTTGATGAGCCAAAAAATTACAAAACAAAAATTCAAAACTAATATTAAATGCTTGGTCTTGAATGACTGATTGACTTACTGACTGACGGATCATCGCATAGCATAAACCGCTAATCGTAGAGATCTGAAACTTGGAGGGTGAATTCTAAAGGGGTGAAAAACGGGCTCAAAGTTTGTATGCAAATTCGTCACTTTTAAATCCACTACTGAATCGATAAAAAAAATTCTTTCACCCATTGAATGCTATATTATCAGCAAGTAACATGGGCTGTATTTTATTTTCTAAAAAATTAGGGTTCCGCACAAAAAATTAAAATCCATTAAATTGTTAACAAAATCGGAGATAAGTGTTTCTGTTACATTTATTTCTTTCTCTATTTTGTTAATGTATCAAACTTTAATCGCGTTTTTCTCAAGGTAAGCTATAAGTTGGGTGTCAAAAATATCAAAGAATATATTTTCTTGAAACCGGCGTAATATCTAACGACTGATAGTATAATAAGATTAATTATAAATTATTATGTACTTACAAATGAGTCTAGACTGATTTGTTTTTTTTTTTTTTTCAATAATGTTATGTAATTGAAATACTTGCCTTTTCTACGAAACGATTTAAAAAACACAATAGAAAGAAACAAAAAAATTTAATTTAGTGAAATTTGTAATATAAAATATTTGAATTGTACCAGTAAATTGATATTGTTTCGTAAATAAAAAAGAATAAAGCTTAAACAGAAATGTCTTTTATCTTCTTCAGTCAATAATGAAAATAAAATTTGTTTTTTAATAGTAAGAGAACTGGCAACATTCGAAATGGTTTTTTCTGCCTTTTAAGTTAACACGACTTAGTTTCGGAAAATTTCTTAACTTGTTGAACTTAGATGGGAATGAACTACTCCTTGCACTTGAGAGCGGTGACACTAATAATAGATTCTCCCTACTAAAAAAACCGAAATATTTCTGGAAATTTTCGTTTAACATCGTATAAACATCGTTTATAAATTGGCAGAGTTTAAAAAGCTGACACAATTATAGCTAGTATTTTCTAGAATTTTTGTTTGTTTTTCAAGATAATTTCATAAGACTACTAGTTGAAGCTACATGCAAATTTTCAACTAACTATCTACTTTATAGTTTTGGAGACAATGGACACAAAAATTTTGTCCTAATTTGCGCCCTCACAGATAAACAGTAACATTTAGGTACGAACAAAATGTTTCAAACAAAAGTTGTTTATTTTTTTTATTTAAACTTTTTTATATTTAAACTTTTGTTCTATCTTTATCTGAATTACAAGATTCTACGGATCCAAGATCTAATTCACTTGTGTTGCTCATTTACGAACTTAGCCTTACTTTTTACGTCCTGAGCACGCTATAAAATATATTTCAGCTTGATATCTCCATTTGTTTTTCAGTTATCGTGGCCACAGGCGGACAGGCAGATGGACGGACGGACACCCGGAAATGTACTAATTAGGTGATTTTATGAACACCTATACCAAAATTGTTTTCGTAACATGAATATTTTTAGGCGTTACAAACATGGGAAAAACTTAATATACCTTGATATATATATAACACATTTACAGGGTATAATTATTACGTTGCTCTTCGATATTAATCGTTGTTCAAGTATTGGCTCGGATACCCGTTCTCTGGTTGCAACTCTCAATCAGAGGGGTTTAATTTTCTTTAGTATTTCAGCCAAATAAATTTCTTGTTACAAAATCAATTAATACTTTTTATTTTATATCTGACGAATTTTTTTAAAGTTTTAAATTAATTTTATTTTCTGAAAATTTAATAATTTAATATCTATAATTATTATTTCTAATAAATGTACCACGTGCTATAAATATTTAGTTGCTAATATTTGAATGATCAATTAATACTAATTCCATGATGTAATTATATTATTAATTCCCAGAGTATTATTGATCATACTCAAATTATAATTAAATGATTTATTATTTAATTTATTCAATACGTATGAAATCTCTAAATAAAATATATATGATTTGGATAATATTTTCTATTATTGAATATCAACAAATAATAATACAAAATTATTGTTTTAAATGGAATATGGATTATATTAAGCTTTTTACAATATTCTATATATTGTGTTTGATTTAGGATTCAATAGAATATTCATGTGCAAATTTATTGTTAACCAATTTCAAAAAATGGAGTAGCTTTATGTTCGACTATATGTTTTTTCTATAAATGTACGTTCACCGATTTTACCGCTCATTGTGAACCGATTTTGTAAATTTTGTTGTTTTTTTGAAAAGGTATACTCAAGGGGCCATAATTACTTCATCAAAATTGGTTCAGTAATTTTTATGATATTGACTAATATGTATAAGTGACTTAAGAAGACGTAAACTAAAAAGTACTAAATAGAATTTTTTTTTTTTTAAATACAACCGACTCCAAAAAACCTGCACTTTCCCGTTAACTTTTACCATATTCTTAGCTCATCCGTCTGTCGATTCATCATATAAATTGGAGTATTTACTCTAAAATTATTTTTCATTTATTTGTGCTTTTTTGGATGCGGTTGTATTTTTTTTGCAAAAAATTTTTATATTGTTTATTATTTTCGATGTAAATTGAAAAAGTTTTGCAATGATAACGAGAGCATTTCATCCAAAATTCATTGTTCTTTTGTTTGATGGCGAATGTCCAATGCTTTCAAGTTCAAATTTCCGTAAAATTCTATGAAATAAACTAATTATTTAATTTTTGGTTTTTTTTTTTTAATAAAAGGGAATATCGATGATTTTTTTAAATAAAAGCTCATTCATGTAACAAACAGCAGAAAAAAATTATTTTTCGAATAACTATAGAAAACAATAATTGTATGTCTAATATACAGGGTGGGCCATTTTAATCTATACATCTTAATATCTCGCTTTATAGTTAACCAATCAAAAAATAACTTTAACAAAAGTGGCAGAGTTTGATGGGAGACATCATCCAAAAAAAACTAACAATTTTTGTTTAAAACTTTTTTTTTTTTTTGTAAAACGTTAATACGTTTTGAAAGTTCTTAAAAGACGTTAATACCAACGTCTTTTGGAAACGTTTTGTAACACAGTTTAAAGTTTGCTTGTAAAGAATGAACTTTATATGCAAAATCTAACACTTACTTAATTTCTTAAATATTTGAGTAAAGTTAGAGATTAGGTAAGAGTGCCTGTCTCGGTATAGGATACACTTGGATCATGAGGTTCGTTGTGATACCGAATAGAGGTTAGTCCATCTTCGGTCTCTGTTAATGAAGAGTAAGAGTGCTTTGAAGATAACGGCCTCGAGGTTCGAAAGTCCGTCCAAGAAAGACTCAAATTAGTCCTTCTCCTAATAGCCAGAGCTGGGCAGTGAATATCAAACATTGTTACTTCCTTCTTCCCACTATAATAGCTCCTAAAATAATCGTGGTATATTATTTGGCCCAGTCGTTTAGCGTGCCTGCTGCCTAGCCAATTTCCTATACTAGTCGCAACAATTTTTTCTTATAGAGACCCTTTGAAACGAAATAAGATTTTCAAACGCCTCCGATCGATTCTGCTTCGACCATATCTGCTTCGCAGTACCACAAGTGTACGACGAACCCTGTATGTAACATCTAACACTTACTTAATCGATTTTTTTATATTTATATCACGTAAAATATATATACACGTGTTATTTATACAACAATAGCAAACACCAGTAGGTAATTGTATTTGTTATACTTAGTTGGTAGATTTTAAATTATTCGCATCGTTGGAATCACTACATATTATAAAACAAAGTCGCTTTTTCTGTCCCTATGTCCCTACTATGTACGCTTAAATATTTGAAACTACGCAACGGATTTTGATGCGGTTTTTTTAATAGATAGAGTGATTCAAGAGGAAGGTTTTTATGTATAATACATCCATATTATAGTAGAGTAAGGGGTTGAAATAGGGGTTGAAAGGGATATGCTTCAAAAACTAAAAAAGTTGTGCATCGATTAAGCTAAAATATTGACACGATATACAACCAGCTTCAAAGATCTATTGTTTTTATCTACTTTTAACATTCGGAGGGTAGAAAGGTGTAGCGAGAAAGTGGGAAGGAATTATCGATTATTTATAAATATACCTAAGTGGGGTATCAAATAAAAGAGCATGACGTGTGCATTACAAAACTGTTATCCAACGCAAGGAAATGTGGAGGGAGGGGTGCAAGTGGGGATGTTGCCCAGCAAAGCGGGTAGTTCACAGCTAGTTATATATATATATATATATATATATATATATATATATATATATATATATATATATATGTTTTGTATGTAGCGTTGCCTATATAGATGGGCAAGTTAGCAATATAATATGCAAGTGTTGGAGCTAGAATAATACTTCAAAATTCTATTTTTTATACATATTTTTCAATTATCTGTGTTATTTAATTTGTATTGTTGAGTATGGTACCGAGAATTTATAATACACATCATAAATATTTGCAGATATTTTTTTTAAATTCAGATTAAAATTTTTTCACATAGTTTTGAAAGTAAGGTTGCTAAAAAGGATACTCATTTACACTATTTTCAAGATTTTATATATGATTAAATTCAGGTTTGAAAGGAAGTTTTCAAAGATAAAGATATTAGATCGAAAAAAAAAAGTTAGATCGAAGTTTTGTATTTTTTGCAGAAACTAACTGAGACGCGATTGACATGTGTATTACATTTTTTAATTATTTACTTCAATTTCATTTTCAGACATCAATTTTAGAGAAAACATCGTTCTAATATCACTGCCCAATACCTTCTTTCGTACCAACCTTAATATTATGTGTTATTATGTTTTTGTTAAAAAATATTAAAAATAATTGCTATTGTTTGAATGTCGGAATTATTGAAAAAAAACTGCACCGCTGTAAAATATTACCACAGCTTAAAAAGTCAATATTTCTTGACTTGATCACATTAAAAAAAAGCTAAAAGTATAAATATCTGTCGCTTTTTATGTTTTCTTTTCGGGTATTCCAAGGTTTCTTTTCGTAATCCAAGTAGGTGATCCCAATCATCTTCAATTGGCCAATAAACCAAATTATTGTGAAGCTCAATTATAAAAAATAGTCAATGTTTAAAATAATTCGAAGTGGTTGGTAAATATGAGGCGAAAAATTATACGAAAGGCTTTTGATGAAGTCATGTACTATTTGAACTGGAAATTAAAAATTTAAAGAAAAGTTCAATTTGAAAAGTATAAATATGTCATAATTCTCGTTTTAGGCATAATATTGTTTATTTTACTGAATAACTGTTTTCTTTCCAACTAAAACAAGAATAAGACTAGTAAGCCACACTAGCGAAGGTGTATATTTGGTTGGTAATTTAGAAAGCTTGAACGAATACACTTTTTTGCTGCTTGGTTCATGTGACTATATACTTAATTTTAAGTGAGAATAATTATTGCAATCGTTTGATTTATGTATCCAATAGCGAAATTTCCATAAATATTAAAAATGAAAATTTTCTGGTTTATATAGATCGGTATATCGAAAGTAGATTCTCTTTAATTAATAAAAAAAAAAAATTATACAACGTAGCGTTAAAAAAGTTCACATTCGATGTTGCATATAAATATTATACACAGTAAAATGAAAAAAAAAAGATTGTTTATGGTAGTTCATTATTTATTCAATACAAAATTTTAAACTGTATCTATAGTATATATTGCTGTATGCTGGTTGAATGTAATTTTTTTTAGAATCAATCAATGGGGACGAATTGAACCAATCACGAGAAGGCGAATCATATGACAGTATGAGAATATTGATATCGATGAAACATAATGCAAAACAAGCATGGAGGGTTCGTGAAAGCTTAATTCAATCCAAATTTGGTTTAATAATCAATGGAAAGCTAAGATACTTCCATAAATGGCCCTATCTGGTGCTACAGACATTTTAACTTCGTACACGGTTTTGAATTTTTGCTGACTTAGATGCGCATTCGAACAACTTGTTTGTAAAAATCTTATTGATATATTTAAGAAAAGCATTTTTGAAACTTTTGCTCTACCCCGAAAAGTTTATTAAAGATTGTTTGAAACTATACACAGAGATAATCTTAAATTAAAAAAATTTCTCATCAAAATCTAAACAACACATCATTCTCTTTTTCATTCCAAAAACCTTTCCTTAGTGGTGAGCACGGTGTCAAAAAACCCTCACCCAGACTTTTCACGGTCCTAGCCCCAGGAGTTGAGGCTGCGCGTTGATATGTCAGCAAGTCAGTCAGTCAGTTAATTATTCTTTTATGTATACATACCTATTTATGAAAAGTATTTATGAAAGTTTTGCTCTATCTCGAAAAGTTTATTAAAAATGATTAGAAATTATACAACGAAAGTTTTAGATTACAAAAATGTTTTTATGAAAATCCAAATATCATTTCTTGAACAGATATCTTCGTAAATCCAACTTTGCAGAACATTTCTGATAGCTATACTTCCCATGAACAAAAACGCTTTTTGACCAAAAATACCTCAATGCATTGCCAAAAGCACAGTATATAATTACATTACCCCGCGTATCTTGACGTGCATTGTCGAAATTAACCCTCGTGACTAATACAATGATGAATATCGCATTCATATTTTTATATTAGGCTCAAATAAGAAAGCAGGCCACGAGATGATAACATTATGTATGAGCCTCAAAATTTACTGAACTGACTTTATTACACGGAATCCTGGAAGAAACGTAGTATGAAAACTATAGATATATGAAATGAATAGGTACTTTATTTAGCTATGAGTTTACCGTGACGTAGAAACACCTATCTATATTCAAATGATATTATATCGTTAAAACAATTATAACTGAGTTTTCTATATTTTTTGCTGTTGCGAAGTTTCAATTACCATGTAAACCCATATGTTTTAGGTAGTTTCCATGTGAAAAATATCAATTTTTTTATTTATTTTTCTTATAATTGAAGGGGTCATCATATCGATCACCGGTGTACTTCAAAATTGGTTATATAACAAAGTTTACAAGGATATACCACGAACTGTTGTTGAAGCAGTTTGATAAAAGTAAAATTTTATAAATTATGATTAATTTTAATAATTAAAAGAAGTAAAAATAAACAATTGACTCATTTAATGGTTCAAACACTCTGTATAGACAGTCAGAATGTCAGTATGTGCATTATTTTTGATAAATTATGAAAGTTGAGAAAATCAACCCATTTATGATGGTTCGGCCTCCATTTGTTTTAGTATTCGAGAAAATTTTCAAACTAATAAGAAATTTTTTCTTTTTGGCTTTCAAATATTTTCCAAAATATAAAAGTGTTTCAAAAAAAATTTTTTTTACATTTAAATTTTTGTTCTTTCTTTTACGGTTTACAAGATGGGTCGTTCGGATTCGGAAGGCCAAATTGACCTACGTGGCACATTTACTTTCAGCTCAATACAATTTCAATTATCTTGTAGATGGACGGATGAATGGAAATGACTATTTATGATATAAACACCTATATCAGAAGTTTGTTCGTATCATCAATATTTCTAAGCGATACAAACTTGGGACTAAATTTAAATATCTAATATATACAGGGTGTAAAAATGAATTATGAGTGACTCACGTTATTCAAAAATTGTTGTAATTCCGGATGTTTCGAGCCGAGCTATGCCTTATAATTTACTTTGACTAATACTATCACATTTAACACGTTTTTTTTTAAAATTGTAGTAGCGAAGTTTTTCTCTTTTTATTATTCTCTTGATATTCCTTTTCAACATACGTTTTACGAGTTTACTTTTTGAAAAATTAAAAAAAATAAAGTTATTTATTATTTTTTACACGTACAATTTATTTTTATTACAGAATAATTGTTTAATGTTTACTTTTTCAATTGAAATAAAATAAACATATTCAAACCATACTTCAAAAATTTGTATTTTTTAGGTTGAAAAAATAAATAACATCAACATTTATTTATTCGAATGTTTAGATATCATAGTTTTTTCTGTTTATATATTTTTTAGGTTGTAAAAGTTATAAATTATCCGCATTTATTCCAATGTTTAAAAAATCATAGTTTTTCTTTACAATAAATTTTTAAACTTTCCACTTGTTATAGTTTTGCCCAAATAAGAAGTTTATTGCAATTACTATTATTGTAGGTAATATAATGTGGTTTTTTAACTTGGAAATCTCTTTATCCAAACCTAACAGATTTTCTGTAAACAAAGCTTTAAACATACTCTAATCACCTTTCAAACGAAAAAAAATTACCATCCGTTCACCCGTTTAAGAGTTACGATGCCACAGACAGCCACACAGATACACATATTGTAAGCATTTGTAATCAATAAAATCAGTCAAAGAAAACTTGAAAATTGAGGGTTTTAATTCGAAAATTTATGCACAGCACAGGAGAATCACGCAGTAAATGTTCAATTTCGCAACTGACGATTATTACGATTTTTTTTGTTGCATAGATTGTTATTCTGAGAAAAACAAGAAAATAGCTACATTTGTAATAGCTAATTAATTTTTTTAACACACTCTGGATCTGCGAATTAACCACAATGGATCTTTGAAATCTGAAAACTGGTGCCTTTGGAGAAGTTTATTTATCGATTGAGTTAATTTTTTACCTTTTTTCGAAAGTTTTAGGGGTTATTTTGAAAATAACTTGGCAAGTGTTAGGTTTTAGGTGTCCCAACGTTGCAGGTTTGTTGACATAGACGCAACTTTTAAGAAAATCTCACAAAAATAAATCGAATGCCGTATTCTTGACTGAACCCACCCACGCCTTACTCTATCTCCAGTGCTTACAGTTTCCTCGAATTTTGACTCAATGATGCGAATTGCTCACTCTCTAAGACAACTAAATTGGCCACAATCTTCCTGTAAAAGTCTATTCACACAATTCTTCCAGAATTGCCATTTCTGTAGAACAAGTGAACAATTTGAACGTTGGGCGTTGTCAAGCGTTTGTTAAACGATTCGTATCGTAAATAGAATGATTCAAACTATAATTTGACGTCTCTCAAATATTCTAATTTACAGAGTTGCAAACAAAGGAAACTAAAATTGGATCACCTTTTACCAAACATAAAATCCTACTACATTCTCTGTCAAATTTCATCACATGCACCAATTATACAAACCTATTTAAATAATAGATTTAGTAGTTTTTGAACATTTATTGAAAATGTTTTTACGGTTGGTTAATGAATGTTTTTTTTTGTGGATATTACGGTTCAATCATTTAGCAATGCAGCGTGTGATTTAAGTGGTTTAGTGTTCAATTTGTCCAAATTGCCGTGAAATAAAACAACTGTTTATTTTAATATAAATAAAAAAATTACCAAATATAATTTAAAGGCAGTTTATATAGAAAAATATAATATAATGTCTGTTTGTACTAATATTGCAAATGTATGATCCACTTTCGATGAAATTTTCCCAAAAAATTCGGACTTTTCTTGGATGGCCTGGAGTACTAACATGTTATAACTTAATAAAAAAAGTTTTCTGTCATATGGAATTTCGATTGGCTTTTTACACTGAATTTTAACGCAACTTTCATCAAACTATTTTTTTCTTGGGTAATTTAAGAGATGAACTTGAATACGAAATCTTGGAGGATAGCTAAATATAGAATTTATTATTATTTGGTTACAAAATTATCTAATTATGATGTTGAAAACGATTAAAGTCTGGTTAGATGGATTTTAGAAGAAGTTGGAGGATAAACAGAAAGCCAGACGCAAAGAGATACTTCTTTTTGTACCATCTATAGATATTTTATTATAAAGTAAAATTCAGAACAAGTTAAGAAGCAGATGCACTACTAAGCTATCATCATTACACAAACTATTGGTATGTATGATGTATTGTGTTGAAGATCGAAACTACAGTTATTTCCAAAGAAAATTCGATGAAAATGTGGACGCTCTTAAACCATAGCCGTTGAGTTACTTGTTTTCTGTTTATGGAAAAATATTTTAGCCTTTCACGCCATTAAAATTAAATTACTTTGGAAATTTCAATCATCTATGTATAATCCATTGTATACATTAAAGATATAGAAGGTTTTTCTTTAAATAGTGGCAAAACTTGAGTTTATTTGTAAACTATTTCTGGAAGGACAGGCAAATTAGAGAAGCTTAAAAAAGTAGTTATTTAGTAGATCTGTTTACTTCGTTTGTGGTAAATCTTTTATGTCTTAAATCTCTTTCATAAATATATTACAAAAATGTTGACAGAAGATCATTTTCTTTGTAATGTATTGTCTTCTAATCTATTATGTTTTATTTAAATGGATATCCAAACATCACTAGCAGAGATAGTTTGGTAGGTTAAAGTTATTAAGACTTTAAAACAGTAAAACTGATTCCAAGTACATACCAAATTCGAATAGTTCTGTAAAGGATTACTTTTGTAAAGCATGTAATAAAATTGAAAATATTTATATACAAATAGTAAATTGGCCGTAAAACGGATGTTGAACACTGTTCGAGATATTAAATGTATTTTCTGCTTAAATACTTTCCGGTACATTTTAATTTCTTGAATTGAAAGTTAAGAGTAAGTAGATAAAGAGCTTAAACAATAATATTGTCTTTCCTTAAACATGTTCCGGAGGTTAAATAGATTTAATAAATGTACAATGAAGCATGAGAAATTGTAGTGATACACTACAATTGGACTTTGTTCAATATTACAAAAAAAAAAAAGTAAAAACAAACAATTGACTGAGTTAATTGTTGAAATATACAATATAGAAAGTATTGAATGCCAGTGCTCGCATTATTTTTTTTATAAATTAGAAGAGTTTAAAAAACCAACACAAATTTTGACGGCCTTTCTCAAAAATACATGAACAAATTTTTGTCCGCTTTTACAAGACTACTAGTTGAAGCTATCTGCAAATTTTTAACTTCCTATTTTCCCTAATTTGCGCCCTCATGGATAAACACACAAAAAAAATGTTTCAAACCAAAGGTTAATTTTTTAATTTTTTTATTACAAACATTTTTTTCTATTTAAACTTTTGTTCTATCTCAAACTGTTTACAAGATGGGTCCCACGAAGGTGCTTTTGGGTGCGCTATTGGAATTTCAGCTTGATATCTCTTTACTTTTTTTAGTTATCGTGACGTTTCAAAAAAGTTACATTCTTAAAATAATACTTAGACTGATGCCTTTCAATTATATTTTTACATGTATTAATGGATGAAATTAGGATACAATTTTCTTTTTTAGCTTTTAACAGAGTAATCATTACAGGACTGTTTTCTAGATTTACTGTAAATATACGAAAGCTCTTCATAAATCTTAGAAGAAAATAGAAATAATTTGTAATAATTTCATTTCAGATTTCATTATCAGCTTTTCATTGATAAGCAAGTCTCTCTTTAACTAAAAATTCTTTGACATAATAGAATAACGTAACATACTGGTACACTTGATAAGCATTTTAATTTAATTATCTTTTCACAGTAGTTTAAGTTTCACTGTAAATAGATATGCTAGTATATTACTATTTATATATTCTAGAATAGTAAACATTCCTCTTCGACGTAGACTGGAGATGGATATATGGAGGTACGAAGTTTATATATAGGTGTATATATAAGTGTTACGGTAAAAATAAATTATTTGTTCTTGTATAAAATGATTTTCTAATTTTTTTACAAAAGGACTGGATGACAAATCAAGTTAATACGTGTTTTTAATTTTGAGGGGAAAAAATACCTTTAGTTTGATTTTCTGAGGACGTCGTCGGAATCTAACGATGGTCAACTTTGTTTTTATAAACAGTACTATCTATTTTTTGTAGCAGATTCTGATCTTTTGTTTCAAAAAATATGTTTATGATATATGACTTTATTTTTCAATATCTTTCAATAAAATATTAATTAGAAACTAGCATCCCAAGTTTTTTACGAGCTTTTTGAACTTATCACTAGTTTAGCTAATTACAAAATCGTGTTTTATTAGTTTTTTTGTATACTATTATTTATTACTATAAATCACTTTTTAAATTTTACCGTGACATATAAAACACTACATACATGATCTCAATATTAAACTTAACCTAATCTAATAGACATTGTTGTTACTATCTAACATTTGGTTAACATTCGTACAATTGCAGGAGAGAGTTGTAGTAATATCACCATCTTCTATATGTAAAATATACATAAGGCCAAGTATCTATTACCTCTAAATACAATGTGTTTAAGATGGTTGTCTTGATACAATATTATCAAAACTTTGAGCTATATACACATCTCTTAGGCATGTGGAACCATTTAAGGTTTAAGTATAAAAAACCTTGCCAAAAACTCGTTTTATAATAATAAACATTCATATGTATTAAACACAATAAAATTAATAACAAAATTGGCGGAAGCGCAATTAAACGATGCAATATAGCAATAGTTATAGTGAATAAGCATTTATTTGCGCTTCCACCAATTTTGTTAGTTTAAAACATATGAATATTTATTTTTATAAAACGAGTTTTTGGCTATTTTTTTTTTATACTAAAACCTATTATGGATTTTTATTCTTATGGTCCATCAAATCCACTTTCCAGATGATGAAAATAGATAACTTCCATAACTTCCTTTAACACTGCAATATTAATTGTTTTATTATAACAAAACTGTTTATAACACATTATATCAGTTTTACTAATAAGAATAAAGCTAGCATACATTTTTTGAAATGTCGTCCTCATGTTCATTTGAAAACGCAGCATTTTCGAAAAAAAATTGTTGAAGAAAGTTTGGTAGACTCGTCAAAAGGAAGCCACTCACGAAGTTTTAATTATATATTCATCATTTAAAAAAACCTTGGTGTCCCATGATATATTGCTTGACGATTTGTTACATGAATGAGCTTTTAATAAAACAACGACAGTAAATCACATTACCGACTCTCCGACACTGTTGACTCAGGACTGAAACTTTGAAAAATTCAAATTGCAAATTATGGGCAAATAATGAACGATATACATCTTTGATTTACTAGGTAGCATAAATTAAAAACCTTTCATGAGAAACATAATTGAGCTAAAGGTGATGACATTTACATGAAACTCTATGTATATATGTATGATGCATAAGTTAATCATGAGATACCGTAACTACAATAAATTTTAATATAATTAAATTTTCAAGAATAATTTATGAATGGGCAAACATAACTGAAATTGTATGTAGTAATAATGTAGTATTATAATACGTTGACATTTATTAGTGAAAATATAATTAAAATTTATATTAATTAAAAAAGACACACAAACATGGTAAAGCTTCAAAAAATATTTATTTTTTTAAATAAATAATCCAAACGTGCACAAATTCGTCATACAAACACCCAAGGGGATACAAATTCACAAAAAAAAAACTTACTGTAAGTTGAGTTAACTATTTTTTTAATGTTATATATATATATATATATATTTTTTTTTTTTTTCCCTTTATTTATTTTGGTTATTTGTTTATTTATTTAGACTGAGCATCACCTATCTTTCCGTACAATGAGAGGTGTGCTAACATCTTGCTTGTAATTGCTTGGGTCAGTTAGGGACATTTATCAAAAAAATACATTCATCAAAAGAATATAGGGATATTTATCATACATATCACAAAATGTTTTACATAAAATATCGTGATTTCATTGAATTTTTTTGCTTTTTAACTTGACAAAAATACTTAAGACTTTTCACTTTACATTATTTCTTACGAGTCTACAATGACAAGTATGGTAACAACACTTTACTTTGACATTTCTACAACGCCAAGATAGATTTGACCCAAGCAGTTACCTCAGATTGTGGCACGCTAAAGCTTCCAGCTCAGTCTATGTAACTTACAATTGGTCTAAGATTGGCGCTCCAACTAGATTTGTTCAAATTCTTTCGCAAATAACCAATTTAAAGGTGACGTAAAGGTTTGTCATTTTTTAAATTATTGACTGGGTTGATGTAAAGGCATTTAGAGCGAAGCAACAGCCAAGTAAATGATATTCGTATATCAAGTAAATATTTCTTGAGTCAACGATCTTAATACTTCAAAAAAGTAAGTATTGGACTGTCTTAAAATTTGTATTACAATTGAATGGCTACGATATTTTCTTGCAGCTAGTTTTTTTAATTGCGTCGACTTTGGCTCAGCAACAAAAAAAAGGGAGCTTTTTTAAATAAAACTAAACCTGTTTCATATGTTCACAAATTATTAACTGGCAACTTGCATTCAAAATTTTGTTTACTAAAAAATTTTATAATATAGTAATTGTTTAAGTTATATTTATTTTCCCCCCATTTCAAGGGGGGAAATCAATATACAAATAAAAGCTTTTTTCTGCAGAATTTCACCATACCATGATTTCGATTCAGCAAATCGTGAAAGATAATCTCTTTAATAATAAATAATGGAAAGAAGTCAAGAAGTAATGGAAAGCCCGTGAATAGATATTCAATTTCAATTTTTCTTAAATGACAGATTATTGGGTAAAATATTAAATTAAAAAATTTGAGAAATGCATAAGAACAGGTATGATCGATATGTTTGGCAGCTCCTAAACGAATCCACCGATTACGATTTTCTTGTTTCAAATGTAATTTGATTGAGAGTGTTCGTTTCTCGAAAATGATGATTCTTTAGAAGCACTCCCAATTAAACTATCTTTCAAACAAGCAAAAAATCAAAACCGATTCATTCGTTTAGGAGTTATGATACCACAGACAGACACGCAGATACATATATGCACAAACAACTTTTTTTAGTCCGGGATTCAAACATTTCGCTCACAGAAAAGTTGCAGAAAATAAATTATACTACTATCATCTGACCCCTTTCTTTTCCTAAAGTTTTCCAATTAAGTATATTTTCCATGCTATAAAAGCGTTTATTACTTGTAATAATTGAGCAGTTGATGAATCATAAAGATTATCTTCAGCATAGTGTAACGATAAAGACACTACCAGTTTTTACTGAGCTCCAAAGATAAGCCTTTTTTTTTTTTGCCGAATTCAACTCGACTAATTGAAAAACACAGTAAATACTGTACCACCGTACACATACATATATTTTAATATTATCTTTTTGTTTTTGTATGTATTATGTTATGTAACTTGTAAGTAAGTTGGTATTATTTTCACAACCAAGTAGTCAAATAATATATTTGTATAGTTACTTGTACTTGTACTACAAGTTTAAATTGTATTGTACATGTAAATTAGATGTAATTAACAAAAAGATTGTACAAACATTTTGTTTGTAATGTCATTGTAATAAATTTTTTTGTATACTTATTAAATAATTTTCTTGTCGCTAGTCTTACTACACCAACGTAAAAGAGTGATATCAAAATGAATACAAATCGCTAATAATCATCGCTAATATTGCAGGATCGCTATTAGTCACAATGTGACTAACAATGTCTGAAAATTAAATCAGTTGTGGAAACAGTCGGATTCCTACAAAAAAGTCCCAGTATCTGAGAATATTTTTATGATTTCAGCGCCACAATACTTAAAAAATGAAACTTTTTATCAGATCTCTAGCTGATCATTTTCATTGAATAAAAAGATTATAGAACGATTAGAGAATGTGATGAATTATTTATTTTGTAGAAATTATTTTTTTAAGGCTTGTTTTTGGCAAATGCCTCATTTGGTTTTTTCAAAAGATTTCTCTCTTGTGTTATATATTTGCAATTTAAATAAGTACTTTTCTTGTAAATTTGGTACTTTATCTTTTTTTTGTAAAATGGATTTAACAGACTTTCATTTTTAAAGTGAGCATTCTTCCCGATTCTCAGTTTAACATCAAAATTTCTTTACGGTTCATTTATTCCCCATTTCTTTGTAAAATAATGTAAAATAATATTTACTGAATTGCATTCAGCTACACAGCAATATTTAAATGTAATTTATCCAAATATAGCCAATCTAAATTATTTAATCGTAGATAATCACTACATAAATAGCATATAATTAACAATCATAAATAATTATGGCGAAGTTAATATGTTATGATGTTAATATTGTTAATAACTCATGATTGATAATATGTTATGATTGTATACATGTGTAAATCTGCATAGCATTATTTCACCTGTAATAAAGTTCTAATTAAAATCGGTAGATAGAGTCTTCTTTATTAGTATTGTCGAATATGACAAAAATTTAACAACAAATTTTCTTAAAGCTTAGCTCGTAAACAAGAACTTATGTTATTCCCCGCATTTTCCATTTGACTCTCCTTTGCCATTCCAGATAATTATTCTAGATAGCATTTTGAATTCAGATATAAAAAAAGAAGCTTTTAACAAAAAAAAACCGACTTCAAAAAAAACAAACTATTCCAAAAAAAAAAAATCATATAATGTAGTTACAATTATTTTTATTTTTAGAGTCGGTGTCAACCAAGGAAACAACTGTACAGAACAGTTTGATACATTAATTTGGCTGACACTCCAAAAATAACAATAATTGTAACTACATTATATTATCGTTATTTTTTTTTACTTTTTAGTGCATATTAATTTGTTTTGGAATAGTTTTTTTTTTGAAGTCGAAGTACACTAAATAATTTGTCACTAAAAACAAGAATCATCGAAATCAGTTGGCATGATATTGAGTTATTCGTCCATTTGGCACACCATATGCTTTTCTCAAAGATACCATTGTCAGAACTAGACCAAACTGAAATGAAACCACACGGAAAGCATCAGCTTTGAAATAAAAAAAGAATCATCAAAATCGGTTCACTCAGTCGAAAGTTCCGAGGTAACAAACATAAAAAAAATACAGTCGAATTGACAACTTTCTCTTTTTTTGAAGTCGGTTAAAAAATCTAGTTGATTCAACAAAAAAAAATATTTCTAAAAAATTTTAATTTTTTTAAAGCACTTTCTATCTCTTTCCAATTTTTACCCAGTCTATGCAAGTTTTACGAAGTTCTTCCTCGAAACTCAACTAGCTTTTAAAATATTTATAGAGTTGATCAAATATTTGAAATTAGAATTATTCAGATTCAATAGAATTATGAAATTAGAACAATACCATGTGATACGTAAGAACTTTACAACTTTTTGATCACCAAGGTAAATATTTATAATAAAACTGTTTTTATTTTTTAAAATTTTATTAGTTATTTTATTTTATTGCACTGAGTAGTTCATTATTCAACATATGGATATCCCAATACCCAGAGTATATACATACCTAGTAAAACTTTGAAAAAAATTGTATTTATTATAGTTGGTGTACAGGTTATAAAAACCGAGTGAAGCAGATTAGAGTACGATTTTGAAAACTGTGTAAAAAGAAATCCTATTACTTTCTTAATTTATCTTTTTGCTATCTTAAACTACATAATAAAGCATACTTAAGAACCTTAAGCACTGGCGAAAATTAATTACGTTTTAAGTCAATATGGTTATCTAAGAAAGTTTTAATGAAAAACAGAAGGTTATGTATTACTTTTGTACATCATGTTTTTTCTGCTATTTTAGCCACAATAGTCAATACTTTAACATTGCGTAAACCAATCCAACGAAAAGTATCACTATCAATACTGCAGCAAGTGGAAAATACCTTCAAAACTCGATAACAAAAACGGCTACGAATACACGAAAGTCTGGAAAATTGATGGGGTAGAATCCTTTTCAAACCGCTTACAATTCTCTGCTACACTTTGTATGCATGGAAGTATCACAATGGACATTTTGTTACCGTTATAAAAGAGATTTTTATAATTTCAGTTTATAAGTTTTCCTCGAGTAATTACAAGTTTTATATTCCGTGTTGTAAAAAACAAGAAATGATTACATCTTAAAATAAAATTTTGAGTATAGACGCAAAAATTTCTTGTCAACTTACTTAAAAAGTTTAAAAATTGTCAGTTTAGGCTATTCCAAAAAGTATTTAATAATGGAAACAAAGTGGTATAGACGATAATAATATAGAAAAAGTCAAATTCATTTTTTTTGACGAAACTCTAAAACGAGGGATCTTCTTAAATTTGCGTTTATAAATTTAAGAATCTCTAGACTAAATATTAGAAAATTTGAAAAAGTAATTGGAAATATTTTATTTTTCTCAATCAAGTAGTTTAGTTTGAAACAGTTTAGTTTGAAACTTTTTACTTATATTTCCTCACTTTTGCCTCACACTATATATTGTTAACTTATATATTCTGAATGGCTTGGACTATTGGGTGCTGTTATTCATATAGTTTTCACAACAATAACAATAATAGGAAAATATATTACATAAAATCATCTATGCAATTTATTATTACGTTTATAGTTACAAGTTATTGTTATACATGTATAGGTGATCTAAAAATCACAAAAGTTGAAAATGATATAATTAGTTTAATTCTCCAAGAATGTTTAATTTTTTTTTTTTTTTTTGACCAAGTTTAATGTGATTTCTGCCCCATATTCAACAAACTCAAAGCAGAAAAGGGCAACATATTTTGGCATAAGCATCTTTCTATAGCTAGCGTGTTTTCTTTCGATTAAATGCTATAATGACATAATTTTAAGTCGCAATTCCTCCGAAAACTAACGATTTTCGAAAAAATGTTTTAACGTGGTTCCAGTATGGTATTTGCAGTTTCTATGTTAAAGCAATGGTACAATTTTTTTTTCGACAGAATTTAACGAAAAATTAAATTTAAGAATTTAATAATGCTTACTATTAATTCCCAAAGTTTCAGAAATTTTGACCGTTTAAAATGGGAAATAATTATGCCAACGTCCCAATTTCGATCAATTTACGTCAAAATTAATATCTCGAAAGTGAAAATTAATTTCTAATTTTTTTTTTTAGAATTGTATTGTATAAACATTTTTTTCTACTTTTTCTTCAATATATAATAATATCATAAAAAATAGTTGGAGAGACCGGACATTTTACATGCTTTAAATGGGACATGACCCTCAAAATCGCGAACTTTGTCTTTAAATATCTCGCGATCTAAACGGTCAAAAATTATGAAATTTTAGGAATTCATAAATAAAGCTATTATAAACCCGAGAAAAAAAATTCGGCCAAATCTGTCGAAAAGTGATTTCATGCTGGTACTACCTTAAATAAAAAATGTAAGTTTTTTTAAGACGATCAACTTTCTAATTTAAAATGTTCTTCTATCTCATACCTTTTATGATCTACATTGGGAAAACTAGATCCAATATGATGTCAGAACATGATGTCCTCCATCAAACTCTACTTTTGTTTAGTTATTTTAGCTTTAACTTTTGTTTAAGTTATCCTTGGAACGCTTAGTTACGAAACGGGATAATAATATATATTAAAATGGTTCACCCTGTATAAGTAAATTAAATGACAATTTTTTTCGTAAACATCAAAACAGGGCGCAAATTAGAAATAAACTTTGGTATTTTCTCTAAAGCCATAAAAGATGAAGAAAAAACATTCTACAAAATACTCGGATGTATTCGGTTTTTTAAAATTTTCTAATTTATAAAAAAAAATAATTCAAGCACTGATATTCAACACTTTCTATACCGAGTATTTCAACAAATAACTCAGTCAATTGTTTGTTTTCACTTTATTTTCTAGAATTTACTTAATCAGAGAGTTGTTATTGTTCTAAAACCGCATCCACTAAAGCCTTGTTACAATACTGAATCCCTATAGAATTTATACACACATTCCATACGTACTGAATACCCAGGTCTGTGTTACGTTACCTTCGAATAATACCTTCCTATACATATTATAATTACAAAATAATTATTAATTAATATGAGTGATATTGATAACAGTGTATTATGTATGTGATATGATATACTTAGAGAGAGATAAATTGTATCTACTTTTGTAAAATATCAAGTGTGTCAAAACAGAATTTTGAAATTAACAGGAAAATTATTACAGGAATATATATTTCAATTCTATTACCAACACAAATATTGATAATTATTTTTTTCTCTACATAGATATAAAATAACACATAATTTAAAGAAACCTCCAATGCAAAATCGATCGATTAGTCTGAGGCATCGTAGTTCCTAATCCGAACGAATCGATTTTGATTTTTTTTAGATTGAAAGGTAATTTGAATCAAATAAATCAAATAACATTCAAAAATAGATAGTCCATTTAGAATCTAAGATGCCACAGACAGACACACAGATACATGGATACTAAGACACGTTAAAGTTGATTATTATTGATTATATTAAATATTTTTTACGAACCATTTATTCTGATACATCCGATATCAGGGATAATCAATACATTCTATTCTATTGGTAAATATCTATTTACAAATTTGCAAAATAGCTATTTGTAATTTGAAATAAATAAGATTACTTGAGTATAGTAATACTAAATTAAGGCAATCTAGCAAAATACTATTGGGATTTTATTATTTATGTAAACTGTTAGTAAAATGTAATTTAAACATAGGTGATTATGTCGTTCAAACTGAAATCCGAGTACCTACCTACTCCAACAATGTTCAATATACACTTGATGATTAGTATATCCCTACAGTTAAACTTTCCATGCTTGAGGTATGAAATCTTAAATTTTCTTAAATTAAAGGGAACAGTACAAGAAAAACAATCAAAGGTACATTCAAAATGTATTAATTTTATTTATCATGTTAAGTTAATACGTGAAAAATATTTTCATACGCATCGTCCATGAGTTTTATCTCAGGAGATTCCATGGTAATGACTCACTATACTTTATTAATTAAATTTTATGCATGTGCATATAAGTCTATGGTTTGTATAAATGATTTACATTAAAAATTTAATGCTACTTCTAACAAATTTAAATAAGTTATTATGTTAGTTTATATTTATTGAAGCAATTTCGTCTTTTATTTTCACAATTTTTAATGCATTAAGTTTAATTAATTGTTATTATTCAATAATTTGTATTTGACCTTTACTATAACAATTGCATGTAACAATTTCCTTTCAACTTTTCCCATATTGTTTATGTGCCCTTTTGCCTTAAATTTATATTAAACAGATAGTCGCATTTAAGAAAAGTGCATTTTTAAGCAAAATTTGTACTTTAAAGCATAAACTAATCCCTAATCAGAACGTCTTTGCTTTCTTGCTGATTTATAGGATCGTCAGAATACGAACCAGTTCCATGTATCGAAATATTTTTTAGTTTTATGCAAAATTAACTCAATATTTTCTGTGTAAGTTACTGTCATAGCTCAGCATTTAAATGTAATGGCTCGATAAATAGGTCATGCAGAAAATCTACGTAAGAAAAGAATATAGTCAATATTTAGTTTTAAAATTTTTATAGTAGGTAATAGCACTATAAGAATCTAAAGAAAAACCAAGAAATCGTAAGCTTTTTTACGTCTTTATAGACCCGCGCCCTTTAAAAATTTTCCATTATCCAAAAATAATTTCAAAATCAACGTTTATAAGAATGGCAAAGTATAATAATATTATTAAAAATGGAATTATATTTAAAGAACCATTAAACAACATAAAATTTTGTTGAAATCATTAAATGCTGTTATAAAAGGACATAATTTTATAAATTAAATGCTTATAACACAAAAAATTCGCCTTTAGCTATATTTAATTCTTAGTTAAATAAAAAAAGCTGTCAATTCGATTCCCATAATATATAAAATATCCTTTTTTTAACAAACTGAATAAACAAAGTTAAATAAAGGAAAATATGGTTTTAAACACATTTATTTTAAAATTAAATTGAGTATTAGGTAGGTACATCAACAGTTGCCAATATACAGTTATTTTATATCACTGAGGAAAAAACGAATATTTTGGTACATACAAAGATAATTCGGGAGTTTTATAGAATGCCTAACCAGTTCTTGTATTAATTAAAGTAAACGTGGAATTAAGTGTCGACCAGTTCCGGATTTATCATATAGGCAGACTAGGCAACGCCTATGGGCCCCACAAAATGAAAAAAAAAATGAAAGAAAGTTTCGAAAAATATGAAATATGTGACAATTAGAATATACTCTTTCGTTGCAAATTTTATGCTGCTCTTTTACTCTTCTAGAAAAACTTAAGTATAAACTATTATGTGACAATGATTTACATGAGTCGTTTCTTTCAAAATTAAAGTTACTGCTCAGAAGAAGAACTTAGAGCATGCATGATGCAAGAAAGATTAACGAGTTTGACTGTCATGAGCATGGAATCTGATCTACTGAGAGAATTAAATTTTAATTGCATTATTCATAGTTTTGCTGAGCACAAGAATCGGAAAATGATTTAAAAATAATATTTTGTAAACTTTTAATTAACTTGAAGTATCGGCAATTCATTTATCAGTAAATTAAAATAATCGATTATTATTAGAAAACAGGATAAAAATAGTAAAAATTATTAAATTTTGTCTTTTTCAACAATACATTAAAGCCCTTGCATGTGGTTCGCAGATCTTTAAAATCGGTAGTAAACCTCGAAATTTCAAGTAATTTTATTTTACAAATACAAAAATTACAAACGCATAATGAATAGGCACTAAAAAAACAAAGTTTTACACCTTTTTGCAATATAATCTTGCAAAAATAAGGACCATATTACTTACTGCGTTTTTTTCAATCCAATTATTTATAATTTGTTTAACAGCAATTGAAACTAAGAAGAGCAAAACTTTTTTCCCAACAATTTTAACATATTTATATACCTACTCAAATAATTTCACACCATTGATAGGACTTTCGACTTGTTTCTAATTCTTCATCAGGTGGACTATTTATAATTCAAAGTGCGTTATCTCAAACCAGAATTATGAAACTGAATGTCGTATGAACAAGTTTTAAAAGACCAGTGAATTATTTTCAATGTTAATTTGTTAAATAAACAAGGTAACTTTAAAATGAAATGTTTTTAAGTAAACAATAGTCACGTAAATGTGATGTTTTCTATACAAAATGTGATAACTTCACTATATTACTCAAGTGGCCATGTCAGATGTCAACATTTAGACATTCTATGAAATACCTCGTTACATTATTTTGACATAACTATATAAAAAGCCTGATTATATGACTACACACACCCTTAATCCAATGTTTATAACGTATTCATGTACATACTCATGGGAATATTATTGTTATATCTTTTTTTTGTTGTACTGAACAAAGCTTGTTGAAAATTCAACCATAGAACGATCTAAAGTAAAACGAAACGAAGAGTTTTTGATGTTTCGAATACAAATTTATTTTGGATAAATAAATGTTTTCAAAGCTCGAAGAAAACGAATCTGACTTCGTTTACACTTGACTTACATTTGAGTTACCAAGTACGTCCGAGTAGATTTGATTTGAACACAAATAAATAATGGGTTTACCCTCAATTTTTTTTATGATTTCCTAACAGTAGGAATATTGGAAAGTTGGTTCTCATTACTCCTACTATTGAATTAGTAGCAATTTCTTTCTCACTAGCAATTTCTTCCTAATCTTCTTCTTAATATTACTGCAAGAAGGAATTGTGGAAAGTCCTAAAAAATGTTTTAGCAAATCTTGCTCGAGTTTTAGGGAATGTAAATTGTTAACTCGAATGACTCAAAAGCTCGACTTTGGCTCGACTGACGTAATAAACTAACTAGAGTGTTTCGATTTACAAAATGCTAGTCTATAAATTGGATGATTGATTTTACTTTTAACAACTGGTCATTGGGATTTTAATATTTTGTAACTAAAAATATCAGTCGGAGATATTGTACCAAGCTCAATCTCACAGGGAGCAATCTCTGCAGATTTTCACGAAGAGGGAGAAACTGATGAAATGAACATTCTGTGTGAATGCGATATTCACTTAAGTGAAATAAATGTGTCACGCAGGAAAATTATGAAGTGTATGAATTCTGTCGAACTGAAAATAGTGAATGTTTTCGGCCTGGCTCTCCCATTAAACTTTTGGATCATCTTTACAACAAAGGAGAAACAATAGATGAAACTAGCGATAGTACAAAAGATTTTCTTAGGCTTGCATCCAGCTCAAATCTATTCCAATTTTATCAAACATCAAGTAAATTTCAATGGCTTACTACGTAAAGTTTTACCTTGTTGGAACGAAATACGATGGCATCGGATATTTATGAGAATGATCTCGATTAGGATATACACTTTTATATAGGCTCATTCACCAAAGAAGACACGCATAAAATCGTGAAAAATTCAAGGAAAAGTTATTCTACTGAGAGAGAATATGTCCCGGAATCTTTTGTATTCGGTCATGACTTTTAAGTAGTGTAATTGCAAAGAAATTTGGTGTCGAATTTTCCACAGAAATATTAATTTGATTCACCCTGGAACCATTTTAACGAACTTTGGAGAGACGTTCTCACGTTTATAGGAACGCATCTCTTTTTTTTCCAGGTTTGAAAAGTCTTGTTCATTTCTAAAGCCCATCCAAATCTGGATATAGCGTTGACAGTTATCCAGATGTATGTATGTATGTTTATCCACCCCTTTTTCATATCACAATATAATGTTTTTAAAGGTTTTTCTTTTGTGTCATGGTTTTTCCTTTTTATATTTAATATTATATATTACTTGACCCGAACGAAATTCTATAGTGCAGTATCTGTGATTACAAACAGGCCAGAGAAATAATATGTAGTGTATGTAATTTACTTCCTTTTTATTCTTAGGCAATTTTATTACAGATATGATACACAAATTACATAATGAACCAAATTAATCTTAATATTATTTCTTCAGCCGTGAGTCTATTTTTCTTCATTAGCCAGCACAATAAGCTTTAAAATGAGAGGTAAGTCATGCAATTTGATAAAGGAATAAGGAAGATACCGCCATGTGACAGAAAAACATTCTAGCGAAATAATGATATAACCCTGTATACTCCCACCATTCTCATGCATTATAAATGTTAAACACGTTTTCTTTATACACTCAAAAGCTTGAATGCGTTATGTCGTATCGTGTCGTGTCGCGTTATGTCCCAAGTATATACGATACCTACCACTTTCCGTGTGATATAATGTTATTAGGTAGTTTTGTGTATAATGTATATGTCGTAGATTGATTGCCGAATCATCTATTATATAAGCCAGCGCCGGGGTCATAGTCCAAGAAACAATTTTTATTTATATTTATAATTTATTTTATTTTTTGATAACAGGGGATCGGACAAAAATTTATTTATCACTTCAGGTGAAGAATTCTCACTGGACGAGCAGAAAAGTGAAGTTGGTTTTTAAAAACCTTTACTAGTATGCAAGACATGACGTATAAAATTCCTAACTAAACAAAGAGGAAGATACCCACTAGTACCATCATCCGTATCTCTATAGAGATTACATATAAAACTTTTTTTTTCTAAAAGGAGATGAGCAACCATTGATTTCTTATAAATTCTTCCCTTTTTATTCAATTTTAATTTCGCTTTCAAATTTTGTCATGGTATCAAGTCTAGTTTAACATTTGTATGGATAATATTGGCAATTCGACATCCAGATTATCCACAATTTAATTATTTAGTAACCTAAAAATTCTGTTTTTTACAGTCATAACAGTAATTATTTAGGTACTGCTTTCTTTTATTTAATGATGGTCGATCTACAGCATATCCTTATTGCAACTGCATATAAGCTATTTTGAATTACGTCTTAACTTGGGTGGAAGTTATGTTAAACGTAACAGAATATCAATCCAGTTGAATATCTTTTAGGGGCTATGTTTAACGAAACTGTTTTGTAAAACAACTGATTCAGCAATCTATCTGCAACATATATATTATATTGTATGGGCACATTGCAAACATTATTATCCAGATTACCTTTGAGTCTACTATATGTTTATTCTTCTTGTTGTAAATTACAGAACACACAAATGTTTTAAAAAGTTTTTTAATGTAAAAGTGTGGGTCGATTGTTTTTTGTTTTATTTTTTGGGGTCACTGTCTTTATTAAACCTTTATTACAGTCTAACTATCATGTTTTAATGATAATACCTTAAATAACACAATCAAATTGGCAGTACTTCAATAAATTTTCATATACAGGATGTATAAGTAGCTCCAATTGCTTTCTAATCTGGCAGTATCCAGCCATTAGAAAGGAAAGAAGTGTGTGTCAGCGTGGATTTATCATGGCGAGTCAATTACACGGGTAATTGTAATAGTGTAATAGTCGATGCAGATTCATTTATCGAAAATACTAGCCCGAGATAAAATTATACCCAATGTTAAAGATTATCTCTCGGGCGGGAACAAAGTTTTGCGATAAATAAATCTATAAACTAATTTGGACAACCGCTTCTACTTGAAGTAAAAATTCTATACAATAAGTATTCCTAATTCGGAAAAAGCTAATAGTTTTTTAATGAGAAGCACAAATTTTAATAAAAACAAACTTAATTTTCATAAATCAGGCATTAAATAAAAGTATTCATACTAAAATTGGTTGTATCGGTTAAGAAATATGATTCTTTACACATTTGCTTGCTTCCATGTTTAGATCATATTTTCTTGCAATTAGTTTTTTACAGTTCGATTAAAAGTTAAATAATATAATATAAATAAATTTCATAACATAACAAGATATCTATAGCATTGAATGAATAAATAATTTTGTTTGCAATTTGAAATGTTTATTATTTCAAATTAATAAATAAATAATACAGCTAAAGTTTTGTTTGATTGCAAGTTATTAGGTCAACATGAATGTTGATCAACTATAAAAATATGGAAAGGAAATCGATTATATTTTATACTTTGAGTTCAAATATAAAACAAGATCATAAAATATGGGTTTATGGATTGTCAACAAATTGTATATATCAATATAGTCTACAAAACTCATCATACTACGATTTGATGATACACGTTCATCATAGACACGTATTTCAAAATATTTAACTTTATGTTGTTTTCGTTTATGATGTCAAATATTGAGTGGATATTGAAATGGATATTCAAAAAGTTCTATTAATTTTCAATTATTCCAATACTTTCGATTGTGAAAAATAAGTTATGAAATTCGATAAAAGTTAAAATTTATGCTGAAATATACTTAAATATTCTGATTTTGAGTCATAACGGCACATTATTGTTTTATTATATTAAAATTTAAAGTCGTAATTTTTAATATGTATAACACGAGCCGCCATGATGTGATATCATATAGGCAAAAATAATGTGCAATAATTACTAATTTGTTGATGGTTTTCATAGTAATTGCATTATTGCATATAGCTATTTATTATTTTTACCAATACTACATCACCAAAATGACTGACAACATTTTGACGGAATAAATAAGGTTTAAAATTCAGCTTAATTTTATTGCAAGAAAGCGTGTTTATTTTGTCGAATTATTTTTTTAACTTTTTATTAGAAAATCAACATTTTGAAGTATTTTTTCAAAGATAGTAGAATACCCTATTATTTTTGTATGGTATATAGAGCTGGCAATGTTTTCGCGAGGTAAGAATGAAGTACATCTTGCATCGGATTTATACCATCACGATTGATAAACCACATTCTCTAGATATTAATGACAGTCAATCAATACATACTAATATTGATATTTATTTTGGCAAGTAAAAAGTTATTTTGAAACACATTGTAATATGATATACACATATAAGCCATAGTAAATTCTTCTTTTTCTTTTTTTATAAATAAAATCACAAATAATACGATTTCATAAATAAAATTTATGATTGACATGAAATGCTGATGTTCATTTTTATATTTCACAAAATATTGTGTGTTCGTTGCTATTATTTTTATTTTTAGTAGTTCTTTCTACGAAAATATATACTTAAATATGGGATCGATAGGTGTAACACCGAAAAAAGCTTGTCTTTATTTATGTAGCCCCTAAACTTGGATATCTCCGGCACCGCCTTTGTTTCAAATGAATTTTAGTTTATACGGTCGTTTACTAGACAGAAAGATATTATCCAACCAGACTTTTTACAACATATTTAAACTTTCTTTATCTCTCCAACTTCTCCAAATGAAGCTGATTAGATGAGTTTCAAAGGAGTGCTCCGATTCTTATGAATTTTCGTGGCTTTGTGGGCTAGCAGTGCCATTTGGAAGTGCCAACTTTCCAGTATACAGTTTTTTAATTTCAAAATATCATTAAATTTTTCGAAACTTTAAGGAATTTACTCATCTCTAACAGCTCCATTAAATTGAGTAAGATGATATCGAAGTTTAACTCTATCTTTCCATTTTTTTTATAATTATTTCATGTGTTTAAAAATACGACAAAAAGACAAAAATTTCAATTCCATCAAAAGCATCCACAGAGGCCACCTACATCATTATTTATTAAACTACATTCATATATACAATCACATTTATGATGTGGGTGGAGTCGGTTACTTCGTTCTTACCCAAACGACGACAGTGTGATCAATTTTATGCCCCGTTAACTATTTTGTTCACACTGCCGCTGCCTGGATTCAAACTCGCTAGTTAGAATCATCTTATAAGAAGAAAACATGATCTAAGTGAAGGAGCTTTTTTGCTCACGAGATTTTTACTATATTTATTTTTGTTATCATCAGCCATTTCAATAAAGTTTCTCGCGTTTTTATTATATTAATTTGTATTCTGGGTTCGATGGAATATTTTTCATTCAATTTGAAGCATTTGTGCAATTTTTTTCCTCTATTTATGGTTGTTTGTTTTCTTCTTAATGCAAACCATTCTTACTGTATCAAACATATCTTACAGAATAAAAGGTGGGATTTATTGCAAATTTCATAAGAGAACAGCAGATCGATTTAGTTGCCGGCTCCACCTACTTTGCAGATAACGAATATTTAAAACCAATTAAACTTATTGAATAAATTATTAAAATTTTCCCATTAAAAGTTATATTATTATCAAAAGTAATAATTTTTTAGTATATCAATATTTTATTTTCTATAAATTTTTTGATACTTAACTACAAGTAAACACGCTAAGTACCGATATCGATAGATAATGTACTAACTCATTTGAATTTGATAAAAGGGTAATATTTAATACCAAGGATACAATATATGTTGTTTAATTTTCCAGTTTCTCCACAAATATTGCTATCCATGAAGTAGCAACTATATGAAGAAAAAGTTTTGTTATAAGAAAGCAAAGCAACATAGAGAAAGCGAATCTGTTTTCAAGAAGTAGTGTTTGAAAGTAAAAAATTAGCTTTAACTGATTATTTAGTTGCAAGTTACCTACTGGCGAGTCGCCCTATTAACTCAGTTGGTTAAGGCGTAATCAATTCCGTCCGCGGTATGCTTAGGGTAGCGGGCTCGATTCCCGCCGTCGAAACAAAATTAATTTAATTAATAGTTGTAACGGGCTGGTGTAGTGCATGATATATGCATGAAGGAGGTGCACTCAGCCTTTGAAAACGAGGAGCTGACAAATGAAATTACCAGCGGAAAGGTGATAAAACACTATAGCCTAAGTGTGTCCTTCGTGGACAGCCAATATAACCTAGCCTAACCTACCTACTGGCGGGCATTTTGTTAAGCCATATTTTTTCTTGCCATTATCTTTAAAATCTCGAGAAGGCAAAATTTGAAAAAACGTACGGACATGTATCTCGGAACAAGCCATGTGCTAAATTTCGGCTGCATGATAATAGGTACGCAATAAAGTTTTATTTATTTTTTCCTTTGCTGTAGGTCCAAGTGATTGTGGTAAAAAAGGGGGAGAAAGTATCGTTTATCCCGAGTCATTCAGCTATTACTAGGCACACAGAAAATTTTATATTTGCAAGAGAATCTTGCAAGGTTATCAATGTTTCAAATCACATACATTATTAATTATGCTGTTTCTGGTGTGAGCTATATTGTAAAATATTACTTGTTGAAGGAAGCACCTTGGAATACAATCGACTGAGTGATTCTTGATACGTAAGAGTAAGATTCATAGTACATCACGTCCGTATATCATGAATGGCACTAATAATAGTGTTAAGAAATAACATTAAAGACAGGAGTTATTTTACGACATTATGATATTTAAAAATGGTTTTCAAAGCACACATGAATGTAAATTTTGATCCTTGGAACTACACTCTCCCCTATAAGATTATTGATTTTCAATTAAATAGTTTTTATTTCTGTTTGTAGAAAAATTGAAATTTTAGATAATAACACAGACAAAAATATGATTGAAAATTATTTTTCCATGAACTTCAAAATACAAAAATATTATACTTTAAAAAGTTACTTTTTTGGGTAATTGGCTTAAGATTAAGTTCACATCTCATCGATTTCATTTATTTATAGTATACGTATACGTATTTTGATTTTACCGAAGCTGAAGGATATCATTTTTGATATATAAATAATAGTCTAAAAAATTAAAAAACACAAAGTAAATAATAGTTGAAAAAAAAAACTAAAAAACACGCTTTTGTTACTAACTGAACTAAAAGGTAGAAAATAATTTTTTAAATTCAAAAAAAGTATTTTATCATAAAAAAAAGCGTGGGGTGCTTTTTAATATATTTTATAATGACTTTACTTTTACCAATATCTGTCTATAAAATATTTACAATAATCGAATTTTAGCACCTCACACTTTTTTACAAAAGCGTGTTTTTTAGTTTTTATTAAACCATCTTTTTATATTTCAATTCTTCTTGACCAATTTATCTAGTTGGTTCAACGTAAGCTAATGGTATTTTATAACAATAATTTTGAAGCTTATGTATATATAATTCATACGATTAATACCAGAACAGAATGAAAAAAAAAAGAACGCAATTGGTTTTAAGTGAATATAATCATAAATAATACTTACTGGTACTCCACCAACGCCTATTACGTATAATAATTGTGTCATAAATAAAGCGGCTAATAAGTTCATTAAAGTTGTTCCCGATAAGCTTCTTAAGTCCGAGAATAAACTGTAACAAAAAAACAAGCATTAATTATAGCATTCAAAATTAATAATAAAATTGAGTATATTATTTATTCTATGAAGTACGAACGCAAACTATGAATTTCCGAGCAATGAAGAATAATTTTTTGCTCATTAAGTGACCTCAATTCACTTAATTACCATAACAATATTATTCGAATAGAACTGTTTGAATTGAAATGCAAGATTAGGTATAAAATTCCGATGTAAAAGTGCACCAACTTTTTCTTCGGAAAGCACTTTTTAAAAGTAGACGTGTAAAAAGTCGTCTATTTTACTTTACTCTTCCATTCAAATCTTTCATTGAAAGATACAAAAGAATAAACAAATTTACTAGCAAATATACATGCATACAAGATACGGGCGAAAATCATAACCATTCCTTGACAGTCGGGTAAAAATAGATATATAGAAAATTATGATATAAATTATTTTACGATAAATTAGACGCTATTTTCTTTTTTGTAAAACATTTTTTTATGTTAATGCCAATTATTTAACAAGGTAATTACTTCAGAAATTCTTTTCTTTATAGTTTTATATACTTTATTTGCTAATGAAAATATTCCTTTGTGATGTGTCTGTGACATACACAAAATTCTTTGTGATTTGTGTTTGATTTTATTGTTTGCTATTCCTTTTTAAATTGTCCTTCGTGTCTTAGGTATGTATTGATAAAGTGTTTATGATAATTGAAATTCTATGAATTGCTTTACCAAAATATTTTGCCTTGATAAATACCATATTATTCACACAAAGTAGAAATGAAATTTTTATGTACCCTTTGCCAAACGGATTCCGCTTTTCATGCTTAGAGCTATTTTGTTTTTTATAAAAGTCCATAGCTTCTTTGAATGTTTGTTTTTGATGTCTTAACGAAGTAAGGTCGTAAAACCACGTCTTTTAAAAATTTGGTAAATTTAAAATATGTTGTATGGTAGTTTTGTATCGAAAGTGTTTTTTTCGAGATACCCTCTCGTTTCTGGATAATTCTGTATCATTTCTATCTAAGCAAATATTCTATAAATATATCAACAGTCTGTTACACTAGTTGTAATAATAATTTTCCATAAATTATATCAATTATTCATCCTGCTAATGACAGATTACCCCTAGCAACATCAAATTATATAACATTAATACGTAACTGATTAAGTAAATAATTGCTTATAAGACTGGAAGCCCGCCAGGACACTATTATGTCACTGAAAAATATAAATATGCCTCCAGAAGAAATTATCGTGTGACCTTATTATGCATAGTCTGCCATCTTAAAGTTGAAGTTAATTAACTTTCATAGTATTGGACTGTTTCTTCTCTTCTCGTTAACGGGAGAACGTTTGTTTTGTTTTTATTATAATTGACAACTGACATAGAGGTGTTGCTTAAAAAATATGGCTGACTTTAGGTTGCAAATGTTAAAAAAATGTGTTTTATATGAGATTTGATATTATTTACAACTTTTTCATACTTGTAAGGGAATAAAGTTGTACAATTAAGCGACCGGAGAGTTTGTAAAGGTGTATATTTACCAATTGTGTATGGTGATACCCTTCGAAAAATAATCACTGGCTAATAATGAATGTACCTTTATCCCTTACTGAAATTGTGAATCACTCTCTTTGCCTACATATATATTATAAATATTTATACATTATATACATATATATTATAAATATGAAAGTAAGGATGTTTGTTTGTTTGTTTGTTTGTTTGTTAAGCTTTCAAGCAAAAACTAACGCATGGATTTGAATGAAACTGTACAACAATATAGCTCATACATCAGAATAATACATAAGCTATTATTTTGTAAAAATATATTTAGAAAATAAAAAATAAAAAAATAAAATTTAATTTGACACTTAACTGCTCCATCTATGATCACCATTTTGAATTATAAATTAAAGATTTTTGTAAAAATTTTAAATAGAAAATGTCAAACAATTCATAGCCTTCTGTTCTGATATACTGAATGAATTATGACTAGTTTACACTTTAAAAAAATGAAACTGTGCATATATTTTAGCTGTGAAAACAATCCTTCGAGTGTTATAGAAGGGGGATAAGTTAGATCAAGAAAGATCTAGACTATAAAGCGATGACTTTTACTTTTAAGCCCAGTGAAGCGGGCGGGTATCAAGCTAGTAATACATAAAAATGTAAAGTCTATGTTATTACAAATGTTTTTGATACAATATTATAATTTTACAAATTTACAAAACTTATCTTAATATTCCATGTATAATAAAATCCGAACTAATTTGCATAAAATTTCAATCTTTTTAATGTACATATTCGTATATTTTATAAATGTATGAAACCATATTGTTTTTATTTACCCCTTTTCTATAAAATAACCACCCATAAAATAAGTTAAAACCACCTTCTATATGTGTTATAACCCTTACTCCGAAATTAATTCTAACAATCTGTCTAACCACCATCATAGGCGTTTGTAATAACAACATAAAAACTTAAAGCCAACAAAAACAAACAAATTTGAATGGTGACAATCTCATTCGACAAAATATAAAGTAGAAAACTTTTTTTTATTACATTTGCCTATATTGAATAATATGTTGTATATATTACTAGAATAGTTCGAATATCAGTGTATGTTGAGGTTTATTGTTGGTTAAAGCTCGAAATATTTGTAGTTTTACAATATGGGTAGTGTGTATAATATTCAAAACCTCAGGAAGGTAACAGGAAAACAAGCGAAGATCAAAGAATCATCTAGAAATTAGAGACAACTACATTAAATTTAAAGAAATTTTCAAATTTGTCTCCTTGTTCAAAGCTCTTATTAGATCAATAATTTCTTGTAAAAACAAAAAATTTTCTCAACTTTTTTGGAACAACTTTTTGTGTGTAGAAAGTTAGAGAAAAACAGGTTAAAATATCTATTTTAATGAAATTTATCGAAGATAAATATATTATCATTCATTATTTTATAAAGGAAAAATTTTCTTCTTCAAAACATTAAAAATAAAACAAAACTCATAAACTTTTCAAATTTTATTGTTCTTTTTTAACACTTTGTAAATTTTAAGTAAAACCAAGTTCTTTAATGATACAAATAATTTGTGGGTACTATAGTATGCAAATTTGTAATCAAGATTTTTGAAGTTTAGAACCGATTTGTTTTAAAAATTATTTGTAAAGTTAATTGATAGTATTTTTCTTTTCGAAAATTTTCGTTTTATAGACATCTTCCTGTTCTAGGATTGCAATTCTAAAAACTGATGTTAAAATTGACCAGATATTTTTTGTTTTAACGAGTAATTACTGGTGACCATTTCTACATGAGAATTTTTACCATTTTTACCATTTTTTAAATGAACTTACGCCACACTATCCTGATTTATTTAAGAATTCGGACCTTTCGTGTAACATAAAATACTTTACATACATTATTTATATTCTGATAATAAATTTTTACAACTTTCATAATATTTATTTTGACTGTGTGCGTTGTAACTTAAAAACACAAATTGTTATTAGTCACATTATTTATTTAATGTAAGATTAACATTTTAAGTTCGTTACTTGAAGTCAAATTGAGGATTTTATATTACGTCAATCATTGGAAAACGAATATTTAACCCTTCAGAACGGTTGCGTAGAGAGATTCTCTCACGCAAACGGAAAATTTTTTCATAAAATTTCATGCTTTACAGGATAGTGAATAAATTTTTTTTCCGGTCAGTAGAGTCGGTAAAAAAAACAATCGCAATTCGGATGGCTTCGTTATACGGGTATCTCTTACCATGAATATGAAATATACCAAGGTATACCTAGTTTAGTCCCAAGTTTGTAGCGCTTAAAAATATTGATACTATGAACAAAATTTTGGTATAAGTGTTCATAAAATCACCTAATTAGTCCATTTCCGTTTGTCTGTCCGTCTGTCATCAAGATTACTCAAAAACAAAAAGAGATATCAAGCTGAAATTTTTATAGCGTGCTGAGGGCGTAAAAAGTGAGGTCGAGTTCGTCATTAGCAACAGAAGGCAATTGGGTCTTGGGTCCGTAGGACCCATCTTGTAAACAGTTAGAGATTGAACAAAAGTTAAAATGTAAAAAATGTTCCTTATAAAAAAATAAACATCTTCTGTTTAAAACATTTTTTCATAAACATCACTGTTTACCCGTGAGAGCGCAAATTGTATAGTATGTATTATATGGGAATATCAGTTATATACATGTGATATGTATGTATGTGTATAATTCAAAAATTGACTCAGTCAATTGTTTGTTTTCACTTGTTTTGATACTCTTTAACATTGCTTATTTCAAATCAAATACCGTAAATATAGTGGTCATATGTAAAAGTAAAGGTCACTAGAAATAATGTCTACTATGTCTGTGTCTATGTGTTGAATTATGTTATTTAAAATATTATTTCTTTTTTTGTTAACAGCATTTTTAATTATTCACATTCTACGAAATTCAAATAATTAAATATTTCTGTGAACTGTAAAACAAAGTATGTTGTTATATGTTTAATACAGGGCATCCTAAAAGCAGGAAAATGGTGAATGGGGTATGAAATTCTAAGAAGAGAAACCTTCTGATGTTTTACCACCGTTAGCACTCCTGCTGTTCTTAAACAGCTCAAAATAGTTCATGGAGTAGTGGCCGGAGATGAGCGAACCCCTTTTTCTGTAACAACGAATCTCATGGTTTGAGTGGCCCACCCTAGGACAGTCACTCTAACCTAACCTAACCTAGAGTCGTCTTTCGTCATTCGCCAGCTTAATAAGCTTTAAAATAACTTTTAAATCATGGAATTTGGTACCCAAGAAAAATCGGGCAAGAGAAATAATATAAAAGATAATATAGCGATGCCCTAATAGTTTTTAGAGGCACGTATCAAAAACCCTAGACAACTTTTCGTCTTAGAATTTCATCTCCTATTCACTATATTTCTGCTTTTCACTACTTTTAGGACGTACTGCATATGTAATACAATTTTCGTCATATATATATATATATATATATATATATATATATATATATATATATATATATATATATATATATATATATATATATATATATATTTCATTCGGTTGTTAATAAAAAGAATGGTGTATTTTTTTAATGCAAAAAACTTTTAATTTTATTTTTTAGTTTTATGTGTAAATAACAGAATATATCATTTACAATGGCTATGTCAAATTCATGGCAATGCAATGCCATAATAATTGAAAATGTTTTTTACTATTATGTGAAGAGGTTGACATGGACAAGCAAAAAGGAAAAAGAGTGAAAATTTTATATAGTAGATTTTATTCAAGTTGTATAAAGCTGTATAAAATAATAAGCTATTTGACCGTATGAAAAATAATGTCCTTATCAATTTGGTGCTCTCACCAAAATACTCATAAGTACCAAATATAATAATTTATTGATAATCGTAGTATTACCTTAACATGCATCAAGTTCGATAATATTTTTGACTTTCCGAAATCTCCGTTTAAGAATAATAATACAAAAATATATTTTTTCAATTTTGATGGTGAATTATGAATTATGAAAATATTTCTGAAAATTGAGAATTTACTTTAATTATTCAGCTTTCGATATTTTGAAAACCAAGGCAGATATCGTAAAATTCGTATTTTTCGTCTACATTCATAATAAAATCTATTATCAAAAATTAAAACAAGATAAAAATAATTTCAATCCTAAATCTAGCTCGCTCGTACATTCCTTATATGGATGGAGACACTTGATTTTTTTTTTTCTATGTCATTGCTAATATAGTTACATACTATTAAAAAGTTTTTTATTTTTTATTTTTCATGGATTTGTATTTTTTAAGTTAAATTTATCAAAAACTTTCAAAATATGTCGTTTCTTGAGGTTTCTCCATTAGAGTAAGGAATTTTATATCGATATATTCAATGATTTTTTACTTAAAAATTTGCATGAATACCTAAGCTGAAATTTTTACCACATATTACTTGGTACCTAACTCGGTCTTGCCTGGCCATACTTGGCAAATACAATGTTGGATATTGTATGCATCTAGTAATTAATACACTGTTGTATTCGAAAGCGTCTTTTTTTAAATAGTTTTTGTACTCAAAACTTTGGTTAAAATATACAAGGGCTGTTTTTGTATCTACAAATTTCTAGTATAAGAGCTAGCAACGCCACGAAAAAGTTGATTTCAAGACTACTATGGATTTTGGATTTTTATTTTGTGTTGAAAATTAAGCAGAAATGAAGTATGCCTGGCACCTGAGATTAGTTTGCAAGTGTACATAAATAACCAAAATTGCGAAAATTTCTAAATTCATTTTAAGATAATTTTTATCAAATTATTTTTATCATGCGCTCTTACCCTGGTAGAAATGATTTGGGGTACCTGATAGGGTTTCGTTGAATTTGCCCGGTTTGATATTAGTGCCTGACTAACCAACCCGGCTATTTCCCTGACCAGAATGTAAAGCGTTTTGGGAGGGTCTTATCTTAAATGACTGACCGGGGAAACCGCCGGGACACAATTCAAACATCCGACCTGGCGGTTGTTCGTCTTCATGATCGGAAAAGGACCACGAAATCCGACCGGGTAATTAGATAATTACCCTGGCTGTTTACCCGAACAGAATGTAATGTGTTTTGAGAGGGTCTTAGCTTAAATGCCCGATCGGAAAAATGGTTAACGATATTTTGCCGGGTTAGTTGCCTGGTTTTGTCAATAGTAATCAGGAAAGCGCGTTCAGCTGTTGCGGTTGCCTGTTCGGGCTCACGTACTCGGGTTCACTTTATATACCCGGTCAGTTGTCCCGGTTGGGATAAGATATTCGGGCTAACGATACTAGTTACCTTGCAGGTTTTGCATAAGTTGGGGCAGTATAATCAGCCCCGGTCTGTCACGTCATCGGGTCTTCTTTTCATTCCCTGATCGGGCCCTGGTTGCAAGTCGGGCAGTAATCGGGCACTTTCTACCAGGGTAACGATATATATTGTAACTACCAGAGAGTTTTACCGTTGCTAACACCGCGCCAAATATTAATCTAATAATTAAAAAAAAAAAAAAAACAAAAAAAAAACGAATGTATAATTTTAATTTGCAAAACAGAAATTCTATTGCTTTATCGTAGTGCATCCATCAGTAATTAACACAACCACTCTCAGATGAAAGACGTACGACATCCATTAATAGTTTCAATGAAAGAAATGAAATTTGTGAAATTCAGTCATCTTAAAATAAAATTTGCGAAAATATTTCCAGCTCTCGAACCATATTCACATTTTTAATGAAATATATAAGTCAAAAAAGCTAATATATCCAAAACCGCATTGTTAATTAAAAATGTAGTTGAAATATGGTATTGAAATCATGGAGAATGTGGTTTGTTAGTAGAATAATTGACATTCAATTATTCAACATATCATTTCCATATATTTTTTAAAAGCGCTTCCACAATTTTACTATTTAACTACCTCTTTACTACTCTCTTTACACGAGGCCATAGGCAGGAAAACAGATAGAAGACAGAAGAGTGAATACATTTATTTTCTCGTTTATAATAAGGCTCATTTCGTTAACTGGTTCAAATACACGATTGCCATCTGTTGATGCTTAAGTGAACCAAGTCGATCAATATGAGATCTATGCAACTCAGTTTGAAACTATAACTCGTAATGTCTTCCTTGGAAGTGCTCGACCGTACTCTTACCCACAGACATGTCCATTTAAAACTTACGGCTAAATCAAAGATATATTCAACAAGGGATTCTTGGTCGGGGGTAAGGTTTTTATACTTTAAAAAGATGTCGGGATTAGGTTGGGCAAGTATCAATATTCTCGAATAATTTTTATGATGAAAAAAACGCTATGTGTTTGAAATTAATATTTAGTTTGAAATTATGAATATTATCATAAATAGTGAGAGTGAAAATATTAGAGCAGAGATATAATATTTTAAACACAAGTTTTTTTTTAATTTACTGAGTAAGACTTATATTAAACTAACGAAAGTATACGAATAGGCCCGAAAATTTTCGAAGTACGTATTTTTTTGCTTATACATTTACTCTCGTGACGAGAGAATTTCTCAAAGATTTTGAAGCACAAAAAAAATATTTTTAAAACTTGGTTGGTAAATTGGTTGAGAAAATCTTAAAATTCATGATTCGAAACTAGATAAAATTATATGAAGATAAAAAAGTTTCCACCACATTTACTACTTGAAAAATAAAAGTTATTTATGTTTAAAATCGAACGTGAGTGCAAGTGCTGACGGGTTGAAAGCTCTGCAGAAAGTTTTGTATTTACACGGAGGTGGCTCAACTCAGTATATTAAGTTAATTAATAATGATAAGCCATAAAAAAAAAATGAACAAAAATTTTAATTATACAAAATATTTCATTATTTTATAAATACAAAACCAACAAATTAATTAACTTAATTTTATATTAAAACAAAATGAACAATAATTCAAACGAAAAATATATCACGTTGCATGTATTTAAAAGAAAACGTATGAAAGGAAATTAAAAAGTTTCATATACTAAAGGAAAATTAATTTTCCTACAATCAATAGACCAATAATTATACGTAATTTATTAAGTATTGTTGTTGTTAATAAAGTTTTTTTATTAAATATCGTATCACATAAAATTCCAAGTAAAAACACACGTACAACGATAAAAAAAAAGAAACTATAATTTTAGTGTAAACGTTTCCTTTGCTTTTGTAACATAAATATTGCAAAGAAAATGATTTTTCATAGAAAGTAAACTATAAAAAGAAACAGGTATATTTTAAAAAATAGAGCACGTAATCAAGAAGATGCTTGTTATAGAAAAGGAACAAAAAACTTGATAAATCCACTGTTGAAAATTTTCACAAAGTTGAAATACTATTTTTACAATTTCTGCAAATACATTTTCTCCACCCAACATCCTGAGAAATTATTATATAAGTGAAAACCTGATAAGCACTTTTTGCACTTTTTGGGATGAGAAAAAAGTCATGAACTCGTGTGATTTGAACCTGTCTGGCGGTTCAGTGGTATCCCGGCTGAACTGTTCAGTGGTATCCCGGTTGCTACCTGCAAATTTTCAACTCCCTGTCTTTTATAGTCTTGGAGAAAATAGACATCAAATTTTTGTACTAATTTGCGCCCTCGCGGATAAACAAATATGCTTACGAAAAAATGTTTCAAGAAAAAGTTGTTTATTTTGTCATAATGAACATTTTTTACATTTAAACTTATGCTCTATCTCTTACGATTTACAAGATGGTAGCTATCAAAATTTCACAGACACGCGAAAATGAAGTAATGAGGTGTTTTTATGAACACCTATGCCCAAATTTTGTTCATTGCATCAATTTTCTAAGCGTAACAAACTTGGAACTAAAATTATTAACTTGATATAGATTTTCATATATAACAGGATATAAAAATCCGTTTGTGTTCGCTTGTATTATCCTCGTAATTTCATCGAGCAAAAAAAAATAACTTTACAAATTGATAAACTAAAGAAAAGCTATTAAAAATGATAATTAACCAATAACTTAATTTCCCGACCACCCTAATTGAAGTATTATAAAACTGTCAAATATGTACGTGTTATATAATTGTGTAATATTATAACGTAATCACATTCTTAGTAAAACTATTTCTCCTTTACATATTCTTGTTAGTTCGAAACTAATTTAAGTCAGTTAATAGAATTGTAGAAATGTTTTCAAATTTGTTCATTTCGATAAAATATTAACAGTACCTAACTAGATATTGGATATTTAATGAAATTTTTGTCAAAGAGAAAAAGTAGGTGGTACACTGAAGTACAAATCTAATATAATGGAACTCTAATATTAGCACAGTATATACTATAGCAAACCAGTTTGTAATATTAGTACAGTAAAAGATGTTACAAAAATCGGCTAATAAAAGAAAATGAAAGAAACCGCTCGCATTTTGCTTAAACCTCATGAAATGTGTTTCTTAGGTGTCAAATATCATTAGTAACGTATGAGTTAGTGATGCAAATGTTTCTATTTGTTAATAAACAATAAATTTTGTATTCAACTAGCTGTTAAACCCGCTTCGCTGGGTTGTTTTTGCACATATAAATATCAAAATTGTTAAATGAAAGACTTTTTTTTTAATTCTCTCTGTGTGTACGGAACAGTAAGATTTTTTTGGCCGATCCCAATATTAAGTCTACACTCTCTGTGTGTACGGAAAAGTAAGGGAAAGATCGATAGAAACCCATGGAACATTCCAGAATATTCGAGAAAGTTCTAGAAAATTCGATAGAAATCCATAGAACATTCCAGAATGTTCGAGAAAATTCTAGAAAATTCGATAGAAATCCATAGAACATTCCAGAATGTTCGAGAAAATTCTAGAAAATTCGATACAAATCCATAGAACATTCCAGAATGTTCGAGAAAATTCTAGAAAATTCGACAGAAACCCATGGAACATTCCAGATTGTTCGAGAAATTTTGATAAAATTCAATAAAAATCCATACAACATTCGAGAATATTCGAGAAAGTTCTAGAAAATTCGATAGAAATCCATAGAACATTCCAGAATGTTCGAGAAAATTCTAGAAAATTGTACTATTGACAGTGGGGCCTATTGTACTATTAGAACTATTTTTTTAATCTATTTTCTATGAATTCCTAGATCATTTTTAATTCCACCCCCACCAAACTCCCTTATTCACAATGGGAGCCTAAGGGCTACCCGATGACATAATCCCCTATCGAAGGTCAATGGTTAGTTTTAGGAAAAATCGGGTACATACAAACAATCACTCTCTTTTTATATATATATATAGATTAAACAATCAATGTTAAAATTCACTTAAAAAATTAGTAATTAGGCAACTTGTAAGACGTAAATGTTAAGTGTTTGTCAAAAAATCGAAAACTATTATACACTTATAACGTATACGTCATTCAAGTTGCCTATTTATTAATTTTGTAACTCAAGTTTAACATTGATCGTTTCATTGAATTAACAATTTATTATTTATTAACAAATAGAAACGTTTACGCTACTAACTCATGCGTTCCTAATGATATTTGACAACTAAGAAACACTTTCCATGAGGTTTTAGTAAAATGAGAGCGGTTTCTTTCATTTTCCTTTATTTGTGACATCTTTAACTGTACTTTATTCAGCCAATGAATTAAATCTGCAGAAATCTGCAGGCTAGTATTATGGAGTAGTGAAAATGTCCTTGATTCCACTATTTAAGAAAAAACGTCTTTGTAACCTTGTTAATTGACATTGCGTGTCAAAAATCACCTTGTAATTTGAAACAAAACATAAACTAAATGTAATAAATATGTATTGTATATACTTATATTTTTATTTGTCATAAATTTTAATTAAGTTTGCGACCTTACTTATTATTATTTTTCACAATACTTTTGTTTTAGACAGCAAAAAAAAAAAGCTTTCAATGTTTATATGTTCTTTAATGAATGATAAAATGAAATAGCCTAAACTATAAAACCCAACTGGCAGGTCATTTATTTAAATATTATGATAGTTTTGCGTGACTAGGATTTTTTATTTTATATTTCTATAATATTTTGTTGTACTATGAATATTTACTAGACAAGAATACACTTATTTATATTTTAGTGAATCAATACTAGGAAAATGGTGTATTTTTGACAAAATGAACAAAATTAAAACCATTTAATGTATTTTTTATTCCAAAATTTGAGCTTAAAATATTTTTGGATCAAAAGTATTCATTTATAATTCAAGATTAGAGTTTTAAAGGTTTTAACTAGAAAGAAGTTTTCTTTTAAGGTGTTTGTTTCCCTACAGTATTGTAAAAAAACTTTTGGTTTATTGCGCGGTACATACATATAAACCAAATACATGCTTTGTAGTCAAATAATGTTTTATTTTTAGCTTTGCAATACCATGCAACTACAAAAATATATAATATATTGTGTTCAAGTGCTGCTTATAAATTTGATAGTATAGATATCACTCTTCAATCATCAATATTCTAACTAAAGTCGTCTTTGTTCATCAAATAATGGATCTTCGATGAATTCATAATTAAATTAAAATTTTGTTTTTATATCTTCGACAACCTGATATTTTTATGGTATTATTATAAACTACAAGATTGTCTAAATATTTTAGATAGTTTTTTATCACAAGATTTTTTTATATAGAAATATCCAATAGAAAAGAATAACATACATGATTCATCATTTTTTCAGCCAAAAATAATAATAAAGAAGCTCGATGACCTAGGAATTTTTTGTGATTTTTGGAAACTTTGTTAATCAAAAAATGTATTTATAAAGTTTTATTGAAATCTCTAGTATTATTCAATCCTTGCATATCTCCTTAAACTATAGCATATCAGCTTAAACTGTACTCGAAGTAAAGAGTATTTAAAGTTTTATTCTTAAATATAGCAAATAAAAGGTATAAAATAAGAAAATATTACAACAAATGTGACAAATTATTGAATCAAGAATTTACTGATTGTTGTAAGCAAGTGGTTTAAATACTTCGAAAATATTTACTTTCTACCATGTTAAGAACATATTTTCCTGAACCAAGGACATATTTCTTGCAACCAGTACTTTTTTTACAGAGTAGGTAATATGGCATTCGTTTTTCGATGTTAAATACGATCATAAAATTCATTCAATGATCTTTGGAAAACTGATAAAGTACTAGCTGATTTCAAGAACAGCCAGAAAAACATTGGAGAATTGTGAAAATCAATTTTTGGTATGTTACATACACTCAAGTCACTGACAAATGCTACACAACTCTAGCTAAAACTAAGAGTCCCTTAACAGAAGCGAGAAAAATAAGGTATTATCGTTAGTCAAAAAAAAATTAGGAAATTTGAAAAAAGTAAAAATTTATGTAAAAATATACTTAAATATTCTGATTTCGAGTCATAAAAGCACTTTTTTCTTTTAAAATATTAAAATTAAAAATCGTAATTTTTAAACTGTATATCACTTGACCTAAAGCTCGGGCAAGCCCTGCTGTGATGTTATAGCGGTATGAGCCATAGACCATCAGTTAGTTCAGTGTAGACAGTTGGGCATAATATATACATAGATAAGTATTTATATTTATATTATAATCAGATGTCTATGAACATATCTGTCAAAATTATTTGTGTTATTTCGTATAGTGATACCCATATTACGTCATCGAATTGGATGACCGCGTTTTTGACAGTTTAAAAAAGGTTTAAAATTTAATTTAAGTTTTTAGCAAGAAAGCGTGTATATTTTTCCGAAATAAATTTTTTGTGGCTTTTTATTAGCAAAATCAACATGTTGAAGTACTTTTCCAAAAATAGTGGAATACTCTATTACGGCATTGACAAATTTTCTCACGATAATGTTATTTTTTTTCCAAGCATCGTTCATTTTACCCCGTCATATTAAAATTTTATCAAATAATTTATTTATAAGCACTTGTGACTGTTGATTGTTTCTATGTTCATTTGCACTTTGCTCGTTTGAAAGTTGGTACCTTATAAAAGTAGATAATAATAACAATAATATAAGCTCCAATGAGAGGGAAATACACAGATACCAAATAGCTACCTATTAAAATTTTCAAATATTTATAATCGGCTTATATTTTATTTAAAATCATTGTATAAAATATGACACAATTATAATGTTTTTTGTTTTATCGTGGTAGACATTATTATTATTATTATTATTACATACGTAGTATAGCTGAAGTAGCTATTTATACACACGAGCGCGTTTATTTCACTAATTTATTAAAATAAATCAGCTTAAAAAAATCATTATTGCTTCTGTTTATCAGTGAGTACAGAACATTAATTTACAGAGTGATTATTTTTTAAGTTTCAAGCTCATTTTAATGAGAAAGGTAAGAATATGAATAATTATTTTTAACAAATTTTCGTCACGGTGACCCCATCCGTACAGGTCTAAGAACACTCTTCGTTAAATTACCTTTCAAACAAAACCAAAAAAAATATAAATCGGTTCATCCGTTTTAGTGCAACGATGCCACAAACAGACCGGCAGGCAGACACACACACATAGAGGTCAAACTAGGCTTATAACCCTTTTTTTTAGCTCGGGGGCTAACAAATGATAAAATAGGCCTTTTTATTTTTGGAGACATCAAATAAATCTAGTTTTATTTTTAAATACAAACTTTTGTTTGGCAAGTTTTACTCACGGACAGATACATTAATTTTCTGTTGCGGAAAATAAGGATTCGAGGTTAGTCAAACAAATATCGGGAGATTAACCGGGCAACCAGACACAGTAGGATTAAGTGGAGAGACGAACATGCAAATGTTTTTCCAGAAAATTCACTAGTTTTTCGATTTAAAAAAAATTTGTACCAAAAACTATTATTTTGAGAATGTATTGGTGAAACATTTTCTTGATGGAAACTGAAAATATCCAAAAATCAGATGCCAAAATTCAGGCCTAGAAAAAATTCTTCAAAGAACCAGAATCTGCTACAAAAAGTGTGCAGCTACAAAAAGTATTTAACCTGGAAGACGTTCTCGGCAAATAAAACTAGGCATATATTTTTCGTTCTGAAAGATCCTTGTTTTATTGCTTTTTGATATTCCAATCCGTTGTTGAAAAAATTGGTTAAAAACTTTTAAAAAAATCACATTGTATATTATTTTTCTCTTTACCTTAATATTGAAAAAGTAATTTAATTGGATATTGTATTCAAAATTTATGTATACTCACGTTCAATATAATTGAATATGTTAGAATTATCGGAGAAATATTTGCAGAAAATACCACAGTTTACTTTTAACATAAAGATAAATATTAAAAAATCTTTGCCTATTCAAACAATAAGAGGTAAATTTTGAGCGTATGTTGGATTTATCGAATAAATTGGTAATGAAGGCATTATATACTTTCTCTAACCGAAAACTTTCTCTACTCCACAGTTAGAATATTGTGGTTGAAGAGAGATAACTATATAATAACAGAATTATATACAATTTATCGTACAGCCTAACAGTTGAGTTGTATAATATAGAAAAATATTATAAATTATTTCATTACCAGCTTATATACTCTTACCATTAATATAATCCAAAACATTACAAAATTGTAGTAAGACAACAACTTTAAATAAATATTAACTATTTATGTAAATATTATTTCTTATCCTTAAACTATAAACAATATTCTATCATATATATTTCTTTCTCATCGTTTTCAAAACTAACAAACTTTTTCTAATAAAAGTTTCTAAAGGATTAAGCCGAACATGATGGTTTTAAAAATATAAAAGTTCAGCAAGCGATTGTGATAAAATTTTATGCATATTAATAATTGCTTATTTTATTTTACGCAAAAAAAGTTATTTCGCCAACAAAATGTAATTTTTTCTCAAATGCTTTAGTTTAAATCATAAACCTTTACACAAATTTTGTAGATTTGTGAAACTGATTTCTTTTTGAAGTGGAAACTTCTGTTTCGCATCAGGTATGAATATGCAAACAAAAATTAGTTATTCAATTGAAGAAACGACAACTATGTAATAATGTAATTAAAGCTGCACAATTAACTATTAACTAAGTGATTCTAATCTTTGGTGACTTCTTATAACTGGTCATAGATGGCGCTTGATATAAAAGTAGAAAACATTATGAATTTTATTGATTTGTTCATATTTTTATAATAATAATTATTATGATAGTTTTTATACACACCTTAATACGTATTTCAATTTACAAATTATGAAATGTTTATTATTCATACTGTAATTAATTAAAACTTAAGGTTGTTTACGCGATATTTGAGTAGCGTCAGAAAATTCTAAATTTTTTGTGTACTTACTAAAGACATGATTATACAATTACCCTTAAAATTTGAATCTGATTGACCGGCTAGAATCCGAGATAAATTTATTGAAAAGTTCGATATTTAACATGTATGGTATACACTCTTTATACTTTTGCATCAGTTATTAATTTATAAAAAACAAACTAACTATCAGATATTTTCCAAAAACTAACAGACTATTAATAGATTTGTTTCGATTCTAAATAAAAAATTAAAAGGAAAATTTTGACCGTCTTGTTATTTTTTAAAAATAGTTTAAAGTTCAATAATTTATAAGCAAGTATACATAGTAGCGAGTCAGACAGAAAGAAGTAGTAGCGAGTCAGAGAAGAGTGTTAGGATTGGTGTTGTATACGTACACATGAATATTGTATGTGTAACGTCTCCACGAGTACAGGCTTGCTTAAATATTATGGATCACTTAGCTACAAGCTCGTATACTTTTACAGCGCGCATATTCCATAATATTTATATATATTGTACCACGACAACTTTCTTAAAAAACAACAAAAAAAGTTTTTACTTCAGCTGACTGACTGGTTATCGTTTTTTGCTTCAAAACCACAAAATTTTAGCACACTATCTATTTTTGATTGACAATGAATTAAAAAATAAAGAAGATTATTTGTAAAAAAAAAATTCTCTCTGATAATATTCATTCGATCAAATTAACATCATTCATTATTGAAAGTATTCAAGTGTGGTGTATTAATTTTTTACTTAATTAAAAAAATTATTCAACTATGTAATCAGTTTAGGTAAAAACTTTCTCTTTTATTTTATCACAATCAAAAAATTCGAGATTAATATGACAAAACACAATTGAGATTGTAATCATTATTGATTGTTTTTCCATATAACTAATTTTCTCTATTCTCATTAAAAGCTACGTGATTTCATTTATATTATGTGTCTTATGTGAATTTTTTTGATGTCTATTGTATAATCCTTTCTTGTTTTCTGTAAAAAAAAAATTGGCCACTTATAAAATCACGTTATTATCCGTATATCACGTAGATTCTTTCAAAATTTATTCCACATAAATGCATGCATGCAAATAATATCAAGTCATCCATCGTGACTGTCGATGGAAGTGAAAACTAAAGTTTTTTCGGTTGAAAAATGTTTTTGTTTCCTAAGTCACGGTTTTATATCTGTATCATATATTTATAGCATCTTGCTGACGCGAAATCATACGATTTTACCCTACCAAATATCATTTATTATATATTACATTCGTCTTACGCGCCTATAGAAGTTTTCACTTCAAAAATCCATGAAAATTGCAGATACAGATGATTTATTGATGTATCAGACTTTCAAATGTAAGTATAACTTGGAAAATTTATAGCAAAATGAACATAGATTTAAATATCCTCGAAAACAACCAAGCTATAATATAAAATTCAGATACACAGAGTTTATGACCAATTAATACAATTAATTGTGTTTTTTTACTTAAAATTTGACAAGACCTTCAACAACAGTTTTATGTCAAGAATTTAATAATTTTCAAGGTCTGGTTAAGAAATTTTTATAACCACAAAATATGTTTAAGTTTAAAATTGGTAAGTAAACTTGTACAATGTTTTGTTAACATTTTACAAGTTTGTTTTATTTATCTTTCAAAATTAAAATTAAAATCACAATGGCTGCATTCACAATAACTTTTGAATTAAATATATAAAAATGAAAGTTTATGTAACTTTTAAGCTTTAGAATGTATTTCGTCTAAAAAATGATTCTTATAAATTTTCAGAATTCGATATTTTGAAAAGTAAGGTACATATCGACAAATTTTACTCGTGATCCCAATCTAATTTTTGCAACTTTCCTACAAAATGAACTTTCCTACAAAATTAATTTAGTCGAGCCAAATTTTTACTGCAGGATAGTACGAAAAACTTCGAATGGCGTTAAATATAGTAGGATATTTTTTTATCCAATTTGCTAGATATTTTTTCATTACATACATACGTATTTCAACTATCATGTAGTCATCATCAGTATGACTTTGCTAATCAAAATTATTCTTATAAATAGTCAATGTTATTCATTGCTAATTTGCTGCAGACCGTCACCAAATTACCAACGAGTAACATACACTATTTATAAGAGTAATTACGATTAGTTAGTTCATACTGATGATGACTATATGATTATCGAAATACGTATTTATATAATACATAATTGATTAAATCTTTGATAATTTCTATATATTATAAATGCGAAAGTAAGCATGTTTTTTTGTTTTTTTGTTTGTTTGTTACGCTTTAACGCTAAAACTAGCGAATGGTTTTTAACGAAACTGTACAGCAATATAGCTCATACTTCAGAATAACACATGAGATATAATTTATAAAGATATATTAATAAAAAATAAAATTAAATTAATTTAATTTGACATTACCATAAATTACAGATTTCTGGAAAAGGTAGTCATTTGACATTACCATAAACTACAAATTTCTGTAAAAATAGTCAATATAAAATATTTCACGGCCATTTTTTCTCATATAATCAATGAATAATTACGACTATTATACATTTAAAAAAATAGAAAACTATACATATATTTTACCTGTGTAAAACAATCCTACCATTATTACAGAAAGTGTTACAGAAAGGGGATAAGCGAGAGCAATCTTTATCAATCTTTACTTTTAAACCCAGCGAAGCGGGTGGGTATCACTCTAGTACTTATATAAGTTTGTGTGACAAGAATAAAATAGAAAATATTTAATTTTTTTTGGAGGTTATCCAGATGAAAATCATGCATGTCTCTCCAAGTTAAATCGAATGCAGCTATACAAATATCATAAAAGTTCAATACATATATGTTCAAATAAGAAAACTTTGTATATTGTTATATATAAAATATATAATACCTTCATCATATTACTTATATCGCCTAAAGCAAATTCAATCTCTTTAACAATTCTACATGTTTCTTCGTCTCATATACGTATATTCGTCTATACGTATTTAAAGGTAAATTGATATTACCTATAACTTTTGATAAATATTGAATTTATAAATTGAATGAATTGAATATCAATTTAATATTTATAAACAAATATAACTATTTTTTTCTGTCAATTGTATAGTGTTTTTCAAAAAGAAGTAATAAATATTTAATAAAAGTAATAAATTAAAAAATTAAACAAAAATCTAATCAAATAGAATGTTTACTGAAGAGATGAAACGAGTTGTAAATCTCGAATAGTATTTTCGAATGTAAACTATTATTTAGGAATGTATTTAATTCAAAGTTATCTATTTATTTTTGTATTTGTAGTTAATATTAGGTTGTTTCAATAGGTTGGTTTATTTTTATGTCATGTTTTTTTTGTAGCTGCATATCTGAATAAATATTTATTTTGTCGTCTCGTGGTATATGCAGATCGATAGAGAATTTTACACTCTCTACTTCATGTTGTTAATTTTTTTCCAAATGTTAATTATTTGTTTTTTTGATGGGTTAAAACGTATTTGAAAATCAAAAAGCTCAAAAAGTGGGTACACTTCAACTTTCAGCAAATGGGCAAAACCATCACAGCGGGGTCCTATTGTGAGCAAATAGACAAAATGTACCAAAAATCCTGTTTCACGACAATCGCCCGCCCGCGCATTGATAACTTTCTCACCGGTAGAACCTTCTCCAGTGAAGACCAGACAAAAACGGTCAAAACTTTTATAAAAAATTAGGAAACTTTATTGCGTATTTTAAAATTTTCAATACTTATCCATTATTTACATCGAAGTGTAAAAATACTTATTTTTATCGCCAACTGACGGGGTGGCAACTCTCAGCTATCAATAATTTTAAATTTAACAAAAATTAGAGGTTTATTTTTTTTATCGGAAACTGTTTTAATATTTGTTTTTCATCTTTAAAGTGAAGAAGTTTATGTTATTTAAACGATTGTAGACCCTCACTCTCAAACAAATTTGTTAATAAAAGATGAAAATTTGTATAAGATAAAAGGAACTTTGAAGTAAATTTTCATATATTCAATGGTAATCATACATATATATTCTATTGAATAACAATTTTAAAGTTTCTTGTTATGTAAAAATATTAAACTATTTACAAAGTTATTCGATTTATTCGTAAAGAAACATTTTTTTTTAAAGTTTCCTTCTTAATATTTTAAAATGACGACGAATATTTGTAAAATTTATAATCGGAACCACACGTATCTTGTCATTTTTAGAAGAAATGAAAATGTAGGGTTTAGTGGTAATGATTAAATAAAGTTCTCCAACTTTCTTTTTTAAATATTTAAAAAAATTATTATTTAAATCTTGTTTTAAATATCAAACATACTTTTTTTACAGACCTAAAAATCGCACTCTATTTCACAGTTTAAATGGTAAAAAACTTTAAGAATAGTGTAGGAAACCATTTTCGGACAAAAATTCATCTTTAGAAACAAAGACTACCATATCTCACGTATCTCCACTTTTGTACACAATTTCATAAGTATTATTTTTTTGGTGTGGAATTCTAATTTTTTGGAAATAAAATAGTATCCATTTTAGCTTCTGTGATTCTTGCATTCTATATATATTCTTCTTGTCTTGGCAATTTTTATTACATAAATATTTTCACGTGTTGCCATTCTGGAATTTTTTTGTTTTAACGAGAATTTACTGAACAAATTAAAATTATCTCAGTTTTTCTTTTGAACTCTACCGTTTTCTGAAGGTACAACACGCACTGTATAGGTGATGAAAAAAAGAAGGATTTAAAGGAATATATTGTTGTAAATATATTCAAAACAAACTTTTTTTATTTGAATGAATATCGTGAATTTGCTATGTGTTCAAACAACCATCAACTTTTATGTCGTCAGATGTTTACGTTTAATGTCTAGGTAAAAATAAACTGTAAATATGTATATACTGTAATTTTCAATTCGCTTTTAACCTGGACAACCATAGTGTGTATTTATATACAAAGTGTTAATCAATAAAGTTTACAAGAAAATAGAAATATTTTTTCTTTAAATTTCCACGAAAAAATTGTTTGTTACATTCTCGAACCTCCTTTATAGTCCCTGAATTCGTTAGTTTGGCAAAAATATCATATTTCAAAAAAACTTTGTTTCATTTGAATAAAGTTATTTATTTATCCTCGAACCAAAAAAGGTGTGTTATAAGTTTGACCACTAAGTGTGTAAGTGGGTCTGTCTGCCTGTGGTATCGTCGCACCTAAACAAATGAACCGATTTTGATTTTCTTGTTTCGTTTGAAAGGTAATTTAATAGAGAATGTTCTTGGGTTTGTTTTAAGTGCGACCTTATCGGTTCAGTTTGAAGAAGGCTCTAAGGAAAAAGGAAATATAATGGGTAGTGTTCTTAGATATGTTCAAGTGCGAGTCCAGGGTTCCGTACTCGAAAAATTTATCGGGAGTTTTTTTAATTTTGTAAATTTCAGTTTTGTAAACTTAAGAATTGTACACTTGTGTGCCGAAAACGACGAAATTTTCAAATAATGGGGTATAAACTTAAAAAAAGTTTACTATGGTAGGAAAGTTACCGCTAAACAAATTTGCTTTACTATAAATTTCCTTCAAATCAATAGTATTTGAATTAGTATTTTGAATTATTACGTACAACTAACTCATTGATCAGAGTAGACGAATTAACATAACCTGTGTTTATCATTATCATTTCAAAAAATAAAATTTTAAGTGGAACAAAACAAAATGTTCTTTCGATTTGAATTGCAACACTTTTTCTAATTCATAGTGCTTTTTTCGAGGGTGTGAGCAATAAATACTTGCAACATACATACAGCACAAATGTTTATGTAGTAAAAACATTAACATTGTAACGTATAAAATTTATTTCAGGAGTCCCTAAAAGTATCAATATTTTAAAACAGTTTCGTTATACATAGTATCCGAAAAGTTCGAGACCCCTAGAAATTTAGAAAAACATGAGTGAAAAAAGAACCAATACAAAGGCTATAGGAATTTTCTCGTACAATCTAATGGTTGCTTTGGACTGGTCAATCTAAATTTTTCGAGCCATAATCAAGATACAGCAAACCAATACATGTAAAAAGTCGTAAATTTTCCGTAGAATTCAATGCACTATTTTTTTACACTTTTAAATTACGGGATGACATTCAAAATGGCTGCCAAAGTTGCTCGAAAAAAGTTTTTTTAGGTTTTTTTAAAAAATACGCTTTGTATAAAAAAAAGTTTCGAACAAAAAAAGCCAAAAAATGCGTAACTTTTAATTTCGAATCGATCTAGCCCAGTTAGATGTAAAAAAATTATAAAATAAAAAATTTATTGAAAAAAACTGTTAAAAATTGCATTTTTTTGAAACGCCCATATCTCTTTGAAAAAAATATATTTTTAAACGACCCTTAGGGAAAAGTTTGTCCTTAATATGCCCAAGAAGATCGTTTTTGCAAATTTGAAAAATATTGAAAAGTTTGGGCAAAACTCGCTTTTATCGACCAAAAGCCATGTTTCTTTAAATTCCAATAGCTCATATACGCGTGCTTTTTTATAAACCTTTCTATGCTTAAAGTTTTCTTTAATAGTTGCCTGAATATGTGCGGATATTGCGTGCTTGATTAATATTAATCGATCGATAACATGCGAAAAATCAGTTGTGAAACATTTTGAAACACTATATTAATTATTTTTTCAGTTTTTTTATGTAATATAATTGCTTCTAGTTGATATTTTATACTATTAGTGAGGTCTTAGTTATGGATGGAGGTTTTTTTCTTCACAAATTTGTTTGGGCATCTCGTAAAACTGTGCTAGAAGTTTTAAAATTGTTACCAAACTGCGAGCAAAATCGTTTTTTTTTTACGGTCATCCGGATGATGCTAGAGTACTAAGCCAGTAGAACGTATGCATTTACAATTGAAAAAAACCCGCTCTTAAACAGAATTTGACTGATAATAATACGCCCAAAAGAATAATTTTTTGTAATGAAAATGCATCGGTACTGAGTCGTGATTTTGGTACGGAGTGATTTGAAAAGTTTAAAAGTTCAATATGTAGGTGGTTACTTAACTTAGCGAATCTTCCACCTACTGACGGTGGTGCAGTTCATCACTCATATCGTACTTTTTTGCAGTAAATATTTTTTTCATATTCATCAGTCAAATTCTGTTTTAAGAGCGAGTTTTTTTCAATTGTCAATGCATACGTTCTACTGACTTAGTACTCTAGCATCATCCAGATGACCGTAAAAAAAAACGATTTTGCTCGCAGTTTGGAAACAATTTTAAAACTTCTAGCACAGTTTTACGAGATGCCCAAACACATTTGTGAAGAAAAAAAGAGAGAGATATGGGCGTTTCAAAAAATGCAATTTTTAACAGTTGTTTTTTAATAAATTTTTTATTTTCTAATTTTTTTACATCTAACTGGGCTAGATCGATTCGAAATTAAAAGTTACGCATTTTTTGTTCGAAACTTTTTTTTATACAAAGCGTATTTCTTTAAAAAACCTAAAAAAACTGTTTTCGAGCAACTTTGGCAGCCATTTTAAATGTCATCCCGTAATTTAAAAGTGTAAAAAAATAGTGCATTGAATTCTACGGAAAATTTACGACTTTTTACATGTATTGGTTTGCTGTATCTCGGTTACTAAAATTTAACATTGTGCTCAAAATAGAAAGACTTAGTTAGCTAAGCTAGTTACTAGTCAAGGTTAGCTAACCTTGACTAGTTAGCTTAACCTTGTAGGGCAAAACAAAACTTTAATGCGAACAGTGACGTAAAACCGTCTTATTGTATTGAATTCATTTTGTTTTTTAATACAAAGTTATAAAAACTATTCAGAAACTTTATTCGAATATTTTTATGTGAACTCATTTTATCATTAAATCATTTACAAAATTGATCTTCAAGTGACGTCTAGCGTCAGAGATAACGTCAAATCCAAGGACACCGTTAGATTGTGCCAACTTTTTTCTAGGTTATTTTTTTCTGTCATTTTTTTCTAAAATGCATTGGTGGGTTTCCAACTTTTTTAGAACCCAGTATTATAAATTGCATTATGCAAACTGTATTACCAACTTTAAAATGTATCATAAATATTATTTTGTTTAAAACTTTGAAAATAAATTCTAACATCCGGATACAGACAAAGTAGCTCTTAAAATGTGTTGCATCTTACTTTTATTTATGAAACAAACTATTTGGGTAAATCATTCAAACGCTGAGCACTGATCCAGAACATATGGTGCAGAGGACAATTAAAAGTTTGGTAAGAAAGTTTTGGTTCATTTAAGGATTGAGGATTGATCTGGTTCATTTTTCGGATGAGTGACACGTTTCTGGGATACAAAACCCTCTTATACAGGGTGTAGTTAACCAATGACAAAATAACTTAAGCAGAAGTTGTAAAGTTTGATGGGGGACATCATGTTCTGACATGAGATTGAACCTAGTTCTTCGGGTTGCTTTAATAGTCAATTTCGATCCTAAACGATAAGAGATAGAATAAAAATTTAAATTAGAAATTTGATTCTCCTAAAAAAAGTAACAATTTAAGTTTACATTTTTTCGAAAAAGTAAGCTTTCGGAGCAAATGAAACTTAAAAAAATGCCATTATTGAATTTAATCGAAAGAAAATACGCTTAAAGTTTATCGATAATTGTAGGTCAAAGTCATGGGTTGAAATATGTTGTCATGGGTTATTCATTCAATGTGGGTTAAAATGGTTCAAAAATAATTTTTATCCAAATCATAAGACAAAAATTTAACATGCATTTTTTCAATTTTCTAACTAATTTTTTCGTTATTTACTTACCCTAAGTAAAATATTTAAATAATTTAAAAATTTTTTAGCAAAGTATTTTTTGCGGACCATCTTGTAAATATACATATTCGATAAATTGAACAGTAGAGAGACGAGTTTGTATTATTGAAAGCATTTTTTGAATATTTATCTTAAATTATATAAAATAAATTTCAAATACACATTTTGAAAATATTCAAATAAATGGTATAAATAGTCAATTGGAAAATAAGTACATTTATTTCGATTCGTCATCAATAAACCATTCTATTGAAAAATACTTGAAAATAAGATTCAAGTAGTGTTGTACATATTATTCAATTTAAAAAGCTGCAGCGATCTGAAAAGATATGTAATCGTTTGTATGGATTAAAGTGATTTTCTAAGTATAAATATGTTGATAAATTTCTATTGAATAAAGAATAAGGTTTAGTCGATGTTGCAAGTAGCCATTGTCAATTGATTAATAGCAAAAACGCCATGCTACCCAGGGAAGGTGTCCTAAAATGATCACCCTTAAAAAAATGTTAGCCAAATTATTCGAGATTCTATAACGTCGAAATATTTTTGGTTTCTTTATTCAAGTGTTGCAATATTGGCAGGCCAATTTCTTTTGATTATTGCAAATTTTGAAAACTATTCAATCTTTCTCAAAAGGGATCATTTTACTGACTTCTAAGATTAGGTGAGTAAAATGATCTCATTGATTTTTTTACCAAACAGTTCACATAAAATATCAATTGTTTTTTTTTTTTTTTTTTTTTTTTTTTTGAAGCTATTAAATTATTTCTTACGACATGAGACTAAAAATAGTTGGTAGCGTAATAAGTGGTAGCTTTCACCAACATAAAGTTGTAAACAAAAGCATTTAGGAGCATTAACCGTTTCTGTTAGTTGCTATAAATTTTCAAATTTTTCGTTATTTAACACGGAAAGGATAGGATTTCATAGATACTATTGATTTTTGGTATTTTTTGTAAATTTTGGTACATGGGCCTGGTATCGTTTTCGTCAGTTTATTTGAAGAAGGTTCAATTTCGAATATATTCCTTTCTTTTTTAAATTTAAGTTGGTTAATAATAAAAAATAAATTAACAAAATGTAGAACACAAAAGGTAAATCTTTGATTATGTATGGAAAAAAATCAATTCAACATAATATGCTTTGCTTATTTACAACGATTCAAGTTTTTTGATCATAAGTGTATATTGTTGAATAACTTTTTTTTGATTAAAATTGTTTTAAAATTTCTGTTTAATAATAAATTTTCAGACAAAAATAATTACGAACAATAAATTTTGTTTCGTTTAATTTAACTTTAATAATATTGAAGCACGTTTTCAAATAACATATCTTCATCACAATTTGTTTTTTGTTCAAATCAAAATGTTACATAAAATAAATTTGTTAAGTCGTTTAAAAAAGATTTGGTGTGAACGCTATTAGAACCTCTATATGCGCGTTTAAAACTATATAATTATATTAAAAATAATACCAAAATCTGGAAAAAAGTGATTCAGGAAGTTTTATGATTGATTTCGATGCGAAATTTTGCAACCTTTTCTTGACAGATCTCAGTACCAAATAATTCGATATGAAGGATGTTTTAGGATGATCCTGTCTGAGGTTCATTATATTGGCGTAAGTGTAAACACTTTTTCCTAATTTATTTCATTTTATTATTTAATTTGAAAAGCGGAATGCACTTCCTTCATGTGTGTTCCGATAATCGGGACTCATTATATACCAGGGTTGTTCGGATTACTGCACTAGCTAATTAAAAATAGTTGGATTAAGTAATTATTGAATGATGTTTTAGAGTGAAAATATTAGAGTAGAGAAATAATCCAAATAATTAAATAATTAAACTAATTTCACCATCACAAGTTTTATATATATGACACGAATAGGTTCGAAAATTTCCGAAGGTATGATATTTTGGCGAACACCTTTACTTTCGTGATGACAGAAATTCTCACCATTTCTGAAGGACTTGAAAAAAATATGTTTATTAAATCTGTAGATAGGCTTAAAGAAAACTAACATTCATAATTCGAAAATAGATAAAAGTAAAATAGAGAAAATTTCACCTACATATACGTTTTTAAAAATACAAGTTATTTATTTTTTAAATCGAACTGCGGCCTGAAATCCATTGTGTGCTACCTCCTTTTTCACAGATTATTTCGCCTCCTTATTTATTTTGAGAGGCCGAATGCATCTCCTTCATATATAAACAGTTATAGTGTCTCGGTAATCGGGATTTAATAAACCAGGGTTGGTTGGATTACTGGGATTATATAGAAAAATGCAAGTTTATTGTATGTATATCATTTTTATGTGATTGCGAACAAAAAGTGTTCGAACTACGTTTCGAATTATCGATTGTTTGGATTACCTACTATAATATTTAAATTAACTTTTGTTATAACAGCGGGGATCAAAACCGCTATCATATAGAAGTAACACGTAGCAGAGAAATATTTTTTTTTAGATTTGTAAATTTACATTTATATCGTTTGACAGACAAAGATAAATATTTATTACATCTGTGTATAGAATCATAAAAAAATAAAATGTATAAATAACATAGACAAATAAAAAAATAATTGTTTTCACGTCTGAAACAAAATAAAAAAAACAAAACAAAACAAAAATAAACAATTTTCTCCACCATTATTTCTTTCTCATTATTACCCACATTTTGTATTATTGTTTCGGTATGAAAGGTATTTTATCTGTTGGGCATTCATTTCTAAAAGGGTGTAAGAACACGGCACTTTCAAAAAATTAGTTCATTATTAATTCACACATATTCAAACAACAAAAAATTTTAGCAGAAGCAAAGAAAAACAATCGGTATATAGAGTAATTCAGTGAGAAATAAAATGTTCGAAAACTTATGACGTAGAGCACCAATGTTTTTCTCTGAATCAAACCTGGTTTTAATAAAATTGAAGGCGGTTTGCTGAGAAAAATTATTTAGAAAATTTAAAAAAAAAAAAATCGACACTCGGTAGGAACTATATTCATTATTAGAACTATATACCTTGGTACAATATAAATGTAGTGCTTACTATTTACAAGATATTGTTCTGAAAATTTAAGGTACTAATTTTAATAGTAAAATACTTGTTTGATTCTTTAAAGAATTTAATTTTATAGCTACTTTTAGTTTTCACGGTACGAAATAATTGTAGTATTAGTTTAGAAAAGACATACTTCTTATTTATTAGTCAACCCAATATGTGAGTACATTACGATTTGGTTTGATTAGGATATTTACTATGACATAATATAAAAATTGCATTGTAGTTACTCTTAGTTATCTTTACTGTCTTTAACTTCTGAGAACTTTCACAAATCAATTTTTTAAAATGATAAAACATAAAATTTTGACAAAAAATGCATATTGATAGTAGGTAATAGAAAGATTTTTGCATTTTCTCAAAATTAATGGCAACCTGAATCGATTGAAAAAGTTTTAGTTTCCGAAGTATCCTACATGTCGGTTTTTGGTGTCTGTTGCATTTTTTTTTTTTTTTTGGTTTTAACACCCAACCATCAAGCAAATATCGTGCGATAAGGAACATAATAAAAAATAAAAAAGTAATCTTCTTAACTCAAACTGACTATAAGTAAATGAGAACTTTTAACTGTTATAACATGAGCTTTTAATAAACTTCTGTACTTGAGAATCCATAAAAATAACGAAGTTTGCCACTACGAAAAAATTTCTAGTTAATTGTTAATATATTTTACTTAAGTTAATGGAAACCCCTTTATGGGAACAAGCCCGTACAAGTATCGATATTTTTCGATGGTTTCTACTCTAAAAATAAAAGATATACAAAAGGTTTTGACTACTATACAGGGTTAACCTATATAACTGGTACATGGAGGCGGAGTTTACATACATAAGGGCTTACCCTTATACAAAAATTTTTAAATAGTAGGATATTTTTGAATCATTCAAAATTGTAATTGACCATTTAGATAAATTTTAACCTTTATTGATTCGTTTTAACATGAAATATTTATTACTTTATTGCTTTATTGCTTTACAATGAGACAGATAATATATTTGAAAAATATAGTTTTATGTTCCCGGGGCCAGGCATGTGATAAATGAAATTACATCAAATAGGTAGTGTTGTAAATGTGTTTTTTTGTTGGGCATATGCAAATGTTATTTTCTTTTAATCGCTTTTCATTAAATATTAATTTTTGAGGAAAAAGAACATTTTTCCGGGAAAAATATTTTACTTGTTGGAATTCTTCAAATACAAAAAAGTTATTATTACAGACAATTTAGTCCTTCACGGTTGAATTTTTTTGTATCGTTTAATAAAAATATATAAATTAAAATAGTAAGTTGAAAAATTTTTTTGTGACTGTTAGACGTCGGATATCTAAGAGCTTGTATATCAATATATTTTCTTAATCATTTCCGATATAAATGCAAGCGTGTAATATGTCTGATTGCCTGTTTGGATAAAAGTAGTTAGCTTTTTTAAAACGCATAAATATATGTATATTTATAAGCCATGGCTCCAGGATTAATTGTTATTATTTTTTATTATTTACAAAAATCTCCTACTATTGGATATTTGTATATCCAATGAAAATATTAAATTAAATTAAGGCGGTCAACTTAAAATACTCAATGTACCATATATGTTGACTGACCCTGTATAGTATAAAATTCAATTAAATTTAAATGTTCTGAGTCTAACGGTACCTATTACTAAACACCCTTAAAAAATAACACGTAACAAAATAAAATATTATTATACTGAAATTACGGATACAAAATTGTGATTCAAGGCTGAAATATACAGATTTGTTTATGTGAAAAACACGTGGCAAACATTGAATTTATATTATTTTATGTTCTTAGTATTTTTATACCAATCTTAACAAAAAATATTTAAATGGGAATTCCAAAATAGGTAAATTAACTTTACATGTCTTTAACATTGCCAAACTTTAATCGTAAATTTTTATTTTTAACTTTTAGACAAATAAAGAGTATAATTTTGTAGATTATTTAAAAAAGAGGCACAATGTAGATGCGATCCACGCTAAACTTACGGGAGTTTACTATGGCAAGCTCTTGAACCAATAAACTAAATTCATATATTATACTTCTAGCAATAAAATGAAAAAAGTGCTTTAATTTACTGTAAAAACTAATAAAGTATGATTTTAATTCTTTAGTCCAGCTTTCTACTGCCCTCCAAGGCATAATGAAAAATACCAGCGTTACCTTGTAAAATAAGTAGGTAAATAGAAAATTATATGCTTTAAAATGGACATACAAATATTCTGTGAAAATAGTTTGTACATTTTTCACACCTATAAAAACTAAATGGTTGGAAAAATATCATCATGGTACAATAATGTTATTCATTGAAATTTTTGTAATCTGTAGAAAATTTTAAGAACCATTTTTGTCATTAAACGAACGCATTTCGGCCAAATTAAAATAAAATAATGTAACAATTTAACGAAATAATTTCTTGGAAATTTAATTTAGCGTATCAAAAAGTGTTTTTCATAATAAAACCAAATATAGTTTCTATGTCATTTATGTGTCACAATAAAAGCATACTTTCAAAGAATGTTTTTGGAGGTTCGTTCAGTTTAAAGAGTAGGTAAAAGATTTCACCGGCTATAATGCAGGAATTTGGTGTTCCTTTTCACGTACCCTAAGGTTAACTAATTTTTCTACGAAAAATCGTAGTCTGCGTGGTGCAGACGAAACCTTTTTTATATTCGTTCTTAAAAATAATTTTAATAAAAAGAGTTAATAACAGATATAAAATTTTGAAAAAAATTAGTTTCTTGGATGTTTTCAGATTATAGTCTCGGTAAGAGATGAGATAAACAAGGCGAGACGAAAAAAAGTCAGCCAGAGGCGAGACGATTAGAGGAAAATGATCAAGCAGGCACTTTCTTTCAGTCCTTAAATAATATCTTCTATTTGTAAAATGAACGTTCCACAAAAGAGGTGTCTGACAGTTTTTCCATTATCTGACCATTTAAAAGGGATTGAAGGACAAAATTTAAAGAACTGACAATTTTTTTTTCTCTTAATTTTATAACTCGCAAATTAATAAAACTAGTAAAACGGGCAATATATATTTTTGAAGAAAACTGATCTACAAAAATGGTCTTTTTTGTTTATTCGATTATTGTAAGAGTTTGAAAGATATTCATAACCAAACATCAAAGCATATCGATTTTCGAAGCTTTTAATAATAACCTTAGAAAATACGATTTATTTTTGGAAATCTTTTCTTTCAAACTACTTCTAGATAGACACAAGTAAGACAAAGTACATGGTGATAAGCAAACAAAAATCAAATGTGAATTGCGATTGTTTATGCGAACCAATATGTATACCTTGGAGTTCTCATAGTTACAGACGGTAGATGTGCACATAAGATCAACAAACCAGTGACTCTCGTAAAGATACCTTTTAATTAATTCAGTTCGTTACTGGTAAACAAAAACATTTCTAAAAGAAGGCCTTGAATGCAAAAGTGTTATGTGTGGCCCGTTTTATTGTGTGCAATCAAATCGTGGACTGTGACAAAAACACAGAAAAACTTCTGGAGCCAAGGGAGATGTGATTTTCTTTACGAATTGATTGTATTTACTGTACGTTTAAGGTGAGACTTCAATTTTTTCTACTAAGGTGGAAAAGACTAGAGTAAGGAAATGAATTTTTAATATTTTTCTGTGCATTTTCGTTCAAGACAGAAGGGGATGCAGACGGAAACTCAATCAATACCTGTTGCATGACTATCAACACCTTAAACGATAACAGATTGACAAACACTTATCGAACATTTTTCACTTAAACATAGTTTGTTATTGCTTGTCTTGTATGTGTTACACATTTATATAGTTTGTTCTTTGCTGTGTACAATCATTTGTTTGTGTTCGAATATTTGTTTGCCTTTAACAGAAGAATGACATTGTATTTTGTTGTTGTTGTTTTTGTTGTTATTCTTGTGTTATTTTTGCCTTTTTTTTTCATTTTTACTACTTTTATGTTTAGTTATTGAAAGATATAACCACTTTTTGTGTGTGTATATTTTGTTTGTGTTCTAGAAAATTCTATTCTTTTGTCTTTATTTAATGTGTTTTTATTTTCTAGGTATCATGTATATTTATTTCAGTCTAATAAATGTTAACCTCTATGTAGTTAGAACTGATCATGCTTGGAACAGAAAACTTTTGAGTTCGAGCTCAGGGAAGTGGTAGTTTAGCATTCATAAATTAAGGTTGATCGGACATAACAAACAGTTGAAAAATGAACCGTATTTAAAAACTGAAAAATTGGAAATTTTCAACTGCTGTGATGCAAATCTGGATTTTATCGAGTTTTTTGCATTTTTGTTTTGTTTCGGCTCATAATGAGGTTTAAAAAAAGCAGTTGGCACTATCCGAAAGTACATAAAAACCTGCAATAAAAAAGGTCAAGTCCGATGATTTGCTTCAACTGTACGAGCTAATGAAATTTTTCAGAAAAATTTCTCTTCTCCAAATTGAGGCTATGTATCGGGCTAGAATTTATCACCCTTTTTTATGATCATTAGTTACATTTTTTCCCATCATTGCAACTCAATTTTTTCATTTTTCGAAAAGTTATCAGAAAAAATTGAAAATATGAGCTTACACCGGTTTTCTTGAGATTTTGAGGTAATTTTGCTATGGTCAGGTTTCGATAGCTGACAAAGTCAATGCAGAAATTCCTAGCACACAATTCTTGTTTGCATTCGTCTCAATCTAATCAACAGGAGCAGAGATATTAAAGAAAACGCCACCAAAGAAAACAATGTAGAGATAAAAACTGGGTGCAGAAGATCGCGTGGATCGTTCCGGAATCGAAACACTCCTCCTATGTAACTTTTACAACAAAAGAAATCTATTTAAAAAAAAATTGCCATTTGCAAAAATTTTTCGAATTTATTATCAAAATTCTCTAGATTTATCCAACTATATTGAAAACAAAATTTTTCAGTTATATATTTCTCATTAAAAATAATGTCATTTGTATGTCAATATTTCTATACAGAGGTAGTGTGGCAGTTATAAAATATTTTTTTGCTCTAGTTTTTTGTACTTTATGTGCGAGCAAAGTTTATGACCCACTTATGAAAATTGATGTTTACTGTTCGACGTTAAAGAAAGAAATATGGTTATTAATACTGAATTGCCTCCATGAAGATATCAATAAAAAAGAGCATGATATTTTTATTGATAAATAAGATATTGAAAAGTTGCCGTAAATCAATTTCGTTATGTTTCTATACATTTTTATTTATTAGTACTTGTATACTGTACAGTGGGTGTAAGGGCATAACTTTTCTATACGGAAAAACAATTTTGATCAGTTTATATGTTTTGATTTTGATTCGGAGTAAGTGGTTACAGTGAAGAATTGAATAATTCAAATTTTTGCACATAGAAAAAATTTCGTTGGAAAGATTGGGTCTTTTCGATTGATCTTCATAAATTCCTTTCGTTTGTCTAAATCAGTTGGTTTTCTGCTATAAAGCCATATAAGTCATATCTCAATTTTCAATTTACCGTCTCCTAGAACGTCACGCTTTATGAATTGTACTGGATTTATTCGCTACATCTTAGTTCACACCGATCAGATACAAGTCTCGAAATATGGCCAGCTTATAAACACGATTTCTACTACGTCTTTTACTTTGATTTTTTCTTTCCTTACTTTTTTCTGTATATCTAACATGTTTTATCTAATTGTGGTAAATTAACTTGTGGTAAATTACTTTCAATTTGAATATAAAATTATCAAAGAGAATTTTTGAGAACTGGGTATTACATATTCCGTATAGATTTGATATATAATATAGGTTACTGTTTCATCAAATTAACATCTCTCCAGAGAATAATTACGATTAGCTAATTCATACTGATGATGTTGAAGCCGATATACGTTTTTAAAATAAAAAGTTGATTTAGGTATTATTGGAGAGAATTTTTAATTTTATTGCGTAAATGAGTTTAATATATCCTTGACATAAATTTTCAAAATATTCTTAATGACAAAAATTCCAAATAAAATTGTTTAATTTTCTCTTTGTCTAGACATTCTTTATAAACATTACAAAAACAAAATTGTAAAAATTTTAATTATATGTTATAAAAACATTCTGTAAAATTTACTTATTATTTAAGATATTCTTAGTATTCCCTTTTTGAACCCTTTTAATAATACCACAGCTAAAAAAATTTGGATTGTGTTTATTCCATTCACAATATATATATATATATATCATTTTGGGTAATTTAATCGTGGGCCAAGTGCTGCGTCATTTCTTCTTTACACTTGCACTCGATTCTTCAATTCTTTAAATGATGGTAGATTTGCTAATTTCTCGAGATAATATGCTAGCAAAACATGAAAATAGAAAAATTTACATTATGTTTGCTCAAACCCCAGCTTTGTCTTGTTATCAAACTACTTTGCGTTTGCTATAATATAACAAGAAAGAAACTATTATTAGAAAATTCGGAATAATTGTTTTTTGTGTGTTTTACAAGAAGTATTTTTACAGAAACTACCAGGAATTTGTGAAATAAATTTAATAAAATCAAAAGTCCCAAGTGATAAGAAGCATTTTCATTGGCTGAGTTTGAATGCATTCGAGAAAAAGGAATTAGAGAAGCTGAAAAGGGGAGATATCCTGGAGACTGACTCTTTTTTATCGAACTGAGTTCCAAAATTTTGTGAGACAGGTTAAAAGTAAAATGAAAGAAATTATATGAATAATAATAGCAGTGGGAGGATCACAAATTCTTATTGGCTTCTATCTACAACTTGAATATTCTAAGCACTCAAATGCTGACTTTTTTTACTCGGTATATTCAGAAATTGATGAAATGATCCAAAGTTTTCATGTTAATCGCAAACCGATTGTCACAAATACACAAAATTTACCTGGCTTTACTTCTATCAGAAAAGTAATAATCCAAATCCAATAATATAAATCGATAAAAAAACTACTCCCAATCATTTATGAAGAATATATCAAATCAATTTTTTATTTATGTAAATTTAATGTTCACAATAATCATTCAATTGTAAACATTTTACGAAAATATCCGAATATTCTTATCAAATAATATAAATCTCAAAATATAAAATTGTTCAAGTGATAAAATAAAAATATATAGGTACCAGAAAAAAAAAGTAAAACGATTTTAATCACAATCAAAAATCTTAAACATAAATTATTTTTCCATGTCAATATTTATAGAACACTTAAAACAAATGTAATTTTTCTTGAATCATTTTTGTATTACATTTACTATTCACACCATACGGGGCTCTTTGGAAAATGAATAAAAAAAGTATGAAAATGAATTGAGTTGATTCTAGGGGTGTTCGAATAAAAAATATGTAAGAAAATGATAATCACGATAATGAAAGTTTGATAATGTATACTTCAAAACATAAAAAGTGGATCCGACTCAATAAATCGAAAACAAGCCTGGTTGGATACAGCTGTAACATATCATAATACCCTTTTTACCTAAGTTAATTGTTGGATTCTTCGATAAATTATAGAATCATTTATTTTCTGAAACTCTACTTCTGGTAAATGTTTCCGATTTATATTTATAACATCCCAAAGTTTATATAAAAACTTTATTATCGAAATTATGAAACAAAATATCAATAAATTATTTAAATTATAGTTGAATTTATTTCATGCAATTTTGCTGGTGATAAATGCTTCTATTATTGTATCACACAATCTTCTTATTGTAATAAAAAATAGAAAATAACCTTTCTTATAAGTCACTCATACTATTTGTAAATTCTGGACGCGTTTTTTAAAATACCAAGGATGATTTGGAGTGCCTCAAGCTTTTGCAAATAACCATGGATGAGTGACAAATCATTTTGTACTTTTTAGTAAACTAAAAGGTAAGCATGTCCCTAAAAAAAGTATTTTTATTTAAATTTTTAATTTAAAATTTAAAACTTATGCATATAAAATATGGTGAAAACAATCAAAAAAATCAGGTCATACTCACTATAAAAATGCATCGTCATATGATTAAGGTATTTCCAGCATGGTATTTGCAGTTTCTATGTTAAAGCAATGGTACAATTTTTTTTTCGACAGAATTTAACGAAAAATTAAATTTAAGAATTTAATAATGCTTACTATTAATTCCCAAAATTTCAGAAATTTTGACCGTTTAAAATGGGAAATAATTATGCCAACGTCCCAATTTCGATCAATTTACGTCAAAATTAATATCTCGAAAGTGAAAATTAATTTCTAAATTTTTTTTTTAGAATTGTATTGTATAAACATTTTTTTCTACTTTTTCTTCAATATATAATAATATCATAAAAAATAGTTGGAGAGACCGGACATTTTACATGCTTTAAATGGGACATGACCCTCAAAATCGCGAACTTTGTCTTTAAATATCTCGCGATCTAAACGGTCAAAAATTATGAAATTTTAGGAATTCATAAATAAAGCTATTATAAACCCGAGAAAAAAAATTCGGCCAAATCTGTCGAAAAGTGATTTCATGCTGGTACTACCTTAAGTAAAATTTATGCATATAAAATATGGTCAAAATAATGAAAAATCAGGTCATACTCTCTATAAAACTTCATCGTCATCTGATTTACACATGCATGCAAAATTTCAGCTCAATGGGAAACCAGAAAGTGTTTCAAACTTTTAAGATTTGTTTACAAACAACGAACTGGTGGAATTAAAAAAATTGTAATAAATGGTGGAAGCGCAATTAAATTATGCAACATATCAATGATTATGTATACAATTCATTTATTTGCGCTTCCACCAATATTGGTTAATACCTTTTTTGAAAGATAATTTCCTTTTTATCCTAAATTCTTGGGAGAAGAACGTAGAACATTTATTATAAAATAAATAAAATTTACAATTTCGTTGTTCCGTTACGTTATTTTTGTCACCTGAGTGTACGTACGTACTCAACGATACTAAAAACTTTTTCATTTAATGATAGATAGTGTTGGTTTGACTAAGTGATAATAAACTTTTGTATTAAACAGAAGTAAAGAGCATATAGTAAGTAAGTAATATTTTCACTCATAGATTATTTTTATACCATGTATATATGAAATATACATAGTATATTAAGTTTAGGCCCAAGTTTGTAACGCTTAAAAATATTGATGCTACGAAAAAAATTTTGTCATAGCTGTTCATAAAATCACCTAATTAGTCCATTTCCGGTTGTCCGTCCGTCCGTCCGTCCGTCCGTCCGTCTGTGGACACGATAACTCAAAAACGAAAAAAGATATCAAGCTGAAATTTTTACAGCGTACTCAGGACGTAAAAAGAGAGGTCAAGTTCGTAAATGAGCATCATAGGTCAATTGGGTCTTGGGTCCGTAGGACCCATCTTGTAAACGGTTAGAGATAGAACAAAAGTTTAAATATAAAAAATGTTCCTTATAAAAAAATAAAAAACTTTTGTTTGAAACATTTTTTTGTAAACATCACTGTTTACCCACGAGGGCGTTAATTAGGTGCAAATTTTATAGTATGTATTAATATAGGAATATCAGTTGTGTGTGTGTCTATTTAAAAGTGAATATCTTTTGTTATTTACGTGACGTCAAAAAAACAAACGATTGCGCATCAACACTGTCTATACATTTTTGTATGTGTTATGTGATAAAGAAATCAACACTAACTATGCATGGTATTTCAACAATTAACTCAGTCAATTGTTTCTTTTCACTTGTTATATATACCTTTTCATAAGGAGTTTTTAAAACATCATCTATGCCATCATCATCTTAACGAAATATATACTTTTTTACGATAATGGTTTTTTAAGTATAGATAGTGAATCATAAAATTTTAAGATTCATAATGAATATCTTAGTTTTTCATTTTGTTTGAAAGTTAATAGTCAACTATGTAAAGCTTTACCTTGTGCAGAAGTGTCTTTTTAGTTTTTCCTGAAAATATAGACTAATGTACTGTAACGAAGATTAACGAGCAAGATTTGGATCTGTTATAAATCGTTTTGATGGATCCCAGAGAACCCCTACGTCAACTATTCAGGCCCAATTTCCACCCTGTTTTGTAGATATTAATGCTAATGCTTAGAAATATGAAAACAAAAAAAGTTCATTTACAAACTTGTACTTCTTTGTTTGGAAATTGCTAAGAAATGTTACCATCCCGTGTCGCTGTGTACTGAGGGTAAAAAAGTGAGAAATGTTCCTCTCTTTTTCCTATATCTCCATATAATATACTGAATGAATTTGAATAAAACTTTACAATAATATAGCTCATACATCAGAATAACACATGAGCTATAATATATGAATATATATATTTTTTAAATAAATAAATTTGTCTTTAACATTTCACTCTCGGAATATCATTTTAAAGCTAAAACAAAGATTTCTGTAAAAATGAATATCCCTATTTCCAATGTTATGGAAGGAGTGATTTGTGAGAGTACGGGAGGTGAAAGCTATAACACGATGGTCTTTATTTTTAAGTCTAGCAAAGTGGGTGGGTTTCAAGCTAGTTTCATATAAAGATTAGGCGGGTACAAAAATTTTAAAATTAATTTAAAATAAATCTGCTATGACCACTCAAAATTTTGTTTATTTTTCTTGAAAAGGAGCTATAAAAAATTTATATTACCATACGAACGATTTGGACCAAGATAATAGCTTTCGAGCAAAATTGGCACATCTGGATTTATCCATTTTAATATGAAATAATCATCACACTAAAATTTGTCATATCATTCGAAAACTGGAACTGCACTTACATATTTTTTTGTAAAAAAAAAAATTTGTTGTTGTCTCATTTTTTTTTTATAACATATCAAAATACAGAATTTTTCTATATTTTGGGCGTTTTTTTGTCACCGTCATTTTGTAGAACAAGCAGCATATAATGAGGGAGAAATATAACTTTAATGATAGAGTTCTGTTGCTCACGAATTTTTTTTTCTTATTTGTTATTGATGCATAGTTTGTATTATGCAGTATATACCTTCTACGGATGTCATTGTTTTTTTCTACAATTGATTTTACTGCAATATCGTACAAACTAACGCTTATTCTTTGCAATAGATGTAGGTTTCGCTCGAACTATACACTGACATCTCACAACTTACAAGAGCATTGAAGTCAAAAGATTATTGTCTAAGCATTTTTGCCTTCTTATTGAGTTATTGAACTGCATTGCAGCGTTTTTTAAACCATTTGGTGATCTAAAAATACTTTAAACAAGTCACAACAAACAATCGACTGAATTCATTGTTGAAATACCATTTACAGACAATGTTGATTACGCGATTGTTTGTTTTTTACGTCAAGTAAAGAAAGATAGCCACATATACATACAGGTGACACACGCTTAGTAGATATTCCCATATAATATCTACTATACAATTTGCGCTTTGCACCCTCACGAATAAACAGTGAATTTTTTTATGAGGAATATTTTTTACAATTAAACTTTTATTCTATCTCTGACGGTTTACAAGATGAATACTACGGACCCAAGATCCAATTGACCTCTATTGGTCATTTACGAACTCGACCTCACAAATTTTGACCTCACAAATTATTTTTTCATTTCGATACCATTTCGTGAATTGTTTTTATCTTCTGGCTGGGTACCAGACGATAACGATATCTTTACTAATTAAGAATTTTAAAAATTGTTTTGTTTCGGATCACTACAAATGCTAGAGTCTTGACAACCAGGGTGTCGTGTTTTTTTTAACCCCCACTTCACCAGCCTGTAATTCGAAGAATTTTTTTTATTTGTTTTTTAATTACATCTTGAAAAAGCCTTAAGAAAAAAAGGTTACAAAAATGTTTTTCATTTTTTTATAATCTAAGTTTGAAAAAAGCCCACAACTTAGGCTTCTAGACCAGAATACCCCTTTAATGATCCGAACTTCAACTAATTTTATCTCGAAATAGAGACGATTAATCGACATCAAAATTTATGATAAAAGTATTATGAATATCCTTATAACAAAATTTAGAATTTGCTGACACTATGCTCATAAAAAAACAACAACTTTAAACAAAGCTCTATCTGCTATTTGTTATAATTTTAAACTTTACGAAATAATCATTTTTATTCATTATGGTGAACGTGTTACTCACCCAGTACTTTTCGTACTTTTCAAAATCATTATATGTAAAGTGTGGTTCTTTGGTTTTTAAGTAAACACATTTCACAAGTGAATTTTCATGTTCCAACTTTTAACAATTGTATATGAATATAAATCTTCCTTGTTCTTCTATTCTGTCTGTATGTCATTGTACTGCTTACTGCTTACTGCTTACTGTTTACTATGTGTATCTTCTCTACTACTCTCTACTGCTACTGCTAGTACATAATCATTCATACCCATACTATGAGTAAATTTTCGTTTGCCGTATTATTTTATACTTTTATGTTACTTACAGACACCATTCACTAAATAGTGTCTCTTTGATACCTCCTCTACACTCTTGTGGAGTTGTAGGAAGTTGAGCGTCGAACGAGAATATGAAGATGACATTTATGGCACCCAGGCTATCCTTGCTTCGCCTTGCCCGAATTTGCTAAAAAAAGCTGTTTTTCTACTCTATTCAAAGGCAAAGTAAGGCATCCACGGGCGTACAGACGAGTGGCATCTCCTCATTTTGTGATTAATTGTGAAGTTCAGTGGCCATTATGGCTTGTATACAGGAATTGTAGTTCAAAAGTTTTGTTATAACGCACAAAGAGATACCGCAGCACCTGCCCCCTTCGATGTCAGCCATAGCCATGAAAAAAGACGACAGTATTGAAGGAGTGCTCCATTTTGACTAACTTGAGCAAGGATATTCGCCGAGGACACTCCGGGAGAATATAGATATGGAATTATACGTGACAAAATCTTTGAGCAATCTTTATTAGTGAGACTATTCATGTTAAGCTATGCTTTCACGGAGAATCTGGTCTCACCTTAAACTACAACAAGGATAATGGTACGAGAGGTTTATTGCGCTCTGTCCTCCAAGTTTCCAACCGACGGTTGTTTTACTTTATACTGATGGATCTGAGGGTGAATTATGATGGGGTTTACTCTGAAAACTCAAATATTATGTTATAATCCTCCTTCTTTTTAATATAATATAGTTAATAATCCAAACAGAAGTACGTATTTGTGGCATCTACCGCAAGTCAGATATTGTCAGAATACAATCTATTTTCAAAAATCTTTTATGAGCAATATATTAACAGCATTGCAAGAAACTGTTGAGGAAGAGAACGGGAAAGTGAATTTTTGGGAATCATGACTATTGCAGCAAGCTACCATAATGATATGAAAAATAAGCGATCGTCATTGTTCACTTATCTTTTCTGTGACTCCTAGCTTCAACTATAAGAAGGTCCGTTTGCGTCAACCATTTTCCATTTGACTTTAAAAGTAGAAGCTGCGCTTCAAAGTGACAAATTGAATAGTGTGTTCATTGCAAACAGTAGCTGTAATATATTCACTCTGAATCTTTATAACATCATCTTCATAGTAATGAAAAGAGCAAGATGAATCAACATTTACTGAAACTTCCATACTGATTTTCAACTGTTACTTACAGCTAGAAAGTGCTACTCTATTTAAAACATCGCATAGAATGATACTCTTTCTGTATAAACATAACAAAGTAGCGATATTTTTACATACCCATGGTCCATACAAGCTGATTTTTTGCGAAGTTTCCGGAAATTTTTTTTAACGGATTGAATTATCTTATAAAATGGTAATATGCTTTCGAGGAGAGTGAAAAAATGTGTTTAGTTTTATTTTCCGAGGACGCCTTTCGAGTCAAACAGGAATCAACTCCATTTCTTTAAATGGAACCACACACTTTTGTTGCATTCTGCAAATTTTCAGCACTTGGTTTCAGATATTTTCAAAGTTTCAACGAACATAAATTTTAATCAAAGAAAAATAATAATATGATAATTTTTGTAAAGGTTAATACTTTTTATCGAAAAACAAGTAATTTTTGCCTGTTTTTTTGAAGCAACAATCCAGAATCTGCTATACAAAATATGAAGTTAAATTTAAAAAAACCAATTGGCTATCATTTAAACAAAAAGGCATAGCTTAGATTAGGTTACAGTGGCTGTACTGGGGCGGTACACACTTATACCATAGGGTCCGTTGTGATACCGAAAAAGGGTTGGCCCATCCCCGGCCACTACTCCATGAACCATTTGGAACTGCAGGAGCTGCATAAACAGCAGGAGAGCTTTGACGCCGACCGCCTTTAGGTTGGAAAGGTCTTAAAAGAGAGGCTGGCTCAAGTAAGTCCATCTCCTCATGGCAAGAGTGGGGCAGTGACAGAGAAGATGAGACATTGTGTCCTCCTCCTCACCACTGTGACAGCTTTTGTAATAGTCGCGAACAGAGGCCCTTGGAAGTGATATAAGATCTTCGAAACGCCTGCGATTGTACTCAGGCGAAATAAAGTCTGAGCCTTTTTTTCATTCCTCTCCGAAAATAAAAAGAGTATCCTTTATTTTTTTGTTGATATTTCAATACATTTTTTGAATAAATCTGCTGAAAACTATTTAAAAAATCAGCCTGAATGGTACGTAGTAACGTAGCATTTTAGAAGCTCATTTCATAGTATTTGAACACTGTTAATACATTTAAATGTAGAAAAGTTTTTCTGTTTTTTAAATTTATTTATTTATGTATCTAATAATAATATACATATATACTTTTTTATTTGCTTCCATTTTTATTTGTTTTGCAAACACAGTCAAATGAATATTTACAGTGTCAACGATATTATATATATTAATATTAATTTTTTTTATTTTGAAGATTTTTCAAATGTTCTTCAATGTGAAGAGTGAAATACTTGTCATAATAGAAAATATATGAACTGGAAAGATAAAAACACGTAGCTGTATGTATCTCGAATAGTAAAATCTTATGAAATGTATTCATCTTATTTATAGATTCAAACTTTTCGACTCCATGATACCATTCAAACATTAAACGATTTAAAGTGTTTGATTTTCGTCTTTTAGTTAATAGATTTGTTTAGGTGCTCCATCGATTCCAGAACATTAATTTTTAGTCGTAAGTTTGCAAGCATGCATGCAAAAACGTATCGAATTGTTTCTAAACGAAAACGTCTATACCAATCAAACTTTATACGGAAATTAATATGGCTGCAATACTACCTGCCAAATTATTTGGTGTTTTCAAATTTTCTCAAAATCGACGCTTAAATTTGATTTAATGTAGCTCAGTCAATTTGTCGCTTTAAGACCGTTATTCTGATATTAACAAGTATTTTTTTTACTAGGCATATACTTGAAAAATAAGTTTTATCGAGAAAAATGCTTCAAGGAAAAATTATGGGGTTCATTGGCGCACATTTCACGCAATGATTATATTCGTTCTGGGCTTTCAGATTCAATGATAAGCCCATTCTCTTCAAAACTGATATATGATAGAAGAAAACTTTAAATAAGAAAGTTATTCCTTATTTAAAACGTAGCTCTTTGTTCAAATAATGTTTTCGAAAACTGTGAATTTATTTTTTTATTTGTTGCAAATATCAAGTTAAGAAAAGCAACCGGTCTTCAAAGTATTGACATCTTATAAAATATCCTCAGAACAATATTTTAAAGGTAGTCAAAATTTAGAGAAACTAATTTTGGCAGAAACTCTTTCCAATTTTCCTCAAAAACTGCTCCAAAAATTTATGAATAATAGGATTCCATAGTTTACAACGTGGAACAATTTATTGAAAATTATTGTATATATTCACAGGATTTATTTTCAATCAGAGAAGTACTCATTCTTATTATATTCTTAATTACAGGTTCTTGGTTAGATAAAAAATTGGAACAAAAAGTTATAAACAATCAAAGATTGCATTCAAAGATTGTCTATCTCCTTTTAGTAAAACAAAGTTTTATATGTATTTTCTATGGTGATACCCAAGTAATTCATATCTTGCATACTAGTAACGATTTTTAAAAACCAACTTCACTTTACTATTCATGAAGTCAGAATTCTTTATCTGAAGCTATACAAAAATGTTAGTGCGATCCCCTATTTATATTATTTGCACAAGTATTTAAATATAATATTCTGGTGTGAAATACTTCGAATGCTTTAAGTATCTATAATTAAACTTAAACCCTCTCATTATAGCGAGGTGTGGTAACATTGTGAAAACCGTGACAAGGTATTTTTAATTAAATTCACCTTATAAGCATGGTAGAAAATAAAAATCATCACAGCAAATGCAATTACTTGAAACCACAGTGCAACTAACATTCATAGGTGAGAGAAATAGATAAATCATTTACCATTGCCTGACTGTAAATACATTTATTCGTTTATTTTATTTTGCTTTTTTCTTAACAATACGCAACAAAAGTTGCGTGGCAAAAAAAATGTAAATTTTCAAAAAATCTGGACAATTATACTTTATTATTTTGTTTCATTTTTCTCAAAAGTCACCACCTCAGTTGGGCCTAATTTTTTTTTTAGTATTACCAGTATTTTTATTGATTTAGAATCTTTTTATTCCAAAAAAGTACGGTTATCTTTAGTTTTTACGTCTCTTTTTCTGCAAATAAGGTCAATTTTTTGGTGGCTTACACCTGGAATCAAAAATAGGCTGACCCTTTAAAGCAACTTGCTTTAAATCTACACAGAGAGGGTACCAAGTTTTAAGAAATAAGACTTGATCAAATGTTTGATTAGATAAAGTAAAAATAAAGGCAACTTGTCAATAGAGATGCGGGCAGGTAGCGTTCTTTTCTAAATGCAGATGTTAAAAGTATAAAAGAAAAAGGTTGTTTTTTTGGGAATTATGCTTAAAAGACTATTAATTACGAAAGTCAGCGGTGGATATAGAAGTATGCCATCACCCCGTTTCGAAAAAAAAATATCTAGCACCCCTGACTATATTGCAAATACAAATTTCGTAATGCCGTAATGCAATCATTCCACTTTTTCTCGGCAGTCATTTTAGCATTATAAGTTAGGTTAGGTTATATAGGCTGTCTACGAAGGACACATTTAAGCTATAGAGCCCATTCTGATACCATATATGTGTTTTACCACTTTTCCGCTGATAATTTTATTTATCAGCTCCTCAACTTCAGAGGCTGAGTGCACCTCCTTCATGCAAATACCATGCACTACATCAGCCCATCACAACCATTAATTAAATTAATTTTGTTGCAACGGCGGGAATCGAACCCACTACCCTAAGTATACCGCGGACGGAATTGGTTACGCCTTAACCAACTGAACTAATAGGGCGACCATTTTAGCATTATCCTTTTCTATGAAATTCAACAACCTGTATCTAAAAAAAGACGCTTTCACAGCAGTCTAAGTGTATGATGAAACAGTCATTTTTTTACGTTTTCTACCATTTTATCAAGTGAAGCTGTTATAACTTGGACCATTCTGTATATGATCATCCTTTTTTTCATCAGGAATGAAATTCAAGAAAATATTAAATGAAAACAGCATATTCTATTAACTGTGTATTTGTAAAGTAGATAAAAATAATCCTCGTATTTCGAAATAATTATTCTGAAAATCGTATTTAAAAAAAATTACAATATTATGGATATAGAATCTATTTTCTGTGAAACTTTTGTTTTATAACATTTTTAAACTGTTGAATATTTTCAAGCTATGAATACAACTTTGTTATTTTAAGTGATATTTATTATTCATGTACATATAATTTGCATATATTTTAAAAATATCTTTTCGATTGGTAATATCAAACTTATTTAATAAATTTCAATATGACCAGTTTAGAAAAAAACAGTAAAAATAATATGGACATATTTTGGAACTAATATTGCCAAATATTTTTGGCATTTTATCAAAGCACGCTTACAACACCAAGCTTACAACTGACTCACTTATTAGGTATTATTTTTAACCCGATTTCAAAACATAAATGAATTTTTTTGGCATATTTAATTTTATAACCTATATATGAATTATATCTGAGTATATTAAGTTTAGTCCCAAGTTTGTAACGCTTAAAAATAATGATGCTAGGAAAAAAATTTTGTCATAGGTGTTCATAAAATCACCTAATTAGTCCATTTCCGGTTGTCTATCCGCCCGTCCGTCTGTGCACACGATAACTCAAGACGTAAAAAGTGAGGTCAAATTCGTAAATGAGCATCAAAGGTCAATTGGGTCTTGGGTCCGTAGGACCCATCTTGTAAACCGTTAGAGATAGAACAAAAGTTTAAATGTAAAAAATGTTCCTTATCAAAAATTAAACAACTTTTGTTTGAAACATTTTTTCGTAAACATCACTGTTTACCCGTGAGAGGGCCAATTAGGCGGAAATTTTATAATATGTACTATACTTGATTATCAGTTATGTATGTGTCACATGTTTGTATGTGTAATGTGATAAGTGTTAATGTGAAAGAAATTAACACTGGCTATGCATGGTATTTCAACAATTAACTCAGTCAACTGTTTGTTTTCACTTGTTTTATCTTCATTTGTTATTTTCACATAAGTGCACATTCCACGTTCCACACTGATAAAATTTATAATATTATTATATCTAGACCGACAGCTACTGGTATCTTATCTAGAAGCTGTTACTTTAAAATTATTCTCATTACTTTGGAACTCATTGCTATTTTTCTAAGAAATTTTTACAAAAAATAATACAAATGAAAAATGTATTAACTTTCTTGTCAAAAATTGTGTTTTTGAACAAATATTGATTGTAAAAATGTAAATGTATTTACCTAACAAAAAAAAGAGTAATAAATTAGCATTAAACTTTCTTTTTCTTTTGACACATACTTGAAAATAAAAAAAAAGTGTTAAGAAAATATTTTATAAATCACAGTCTAAAATTGACATTTTTTGGTGTAGATACAAAATCTATTTTATAAAAAGAAAAGAATAAAAAAAAATACAATGATGTGATGATTCATTACTGCAGTGAAAAATAAATTGTTGAACACAAGCTAAACACTTCAAACATGCGCTATATTCCGTGTACATAATAAGGTCCAGCGGGATTTAGTGGTAAATATTGAGATTTACCATACACTATTTCTGGTGTATTTTTTTAGGCTGAATCGGACAAGACTAGCCAAGAGGCCGGAAAATGGACAGCAAACCAATAATTCACAGGTTTTAGGTTATGCTCTTTTTTATTGAAGAAATTTTTTTTGTATAAATGTCTTATCTGATGAGTTTTTGTACAGTGATTAAATGAAACCGATCGCGAAGTCGAAATGCTTAATATATTCTTAATTTCACTTTAATAACACCATAATTTTTCCAATGTTTTGTCACATTTCAATCTTAATATGTTAAATCGGGAGTAATCAAAATAACATCATCAAAACTATTTCTACGGTCAGACTATTTCTACTATTTCTATCTGAGAAAATCTGTTTTGTGTAATAAAAAATGTTTCAATCAAGAAGTAATAAAACCAAAATTGAAAACGATTGAGGCGCAAGACAAAAATTGTTTAAAAAATGTCGAAAACATAAGATCCAATTGATTTTGAAGCAAATATTTTGTCAATATCAAAATTTTATCAAAGTAACGTTCTTTTTTATGCCTGTAACTTAAAAAGAAATGCTTAGTTTCAAAAAACCAGTTCAAAATATGAGATCCAATAGTTTTTTAAAGTGAAACTTTTTATGGGACACTAGCGTTTTGTCATGAGAGTTAACTCGTCGAGCTAACAAAACTGTTAAACTCCTTGTCTCTTTCTTATTACCATTTACTCTAGCAGAGTGAGAGAGGCGGAAAATCAATATATGTTCTGTATATGAGTCAAGCAGTATTGATGTTATTTATTTATATAAAATTTAGGACTAGTTTAGACTTGTACAATCTTACGTACGTAGAAGAGCAAGTAAGTCTCAGTTCATCAGAGAAAGTCGTTGTAACTAGTGTTGCTTTATTTATGGAAATATTTTTTTTTGTAATTGTAATTTAAAATTATTTTTTGATAAATGAAAATGAATGGACAAAAAACTTCAATTTCAGTCGTTCATCTATAGTTCTTTTCTTAATGTAGAATGTTTATGTATATGTAATATATATATATATATGTATATGTCTATTAAATTATTTCATATTAAAAATTTAATATTGTTTTTATTCTCAGTTATTGTCAATGAAGATTCATTGACAGTTTTTGAATTACATAAAAGGTTTCACTTTTGACGCTGTTAGTTTTGGACTGACGCATAAATTTTTTTGTCATGATTAACTTGTAAGACTGCTCACGAGCGTAAATTTAAAGACCCTGCTTTTTGATTAGACTAACTTTCTTTTACATCCTCATACAAACACTTTAATCTCAGTCCCATAAAAATTGCACGTATAATTTTTTAATTCCGACCACAAAGTCTTATTTCCTCAACTATACCATGTAGTTTCAGATGTAGATGTAAGTTAAACTTATGACACTGTTTAACTTTTATCTTTAGCATCATTTTATTGAGTAACATCTCATATATTTAGTTACATGACTCTAGTTTGATTAATATGTACACCCACCACTTGTATATTTAACATGTATAAGTATACCAAGGATCAAAAGATAAAAATCGTTTGTGTTCTGTTCCTATAGAATCCTCTATGTTTTAAATGATCTTCTCAAACACAGTCCAAAAATGTTATTTTACCTATTCGCTCCGTGCGTGAATTTCGTTTCCATGGTAACGATACACTACTTTAATTATAGAATTGTATGGATGCATATATAATTGTATGGATTGCATTTAAGACTTACATTGAAAATTTAATATTATTGTCTCACAAATTTAAATAAATAATTATGATAATTTACATTTGAAAAATAATATTTGTACAATTTGATTTCTTATTTTCACAATTTTTAATGCATTAAGTTTAATTAATTCGTGTTTTACAATAATTTTAATTTGACATTTCTATAACATTAAAACAAATAAGTAATAACAGCCCCCTTTAACGCCAAAATTTTTCACTGGAAGCGCTGGCATCGATTTTATTGTCCCTACCATGACTACGCACACAACGAATAAGATTTACCTATACTCTGAATATTAAGTAACAAATGAATACTTTTGTGGTATACAAAATGTATACCTTGTAAAATTTATGAATCTTTTGGGTACCGTTATCGAATTATCTGTTTTTATTTTTTATTTTTATTTTTTCTTAGGACATTATTTACAACTATCATACAGATTTTTCTACATGGAGTAAATACTAGGATTCAGTAGTCTGTTGTATGTCTTTTTTTACGCATTGCTTTGTCAATGACTTCAAAAAATCTTTCTTTGGTACGTTTTTGGTCTCCGAATAATTCACGTTTTTATTTTAAATTGATTTTCCAGTGAGCATTTTGAGTAGGAATTACGAGCAATAAGAATAAGTGATCGTTAAAAACAAAGAACACTGTTATCAATAAAGTGTCGTAATAATTGTTTTTTCGAATTTGTTTATTACAATCAAAAATTTAATTAAATAGAACTTTAAATCATTTTTCTAAATCACCAGAATACATCGTTAATAACATACTTGTTCTATTTTGAACTTTTTCAATGTTCAAATTGATCTAATTGCTTAAAAACCAAAATTTACTTTTGAAGTCACTCGGCATGTTTACCGAATCCGACCAAATAATGAAATAGTAATGTCTTCGGCAGATTAATCTCCTGTGCGTTTTTCGTATCTTCTTTGTGTCTCTTTTATATTCTGTGATTATTAAGGTTTGATGTCCATTTTTATAAATTTTACCCCTTTCTGCAGAAAGTATAAGAATTAAACTGTCATACATTTGAATAGCTGTCAATATCAATGCTATCAGCGGACTATAACTGCCCGCTTCTTTGCATTTTCGCACCATAAGATGCATGTCTACATTGTTTTAAGGATAATCCACTTCTGGGTATACGTTAATTTCGTAAATTTTATTGTATTTAGCAATCAAAATAAATTTGGTTTCTTTTTACCATTTTTTACTTAACGATACACATTTAGGGCAAATGTTATAATACTCTGGAGTGTAATATAGACGCGTATAAAATACACTTAGTAGATTTCTTACTTAATTATAAATGATAACACATAACGGAGTCTAGAATAGGATATACAGAAATTATAAACTTAATTTTTTCGAAGAAACAAATACCTTTCTAAAATGTTCACTATAAATTATGATTAATAGTTTATCATTGATACTAACTGTGTCCGGCGTGCGTGGCCATGCTACGTAGAGTAAAATAATGTTTGGTTGTATATTCTGTTTATTGAAATGCTTTTGGTACCGAAAATTTTGGATTTTTCTGTCTGGTGGAGACACGAATAAGTCAGATTTTCCAACGCGTGGGCAAACCATCGATAATTGTGCATATGGTAAGTTTAAGACGGTTTTTTGATTAACTTAATCAGGAAGTTCAGTTTTACAGTCCATTAATTATCGAACAGCCTATACCCAGGGTATCGTTTTTAAGCTGACATATGCTTGAAGCTCGAAAAATAACATTTATCGATAAAAATGAGCCCTGATTTTCGAGATAATTAACCAAATCGATTAATAAATTTATCCCATGACAGGCACTTAGAAATATAAGAATCAAGGATCAAATTAAACATCAACTAATAATAATAATTAAAAAAATTACATGTCTTCTGTTATCCGTTATATAACTGTATATTTACTTACGCATCACTCTGTAAATTTTTTTGACGTTAAACTTTTAATTTAGTACTTAATTACACAACTAATTAACAATGTATTATTGATCAAAACTTTTATATATTTATGAAAAAAGTTTTCAAACAATTTTTGTTGTCTAGACTCTCTTCAGTTTAAAAAAATGCTGAAAACATATTTTTAATTATCAATTTTTAATATCATTCACTCGTTTTAATATTCAATACAGAAAAAGTTTATAAATAAACAATGGTCTTTTATATATTAAAATTTTTATTCAAATTTTCTAGTGGGTATTAATCATATGGAAACTCAATTAAAAAATTAATAAAAAAAAGTTTTAATTTTTAACATATTAAATTGATTACATAAGTACTAGCTGTTAATCGCTAGTAAAGCTCTTTCTTTGTCCATTCTAGATAAAATTGTTGACAAGGATTAGAAATGAAATAGGACGTAATGCTTTATTACATATTAAATCTTGTGTGAGTGCGACACACCTTCCATCTACGAATAACGATCCCAAGTACGAAAATATTTAAGCATAAGAAAAACAAATTATAGATTTGAGAAAAATGTGGGATCCCTGGCGACGAAGTTTTTTTTAAATTCCAAAGCATATACATAAACTGAAAGTTTATGCACCACTTATAGTAGAGTGAAATTACGCCTTGTGTATGGATTAAAAGTTCGAGCAACGAAACTTTGGGGTTTTTCTTTTCACATCAAAATAAGTATTTTTTGAAATTTTTTACTTTCCCGGAGTGGTGCAACATGTTTAAAAAACAAAATGGCGTCAAAAATGAAATTTTTTTTCAGAAATTTTATCATTTTTATTTTATATTCGCAAAAGGAGGCATCGGTGCATATCCAAATTTGGTAGGTTTGTAGTCCATGTTAAGAACTACTCCTCATAATTTTTTGGTGGGGTTTCGTCCCTTCCCCTCCCCGTTATATATATATGTATACATACATATGGTAAAACAGTTCATTTGACTATAACTTGAAAAATATTCGATTGATTTTAATGAAACTAATATCAATAGTAGGTTTTATTACTTACAACTTTCGGTTAAAATTTTAGCGAAATCCGTTAAATAATTCGGCCAAAATTTCCAATTTAGGAAATTGTTTAAAATGGCTGCCATTTTATGCCATTTTGTCCTACGAGGTTAAATTTTTTTTAAATTGTAGCATTTTTTATTATCTTTTGATTTTATAATAAGTGGCTTACCCGTAAAATGACTCCTTGATCCATATTTTTGCGAAAAACGGAAAATTTAGCACTTTCTGGAAATAATTGTTTGGGGGGTGTATGGACTGGCTTTGGGGGGGGGGGGGGGGTTTGCTTTGGCATGAGAAAACTATTTTTAAAAGAGGTCTATATGGTTTAAAGCAAAATTTTTAAGTTTTAACCCCCGCGCTGTAAGGGGGAAGGGGTGTATGAAATAAATGTGTCTTAAAAGATTTTAAAAAGAGGTCAAAATAGTTTAAAATGCTAAAGTAACCTAAAATTTTAGATGCTTTTATTAATATAGCACTTTTTACAACATCCTCCCCTTCCCCTCCCGCTTTCATATTTTTTGCAAATTCAAAATTTTTATGACGTATAAAGGGGTTTTTGGGGTCGCTGATCTCGAATTTTGCAATAGATTATCAAAAACAATTGTAATCTTTTTAGGGGGTGTTCTTATTTGGGCCAAGAGTTCGAGATCAGCGACCCCAAAAACCCCTTTATACGTCATAAAAATTTTGAATTTGCAAAAAATATGAAAGCGGGAGGGGAAGGGGAGGATGTTGTAAAAAGTGCTATATTAATAAAAGCATCTAAAATTTTGGGTTACTTTAACGGATTTCGCTAAAATTTTAACCGAAAGTTGTAAGTAATAAAACCTACTATTGATATTAGTTTCATTAAAATCAATCGAATATTTTTCAAGTTATAGTCAAATGAACTGTTTTACCATATGTATGTATACATATATATATAACGGGGAGGGGAAGGGACGAAACCCCACCAAAAAATTATGAGGAGTAGTTCTTAACATGGACTACAAACCTACCAAATTTGGATATGCACCGATGCCTCCTTTTGCGAATATAAAATAAAAATGATAAAATTTCTGAAAAAAAATTTCATTTTTGACGCCATTTTGTTTTTTAAACATGTTGCACCACTCCGGGAAAGTAAAAAATTTCAAAAAATGCTTATTTTGATGTGAAAAGAAAAACCCCAAAGTTTCGTTGCTCGAACTTTTAATCCATATAACAGCCTTTTTTTCTTAGATTTACTCCAGTATTATGTGATTTTCGATTTTGAGGATAGAAAAAAAATTTTTTTTTTCGTTTTCTTAAAACTCATATTTTTTTAATAAAAAATAATTTTTTTTAAGAAACTGTTCTAAAAAGTAGAAAATAATTTTTCTTACCTCATACATAACGATTAGTAAAAAATGGATGCGCTCAGTTAAAGATACTAAGGATCATTCGGAGTACCTCAAGTTTTTACTTTTTTTATTGATGATGCCATCTGTGAACGGGAAATAGAACTAACATTAAATTTTAGTACACGAGCGCTCTGTTTGTATGGGAAACAGAACTATTGTTTAATTTTAACGCACGAGCGCCATCTGTGATTGGGAAATTATTGTTAATATTAGACCATGAGAATAATAAGACAATAAGAAAAAGGAAAAATAATAATAAGAAAAAGGAAAGAAGCTTCAAGTTTCGTTAAATTCCAATGTGACTTCAAAATATAAACCATATTCCGCTTTTCTTTTTTTTTTTTTAATAAAAAGTCAAAGATGGATAATCGTTTTATATGAGATGTCTCGATAGAGATCGTTTATCAAAATCGTTTCACATTAATAAAGAAAAATGATGATTGACATAAATCATGATTTATAGAATCATGGTTCAGTGTTGGCTAGAAAATTACCACTCGCTTTACAATCAAATTACTTGTTCTCTCATTTCTGCAAACCATTCATCAGATGGTTGAAATCACATTTATGAGAAAAATAATAAATAATATTTTATTATTTATTAAACCTTTGTTACTCACAATAAAAGAAATAATTACTACTAGACATTAGAACAATTGAAAAAAATTAACATCATTCCCATCTACATTTAAAAAAAAAATAACGTATGATTTTTTTCCCGAAGTAAATTTAAAAAATAAAATAAAATAAACCACAAAAGAAAATATATCATTTAATGAATAAAAAAAATTACATTTTAAATAAAAAAAAAAAAGGAAAAAAATCATTTGACAGACAATATGTAGGTTGTGTTTTCTTTGTCATTATTTTGATGATGACATTTTTTTTCTGGTAATAATGATGTATCATTTTAAAATGTTTGTGAAATTGTCAAACATTAATGCTATATTTTCGTTTCAATGATTTTTCTTTTATTTAAAAATCGGTTTTATTATTTTTTTAAAATATTTTCCGCTTGAAGATACAAAAGTATTTTGAAGATACAAGAAACAGATTTTGGATTTACTTATTGATATGTGTCATATACATGAAAGGAAGAAGTAGAAGCATTAATATGTATTTGTCGTACGTGGGGTACCTAGCTATTTGAAGAAGTAGAAGCAGTAGAGAAAGCAGAAACCTGTTTAGCAGGATTAGATTTTTTAACCCACCACTTGTTGACTCGCCCCTAAATATTTTATATCGTCCGCCAAGATAGTTTCAGTTTTTCAAATCTCCTTTAAGAATAAAACAATAGACCTCCACTTTAGTTCGTTCACTACGATCTCTCTCCATTTTGGTAGAGCCAATGGCATCTAAAGTACATTGATATAAGGATTTGAATCTCGACTGGAGAAGGTAGCAGGAATAAGGTAGCCTATTTTGGGCGAGATCTAGTCCTCGGTCATTGCCTACTTTATACTGCGCATCAGGCTGTCTTTTTTGTCTTTAAAAGATTACGGCGCTAATTGTCTCATTTTTAAATCGTTTTCTACTTTCTTTCATAAATAAAAAAGGCATTTAAATAATGAAAAAATAGGTATTTTTGGCCGTGGCAAGGCTTTAAATCAAGTTTTTAGCTTGAACTCTTTAATTTGAATGAAAATTCATTAAAAACTATTTGCTTTTTTTCGTTTTTATTTATATTTTTAATTTAATTTAAATTAAAATTTTGTAGAAACTTTTTCTATCCTTTGTATATTTTTATTTCTGCATATGCAACAAACTGTTTGCTCCAATGAATTTCAAAAACTTTTAAGAACTCAAAAGCTGTATTTTAGTAGTTCCATCGTGAAAATATAACTTATTTAACTTCCGCCTATACAAACTACTTCATCATGGAGCCTATAGTTGACAAACTTGTGGTAAAGGGTGATCCAATATCAGTTTCTATGGTCCCTACTCTGTAAATGAGAATGCGGTGAATACTTTTGTTAGTTTGAAATATTCCATTTACGATATGAATCGTTAAACTAACGCTCAAACTGCTCACTTATTCCACAGGGGACAGTCCACCCAACAATACGCCATTAGAGTCGAGAATGCGCCATTTGTGTTAGCAATAGCAAAAGTTTTAATTAATAAAATATTAAACTACTTTACTCAACGATATCTTTACTTTTCTGGATAAAAGAAAAAGAGGCACTTTTGACATTATTGCCAAAAGAATACGACTTTAAACTATGATTATTGAGTCACGGGGTACCCTGCATATGGCGATTAAGAAGATATTTAATAAGTAGAATTGATGAATTTTATGAAAAAAGTTATGCAAAATTCCTTCATCACTTCAAAACCAATAGCACTTTATCCTTGAAGAGGAAATTCGGTAAGTATTACTACAGTTAACAGAAACAACAGTTAAGTTGTCTTGGGACAGCTTTATCATATAAAATTCTTTACAATATAGAGGTTGTATGAGAACGTTCACACTGCACCAAATTCTCTCTAAAAATATTTTATTCTGTATCAAAATCGTAATGTTACATGTATCAAAGTCGTTAGTTAAAATAACATGTCATTTATTAAATTACATTTTTTTTTTTTTTTTTATCTTAAATTGTTTCAATAAAAAAATGTAATAACAGTTCCGCCTACCCCAACATCCTTTGCTACAATTTTTTTTTCTCATTTTTTAATACCATAAATATTTTCTGTATGTTAAAGAAGCTCAAAAAGTCACGTGTGGGTAAAATAAACATTAAAGGTTCAGTACAAAATATTTATTTTTGTTTATTTGAAACAAAAAAGTTCTTAACAGAAACATTAAACATTTTTAAAAAATATGATGAGAACATCTCAAAAGTTTCTTTTCGTTTGCACATATAATCAGTGTGAGTGAAGGGAAAAGCAAAATTAACAGGACTTAAGGTGATTGTAAACCTGCAGTATTGTAAAAAAAAATTTTGGTTTATTGCACGGTATATAAACCAAATACATGCTTTTTCGTCAAGTAATGAGTAATTTTTGGGTTTACAATATCACGAAACTACAAAAATATATAATATATTGCGAGCACGTGATGTTTATGAATTTGATAATATAGATATGGCTCTTCATTCATCAATACTCTAACTATAGTCGTCTCTGTTTATCAAATGATAAATCTTCGATGAGCTCATAATTAAATTAAAATTGTGTTTTTATATCATCGACAACCTTATATTTTTATGATATTATTATATTATTAATTATTTTATCAATAGTAAATAACCAATAATATAAGTAATATGGATTTCATAAATTAACATACAGTTAATTTATCAATTGGATCGTAATTTTTCGTTTTTCGGAACGTTACACTAAAAAACTACCTTCATATTATTTATTTTATAAATTTAATATTTTGAAGTATGTTACATATAGTAGATACTATATCATAAGTATACTCTGTCTACAGCCGCCTAAAGTAGGTTTGTATGTTATTACAGTGTATCTATAGAAACCGCATACCGACATAAATATTAAACTTTATTTCATGTAGAAAAAATATTTCTGTATACCGGCGCCAGTGTATTATAAAATTTATATTGTGCTTATAAGTAAATTATGAAATTCGTAAAGTAAATTGGGAAATTGAATATAAGTAAATTATGAAATTCGTAGCTTCAATTCCGGTTCCATACAAAAATAACTTAGGAAATTGAACTGCGGTAATTTGAACTTTTGTAGTTTCAACCTTTTACTGCAATTACAATTTTTACAATTTGAGCCTTTAGCGATCAAAGGTAGAAAAAATTGAAAGATGACAGGGTAGACGTCATCACAGATTGAGCAAAGGGTCAAAAATCCGCTGGCTCTTCTTAACTCATTCCTATTAGGGACAAGACCATTCCGCGGATCATGGGGTAACGTAAGAGCCAAAATACTCCGAGACCGGTGTTAATTCGATCCATTAGAGACACGATCAACACGCATTGCAGACTAGTGCGTTCACTCTTTCTAAAGTTCTAATTTCTTAAGGTTCAAATTGTAAAAGTTCTAATTGTACTAGGTTCTCCTAAATCCCATTCCTAATGCAGGAGTTTTATGTTATTTTCCTTCGTTCAAGTTTTTCAAGTCATTTAAAGATTATCCGAGTGTATGTTCAATGTAGATAGGTAGACTTTATAATTTCATACATTTTCCTGCTAAAAACTATTTAAGTTGCTTACATTTTCCCGTGAAGAAATTCAGATGAAAGGTGTTTTTATAGTTCACAAAGAAGTTTCAATTCTGGAATGTCTCTGATATTTTCGAAAACTCTATAAATGTTTGCTTATCCGGAAAACACGAATTTGAGCCTTTGACGTTTCATTTTTTTTTTGTCATTTATGTTAACAAAAACTCATTGACAACATACATAAAAAATTGAGGATGTTTACATAATGTAAAAGTTGCAAAATAAATTTCGTTTTTTAACACAAAAATTCTCGAAAACTCGATATTCATTACCGTCATATGCGAAACAAGATTTATATCTCAATTACGTCACGAGAAAAATCATCGAGTTTTGAATTAAAACAGACGTATCAATTTCTAAAATATTCTATATCTCTGTACATTTCTTCGGGAAGTGATACTGCGAAATGTTGACGAAAAGAGACCTCTTTATATAACATGTAATAGTTTGAAGAATGATTTTTCAACAAGTTTCATTTTACGTTATTAGAATAGCAAAATATAATTTTAATGAATATTAAGGCCATGGGGATTTTATAAAATATAAAACTAAGTTATGAAATGTTTAAATGAAAACGACAAAATAAATTTAAATTTTAATAAAACATGCTAAATAATTGAACATAATAGAAAAATGATTTTATTATAGTTATTAAATTATATATGCAATATGTTCATCAACACATAATTATTACATTTACAGAAAGTTTTAAATATGTTGAAGGAAAATTGTTTCTCAGTTAAATTAGAGCCTTTTCATGAGGAATAGATATTTAATGGAAAAATAAATAGATCACGAGTCACTGCCTAAAAAACATTATACTGATAAATAGGTTATTAAACTAGTTTAATAGGATATTAAAATAGAGAACGCCGTGGTCCAAAACTTGCAATATTATGAATGAGAGAGAAGACTGCCAGTGAGGTTGGATACATTATTGGAGAGACACAAAATCTCTATGCATCATATGATTATGACATATGACTATGACAAAGGCACAGGGGAACTCACTGGCAGCCTTCTTACTCATTCATCATATCGCATCCACTTACAGGCTAGCAGATCCCTCGCGTTCTATGGATAAAACTGTTAAGCCATTGTAAATGCTCTGTTGAAAAATTCCTTACATAACCAAATTCTTAGTGTGGGGCGTTTGTTTTCACCGGGCCAAGATCACGTCATTTCACGGGAACAAACAATATATTTATTCACGAAACTATATCATTCTTTACTTAACATTTATGTTTCCATATTTTTCTTTCAATCATTTACAGAACCCTTGTACTTTTTAGCTAGATTAAATATGTATGCTATGAGGATATCAATAGTTTAACGTAGTTAAGTCGTAGCCCCTGGAGAGTTAGCACCGCACAATTTCAATCGTTTTGCTTTTTTATAATTTCCTCATCGCTAGTTAATAAAATAACTACACAAAAATAGTTTTTTTCCCACAATTCTTAAAAATTTTTATACTTTATGATAGTTAACCAGCTTCAATAAAAAAAAATGTTACCGTGGAAAAATTGAATTGAAATTTTAGAAAATAAACTTGTGATTGTAGAATCAATGGACCAAATAATTATTTTTAAGATAGATATGCGGTGCCAACTTCCCAGAGATAAAAAACTGGACACAGGAAAAACTCGAATAAGTCTATTAAATATTTAATTAGACATTAATTAAACTTGCATTTTGTACAACAAGGTTGGAAATGAATCCATTATAATCCGATCACTGGAAATACTTCGTACTATCATATTTATAAAGCTATTGTGTAGAAATTTGTAAACATATTTTAGAATTACAAAGGCATCTTTCTGATCTGAAAAATCTTATTTAAATAGTTAAAATATTTTTCAAGAGACTGAAACTGTTAAAACCAGGCATGGGCAAGTTATTTTAAGACAAAGCCACCATTTTTATAACTTTATTGGGTGCCATAAACTTTATTGTATGTCCCTTTATCCAAGACCGCATTGCTCACAGAGGAGGAAACGAGACGGGTATACGACTCGTCTACCTATCTCAGTTTTTTTTTATAGTAATGAGATTGGTAGAAGAAAATGTTATCTCTCTGTCTTACTCGTATTTTTGGTTTTCACTGGTTAGTTTGTCACTGTCTTACTCGTATTTTAGATACAGAAGTATGAGTGTTTTAGCTAAGCCACGTTTGCCCATGCACGGTTAATAGTGTATGGACTGTAATTTTTCCATCATTGTCAGTCTTATTTATGAGTGGATTCCAAACAAAAAATTTTTCATCTCTAATGTGAGGCCAAAATTTAAAGTCGCATCAATGAATGTTTTTTTACTCGGAAATCCCCAATAGCAGCTCCGATTTTGATGATTTTTTAAAAATGTTTCTCGATGTTTGTAATCAAATCTTGCAAGCCAAACTTGGCCCATTTCTCGGTTTTCGATTGAGCTGAAATCTCGCACATATATATAAATCGGACGACAATGCATTTTTATGACAAGTATGACTTGATGTTCCCATTGCTTCCACCATATTTGTTATACATACGTTTTTTATACGACGTTATACGACAGTTTGTATATATTTTCATACAAACCTACATCCTTTTTTTCATTCTTTAAAGGGATGAAATCGAAAAATCCTTTCTAAAATGACACCTACAGTAAAAAATCAATTTCTTCTCGAAATTTTAAACCTCTTTAATTAAGAACCTCTTTTCTCCCTCCAGATTATTCCCCCCTCTATAAGTTTCTGATTTTAAATTATTATTCAAAATCAGAAACTTTCAGAAGGGGGAAAGGAATAAAATGTTGACCTTTTGATGATTTCCTCGTACCTTTTGATAAAAATGCTTATAGTTCGTTTAAATTTTAACACCTTATAGCGTGTTTTGAATAAAATAAAGGCTTTTTGTTTTTCATAAATTTAATGAAACAGTTGATTAACTTATTCTCGCATATTAAAAAACTTTAAATGAGAAAAAAAATTTACTATTAGTAATTTTATTATATATTTTAATAAAGAATGATTTACGATATCAGAATGGCGTTATTCATATAGTGATAACATTCTAACAATAGCGATAATATCGACCTATAGTTTTCCCGTTTGAATAAACACATAAGCAAAAAAAATGTAAAAATTTTTGAAAAGTTTTTCTATTGACATTTGTTTTCATAAAAAATTTGAAACAAACAAAAAATTATTAAAAAATAATGGAAACTTGTCATATTCATTCAAATATATAGAATAGCGTTATTTACCAGCAAACAAAGTTACAAAAAATTTATGTAGATATTAGACCGTGAGCCCACAATGAACCAAAAAACTTGTTTTTCTGCCATTAAGGATATTGATAATGCTTTAGTAATAAACAAAACTGAGCTGATTCAATATTGAATTTTTTGTTTTCCTTTTTATGTATTTCGACAACTTTATTTTCAAAATTGTTAAAAATCTTTTCGAACAATTGCACTTTATTTTTCAACTTTTCAACTTCCCATAAGCATTTGTTACTGCATATTTGGAGGTCAATCATTCCGCCCTTTTATTATAAACGGGAGGTGTAAAATAGGCAATAATAAGTACAAAAAATTCCTTTTTCATAAATTCGATATTGGAACAATATGCTTTTTTGTGTGTTTACAAAGTAACTTTTATTAACCCGCTCAATGGCAAAGAAAAGAGAATCATTAAGTTTTAACTTCGTTATGGACTCTCGGTCTTAATACAAAAATGAAACTTTTGTATATGTAATGAAAATTGATGTATATTATGTCGGTAAATAACTTCCAATCTCCATTGTGCGTCGTAATAGCAATAGAGTACACATTAACAATCTACATCAAGGGTATTTGTATATTTTACCCACTAATACAGAGTGTCCCATGAGATACCGTGAATATTAAGGCACATAAAGAATTGCTTTTATTTTATTTATAAAAATAAAATAAAATAATACTAACTTCAAGAATTTTTGTTTGTTTTCTTTTTTCTCTTGTTTTATTTGTAATGTGTGACATGTTTCGGACTATGAATCTATTATCAAACTGTGACTGCACGTACTATAATATTCCTTTCTTTAAATTTATCAAGAAGTTGTTTCTGTTGTTTAATCATATTATTCGTAGATTGTACCGCTTGCTAAGAAAAACAGCAAGGAGGCTAGCTCAGTTAATGTCAAACACACCTGAAATCAGTCACAGGGTTCCACGTCTCGTAGCAAGCTGGAGCTTTTATTAAATTTTTAATTAAAAATGTTTCGACTTTACAATTTGTTCATAATTCATTAAAAGAAAAAATATTTACGCGAATCAAGAAACATCGCAAGTGGAATCATTTTATGAAGAGGACTTTTCATGAAATGCATAATTTTTTAAAAATATCCTCCTGTATATAATAATGTATATTAAAGAATATAAATATATATAAATATTGTAACTATTTATTAAAATGAAAAATGATACTTCATAAAGAAACAAGGACTCAAATTATATTACATAAGAATATTCATTTCAATGAACAACAACAAAAAATGAACTTGAATAAATGAAAAATATTCTACCTCATTTATTCCGTGTGTTACAATGATTCTATATTTCAACACACGTACGTACACACACTTCAATAGAATTGCGTATATTTCAAAAATATTTGTTTATACGCTTTTGATAGGGTGGTTTTTCTTTCAACTTTCGACTAAAAAGAGGGCTGTTATAAGTTTCACGTGTTTTTTTAACTGAAAAACTGTTTTAACTGTTTGATAGAGAGTGTTCTTACCTATGTTTTAAGTGCGAGTTCACAGTTCCGTACCCGATCATAGCTAAAAAAGTTGAGCAGATTTTCTTGAAACACAGCAAAGAACATTCTCAATCAAAACAATTTTAAACTTACAAACAAAATTGATTCATCTGTATGGGAGGTACGATGCCACAAATGAATTGATCAGTAAGGCCAAATTTTGTCTCGGGAGTGGTCTTTAAACTTTTAATTTAAGTTCTTAATCTTGAATATTTTTGCAAAAACATCTTACTCTGTGGTAATGTAAATATGCTACGAACATATTTGACCCTTTGCATGTTTTAATTATTAAGCTTGTCAATCTTAATAATGATTTTTACATATTAGAGCGCTAAAAACAAAATTAGAAATATTAAATTCTTGTGTAAATAAAAATGGTGGAAAGGCAAATAAGTGTATATTACATAGTAAGCAATCATATACTGTATGATTTTATTGCGCTTCCATCATTATATTAAGATTGAAATTAAATGAGTTATTGAAATTATAATACATTAGCGTTCTTTTCTAGAAGAAAAGCCCGTACGCGTGCGGGCATCATCAGACACATTCTGAAAGATAGAATGTCAGATAATAGTGTAGGAGAGATTATACATTTGTAAACACCAAAATAATAAATTTTATCCATATCAGATACAGAGAGTCATTTTTCCAAATAAACTTATTACTTAAGTTCTATTTTAGTCTAATTAATTTTAACGCTATTTATTTAAATTTTTAATTTAAAACAAAAAAACGTATAAACCTATATCAAATATGGTGGAAGCGTTGGAAAAATCAAGCCGCACTTACTATAAAAATGCATTATCATTAGTATTCTAATCAAATTTTATTTCCAATATTTGAAACAACGGGCAACAACTAAAAATAGGAGCTTGTAATTACGCACCCCGCCAAACAATTAAAGTAAGTTAAAGGCCGTACATGTGGCATTCAATCTTGTACTAAAGTGTGCATCCGTTCTTTCCTCTAGGCATAAAAGACTGTTTATGATAGCCTTATTTGCCCACTTATTAAAATTTAATATTTACTTTTGTAATAAAATACCAAATAGAATTTCGTGTTTTTAATTTTTTTTTTAAAGATAGACCCTCTGGTTGTGCCTTTTTTGTATGACTAAAAATCATAAGTATTGTCGATCATGACAAATTTCCCATATTTATTCCCAATTCTTCTTTAAACATAAAATAAGGCCATTGTAATTATTTAGTCTTTATATTACCATGAAATTTAATAATTTATTATTGCTTACTAATGATAATGAACCATGCCATTGCAAATTGGAAACACTATAAACAGTTTGCCAAATTGTGAGTGTGTATCTGGGCATAAATTTCAAAATGAGTCAAGCTAATAATTCATTTCCATTATATATTCCCTGGTGGTTTGGGATAAGAAGGCAATTAAAATTTTAACCAACCGTATATTTCGAAACAATGGACAAATTATAGTCGAATCATCGTAAGTTTGATAAATTCCATTCTAGAATGTCGTTGATTTTCAACGGAGGAGCCAGCCTCGAAATTCTTTTCTGAATGAAAATAACGGGATATAAGTAGCTTTCCTTTACGATCTCTCAACATTTTTTTCAACTCTTCTGTATATATAAACTTAATAATCCACAAAAAGTTCTTTTTTTCATGTCTTTCAGCAGAAGCTTTGTACTGTGGAAGATAAAAAATTATCTTTTTTAAGATGTTTTTTTTTTTTTCACACAAATTTTTTATGAATATGCAAGTATCACGTAGAAATGAAGTATTTAGCTAACATAAATATTGTAACAGAATCCTTACTGTTTAAATTACGAGAGATGAAATGAAATATTGTTAATTTAATATAACAAAAGAAAAAAATGAAAAATATTCTCCTTCATCATCTAAAATATGAAGAACGTTCTCTTTACTTGCGTTCATTATTATTATTATTATTATTATTATTATCAGTGAACGTTTTACTTATTAAATACATCATCATACTCATTAATATTATAAGATGATGGTGTATACAAGTGCTCTTCTTATATACGCAAAGACTACTTTCGTACTGATGGTATTAGTAACTGAACGTAATATTTCATTATATAAGGCTGTACGCACATCGAAAATCAAAACTTCTAAATTTTAAATCGTACGCTGGATTAATTTAAGAGAAACGAAAAAATAGACATATTCCACGATTCGAACCGCAGATTATGTGTTAATTATTACTCTACTGAATCTGAAATACTGTCCAAAAAGTCGCCTAGAGTAAGGCACTTACAGTAAACCATTAAAAAAAGAAATGGTGGAAAAACACAACCTAGGGTAATCAACACGATTTACAAGACCTAAACACTAAAATAAACTCAAACATACCATAAAAAATCAGAAAAAATATAAATGCACCTCAAACGATACTAAATTACTCTTATCAGTAACAACCATTGAAATAGGTAAATTATTCTATAAACTTATAGATGCCCCAATCATTTAATCGTGTAAAAATTTCTCTGAGATTTGCTGTTTTAAATTAAAAATTATAATCAGTGATTCGAACCCAGTTATCTTGGATTCATGCCAAGAGCCTGAACTTTCTGAGTCATATGTGCTTTAGTATTAAACAAATGTACACATGCAGGGAATTGTATAACTCGACGCACAAAAAGTTCCTTATGCCCATTTCTATAGGTTGTACAGGAAAGCTTTATTTTAGAAATTTGACGATAGTTTATGTAATCAGCGTTTTGTGATTTCTATCTACTGTATACTTGAATAAAAATTAAAAAAACTTAATTAAAATAATTTATCTAAAATGTTTTTGTTGTGTGTTCAGCGTTAGTAAATTCTTCGTACAAAAATAAATGATCATTTTAATATTTATGTAATAGTAAATTATAATTTTTATGATAGGTATGATGAGCTTTAACTAAACATTGTAATTTAAATATTGTCATTACGTATAAGGTGTGTGTCTAAAATATAATTCACTCTACGATACTTTTATATGAATCACAAGTAATTAGGCGGCAAATGTACCTATATTGTTAGGCCCTGGACGGCGTTATCCTTAAAAATGTGGCTCTAGCATACTAAGTCAATCAAATTAGTATTATTAAGTAATTATATTTTAATAATGTTATAACCTAAATTGTAATAGTAACATGGTTTGATTTATTTAGCTGGTCAGCAAAAATTAATATTTAATATTTAAAATTTACGTCACAATTTTTTATATTTTGACCTAAATGTTTTATATTTAAAGGCAAGCTAAATATTCAAAATTCATACAGTGATTATTACAACTTAGAGTTTAATCGTTAACAACACCATACAGTAATTATACATACTTAATAACATCCAAACAGTAATTATACAACTTGAAAATAAAATAATTACTCGATTGTAACATCGTTAAAATACTCAAGCAAATTTCAATACCAGTGATAACTTTGTATAATATATTCAAACACATTGAATTATTAAAAATCATATGAAATATCAATAGCAGTATATCAGTGTTTATTTTGTTAAACTTCGTATTCATCCTCAAGGATTCTCAAAGTCTTTCCTTATAAAATATTAAGATTTTGTGGTGGCAGCATCTTCCCTGGACCCTTAACCAAGGCAGTTACATAACAATATGGGTACTTACCATTATCGGTTTAATTGATTTATGGATCTTCAATTACGCCAAATTGCGTAATTACCTAAAACAAAAGAACAACAGCGTTCGTACCTAAAACAAAAGAAAAAAAATTTAATTATAGCGGTTGTAGAAATTTAATAGTTGGTCTTTGGTGCAGGAAATGGCGAAAAAATGAAATTGAGTGGGGGTTTTTATTTAATGTCCAATAATAATTAATATATCCTTAAACCAATAGTCATATGTAAAATCAAATTTTTTTACGAAAAGGGATTAAAAAAGAATAGACAATCATTTTATAATTTTTAGTATTGATGCAAATGTAGTATAATTTACCCTCTTTGTTATTTTAATTTTTATTCTCTTATAGAGCAAGAGCTGGCTGTAAAAAACCTGGCCTATCGAGTTACCGGATGAAGTATTTTTTAAATGATACTACTCACTGTAACTATTAAAAAAATCATTTAGTGCCAGGGCAAATATGGTGCATAACATTGCTATATTTTTTCTACGGTACATTTTTTGGACATAAACTGTACCAATCGAGTAACCGCTTGAAACTGATTTAAAATGTAGTTTCGAGTGAGTAGAAGATAATTATGAACAACTGCCTCGGTCAATCTGGTGCTAACCCCATGGCACGACACATTTTTAAATTTTTTTTTTTGTTGTGTTACCGTACCTATCGAGTAACCGCTTCAAACTGTAATTAAATTGAAGTTTAAACATTTCTTATTAAGAAAATATATTAGTGCCACTTCTATTTTAGTGACAAATGCCCGGCACGATACTTTATATTCCTTCAAGTCCCATACTATTGCTCATATAATCTATAACAGATACATTGGGGAATAAATTACCTTAGAAAAAATATAGCAAGGTTATGCACCATATTTGCCCTGGCACTAAATGATGTTTTCAATAGTTACAGTCAGTAGTATCATTTAAGAAATACTTCATCCGGTAACTCGATAGGCCAGGTTTTTTGCAGCCAGCTCTTGGACCATTAATTTAAAAATGGAATTATTTTTCTCATTCGATCAAATGAAAATTGATTGTTCTTGTAAACCGTTAGAGATAGAGCAAAAGTTGAAATGCGAAAGTTATATCTGAGGGGTCGACTTTTTGGTACGAAGTTTTTACAACCAAATAAATAACTATGGAAAATTTCAAAGATGCATCAATTTTTTCTTTCTTAACATGATATTTTATTTTATTTGGTTGTTCTATTATTTTAAAATGACTATATAATTGCACATGCTTAATAATCTTCAATCAAGAAATTTGAAATAAGCAAAATGAAAACTCTGACGGATACCAACATTTTAAATTCACACTTTATTCTTATATAAATAACATTATTTTATACGTAATATAAAATAGATACGCGATATTTTAATTAAATTAGGTTAGTAAATATCTTCATCATGGCATAGAACACTCATACTATATGTATTATATGTTATACATCGTATAATGTATGTAATGAAACAAGAAACTTTTTGATATATTCATTATGTTATTGACTCATTTAACAAGTTTATCGTTTAACTAGTTTAGAAACGTGTTATGTCCGTCTTCAATTTTAATATGTTTTAATGTAATCTATATTATTCATATTCTAACAAATTACACAAACCAAATATTTAATTATTTAAAAAAATATACATATTTAAATTTTAAATTAACTTTGACCTACGTAAAAGTTGTGTATATATACTCCAATTCATTTAGGTGTTAAAAAAATGCTCTGTTTAAACAGATTTTAATAACGTTCATGCACTATAAAATATTTTCATCAAACGTGTTTGTCTATCAAACATTTTTTAGTGTTTGTAGCCAATAAATCGGTTGGATAAAAGTTTTTAATGATTAATGCCTCATATCATGATTAGTCATTAAAAACATAAAAATATTTTTCATAAAAAATAAAGATTTTTATTATATTTATAAAAGAACTGAGTGATATCCACCCGCTTCGCTGGGTTTTAAAGTAAAGATTGATAAAGATTGCTCTCGCGTATCCCCTTTCTATAATACCCGAAATAATGGTAAGGATTGTTTTACACAGGTAAAATATATGTATGGTTTTCTATTTTTTTTAAAATTCGTAATTATTCATTGAGTATATCAGAAAAGATGGCCGTGAAATATTTTATAGTGACTACTTTTACAGAAATCTGTAATTTATGGTAATGTCAAATTAAATTAATTTTTATTTTTATTTTCTTTTTTAATAATATATCTTTATAAATTATGTCTCATGTGTTATTCTAAAGTATAAGCTGTATTGCTGTACAGTTTCATCAAAAACCATTCGCTAGTTTTAGCGTGAAAGCGTAACAAACAAACAAACAAACAAACATGCTTACTTTCGCATTTATAATATATAGAGATTTAAATAAAATTAAATATTCAGTCACGTGACAGCAAAAATACCAATCAGAAAGTATTGAAAGCATTACGTAACGCCATGACGAACGGTTCGTTAACAGCATTACATTATAATAGAACGAAGCAGGTTCTTTGACAACTGCATACACAAAAACGCTTGTATGTCAAGTCGTGATGTCATTCAAGACGTCATGACAGTCTACATTGTGTTTTTATTTCTATTTCTTGAGAATAAAAACATTAAATTATCTGAAAAATAGAATAAATAAAATATATATGTGTATAATTTTGAAAATTCTTTTATCATGATAATTTCTACAAAAAATATTATGTGTTATTCAGTGATTCATCAAAATATAATATGTTAATTTATATATCCTATGTGTTATAAAGTTTCTAAATGATTATATCCTTGAAAACATCATCTTATTTTATCCTGTAAAAAATATGAACGAAAAATATACATTTATATACAGGCTGTCACATTATTAACGAAACGCCTTAATAGCTTTCCAGTCGAGTATTTTTTAAAGTGTTTCAAATAAAAGTATCCACAGTAAAAAAAATGTATTTATTTAACAGGGGCATATTTGGGTGATTTTGAAATGGCTATGAAAGACACCGTGAACTTGTCTGTTTCGTCTCTATATTTTTGGAGCCATACTCCTTACCGCAGGATATATGTTTGCTGGTTGGGAGTTCAAACCTAAAAAACTGTAACAGACACCAGAAATCTAGGAAACTAAAACTTTTTCAATCGATTCAGGTTGCCATGAATTTTAAGAAAATGTCTAAATCTTTTTATAAATGCCAACTTGTATTTTGTGTCAAAATTGTATGTTTTATCATTTAAAAAAAGGTTGAGTTGTGAAAGTTATCAGAAGTTAAAGAAAACAGAGATACTTTAATGTAAATACAATGCAATTTTTATGATATATCATAATAAATATCCTAATCAATGGTTGACTACTAAATCAGAAGTATGTCTTTTTTAAACTAATACGACTATTACTTCATACAGTAAAAACTGAAAGTAGCTATAAAATTAAATTCGTTAATACCTTAAATTTTCAGAAAAATATCTTGTAAATAAAATAAGTAAGCGCTACATTTATAATGTACACCGGTACGAAAGGAATATAATTCCTACCGGGTGCCATCGACATCTCTCGATCATTTATTTTTTGGAGGTTGAATTTTGTGGTCAGGTTAGAGATTTGCGGAATATATTTGACTTACAAAATTACATGTTGAACAAAAAATGTTTATATTAATTTGGGTTAAAAACGCTGGATTGAGCCGTTCTCGTTACATGCGTCACATCCGATATATGCAGTCTGATTTATGATATATTATATCAACTATCTAAGTAAAGGTTTTTTTTTTTAAATAATATATTACATAACATTTGTATTCTTTTAATAATATTTCAAGATAACATCTCATACTGTGTGATCTTTTTTTATTAAAAAAAATTTCTATCATAAATAAATTTTCCACACACGATGTTTAATGTGTAATAACGGTACACGAAGGATATCGTACCAAAAAGTATTGTCATTGTAGAATTGATTGTCGTTTTCCTAGTGTTAATAAAAGATTCGAAAAAACATCATTCGATAACCTCAGCAAACGCTCCCAACTGTAACAAATGAATAACAATACATTTTAAGGCTATACACATAAGAATGGTTAAAGTAACAATTGAATTGTAAGCACTACGATTATATCCCTTACCCGATGGATTTTTGATACAGATCTTAAGTCCTGTCATATTTGAATTTTACAAGAGGAATGTCCAGGTGGATTTAAAAATATTGACCATCAAATACCCATCAAGTATCTTCCACTAAAGTTAATCGTGCATTCAAACAAGTAGTCCCTTTAAACCTTTAAAGTATTTGTATCGATGCATATTATGTAGAGCGTCACAGTTCTATATAAATATTTTTTTTTTATAAATCCAGTGGAATATGAAAAACCCAACAAAGCAACCCTTGTGATTTAACGTTCATACCATCATATCATGTAACGTCGCGTCGTATCATATTAAATGTATGTATAAAGTTGTTGATAATAGTGTGTTTATCTTATTTACACATTGTAGACATTCATTTAACACGCGTTCCGTTATGGAAATGTGAATATAATCTAACGTTTTAGTAATGTTAATATCAGCTAATATTAGATATTATTAGTCAACTTTCTCCTTTGAAAATTTCTATTAGCCAATGAAATAATAATTTTGCTCGACAGTTTTAGAAAGGACTCCTGTTTCCCAAACCATCATTGTATCCGAAATGTGTTTTCCTGAATCAGTTCACGTGATTTTATTCCATAATCGAAAAACTGAAGAAAAACATATAGAAAAGACAAAGGGATACAGATAGTTTTATAATTTTTATACCATGCATATATGAAATGTACATAGTATATTAAGTTTAGTCCCAAGTTTGTAACGCTTAAAAATAATGATGCTAGGAAAAAAAATTTGTCATAGGTGTTCATAAAATTACCTAATTAGTCCATTTCCGGTTGTCCGTCTGTGGACACGATAACTCAAAAACGAAAAAAGATATCGAGCTGAAATTTTCTTTTACAGCGTACTCAGGACGTAAAAAGTGAGGTCAAGTTCGTCAATGAGCATCATAGGTCAATTGGGTCTTGGTTCCGTAGGACCCATCTTGTAAACCGTTAGAGATAGAACAAAAGTTTAAATATAAAAAATGTTCCTTATCAAAAATTAAACAACTTTTGTTTGAAACATTTTTTCGTAAACATCACTGTTTACACGTGAGGGCGATAATTAGGCGGAAATTTTATAATATGATAGTACTTGATTATCAGTTATGTATGTGTCACATGTTTGTATGTGTTATGTGATAAAGAAATCAACACTGACTATGCATGGTATTTCAACAGTTAACTCAGTCAATTGTTTGTTTTCACTTGTTCGTTCTAAGATACGGCAATTTTTTTGTTCTTCAACAACGTACACTTCCGTGAAAGATATATCAAGGTACACTAAATATATCAAGGTATACTAAGTTTAGTCTCCAGTTTGTAACAAAATGTCCATAAAATCACCTAAGTGATTCATTTCCGGTTTTTGTCCCTCTGTCTGTCTCTCTGTTTGTCAACACGGTAACTCAAAAACGAAAAGAGATGCCAAGCTGAAATTTTTATAAAGTGCTGAGTGCGTAAAAAGTGAGGCCAAATTCGTAAATGATCAACATAGGATTTAGGACCGTAGGACCCATCTTGTAAAAGGGGTAGAACAAAAGTTTATACAAAAAACCCGCGTGGGAACAAATTATGCGAAAAGTTTTTAAAAGTCAAATATTTCTAAAAGTATAACTTTTGTAGTTTTTTATTTTCTTTCCACTGTAATAAAATACAAAATATATGCAGGAAAGCATTCATTATAAGCAAGAAAGAACATTTTGTCTCCCTAATTCTAATTATGGGCGTTTTATAGTACCTATTAGTAATTGTGTGGGCCTTAAATGTCGCATGTACCTAACCAATTCGTAAAATCAAAAGTATATTTTGAGTTTTAATAGTCATGTCAAGTTTTTTGAGACACCCGATATGAAATTTTAAAATTCATTAGTATCATTTATTATTATATTTTCCAATTTCCAAAAAATATACATTTCATTTAGCTTGTGTTTTTTTTATAAATGGAAATAATTTGGAAAGTATATCCAAGTTCTATTAAACAGCCTATTTGGTATTTATTAAACAATTGCATATTCTTAGCTGAACGCAATCTACGATGATACTCACGCCTTTCGTTATCTCCAATGCTTTCAATTTCCTTCATGTTCCCGTAAAAGTCTTTGAACACAGTTCTTCCATAATTTCTATTTCTATAGAACAAGCGAATAATTTGACTGTTGAGCGTTAGTTAAACGAATTCGTATCGTAAATGAAATGGAATGTCTCAAACTAATATTTGACGTTGTAAGAGTTTCCTCTTACATTCGAAAATGCTGCAATCAAATATACGAAATAAATCCAAAGAACTATGTTTGAGAATTTATTCCGAAATTACATGGAGTACAAAGCAAAGTGGTATCTATCAAATGTACATACATTCGATAGAAACGCAATTGCAATGTCGTTACAACGTTAGGAAACTGAAATTGAATCAATCACCCTTTTATAATCATAAAATTTTTTAGATAAATGATTGGTACAACAAACATAAAATATAACTTTAATCAAAAGTATAGTTACCTACTTTTACCATCAACCAAATATCTACCAATCAAACCCATTGGTTTTTAATGAAGGTACAATAATTTACGGTGAAGATACAATCTACAATTGATTGACTATTCCCGTAAGTAAATACAAGAAATTAAAGAAAATTAAACAAACAATCGTTTGTTTAATAAACATTGAATTACAGAGTTACATAATACTACTTATAGAAGGATCTATCCTATAGGAAGATGTACAGTTTATTTCAGGAATCTTAATAACAAATATATAGGACAAAAGTAGAGGTATGTCTGTGTATTGGATTGGTCTTACTTTCTATTCACGTGAATTGAAATAGAAATTTGATCAAGCAGAATCAATTAATATCGATCTGTTATTTTAGTTAGGGTATACAGAATAAACAGCGTTGTATTAAATATTATTCTGTTATAAATAAACAAAGTAAGAAAGAAAATGTCTGATTTCGGCTAGACATTTTTTGTTCATTCTATTTTCGAATTTTAGTGTATTATCAAGAATACAATGTCTTTTAGCTAAGTGGAACAGACAAAAAAAAACTTTGACTGTCTGCCTGCATGGAATTCAGAATTGGATCTAAGATCAAATAAAGAATTTTATGTAATAATATAGCAGATAATCGCTTCGCTTTGCTTTGCTGAGCAATTTCTCCTTTAAATACAAAGACTATCACGTTATAGTTTTTGAGTTACAGACTAAAATCGATCGAAATATTGCGATATCTCTGAAACTCTACATCCAATCATTAAAATAACCTGATTTTAATACTTTTTCGATCAAATAACCCTATCCACTGAGTTTCATCAAATTTCAAAACAAAAATTTTTTTTTCGATTTTTTCAAGGGGACACCTCTTTAAAAAATTGAAAAAAATCGAGAAATTTTTTTAATCTCAAATTTTGATAAATCTCAGTATATAAGGTAATTTTGACACAAAAAGTAAAAAAATCGGGTGCATTTGATGACTGGTCGAATAGTTTTTGAGATACGAACTAAAATCGATCCAAATTTTGCGATATCTCAGAAACTCTGCATCTAATCATTAAATTAACCTGATTTTTATACTTTTTGGATCAAGTAGATGGGGTACCACCAAGTTTCATCAAATTCCAAAACAAAAATTTTTCTTGATTTTTCCAAAGGGTACGTACCCCTTAAAAGAATTGCAAAAAATTGAGATTTTTTGTTATCTCCAATTTCGTTAAAACTCAGTATATAAGGAATGTTTGTTTTGGGGATATTTTGTTGGAAAAAATTTGTTCGAGGATATTCTGTCCAGCGATATTAACGTAACCGACCACACAATTATTGTAACATATTATCGACACTGAAGAATATACAAAGAAAATGACCAAAATACACCCCTGAAAAAAGGTTTATGTGTCAATGTTGTATGTATGTATATCAAACTAATATTGTTAAAACTCCATGCTGGTACCGATATAATTAGGTTGAGAAATGGTAATTTTAGATTAATTCGTTGCAAATTAATTTATGTATAAGACTGATAGAATTTTTTTTCGGATTTAAAACAGTAATTTTTTTATGATTTAGTATCAAATATCCCGTATTTTTTAAAAAAATGCCCACATTCCACAATTTATAAACCAAAAAATTTCAATCGGCATTTAATCATATAAATTAGAATTATTTCTCCAAAAAGTCTGTCAATAATATTTAAAATGATCAAAATTTAAAATATATAATATCATAAATTGATCTTTATTTTGTAACTTTGACATTGAAGTAGAAATGTACAACATTAAATCAGGTCTGATCGGTTCGTAGCTCCTAAACGAATGGACCGATTTGCATTTTTTTCTTTTAATTTGATCGAAAGCGTTCTTAGCTACCTAGATGTTATCGGGCTCAGCGCAACTCTAAACTCGCATTTGAACACATAGTTTACAAGTGAAATTTACAAAATTTAAAAAACCTCCTACAAATGACGGGGCTACGGATGATTTCGGTTACGGAACTCTAAACTTGCATTTGAAATATATCTAAGAACACTCTCCATTAAATTGCCATTCCTTATAGGCTTTTCCAAAGTGAGCTGATTCCGTAGACCATCGCCAATTTTTAGTTTTTTCGAGAAGGGAATCCTTAGTTCGCACTTGAAACATAGCAAAGAACTCTATAATAAATTACCTTTCAAACAAAACCAAAAAAATTAAAATCGGTTCATCTGCTCAGGCACTACGATGCCACAGACATACACACACACACATAGCGGTTAAACTTATACCACCCTTTTTTTTTAGTTCGGCGGTTAAAAACACTCCCGATCCAACCACCTTTTAAACCGACGAAAAATCAATTGATCCGTTTAGGAGCAAAGATTCCACTGATAGACACACAGATACACAGAATAAATTTTTGGGTGACCCGTATGGTTATTCTTTAATAGGAAACCGATAGGTATAAAAGTGGTAAAAGGGAATGCACTCGTGAATATCTTTTCGGTAAACGTTGAAAGTGTTTGAGAATTCCTCTGAGATATAAATAAATGAGAAAGTGATGCACCCAAATATACCATCATCTTACGATCTAATATAAGAAAGTGAATTAAATATTAACTTCTAGGAGTATTTATAGAAATAATTCAAGGTTATTTGTTTATCTTGGTGAAGATTAACTAAGATAAAATACAAAAATATAGAAAATTTACACAATCTGTATTATATAAAAGAGAAACAGCGCTCTACTTATTTAAATCCACATGTTATAGAGCAAGAGCCCGCTGCAAAATCTTGGGCCTATCGAGCTACCGGACAAAACATTTTTTTTAGTGAAGTACTCACCATTATATTTTTAAATATTGAACGGCTGTCATCCTGAGTGGTGCACAAATTTTTTATGGTTTTTTAAATAATCCATTATACGTACAGTAATCGTACCTAACGAGTTACCGGTTAAATTTATGCTTAAAATTTACTACTTACCGTGTTAAACAATACCATCATTTAGTGCCTTCAAAAAAATGAATTCATCACCTTGGCAGGACATTTTTTTATTTTTTATTGTCAGCAAATGTACCTATCGAGTTACCGCTTCAAACTTACCTCAAATTAAAGTTCAAACACTCCTCTGTTTAAAAAATATTTAGTGTCACGTTTATTTTACATTTAACACTGTGGCATCAAACGTTAAACATATGTACCTGACTAATCATTCGTGACTCAAAGGATTTGGGGATGGAGTAAAAGTAATACATAATAATAACATTTATAAATAAATTCAAATGAAAACAACATTTTTAACATTTCTTAGAAAATGTTCTGCAACAGAAGTCAATGTGAATTGGTTTTGGAAAATTAATAACCTAGCATCTTCTACGCTATTACAATTAATACCATACAGCTTAGAAATATGTTGTTGTAATATTTCCATATCTTAAAATTATTAATTTCATCAATGTTGTCTAAGTTAGCAAATACTAACTGTACTTGCGAATTTTTCATAAATTCCTTGAAAGACTTAACTTTACCTTTTTTATAAAAGCTCGCTGTGTAATCACAGCCTGTATATGCATGAAAACCAGGCATTGCACGACACATAAGATTACTAGCTAATTCGGTACAATTGATGAAATTAATAATGTTAGGCTTCGCTCCTATTGTACTTAAATATATTTGTAATGTTTCTAATTTATGAATATTCTCTAGTATATCTACAAGAATATCCGTGTCAGACGCTTTGACCATTACTTTCTGATTATTCGCCAATTTGCTGCCAATATATACGATTCGCGTATCAGCTTCTTCATGATGGCATGCAAGTTCACCTTCATTATTTTGTATTACAGAGTCATTTTCAACTTGATGAGAAAAACATTCATCTTTATTCGTAATAAACACTTTTTTTTTGCCCAAAAATGCTGCCACACTATCATTACAAAAATAATCTATCAGAAAACTAATAAGAGCTTCTTTGAATTTAATATTTTTTAAAGCCTTGAAGGCACTAAATGATGGTATTGTTTAACACGGTAAGTAGTAAATTTTAAGCATAAATTTAACCGGTAACTCGTTCGGTACGATTACTGTACGTATAATGGATTATTTAAAAAACCATAAAAAATTTGTGCACCACTCAGGATGCCAGCCGTTCAATATTTGAAATTATAATGGTGAGTACTTCACTAAAAAAAATGTTTTATCCGCTGACTCGATAGGCCCAAGATTTTGCAGTGGGCTCTCGGACCATTAATCCTTAGACGAAACTTTATTTCAATTTGAAGAAAATAACAATTTGTAATTCTCTTTGTTTCAGTATATCTAATTTAAGGTCAAATAAGCTTAACAATAATGTATAACATAAATACAATATAGATAGAGACGATAAAACTCTCTAATTTTCTTACAAAATTCAAACAGATAATCTTATTGCTAGGTATTTTCTACAGTTAATATATTATTGTGATTGTTATCACGGTACTGCGTATATTAGTTCAATGTAATTACCATCAAAACGGAAGAATGCGTTTTTGAAAACATATGTTCGTTTTGACATAAATTTTAAGTACACATAGTTAAAAAAATATTGAATTCTATTTAGGGGGTAGAAAAACATTAAAAACAAGCCCCAAAATCACTTTTTTGAAAGTATCTCGAAAACATACAAAGATATGGAAAAAAAATGTTTATTAAAAAAATATATAAAATATCAAAATTTTCTATAAAATCATCGACGTATTTGCAATAGAAACCGAGATATTTACAATAAACAACTCTAATTTCTAGCCGAGACGCAAACTAAAATCACTTCTTTTTATGTATAGAATTGAAAAACGTAATTTTGGGTGGTTTTTCCGATTTTCCGGAGGAAAATTATTTCATATTTTGTGCGACTGAGCTATAAATTAGATCTGATTATTGCAAATATCTCGCTTTCTATTGCAAATACGTCAAAAATGATTAGAAATGATATTATAAAAAATTTTGATATCTACTAAGTTTTTTATATTTTCCTATGTTATCATGAATATTTTCAAAAAAGTTATTTTGGGAATAAATAGAATTTTGAATTCTATTTAGGGATTCAAAAACAACGAACTTATATTCAAAAATACAGGCTTCCGTTTTGAGTTTAAATCTTCATTTTATTGGACTATATAAAGAAAATCCTATTTCAGTTTCCTATATTTGTAACTCTCAAAACCAGAATTCTGTGAGTACCGCTTAGTAACCCTTAAATTATTCACTTGTTCTACAGAAAGAACAAATCTATAAGCACTGTGTATGGACTTTTACGGAAAGATTATGGGCAAATTAATCGTCCTAGTGGGTAAGCCAATTTAATCGTCCTGTAAGCATTGGGGACAGACTAAGGCGTGCGTATTTTTGTGCGTGCATTCTGCCAAGATTACGCGATTGGATTTCTTTTTGTAGAGATTTCGTGTCACGTCTATATCGAAAATCCTGCAAAGTTAGAGCACATAAAATAAATACATTATATTTGAAAAACATTACTAAATTAAAAAATGGTAGTTTTCTTAAAAATTTGAAGATATATTAGTTCTACTATACTACAAGAATCAACAAGATGTTATGAAACTATCAATCATTTACTCACACTTACGGTTTTTGTATTTATTGCCAATTCAAACATACTTATCTATTTTGTTTATCTTTGGAGTATACCTTTTTTTTTTCTTCAATAAAACAAACCTACATACCCAATAGTACCATAAAAACACTACAACTAAACCATCACAATAAAATTTCCTTTATTCATGGTCAAGAAGAAAAACCACACAATAAAACAAATTGTTCAAGAAAACATTTGTTTCCAATGTTAGTTTAGTTTCAACGAAATAACTTTTATTAACTTGTCCAAATTTACTTTATTTAAGAAAAATATCGTTTTATAGTGTTTATTAACTTTCTGAGAGACAGTTGTTATTTTCATTAAGCAAGTCGAAATCACGAACTTACTGGTAATATGTTTTCAGATGTCTACAAACTGATTCTTCGACTTACATAATGAAAATTATAACTGTCCCTCAGGAAGTAAATAAATACTAGGTTATCACAATTTTCCAAATGCAATATTCTGAACAAGTTGCTGAAAAATTACATGTCGATTCGACTATATTTCAAACTTTTGTTATTTTTGGTTAGAATTACTATTAGAGTTTTTATTTTTGATGCTAGTATATGTATACAGGGTGTCCTAGGAGTAACGGACACCCTCTCAAGTTTCACTCTCATTTTCTTACTATTTCCCTTCTTCCCTCTGTCTTGGCGCTGAAATAATAGTTAATATCCGTACACCGAATCAAAAAAAGGAAGGGGACCTTTTCGTCTTTAAATTTTATTTTCTACCTGATACAACAAGGGCATCCGTCACTTTTGAGTCACCCTGTATTTACCTACGCAATCAACTTTTTAGTTTCGATCCGAATCTCAGTTGTGTTGTGAATTTCCTATACCATTCTCTATTCTCTATTGGTTTAACTATTATAGTTGTGAATATAATAAGATCTAACAACATATTTTTATGTTTTTGTATTTCTATGAATAAATATATAATATATATTTTATACTATTTTGTTGTGAAAACTATAAAATGATGTAAAATCAAAATTATATTTATTCTTACTTCCTCTAATCCAATGGGTGTGTACCGCAGGAGTCCGTACCAATATAATAAAATTTTAGAAATTGTGAACAAAAGGAGGAAAATTGAAGTTGTTCACAGCTACTTTAATATAAATATTGAATTAGAATATATTCGTTGTACTATTGAACATGTAATTAAAATTTGATTCATAGTACAAATTGGAAATAATCATCGTTTAAAAAAATCACCGTAGTTTATAAAACAAACAAAAAATCTAACGATCCTGATCCCATATAAATAAATAAAAACAGAATAACAAAAAATATAAATGCGATTAACCGTATTATTAAATTGAAGAACAAAACATGAATCGAAAACAAAATTTTATTTGGCATTACATAAAAAATATATTTTCTCTGAACAGAGTAGGTATTCTTTTTTTATTTTTTTTTTTTTAAATAAATTTTTTATAAATATTGCTTTTGCAAGTCAATGATTATGAGCCATTGACTCAATAAATTGTTTTATTGTGCGTATATTTTTCATATGCTTACATTTTTATACTATGTATATATGAAATATACATAGTATATTAAGTTTCGTCCCAAGTTTGTAACGCTTAGAAATATTGATGCTACGAAAACAATTTTGGTATAGGTGTTCATAGAATCACCTAATTAATCCATTTCCGGCTGTCCGTCCGTCCGTCCGTCTGTGGACACGATAACTCAAAAACGAAAAAAGATATCGAGCTGAAATTTTTACAGCGTACTCAGGACGTAAAAAGTGAGGTCAAGTTCGTAAATGAGCATCATAGGTCAATTGGGTCTTGGGTCCGTAGGACCCATCTTGTAAACCGTTAGAGATAGAGCAAAAGTTTAAATGTAAAAAATGTTCCTTATAAAAAAATAAAAAACTTTTGTTTGAAACATTTTTTTGTAAACATCACTGTTTACCCACGAGGGCGTTAAATAGGTGCAAATTTTATAGTAAGTATTAATATAGGAATATCAGTTGTGTGTGTGTTGTGTATTTAAAAGTGAATATCTTTTGTTATTTACGTGACGTCAAAAAAACAAACGATTGCGCATCAACACTGTCTATACATGGTATTTCAACAACTAATTCAGTCAATTGTTTGTTTTCACTTGTTGTTCTATAAAAATAGTTCAAATTCTATTTTTTTTTTATGCTAAGATCTATGTTATCAGGAAAAGAGAAAGATTACAGTTCAGGTGGGTGGACCAAGTATTGAGTGAACTGAAAGCAATGTCAATAAAGGCTGGGGAATAATAGTAAAGGACATCATTGCTTGGAAAAGACCAAGGCGCACGTTGGATCGTAGTGCCTACTGATTCGATGTGATTTCAATACAAATAATCAACCCTAATTTTTATTTATATTCCGAATAAAATATAATCTCAGTTCCATGATAATCCCCACCAACAATAAAAAAAGGTTAGGTAAGAACTTTATGGCATCTATTGATTTGATTCGATTTCAATGGAAATAATCAATTCTTAGTAATGCTTGTCAATATACTGAGTGAAAGAATTAATTAAAACTGTCAGATTTAGAAAATAATAACTGAAAAATGAATTACCAAAGTTATAGGATTTCGCTCGTACAATCTAATGGTAGCCTTGAATTTGACCTTTAGCATGACCATTAAGGTCACTTTAAGGACAAGTTGAAAGTCGAAGTGATTAAATGAATTTATTATAAAAGTATTCGAATAGATTATTGAATGGTTTTCATAACTTTGCATTGAAATATCTAATTACATCGCCCACTTTTATTCTGGGGTACTTCGTGTTGCCTTTTCATTAATATCATGAAAAATTCTTCGAGAACTCTTATAATCAAGAACTGAATAAATATTCGTTTAAGTCAGTAGTTAAAAATGGCTTCCATGTTCTGCCAAGAAACTTTTCTATTTTTGTATTGTTCAATGTAATTTTCACAGTTCGATAAGTTTAAATAAGGAAAAAGAATGGTTGCTTTGTTGACATTTAATTTAGGTACTACTTTCATTTGTAATTAACAACTAACTATAAATTCGATTCGTACTATAAATTTGGTATAACCTTGTTTGTGGTTAAATGAAATAGTATTTAATTTCATTACCTATGTGGTATCAAAATACCACACAATGTTCAAGATAAACATCCTAAAATAACATTGTTAAAAGGTTAATAATGCAGGAAGTCTTTAGTAAAAAAGATTCTACAATCGTATCAAGTTTCAAATTCCGGTTCACTATATCAGCAGTACCTATAGTGAAACGTGAGTGAAACCATTTTACTTGGAAAATATATTCAGATAATAAAGATAGTTACCATATACCATATAACTATAGTACAGTTGAATTCGTTTATTATGACATAATTGTTCTGTGTAGTTTAGTATTCGAATGTGAATTTATATGTTGCAAATTGTATTTAATCCATCAGCACTCGCGTCAACCATTCGGTAAAATTTTTTAGCGTGATGAGAGATTTTCGCACGCATTCTGTATATGCGTCATATATTCTTTAACTTTGTAAATCATAACATCTACGTATTTTTATATTAATTTATTTTTTAATGCACTAGCTAATTAAAAATATTTTGATTACATGATTATTGAATGATGTTTGAGAGTGAAAAGTTTAATATATATTTTTTTTTGCTAACATTTTTACTCCCGTGATGAGAGAAATGCCTACAATTTTTGAAGGACTTTAAAAAAGTATATCTTTTTACCTTCATGTAGAAAGTGTCAACTTTCGTGACGCTGTGCAAAACGAGTTGCCGCCTTCAGACTTCGTTGGAGAGAAAAATAGTAGATACACCGTGGGAAAAGTAAAGAATGTCTCAGATCTCATGTTTGTTACCCTCAGTTTCGTCTCTGGTGACAATGAACATAGGATCTGAGACATTCTCTACCTTTGCTCCCTAGATGTGTAATATACTATTTTAAAAACTGTATATGGTTTGAAAAATCCATAAGTCGAAAATAGTAAAAACTATATAAAGATAGAAAAAGTTTCAACCTCATATACTATTTGAAAAATAAAAATTATTTATGTTTTAAATCGAGCATGAGCAAAATGCTCATAACGCGAGTGCTGACGGGATAACCACAAGAAAAAGATTACTGTCAAAAAATTACATATAATAGTAATATGTATGTGTATGTTCCAAACACATTTAATTAGCTCCTGGAGACGAAATATTTGTTCCTCAACCAAGCGCTACTAAAGAGTTCCGTCAGCTAAGAAAGGGATAAAGAAGTAATTGTTGTGAATATCTTTCACCAAAAAAATATTTTTTGCAATTCCTTCTCACCTCACCCCCGTCCCTAAAAGGTATAGAGAGTGGAACATTACTGACAGTCGTCAATTTTAACAGTATATACGTCATAATCGATCATCTTCGTAGTTACCGACCTACTTACTTCTTTAGGGGAATATTGAAAATTTCTTACTTTATATCTCGCCCTTAATTGGAATGAGGAAAGCAAAAAGTTTGTTCCACGAAAATGGTATTAAGGTATCTAGATGTTTTTTGCTCACACATCATAAAATAAAAGTAACTCTTAACTATACCCAAAATGTTATTTATGATCAAATATTGATAATCCCACCAACGATACACGCAGATAAAAGCATTGCTGTGTATAATTTTGTAGTTCGTGAAGATTATTTGATAAATTTTTGATGTAATCAACTGTTAAGAAAATGTTGGTGAAAATTCTTTGCAGTGATTTATTATGTCGAACATTCATCGTATCAAACATATAAAAAAATTCTTTAAATAAAAATTTGATCTCATTCTTAGTACATTGACTCATACAACTTTCATCTTTGATAAATGATACAAAGTTGCATTTCTATCAGGCAGAAAGATATTTTTTATAGTTCTCAAAATTGAACTCTTAAATCATGGAATAAAGTTCTGACTAGTAATAATTTTAACTAAATACCATATTTTAGAAGCATTGTAACTGTATGTTCGAAAAATTATTTCTTATCTTTGACCAAAGCTTAGAAGTGGAAACAAATTTGAAAAAATGGACTTGATTATTAAAGGATTAAAGGACCAGGGTAAAATTTAAAATACAAAAAAACATACAGGTCAAATTTCCTTTTTTTATTATAGTTTTCCGGCCACACAAGGGCCTTTCCTGTCATTATCTTCATAGTAACGATGATTCTATCAAAATTTCATCTCGTAGTTAAGTTCCCTCTACCACTTGCATTCTCTATGCCCATGGTTTACCCGTACCAGATTTTATCATAAAACCAACTATTCAATAAGATAACCCCGGTCTAACCTTGGAAATTTTCCTTCTTTGTCAACAAATACATATATTTTCTCTAAGCCCTTTGCAAAGTAGGGGCCAAAAAAATGATAGCTTAAAATATTATCATCTTTTATCATTACGAAATTGTACTGGATCCATTTTGAAGAATCGTTGTCAAAGTACAAACGTTTCGTAGTGAAAGCAATAATTTACTTACTCATACCTAAGGTTAGGTTAGTTTATGTAGACTGTCCACGACGGACACACTTAGGCTGTAGAGCCCTGGTGTAGTGCATATACCATGCACTACACCAGCCCATCACAACTATTATTTAAATTAATTTTATTGCGATGGCGGGAATCGAACCCGCTATTCTAAGCATCCGCGGACGAAATTGGTTACGCCTGAGCTAATATGGCGACCAACTGAGCTTATAGGGCGACTCATACCTCAAACGGCTTGTATTTGATCTGTGATGAACATAATTAGTTTTTTCTCTAAAATAAAATTGAACTCTTGAGTATGTTTGACTTCACTTCAATATCTTCTCTACGTATACAATTTTCCTTAATTTTATTTTCTCCTACTACTAAAAGAAATACGTTTTAAAGCATCTTTACTGCATAATATTACATACGACAGTAAAAAATTCTCGGAAAAATCTAGACAGTATTATAGACGATATCATTTTTCTTCGCATACTCAATTTTTTTCATTTTTCACCTTTCGGATACAAGCAATAAATTATTCGAATCACGTGTGTATATAAATCTTTCATGTATTGACAAAAGACTGTTTTTAATACAAATACACCACCATTTCATTTACATATATGATCGTTTAAATCATTTTTTATATATGTTTTGCGTTTTTTTCGTGAGCTGTGTATGTACCTTCTGCATTATTCGACAAACAATTTGTCTTCAATCGAAGAGCACGTTTCAATTTTTGATGTTAGAAGTGAAAAATATATGTGATTTTTCGTTTTATCATTTATTTTATAAACAAAATGTCAAAAAATATAGTAAATTTATATTTGTCAAAAACGTGACTTTTAAACATGAGAAATATATTAATTATTTACAGCGAATAAAAGGAAAATGTTACGACTTTATTTAAGCTCCAAGCAAACATTTAACTATGTACATGTACTTTATTTAACCTACGTACTGTTACCCAGATTTGTCTGTCGAAAGATTTTAAAAAACAGAGATTCTCAAGTCGTCTCTACACTCTCGAAAAGTTGCACAAATTCGGACAAAAAACGAGAATGTATAGATGATTTCGCTTGAATTCGCTTAAAAGGTGAACTTGGCTTTTGGGTGATTGAAAAAGCTAAGTAAGTTCATAGGGAAAATTGAGGGCTCCCCAAATTGAGGCTTTAAACGTGTCTCAAGTTTGACGTTTTTAATTTTTTTGTCAACAGCTCTCTCATATAAATTTCCCAAAATAAAAATCGAATCATTGTTGAAAAGACATTGAAGAGCCACTCTGCTCCGTCTATTTATAAATATAGTGGTATTATTTTTGTTTCTAAAACACCCTACATAGAAATTCTTTTTGCTATTAATAGCAGGTTAATGTTATAAAAACATCAAAGGAAAATCAATATTACTTCTTGTTCGATACAAGAAGTAATATTTATTTATACATAATAAATCAATTAAATTTTTTTCAATAATCTACCTCATACATTAAATAATTTTACTCTTTTTGTTTTTTTAATATATATTGAAAAATAAATACATCTGTTCATATTTTTCTAGCTATAAGTTTTTCATTTTAGTCTTAGAATTTAAAAAAAAAAAAACAAAAAAAACAAAAAAAAAAACAAAACGCTATTAACTCTGTTTAAACTATCTTTCGGGATTGCATAACCGGAATTTGATCTTATGGATCCAAGTCTCATGGGCTTGTTCATTCTTTTGTAAGTATCGCAGCCCGAATAGAAAGAACGGAAAGATAACCCGAACGAAAAAAATTGTTGTTATGAAACCATATAATGCTTTGTAAAATTTTATAATGTACACAGGCAATATATTACAGAACGCATTTACAATTTAATGAAAAGTCTATTCTATATAAAGTTAGATATTAAATGTTTCAAACAAAAGTTGTTTCACTCTTAAAGAGAACGTCTCCAAGTACAATGCTTTTTTGCAAAAATATTGCTTTCATTTTACAAAGATCTTTTCTTGCGTTGTATACTCATACCGATGACTCCGTTCTTTACAGGTGTGGAGAGTATGAAAAGAGTTAATTTCCTGCTAGAAGCGAACAACAAAAAGAAGTTAGAAGAGATAAAAGAAGTGACCGTGAAAAGTATAACGGAACACCGATGATGATTAAATTTTTTAATCACTTCAGATAAACAATTTTTACTACTTTGTACAGGAAAGCGAGGATGGTTATCGAAAGTGTTTTTAGAATTACGCAAAAAGGAGTGATATCACCATAGAATATATATCAAAATAGTTTCTACGACATCAAATACGCACGTTCTTATATTTTGGTCATTCTCCTGGTTTTAATATTATTGAATTATTGATATTACACCTTATTACTCAAATATAATGGCCTATATGGCAATAATTTGTGAAAAAAGGAAACTGACCAAAACACAAGGATACATAATGGCTTAGAAGTTATGTTGGTATATATAACTCCGATTTACAAGAAAGGAACGGACAACTTTTTTTTTAAATTTATATCTACTGGCGTTTGTTTAATCAATTTTTAATTTAATTTTTAGGTTTTGTACTGATATTAACTCTAGTTATACAAGCTTATGTCCACTGTGGCAAATTTGGTATTAGTTTGTTTCAACTACGAAAGCTTGATGACCGTATCCAATTATTATTTTTAAGTTTCCTTTCTGATTTGATTATAAAGGTTTATTATTATAAAATTATAATATAATAATAAATCCAAAAAGCTTATATATGTAAAACAATAAAGTAGGTTATTAGTTATTAAATCATAGAATATTTAATGTTGTTTTCTAAAAACTTCTATGTGTATATTGTACTATATATAGTTTTCGTTTGTACCTAAATGGTTTGTACTACAGTCTACTTGTGAATATCGAAAAACTTGCTAAAAACAATTTATACTCAAAAACGGCTTCCTACTGTTTATACATACAAACTTTTGTTTATAATCAAAATGGTTCGAAAATAAGTAATTTTTTATGTTTCTATAAAATCTCCTCCATATTATCATAGAAATAGTTTGAAGTTTGTCGAAGTTTACGAATATAAAGAAAGCTTGCGATTTCTTTGCATTCATTCGCTTGCTCCATCGAATCAAAAATGTTTTGTTATATTGATTTTCCAATAATTTTTTAGACTATGATTAATCACCGAAATTTTTTTGTAAGCAGCTGAACCAAAATATAATATATGAATGCTTCGGTCGAACCACTCTATTTGTCCGTCTGAGCCAACATTTGCTATCGTCTGCCCATATAAAGAATATACGCGAAATTTTCTTTTTTTAATCTTTGACACTTTTTTAATAAAAAATATCTCTAAATATCTAAGAAGGGGATTAAAAAATAACAGATTTTCGCACATACTTTCATCCCATTTTCACTTACAGGAGTTAATTCCCAAAAAAATCGTTCTTAGAGAGCAACATGAGTAATTTCTAAATTTCAAGACAATCGGTTATACAATTTTAGAAATCCCGTGATGTGTCAGTCAGTCAGTCAGTGAATTCGCTTATATATAAAATGACGAAAATTTAAATTGCTTTGAATTAATCTGAGAAACAGGTAATGAGATTTCGATGGCACTTTCACATTTTTTTTGTCTGTTTTTTTGAGAAATATACAGGATGATTTTTTATACTTGATATTTGCAAATGTATGAAAGAAATTTGAAAAATTATCAATAATTTAAATAAGAAAGAAACACTTCTTCATATTTTACGAAATTTCTTAAAAAACAACAATTCTTGCATAAGAAATCGATAAAATATCTGAAATGTTTTGCTCAGATCACAAAAAATACACTTATTTAGTTTTGTAGCCAAGATTCTTTTCGGATTTCTACGTTTTTTTTTTTCACAAGAGATTTCTATAAATTTTCTTTCCAATCGGAATTTCTTAGGGGATTTTGAGAAGTTCAAGAGTGTGTTCTTGGCAAAGTTTTGGCTACACTTTGAATGCGGATAATTCAAATGGAGAACTCAGTAACGAAATCGTCATTAGTAAAACTTTGATAGGATTTTTGAATATTCTGGCTTGTATTCAAATCAGACAAAAATTGTATTAGAAGTTTTTTTCGAATTTTCGATATCGAACACATATAGATTATTGTCTTTGCATGGAGGTAAATAGTAATAATAAGCGAATATACAAACTCGAAAAAGTCGAAAATGATATTACTTACAAAAAAAAAAGAAAAAGAAAAAAACACTTGTCATATATGATATGAAAGTGATATGAATATAACTGACATCAAATTATTAAATTTCAAACATGTACATTTAATCAATTATTATTTGTTATATGTAGAAAGCACACAATATATTATGTATGTATGTAGGTCTCGGAAACTGTCAAAAAATGAATGATATCTACAACAGTAAAAATATATCGTTACATTTAAATTTAAAATACAGTTTTTCCTATCTTCATTTTTAACTTGTGTCTACGGTATTTGTATCTATTTATTAGGAACTGACAAATCGAGGCACGCAGTCTAGTGGTAGAAAAAACAACTATTAATGAGTTACAACTATCGAGTAAATACATACTGTTTATATTAGCAATAAATTGTTTATAATAAATTATCGATAAATAAAATAAAAAATGGAAGTTGGAAATTTACAGAACGTGTTCAAAAAAAAAAAATAGAGTAACTTGTGCAGTTAGAGATTGTAAGAGTAAAGCCAATAAAAATTTAAACGTATTTTCCATAAATTTCCAAAATCAAGCGGTCGTACAGTGTTATTAGAAAATTTTTTTAATAACAATTTTTTGTTACTACAAATATCATAATAATTATTTTGAAGTTAAATTTGTATAGTAATAATAATAATAAATTATTAAAATATTTTATCAACAGTGTAATACTTTGGGCATTCTTTAAATAATGATAATTTTTAATTAAAATATATTTTATATATCCATTAGAAAGATTTATAAAAATCTTTGTTTTTCCAGTTTCCAGACTTCAAACACTCTAGTTAAGATCATAAAAATTATATTTTATTTCGCAAGAAATTCTGTCTGCCGCTTCCATGACATTCAATGTGACTGCCAGGTTATCTGGTTATCATAATTATTCTGAAGTTGATTGATCTTTGTTTTTGAGTAAACACGCCTCATGTAATAATCGTTAAAAAAACGCCAACTTTAAAGCTTTGAGCATTATTTTTACGTAATTTTCATTAAAGTCCACATTAATTATAAATAAATTTTCATCAACAAAAGACGAATAGAAAACGAAAAATTTTTATAACGTTGTTTTAACTATCAAATGGGTTAAACATTTAAAAGTGTAAGTTATTTTCCGACATGTTTTTTAAGCCACGCCTCCATGTCAGTTCCCAATAAGGTACACATTTGTCATTTTCAAGGTTTTTTATAGTACTTTAAAAAGTGTATGATATACTTTTTTTTAAGGAGGATCCCTCACCAGTAATAGAAAAAAATAAATTAGTAGAAAATGATCCAAATTTTTAGTATGTTGTAGTTAACGATACATATTATTAAATCAAAAAAAAATTTAGGTATCTTATCGATCAATTAATTAATTACTCTCTTAATTGATCGATAAGATACCCAAATTTTTTTTAATTTAATAATATGTATCGTTAACTACAACATACTAAAAAATTGGATCATTTTCTACTAATTTATTTTTTTCTATTACTGTTGAGGGATCCTCCTTAAATGCTTCGAATTTCAATTGCCAATAATTCGAAACCTATTGACTTTTCGAAATAATAATGACACATTTTGTTTAATTTCATCGCTCTATTGATTTCCGTTGCCATTTTCAACATATTTTTTAACTCCTAGAAAGAGTGGTTACCAACCCCTGGAGAAAAGCACCACTGGGCACCACATAACTTTTGATCTAGAGGGTGAACAAAGCTTAATCCCAAATTTCCAGGCCAATCGGAGCTATGGGAAAGAATTTAGAGATATACGGTTACTGGAGTAGGTATTGTATAGTTTTGTGTCCAATATTTAAAAACACAACCGGTAAAATTCAATATTATTATTTAATGTATATGATCTTCATACATGAATAATATACAATAATGTTCTCCCGTAATGGATAACACATTAACCCTAATACTTTCCCAAATATTTTTGTTTTCTTTATTTCACCTTGTGTTGTCAGAAATCTAATACCTACAAAACATTTTCCTTAATAATACACATTATTCAATTTCAACTATAATGTTTTTCGAAGTATTCCTTTAGTGGCAAAACCAGTATACTTTTCAGCACTTTTATAATTCCTGTAAAGTGAGTAATATTATGTCTAAAATCCTAGTCCGCGTATGTATTTGCATTTTGTTCAAGGCAAATGGCCCGACTTCTACTATTGTTTTTAAGAAGCTAACGTAGCAAGCCAGCATGGCAATATGTTTGTTGTATGCTTGTTTAAAAATTGTTTAACCTTTATATAAGCATTTGCTAAATTAAATCAAATTATATCATATTTAAGTTCTCCGAAATCAATTTTTATCGAACAGAATGACGAATATTTGTTGCAAATTTGTTTGAGCGTTTTAATTTTATTACTGTACTACCATGATATTCCCAAGCTTGTGTTATGCTGATGAATGAGTTATATTATTGTAAAGTTTCATTGAAATCCGTTCAGTAGTTTTTTACGCAAAGGCGTTACAAACAAACAACCAAAATCACTTTCACAGTTACAATATCAAACTAGCTGTGAGTTACCCGCTTCGCTGGCAAACTTCAATTTTAAATACAAAGATTATTGGGTTATAACCTTCACTTCAGATGCTGTCACTTACCCTAATTTAGTTCACAATTTAGTTTAACCTCTACACTATTATGCATGTATTATACATAAAAATCTTCCGCTTGAATCATTCTTTCTATTAGAAAAACCGCATCAAAATCCGTTGCGTAGTTTTAAAGATCTAAGCATACATAAGGATTAGGGACAGATAGACAAAAGGGACTTTGTTTTACACTATATATTGATTGATAAGCTACGGTGTATCCTTACAAGTGGTCCTGATTTTTCAAATATTCAAAATAGTGACATTTCTTGGTAAAGTAACGGAAATACTTTTTTACTTTTGATCGGATATAATGTCCGATTTAATATTTGTAGTTTACACACAAACTGAGTGAAGAACTGTCATGCGTCTAAATTCAGAAAATATCAAAGACATTTTAAATTTTATGATAATTAAATATTTTTATTTTTAAAATAAAAATTTGTTTATCTCGAACTTTTGGTTGTTCGAGCACGAAAAAAACTTTTAAGCTTAAAAAATATTCCTCATTTTTTTTTTTATGTGTTGTTTGATAACAAAAATTTGTGTTGAAAAATTCTACATTTTCTCTTTGTAGAATTATATAAAAACTGTGATTTCTTTCCTTTTTTTGTTGAACCGTATACTAATTTAACTTAATTAAAAAATATACAGAGAAAGGAGATTATTATATAATTTGCAAGGGAATGGTTTAAAAAAAAAACAAACAAAAATACCAAAAAAATAATTTTTTTTACTACATTTGTCATTTCCATAATGTAATTTTATAGAAAAAAAAATTTTCATACAAAGAATTTTTTTAATGAATTAAATACATCCCTTTGTTGTTTTATAAAATACTGGCTAATTGAAGCGTATTTGTTGAAGTGTTTTTTGTATTTTGAACTCAAATAGTACATTTCGGATAGAGTATATTGTGCAACTAGTATTTAAATTGTTAATTAGACACGAAAACGGATGCAGTCACGGTTAACTACGATCGACGAACATTTTTGTACACCCTATAAGTTAAAAACATTTTTTGAAAAATCGTTCGCTTTCGGAAGAAATGAGACTTAAAAATATATTGTTATTGCATTTAATCGAAGTAAAATACGCTAGCTTTACAACAAAAATTTTAAACACAAAAGTTATCATGGACGACAATAAAGGTAATTTGTCTGTGTTAATTCCTTTTAAGCCCAATTAATTTTCAAAATCATTTAAAGATCAATGTCAATTGACCTTGAAACTACAATTTCAGGCCAAAGTCATGGTTACAGGCGAATGCCCTTTATTGCCCTTGAGAGCTTTTGGTTTAAGCATTTTTCTATAGCTAGCGCTTTTTTTATGATGATCAACTTACTAATTTCAATGCTTTTTTTTTATGATGATCAACTTACTAATTTAAAGTTTTATTCTATCTCCTACCTTTTAGGATGTAAATTGAGAACTAAAGCGGCCCAGAGAAGGTACAATTTCACGTCAGAATATAATGTCCTCCATCAAATTCTGCAACTTTTGTTATTTAAAAAAACGAGTATATGAAATAAATGAAGGTATATGAAATAAATCAAAGTATATTAAATTTACTCGCAAATTTTTAACGCTTAGAAATATTTCCTGCCTATTTTGCAAATGTCAGGGGACATTTTATTTTATAATAGAAAAATGTTCTTTCTTTAACTTTTAAACAAGAAATTAAACTTTAGATATGTAAGGGAAGTGTGAAATGTAACATACTTCATGTACTAAATGAGCAACGGATCCCTATAAAATCTAGCAATATATCAAGTTTCATATTGTTTAAAGAATTGTTAAAAGTACGTGATAAATATCGATATCAAACGAATAGACACAAAGTATTGAATTGTCATCAATATTCATTATATTATATTATTAAGGATGATATCATACTACTGTCTATTTGAGCAATTGAAATGTCACAGATTACAAAGAACTTTGCCACAAGTATACCGTACCAAATATTAAGGTTGCGCTACATTTTTTTGTAAAAATTGATTAATGCTCAATATTTGTGTACCTATACTAACAGAAAAAAAAATTATTGAGACGAAAATACTATGGCCAAAGACTTTCCTTTTTCGAAACATAGCTTATATGATAAAATTTGGAAATGAAAAAATGAAAATTAGAAGTAAATAATTTTAGATTTCCTCCAAAAAATAATTAATCGGAAGAAAATCATATAAGCGTATGTTGCCAGACTTTTCATTTTCGAGATATTTTGTCATTAGTTTTGGAACAAAAAATGTTAAAGCTATCTCGAAAATAGCTTATCTAAATTTTCTTCTTCTTGTGTAAGGAACATCAAATTAGAAAGGATAATAAAAATATTTTAGTTCCATAATAACATTGACTTTTATTGTTCTATCGATTGAAAGAAACCCATGCCCGAGGTTTGTAGAAAAATTTGATCACAATTAATATATGACAATGGACACTTAAATAAATACATAATCAATGCGACCGCAATATGACAGAATTTACTCTTGAAAAATTTTCAAAACGAAATATTTTTATGAAAACTTCAAATAGTAGTTTATAATTAAGAATAGACTGAAAAAAGAAATATCGGTAAACAAAAACGGCATCCGCTTTCTTAAAGAAAAATTCGAAAACGAAACACCTAATGTATTGAGATACCATTAACCTTTACCGATTTTATATTTTTTGTCTAGATGAAATATGTTATAAGCCTTGATGATGACACATTTATATACAGACTGCTCGAAAATTCTTCTTAGCTTTCCCACATAATACCTAGACTTCCTGAAAAAAATTTTTTTGTATTAAATTTTCGTTCCGTGTAATAATTTATCATGTTTATATGATAAATAAAAAAAAGATAATGCGCTGTCAAAATTGTAACAAAGTGACTGGAATCTGTGGAACAAATTTTGTTAGGGAATTTTTAATTTTACTTTTTTTTCGAAAGATACTAAAAAAATAAATGGGCACTAAGGCCTAAACCTACTAAAAATTACTAAGAAATAAAACATTTTTATGTCATTTTACAATTGAAAATAGTTTTTCTAAACTGTAAATTCAAGCGCCAGTGACGTCAATATATCGCTTTAGTAACACCACCACAAGGAAAATGATAAAATAACATGCAAGATGATAAATGGTTTGTGTCTCAACTTTTCAATATATTAGAACATTAATTTACATGGAAACAAGCCGCAAATTGTGAATTTAGCTCCCAGCCTCAACGAATATCAAGACGTCACAAAAAATCTCAAGTTGCTTTTTTTCTTAATTTAATAATATTTATTTAATAATAAATTATCCTTTCATTTATATATGAATTTGTGGCAAATACGATTAATGCAACTTTTCTATTAATGTGAAGATAAAAAGTTTCTAATGACATTTCTAGGACACTTCATATATAAATATGAAAAATACAAAGGATTATCATCAACATCATCACTGAGAAACAAAAAAAAAGTGATGCAAGAAAAAATGTATTGTTCATGTAATAAAAGAAAAATTTTCTCTTGAAAATCAGGACAACAAATAAAAAAAAAGAAAAATTCATTTGTATTCGCGTTGTATAATATAGTTTTATGATGACGTATTATGTATTTATGTTTGTGTATGATAGAGTGCGTTGTCAACGGATTTTCTAAGAGCACAGTCATTTTTTGATTATTATATTCTACTGACTATATAAGTTATCAAATTTTTATGTCTTTTACTGACTAGAAGCTTTCAAATATATTTTTCATGTTACAGATTTATCATTTATATTCGAAGGATAAAGAATATATTAGTTAGATATAGAGATAATTTTCAACTACAGCGTCAGCAAAGTCCAAAATAGATATTAACAAGTGAAACAGACAATTGACTGAGTTAATTGTTGAAATACCATGTATAGACAGTGTTGATTACTCTGTCACATTACATATACACACATGTCACACATATATAACTGATATACCCATATAATACTACTATTTGCGCTCTCACGGGTAAACATTGATGTTTACGAAAAAATGTTTCAAACAAAAGTTGTTTATTTTTTTATAAGGAACATTTTTACATTATATATACTATTATTCTATCTCTAACGGTTTACAAGATCCAATTGACCTATGTTGCTCATTTACGAACTTGACCTCACTTTTTACGTCCTCAGCACTCTATGAAAATCAGACTGATATCTCTTTTCGTATTTGAGTAATCGTGATGATAGACGGACAGACAACAGACGACAGACAGACAGACAGCCGGAAATGGTCTAATTAGGTGATTTTATGAACAGCTATTCCAAAATTTTGTTACAAACTTGGGACTAAACTTAGTATACCTTGGTATATTTCATATACATGGTATAATAGCTCCTTTACAAGTTGACCAAATAAATACAAACGCACGTGACATCAACACATGTAGCATGAAGTAGTTTTCCATAGAAACAACCTTTAAAATGACTGCTTAAAATAAGAAAAAGCATTTGGTTTTATGAAGAAATCGTCAGTCGAATGTGAGACGGAAAAATGTAAAATTAAAGAATAAATTGTAATCCAATATTCTTAGAAAAGTAAATTTACCAAGATAACTGATTTTATTCTATAAATAAATAATAACTAGCAAAATGGGGCAAAAATCGAAATTGAATAACCAGAGAAATTTTTCAGAAATTATAATGTCCTATGCTTTTTAATGGCGGTAAAATTATAGATTGAAAAAAGAAGATTTTAACTGTTATGACGTACGAAATAGCTATAACAAATGACGAAAAATGTTGTAGACACCGCCGAATCGAAGATATATTTAACTATATAATAAAAATATGTGCCTATAATATAAAGAACAATTTTTTGCCTGTTAAAAATGCGTCATTTTTTTCTAGATTCTAAACAGGACAATATTTTTTTAATGCTTGAACAACCAAGCTATAATATACAGAAGATATAATACTTTAATGTTTCAATATCCATAGACAATACGACTAAATGTTTGGATAGATAGATATAGATATAAAGTTTTTTTAATCATATAATCCTCTTTTAACATTTTGAATTTTCTTGGGAAAAATTTGTTACACTTGATGGCTTTCATTCATTTTTTTCTGCAACTGTTTTTATATGCTATTTTACTACATTAATTCTTGTGCATCGCTTTCGTACCATATATTCTCTTCGTCTGATTTTCTTGACGAAATGACCACAACAACGGAAAAAGAATGAAAAAAGTATTTTCCGCCATAATAGATTCTAATGAAGTTGTATTTCATTGTTATAAGGAAATAAATTTTCGACTAAGACTTTTTGCATTTGATCAAACTATTAGTAGCATTCAAAGGACATAATTCAGTCAATAATTACTAAATTTTGTGTACAAATTTAAACGTAAAAGTTTTTTGTTTATTATTGATGTTTTTTTATGATACAATGGCTTAAACTATACAAAGCTAATTAATTTTGAGAAAACTACACACAAACCGAGAATCGAACAATCATTTTATCCATAAAAAACCTCTACATGTGGAAGATAGAGACGTTCGCATGGTTGACTTGTATTTTGTATGCTCCTTTCATTTGTATTAGACCTCGAACTACAATTCTGTAGCCTTAATCACCATATTAATGAATATGAGATTAGTTTGCTGTATGCTGTGCGTCTCTGTAACACTCGTAATTTCTTGAGTTCTTCCTTGTACTTTGATGTCTGATAAATGAGATATAGAATTGCATAAATGAGACATTTGGCTAAACCACAAGACTATCTAGTTTCGACTTCGAAAGGGCCAAGTAATAAAAAAATCCCCAACCTTGAATATTTTTTCCAGTTTCTCTGTATCTTTAAGTGTACACAAATCTACTGGTTTTTTTAACATCAACAGCTTGGATATTTCGTTTACATAAATTGCGTTTTGTTGGCCCATCGTACATCGACGAGTTATAAGAAATTAAACTGGTAAAAAGAAAATTTCGTAAAATCATGTTTATACCAAATATTTAATCAAGTACCTAGTTCAACTATTGGAAACATTAAGTTGCTATGGGAAAATTGATGGCTTTAAATAGAAATAAATATATAGATATTAACAAACCATAGTAATTTACACCAATACTGTTAAAATGTATGAACGAACCATCTAATAAAAAAATAACACATTCCATTTTAATGGTCTAATCTTTCCATAGACCACTACTGTTTTCTTAAGGTTAAAACCTGCTTATGACTGCCATATTGGCTATTTAATTTTATTAATGATTTTCCGAATATAATACCGACATTGGTACGACAAAACAATTTTTATTTCAATTCGTAATACACAATCTATGCCCAAAACAATATTTACTAATGCGTTCAACTTATTACGTTATTTATAAAGACCATAATATTGACCTTAAAAATAACAACAAAAAGCTTTCGTAAGGAAAAAAAAATAAGAAGCTGAAGTACACTCCAAAATCTAATGAAAAAATAAAACACGTACCATATTATATATTATATATCGTTTATATATTTACACAAGGTGGCACAATTTTCTATCAAATTGACTGTACAAGTATATTTGTACACGAGTTGCTACTAAAAAAGTTCCCTCTTAAACTATGTTTATATGACGGGTGTACAATATGCATTTTAGCAAGATAACTTTTGCAATAACATGTTATAATGTTTGAAACTTACATAAACAAAATTGGCAGTCCTAGTGGAATTACTAATTTTGTGAGGTAATGAAGACTCGCCACATGATGGAGAATCATTTTACATATTATAATTTTACACACAAAATAGGGATCATTTTAACATAAATGTGATCATTTTACCCGTAACGATATGTTTGAATATCGTCATAAAAACTGACACTAAAATTATACGCTTAGCAAAAGTGTTGTAATACTATTCAAAGTCAACAGAAGCCAAAAGTAAAACAATCAGCCGGCGAAAACTAACACAAAAAAAGAAATTTTACGTTGAAATTTGTGTGACCATAGATCATAAGCAGTAAAATTAATAGTTTTGCTACGAAACACAAAATAGCTTATACATCACCATAAGTCTTTGCCCAATGATTAATTTGATCATGTGGAAGCCAACGAGAGATCATTTCCCCTACTGGTAGATTTTTCTTCAAACTACTTATCTAGTTTAAGTCCATCTTCTATACCACTTTGTATAAATTAAATTGATCAAATCGTGTAATGACTCGTGAATGAAATGCTTTCGTTGTGAAATGCTTTTATGTTTTATACATAACTAGAATGTGTTTGAAGGTGGTATATTTGAAACACAACTCGAATAAGTATGTGACTATCGCATCGTTATTATGTTAACTTACAGTTTTATACTAGAAAATCGTTCTTATATATTCTCTGTCATCAAACCTTGATTTTGATAGTTGTTTAGTAAGGTGGTATATAATGATTGTTGGGAAAATTTATGTCATTTACTTAGCTTATCTATCAGTAAAGAAGAAATGTCAATGTGATCGATGGACAGAAGACAAATATTAGAAAATTACTTTCTTATATAAATTAAGTGTATTGAATCTCACTTGGAAGAAAGCTACTTCATCGTATGGATCAGTTATTCTTTCATAGCTAAAATAAATGTAAATTATCGAAATCCTAGCTGATATTATAAATTCTAGCTAAATAATTTTCCCTGGTTGTGTACGATGTTATTTTTAACCGACTTAGAACTTTAGAACTTTCGACTGTGTGAACCGATTTTGATTATTCTTTTTTTTGTGACAAATTAGTAAGTGTACTTCAGATTCACGTTCGTTATCTTTTTTGTTTTTAGTGCATATGAATTTGTTTTGGAATAGTTTTTTTTTTTTTTTTTTTGAAGTCAATTTTTTTTTGTCAAAAGTTTTGAATTTTAACATCTTTATACCTAGGAATGGACATTAAGCACCCTGTATCTCTCGCGAAGAAGCAAAAAGTCAGACGAGAATCCAGAAAGGTGAGGTAATACTTGCCAGCCCTGATCTCGCCTTACCCGACTTCACTAAAAAGGTGCGATTTTGTTTACTGAAGTCAATGGCAACGCGAAACACCCATACGAGTGAGGGCGAGCTTCATCTTCATTTCTCAAGAGTGTGAAAATTGTATTGTGTGTACCCGGTGCCGAATTTAAGGAAGGGGTGGGGTACCATAAATATGTCATTTTATGCAATTTAACTTCCAAATAAATGGTTCAAAATTTCAAATATCTTAAAAATAAGAAGATGACAAAATATTCCATTCCTCATGAAATCCTGGATCCACGCCTGTGTGTATCCTTCCACCGTAGCAAAGTGTATCATGTTGAGAAAGATCACTCATCAGTGAGAGTAAGTAACGAATTCTTTAGTTGGATGAAATCTAAGGGTGTTATGTTTTTGTTCATTTTTTTTTTTGACAAATAAAAACCTTTTTTGTCTCGCATAAAAGTATAAAGTTTTACATACTCCGCCATTTAAAATCCTCTTATTTTAAAAAGTGTAGGTTGACGAACATCACAGATGTTAGAAAGCATAATTCAATAAAAAAAGATCATAAAATGTTTCGAACGGAATTAATAAAAAATTAAATTTTGAAAAAGATATCTGTTTTTAACATCGACACCTACGATAAGTATTTTCATGGAAAAACTGTTAATCAAATTTAATCAATCAATCAATTAATAAAGTATTCGTCTAAAATGTTGTGTAATTTCACAAACAAGTTTTACAATTCTCTTTTATCCGTCTATTTCGTATAATCACTTTAGACCATGATCTCAGAGCAGGAATAATTACGTTAATCCATTCCTTTCAAACTTAAAATATTCAAGAACAATTAATGTCCCAGGTATTTGTTTCCCGTGAGGTAGACCAGTTTAATAGAAAAGAAGACACTTTTTTTCTTACTAGGCGACCCCAACATAGTATACTAAGTTTACTCCCAAGTTTGTAACGATTAAAAATTTTGATGCTACGCACAAAATTTCGGTATAGGTGTTCATAAAATCCATTCCCGGTTTTCCTTTCGTCTGTCCGTCTGTCTATGAACAAGATAACTCAAAAACGAAAAGAGATATCAAGCTGAAATTTTTATAGCGTGCTGAGGACGTCAAAAGTGGCTAATTTCGTTAATGAGCAACATTGGTCAGGGTCTTGGGTCCATAGGAAAATTTAAATATTAAAAAATGTTTCTTAACAAAGTAAAAAATGTTCCTTATCAAAAAATAAACAACTTTTGTTTGAAACAGTTTTTCGTAAACATCACTGTTTATCCGTGAGGGCGCCAATTAGATTAGAAACATTATATAGTATGCATATACAAGTACCTATTGTTTATATTTTACATTTATAATTTTTTTATGACGTAAATTTTACTGTGAAGAAAGCTTGGCCTAATTATATAACAAAACAATGAATGGTTTTTCTATTTAAGATGTGGTTTAGCTAAATACAGTTTACAGTAATTAGAAAGAATCATGTTAGACCTTTTCGATGGTGAAAATTCCTGTTATTTTATTTTCTATACAAGATTAAGCTTTTAATTAGTAGCATTCAATATTTATCGTATAACTAGGATCAAACCGAACGTGTTTAAATGATAAAGAACGGTTTTAAAGCATTCGACTTCACAAAAGAAATGCTTTACTGGTAATAAAACGAATGCCTTTTTTTAATTGTATCTTTTAACTATTTTATTCTCTTTGAACACCAACGCAGAAACGTTTTAAACACGACGAAAATAACGATGCTAAAAATTCCTTCTGTATTTCTTTTTAAACCATATATGAAGACATTAAAAAAAACTCTTTAAGAAAATTGCAAAAAATCGAATATTTTCTTTTATCTCTAATTTCAATAAAACTCAGTATATAAGGTAATTTTGACCCAAAAAGTACAAAAATCGGATGCATTTGTTGATTGGTCGAATAGTTTTTGAGATACGGACTAAAATCCATCCAAATATTTTGATTTCTTAGAAACTCTGCATCCAATCATTAAATTAACCCAATGTTTATACTTTTTGAATCAAAATTTTCCCATCCACCGAGTTTCATCAAATTCCAAAACAAATTTTTTTTCCGTTTTCTCGATTTTTTCAAAGGGGTACCCCTTAAAAAAATTGCAAAAAATCGGAAAAATTTTTTGAGTCTCTAATTTCGATAAAACTCAGTATATAAGGTAATTTTGACCCAAAAAGTACAAAAATCGGGTGTATTTGCAATGCACAAAATTTCAGACTTCTAGGCCCAGCGGTTTCAGTTGTACATTGATCGACCCGTCAGCTTCCATTCTTATATATATTGATTTAAGAATTGACTTTTTTCAGTTCACTGTTTTTGCAATCGGTTTCTTAATTTGTTATTTTTTCTATTAAGAGCTTTATAGTTTTATTAATGAACAAGCCGTTACGTGCTAGTTTCACAAGGAATTTTCATTATTATATCGCCTCCCCACCCCTAGAAAAACAAACCAAAGCTATATCACTAATCTAATATGGTGTTGTACCATTTAAACATTTAAAAAAAAACCGTATAATACTAACGAACTTGATAAATATGATTTTTAAGGCAGCAGCTCTGTTCCACACCTTACGAATATATGATTGAATAAAAACAGCAAGTTATTATCAAGACATCATAGGGCCACAGGGCACAATTTATATCACCAAGAATAACATTTTCGTAACAAGAAATGAAAAACTTTCCAAAGATTTTACTTTGTTATTTCTTTCTAATTTTTGAATCCTTTATGTTTTTTTGGTACAAGTTTTTTCCATTGCACGCAATCTTTTTATCATGAAATATAAATCTTTTAGAAATCTTCGTCTAGACATTATACACTTATATAATATGAAAGTTTGAAGATACCTATAATTAAATAGAAACACAAATTCTATATCTCTAGACATGTGGTTTTCAAATGTCATATGGAAAACCAATTACATTATTTTGTCCTTGGGTTCAGCCCACACGGTTGGGATTAAGAATACAAACCAGTTGAAAATCTTTATATAAGAAAATGTTAAGTTGCTTTGTGTATGCTTCAAAAAGTTCTGCATCCATTGAGCTCAAATTTTAACACAACATACAACCCGCTTCAAAGATTCTTATATCCTGTATGTATGAAATATATATCAAGGCATAATAAGTTCAGTTCCAAGTAACGCTTATAAATATTGATGCTACAAACAAAATTTTGGTCTATCTGTCTGTGGACAAGATAACTCAAAAATAAAAAGAGATATGAGGGTAAAATTTTTAAAGCGTGCTCTGGGTTTTATCTCTAAAAAATAAAACCTAGCTAAATCGATTTTTCGCTCCCGAAATCCAATGTATAATAAATTTTATGAAAATTGTTTGGGGCCATTTCCGAGATTGTTGACATATACAATAATTGCTCGTTTAATTATATCAGATTATATTATTTATTATTATTACTATTATAATGTAAAAATTTATCTAGGAAATTAAAAAAAAATCGAAGTTTAATTCTGTTAGCATCTTAATTCAATGAGTCATTGTTATATTACGGTCGCTAAATAACGCCCCCGCTTTGCAAGGAAATCAAAGTGCTAATATTAATTTTGTTAAAAAGAATATTTAATATTTTCTTACATACATCAAACATATTGGTTAATCAATCAAATTGACAGGGGGGGTGAATAAATTATTATAAAATACACATTTAATTTTAATCAAACGTGCGGTAAATTAAAGTGGTTTAGTATAAATTTAATAAATCAGTGTAAATGTAAACTTGTATGATACTTGTTCAGAAAATGATATTGACATAAAGCAGCTATGGTTGCGGTTCAGTTATTATGTGAGACATGTCTAAATTAATGGAAAAAAGTAACTTTTTTAAATTTTCCTTTAAAAAATCTGAAATAAAATAATCAATTAAATCATTTGGACATGCACAAACACACGTTTTAAAATTTATATATTACAAAATGAGAATAATATACTCATATAATTTTATGAAGATCGTAATGAAAAATTTCATTAATATTATTACACAAAATTGAACCTTTTTAATTAAATAAATCAAAGCAACTCAAAGAAAAAAATAAAATCAATTTAATAAAAATATTGTACAATAGAATTTTTCTTTAAGACATTTTTTTTATATATATTTTTTTAGAGACGAGTTTTTATTATGATATGATTATGATTTTACATTAATGGATTATTTCTTAAATTTTTATAGTCGATTTGTATCCCATCTAATAAATTTAGTATGAGAATGTATTGACAGAGGTATAGTACGGTCAAATGAACGTTTATAGTACGTTTTAATTTATTCAAAATTTTTTTAAGGAATTTTCAAAGAAAATGGTAATATTTCGGTAAACAATTTTTGTCTTCAATATTGACAAAAATTTGTATTAGACCAAGTTGAACCCAACGAAATAAAGCCCGCTTAAATAAAAATCACGCAAATTAAAAGTTCACGAGAAAAATAAGTAATTTTCCTTAGCTTCTTAAAAATATCTTCTTTAAATCGCTATTTCACGAAGTAAACTTTAATATAAATTACCTACTGGAGTAAGCAGAATTTGTGTTTGAGTCCTAATAATTGATAGTAATGTGGAATGGAGAGGCGCGTGCTCATGCTTAAAACTTAACATTTAAAGCTTAGGCAACCATAAATGTAACACACTTTTGACAAGGCAACCTAATGGTGTTGAATAGGGATTAAAATAACCTTCGATTACATAAAAAGTTCAATTAAATAACTTTTGAGGGTATAATAATAACGCCTTTTTAATTGGTGGTACCTGGCAACTTTATGGTAGTGATACGCGAAAGTGGGCAATTTATTATTTTCCAACTGTCCGGGTAATTTTCTTTCTACTAATGTTCGATTTTCATCAATACCAAATCCGGTAAGTTGATCAAAAAATCCGAATTAAACTTGATATTATTTAACAGTATATCTAACATAATCTTTTTCATCTTAAACAGATAAGAATATATATATCTTATACCTTGTCTTAGACTAAGATTAGAATGTTGACCAGTTTGGGATACTAACTTTTCGGATTAGATACTTAATGGTCTAATAACAAAAAAATGTATAGCGAAATAACGTTTTTCATTTTATTTCTTTATGCAAGCATTCTATGACTGTCTCAAACCAACTTTACTTCTTGTTTATAAATTATATTGCTCATTTTCTGCATTCATTTTCCTACCCACACAACATTGTAAGTGTTTTACCTTGTATGACAAAAATGTACAAAAAAAGAAAAAAAATTAATAGATAGCGACAGGCAAGTAAGAAAATCGATGAGTAAGTAGATATATTTATATAAAAGATGGCAAATTATATAGCTAATTGAATGGTGTTACTAGTCATCGGAATTCTTTTCTCATTCCAAATTACTTTAGAAGTAGATAATAAAAACGGATAATAATTTTAAAAAAAACTAACAGACGTTAAACAGCAATGATGTCTCAGGTCAAAAAAGTCTAATATACATAACTTTTACATACCTCTTAAGCCATGTGGAGTTGTAAATTTTGCGCGACTTCTGTTATCACCTATATTATTTGCTCTCAAAAAAACTTTGGCTTTTTGTATCTTATTTTATCGAGATGGTTCATAAAAATCTGATCAGCCGTGAAATTTTTGATTTGAAGCTTCAGATCTATAAACATAATTTTGATGGTTTTTACTTCGTTGACCTTTCATTCTAAAAATATAATAATTTTTTGCACAAATAGGAGATACGATGAAGATTTATTACAATCTCGGAAAAAAAAACTTATAAATCATCTTTATTTTAGAATAAAATTTCGTCTGCATGAGTAGCTGTCTTTTTATTGAAATTATTATCTATAATATTTATTACTTATTATAGTTTATTCTTATAGAATTGACAAATTACTTTTTCCGACACCATATTTTACCACTACGAAGCAAAAATTGAAAATAAAATTCTTAAATGATACGAAATATATTGGTATTTTTATTTTAAGACGGATGAATTTCGAATATTTCTTTTTCTAATTGAACTTAGGTAGGTGTAAAGTATGCTTTTCATTTGAAAACGGTTACGCAGGATGTAAGCAACGGAATTTCCAGCCGCACTTAAAAGATTTAAAAACATTTTCTTTCTGAATTATTATAATAATTTTTGATGCGCTATTCAAAATGGAAAATCTGCCTGGCAATTATAATTTATATTGTTAAAAAAGTACGGGATGTTTTGGGGACAACCGGTGGGAAGTATGTTCCTTTCGTACCTTTGTACCTAATAAATATAGCGCTTACTTTTTCATTTACAAAATATTTTTCTGAAAATTTGAAGTATTAATTTTAGAAGTCAAATACTTGTTTATTTTTTAGGGAATTTAATTTTATAGCTACTTTTACTTTATACTGTATTAATTAATTGTAATATTAGTTTAAAACAGGCATACTTCTGATTTAGTAGTCAACACAGTATGTATATTTTTACATTTTCCAAATTCATGGCAAACTGAATCGCTTGAAATAGTTCTAGTTTCCTAGGTTAGCCAAGTGAAAATGGTCGGTTTTTGAGTTAGTGTTTTTTTGTTAGACTTTTTTTTGGCTTTAGCTCCCAACCAGCTAACAAAACAGAACGATAACGTGCGATAAGGAACATAATTTCTAAAATGATTGAATTGTTGAAAAATGATTTTTTTTTAAATCCATATTTTTTGATGTACTATCTATTAGACAATACTAGAACTTTGCATCTTTGATACGGAATGTCTTATCTTTTTCATGAAAATAAAATGTTTTTCATTAAATTTAAAATTATTTAAAAATAACTCGTTTTTTTTGTATTAAAAAAACAACTAATTGTAAGTAATTAATTAAATAAAGAATAATTAACTGTTTTTACACGACAAGAAGTAAATAAAATAATAGTATATTTGCATATTTACTGTTTTTCTTATATGGTTTTTTTTTATTCAGAAAGTGAATTGAATAAAGACGAACGAAACGTTTTAAAACTTTTATTTTAGAATTAATTTAATGACTCCCTTGTTTGATTACTTCATTTGATGATGGCATTGAAAATAAAACATGGCAAGTGATGAATATTTTCTATGAAGGTTTCTTTAAAGTAGACATAGAGAATGATATCGCAAAATAAATTTGCTTTCACTTAGTTTAAGAAACAAATTTAAGTCGACCTTCATTCATCTGTAAGATCGACCACCACCCTGAACAATGCGAAACTCGAAAGATATGTGTTTTTTTTAATTTTTAGCTATTGGTATGTATGCTCAAAGATAAAAGCTTAAATTGTTCAATCTAAAATGAAACTTTCGGTATTTTGGAATATCTCGGAAAACTGAATATCTTGAAATTGATTAAATTTCGCTGTTTCACGCAACACCAAGCACTGGTCAGAAAAAAACAGTGATGTAAACTTTTGTGACCCGCAAGTGGGTGGTTTTGTTGAAGCGGTCTTAGCATTTTTCTGTTCCTACACCACGCTTGAAATTGTCGTCTTTTTGGACAAAAATTTATTTACTTCGTTCCATTTTCCTTCTATTTTCCCACTTTTTCTTTTTTATTAGTCATCCTAAACCAACCTAGGCAATGCACGAGAGACTTTTGTCGAAAAAAAAATTATTTTTGGTCAAAATGAAAACAGTTTAACTTTTTTTTTTTGGTCGAGCTCCAAGGCTGTCTAGGTTGCCCAAATGGTAAATGCGACACTGGAAAATAATGCCGAAGATTTGCTTGTACATTTGATTTTTATACACCATTCTATATAAAGATTGTATGACGTTTGTACACAGTTTTGTCAACAGAAGTAGGCGTCAAATAAAACATAAATATTTGCCAGAATAATATCAACCGGCGTAGTAACACCTTGTACCTAAACAAATATAGATTACGTCGATGCATACACGTATGAAGTTCATACGTTTTAACATTCATATGATGTAAATAGAAATGAGCTTTCGACGACCAAATATCTTGTGTTGTCTTATAGTGCACCCGAGAGTGAAGCCTAGATCTCTTGGATTCATGCCGAGCGCCTTAACCTACTGGGTCATATGTGTTGGGTCAAAATTATCTTATATATTGAGTTTTATCGAAATTGGAGATTAAAAAAATTTCTCGATTTTTTGCAATTTTTTTAAGGGACTCCTTTGAAAAAATTTAGAAAATTGGAAAAAAAATTTTGTTTTGGAATTTGATGAAACTTAATGGATGGGAAAATTTTGATCCAAAACATATAAAAATCAGGTTAATTTAATGATTGGATGCAGAGTTTCTGATATATCGCAATATTTGGATCGATTTTAGTCCGTATTTCAAAATCTATTCGACCAATCATCAAATGCAACCAATTTTTGTACTTTTTGGGTCAAAATAACCTAATATACTGAGTTTTATCGAAATTAGAGATAAACAAACTTATCGATTCTTTGAAATTTTTTTAAGGGGTACGTACTCCATTGAAAAAATCGAGAAAAACGCAAAAAAAAAATTTGTTTTGGAATTTGGATCCAAAACGTATAAAAATCAGGTTAATTTAATGATTAGATCTATAGAAAGTTAAATTGTCAGCGAGTATCATGGGCAAAACTTCATTTTCAAAATACATAAAATTGTGAACAAAATGAATAGGATAAGTGAGGCTATAACGTGATAGTCTTTTTTTAAAGGAGAAATTGCCCAGCAAAGCGGGCGGGTGCTAACAGGTGTTTTTACACAAGCTCATTTAAAAAAAAATAAAGTACATAGTTTTTCTGGTAACATCTCTACAAGTCCGATCTGTGCTAAAAAGTGTACATGTATGAATGTAAAATGAAGTATTTGATGCAAGAACATTTTTAGATTATTCTGTTTGTTATCTTTTCGGTAAAGTAACATAATACACTGGACATCATTAGGATATAGTACAACTCTATATTTTTGGATAAACGTATAAATAAAGACAAATCCTTATAACACGACAATCAAACATACAAACAAACAAACATACAAAAGCAAAAGATTATGCCACACACGGAGAGGAGAGTATTACAATATTGTGTGACATTTAAAACAAATTGTTTTCTATGTAAACAAAAGCTGCATGTTCCAACTCCTTTTTAAACCTTATTTTGGTTAAATAAATTTGTTATTTCTAATTTGACATAAAATATAGAGTTAGAAAATATATATCTCATACGTAAAACTTTCTTTTCTATGAAAATTCTATTATATAGAAATAAAATGGGTAAAGTATTTTCATGTAAATTTACTGTATATATAGATGTGAATAGATAAGATTTTAAATGCAAAACGTAGGTACCAGATGTTTCTATAAGCTTTTATTTAATGTAACCATATTTTTGGTTATACAAATTATAAAGTTAAGTTTACTTTTCTAGTATATTCTAAACAACATATCCAGTGTAATAATTTTATATATTACTAGAATGATACCCACCGGCTTCGCTGGGTTTAAAAGTGGAGATTGATAAAGATTGCTCTCGCTTATCCCCTTTCTATAACACTCGAAACAATGGTAAGGATTGTTTTACACAGGTAAAATATATTTATGGTTTTCTATTTTTTTAGATATATAATATATCAGAAAAGATGGTCGTGAAATAGTTATATTGACTATTTTTACAAAAATCTGTAATTTATGGTAATGTCAAATTAAATTAATTTTTAATTTTTTTATTAATATATCTTTATAAATTATATCTCATGTGTTATTCTGAAGTATGAGCTATAGTGCTGTACAGTTTCATTAAAAACCATTCGCTAGTTTTAGCGTGAAAGCCAAACAAACAAACAAACATGCTTACTTTCGCATTTATAATATATAGAGATTATTACTCTAAAAAGTTTTTTTTTTGTCCTACTGTTATCTTTGTTATTTCTTTATCAAATTCCATGATTCAGCCCTCATTTTCAAGTTTATTATGTTTAGGTTTGAAGAAAAATATACTCACGGTCTAAAAATGAACCGTTTAGGAAAAAATACGCTACAAAATTAATATGAACGAACAAAGATCATAAATTTTAATAAGAAGTTTAAAATATTAGTATCATATAACTCGATTAATGAATATAATTCAAATAATGGGAAAAACAGGTAAAAAAAATCTCTGAATTTACTAAAGCTGACCAGTTGATGAATGGCAATAGTAGTTATGTACCCACACATACTGCGATCAGTCAAGCGAACGGTAGAACAGGAGTCAAAACGGTTATCAGTGCCGTGGTATTAAATGAATTTACTAAAGCTGAAAATTCTTATACAAATTGTATATTGCATATAAATAACAGCTATAACAGTCAGTTAAATGTGAGAAAAGAGCTGGTCAGTCACCCCTAATGGGTGTGTACAATAAATAAATAACATTTAATTAAGTTTTAAACTTGCAAATTTTTTTAGAGATTGGTTAATTGTATATTAACCATAAATAAAATGGTCAGCTAACCAGATTGTTGACCGTGAATTGTGGAACTATCGTCAGAGTAAATCTTATAATAAAAAACTATTTCATCGAACTAATATAATATTGTAGCAATTGAGATTCTGAAACAAATGTAGTAGTACATCTTTTAGCTCAAACTATAAATATTTAAGCCGATTGATTTCTACCTACATTATATATATATAAAAATTCTCAGAAAACAGATTTAATTTGAAATTTATTTTTGTTTTCTTTTATCGAATATCTTTCTTTTGCTCTTATTTTATCAACGTCATGTTAGAAAATTTATTATCATCAATCTCCGCCTCTTATCTTCGATTTTCACCTTTTTATTTATTTCATCTGTATACTGTTTCTCACAAATAAAACAAAAGAAAGCAATAAGTGGCCGAGGTCAATACGATAAAAAAAAAAAACATTATTATCACACTTTCATGGGGGTAAATAAACTGGGCAATAATGCATTACCTGAATCGACTCATGAAATTTATGGAATGAACAAAAATATTCAGTAATTTCAAGTATTTCAGGTAGTGGTGAGCGAGACAAGGCCTAAAAGCAAAACCAAGACTGTATTTGGCTATTTTCGTTTAACGAATTTAGTAAAATGGATCTAGCATCTTCGTCTTACTAATTGTTGTTGCAAATCTTATTTGGTCTTGCATATGTGTTAGAGCAAGAGAAAGTACAACTATGCTAGACAGAAGTATGCCAGACAGAAGCAGTTAATTATAAAAGCGTCCGACCGATGTGTAAGACGCGGAGAAAAGTTCAACCCTGAGTGAGCTCATCACTAATTTTAGGAGCTTTTAGAGGATTAAACAGCTATTTACCTTACGAAACTAGTTCACTTCAAGGAGAATCACCTTGGTAGTTTTCTTTTTTTTATTTCAACTACAGTTAGCAGACATGAATTGAATGGATTAGCAATCAAGGGCACTTTTCTAGACAAGGTTAAGGACTAGATAAGGTTAGGTCATCAATGTTCTCTCTTAAACATTACTTTGAAGCAAAACTGTTATTTTAGAAGTTATTGTTATTACACGCGTTAAATAACACGCAAAAATTGTTTGTACTTATAAACTTTTTCTATTTATAATTTCAAAAACAACTGAATAAAAATGGTTTTTTTTAGAATCGTAGGAACTGTTCAGCAAAACCACATTTCAAAGAAAAGGTTTAAAAGTTTTTATGTGTGTATATTATTAATATATACTCGATTTCGTTAAAATCGCAATAATTAACACATTCAAAGTCACATAATCACTCATCACATGTTATGATAATTTTATTAATCATTTACGTTGGAAAAAAAAAATTAATCATGTGAAATTTGTAAGAAAACTTTTCATATAAGAAATTAACTACAACATGAATGTAGTAAAACCTAGGAAAAACCTGATATTTGTAACAGAACATTTTATAAGAGAAGCCAAAAAATCATAATAAATAGGGTCTACGAATAGTAAATACTACACTGTATCCGAATGACTTAGTGTGTATCGGTTTGGAAGGAATCTCACTCAAATCCCGGTTAAGTATAAAATTTAATTTTTTTCTATGAATTTAGTAATATCATTTATGCAAATCAATTAAATTAATTAATACGAATTTATTATTGAAATAACTTATATTTATTTATTCATTATGTTAATCTAATTTTACCACCGATAATGTCTGTTTAAATTGTATGGATATATATCAGTCCATGTGGCAAAGTGTCTAGCGAGTACGGCTTGTAATACAAAGGTCGTGGGTTCGAAACCGGCTCAAGTAAAAAATTTTTTTTCCTACGTACTTTGACTTTGTGATACAATCCTACGGGTGTAAGTCACTCAAAGTTTTTCATTGGGTTTGTACAGTTTATCACCGATAATGTATGTTGATATTGTATTTTCATATAAGATGTGTTATGGCTCGGTGTTAAGCGACTGCGACTAGAATCTGCGAAGTAGAAGGTCTATGGTTCGAGGCTCGGACTAGTAAAAATTTTTAATTTTTTCTCTGCACTTCATGTTATGATTTATTCAAATTAATTTCATTAATTTGAATTTCCGCGCTTTTCCACATGTGTGGTCAATCAAACTTATTCATTAGGTCAGTAGTGTTTCATCGTTCATAGTGGACAGTTGGTTACATTTGTGTTTCACCTTCATTTTACTTCCAAATGTCAAATTTCACTTTCGAATTTGTTTCTGAGTAAGTTTTTGTTTTAATTTACATTTGTTTTGTAATTTTTCTAATTCTTCTTTTGTATTTTGTAAAATTCTATATTATAAATAATTTGTTTTATATTTTGTCCAAATATTTTTTTCACAAAGCTTTTTTTTAATATTAATTAAAAAAATTATGTTTGAATCACTTGTTAATTTTTTTCCAATTGAAATATATTCTAGAATTATTTATTTTATAATTAGTGTATGACTACAAGTTTTTCTTTTATTTGATTTCAAAATTTTTCGAACCTGCGTTTATTCCCAAGAAGTACAGTTTTAATATTAATAATTATAATTTTTATTTAAGGACGTTCATTCATCAACCTGTTTTGCTATGTGCGTTTATATGGAAACAGCATTTAAATTTTAAATAATTTTAAATTAAAAGAATTTTGAAATTTGTATTGAACTTCTATTAAAATTTTTAATAATTACTAACTGATAAAAGTTTCAAGTATAGTTATCGATATAATTTTTGAGTAATATCGATTTATATTTTCCATTAAAACCTATGTTAAAGATTAATTTTTGTCACTTTTTGAATTTAAAATTTAACATTAATTACGTTTCGATTAATTTATATAATTGTATATTTTTTCTTTCTTAAATCATTCAAAATCATTTAAACTTTTTTATTATCATAATTATTTTTATTTGTCTACTTTACAAGTCTCATGAATGTACGTCCTTAAATGAATAACAAAATAACTCTACAATCACTTGAACATTCATAATATTAATGAAATGTTTTAATCAACAACTCCGTTACTAAATATCGAAAACATTCTATCAAAATAATAAATAAAACTAAATTTGTATTCAATTGATTTCAACACTCCGCCTCAATTCAAACAAAACAGATAAATCTATTGACTTAATAGCAAATTTGTGAAATTTTTGATTTGATAAACCTTTGGTACAAATATCAGCTAGTTGATTTTTTGTGGGTATATAATCAATTTTTTTTAAATTCTGATCGAATGAAATGGTATTGTTCACGTACATGCGTGAACCTGTTTTGCTATGTGCGTTCATAAGGAAGCAGTATGTAAATTTTAAAGAATTTTAAATTAATAGAAATTTTTTTGAAATTCGATTAAAAGTTTAAATAATTATTACCTGGTAAAATCTTGTAAAAAAAAGTATTGGTATCGATATAATTTTTGAAAAATATCATATTTATATTTTCCATTTAGTCCCATGTTAAATCTTACTTTTATTCAATTTTTTAAACTCAAAATTCAATAAAAATAATTCGATAACAGGTTATTTTTCTTGTCTTAAATCATAGAAAATCATTTAAACTACCGCATTACCATATTGTTTTTTATTTCTCTACTATTATCGTTGACACATGTACACCCTTCAAGTATTTGGAAATAATATATTTTGAAAATCTAAAAAACAGAATATTGTTGCATTAGCTAGCTGCGGTTTGTGAAATGAATGTTTTAATATTATCGTTAAACCAGTAATTTTTGAGGATAATCAATCAAGTATTCAATTGATTCAAAAGTTAAGAATTGAGAAAGTAAAAGAAGTAAACATATTGACATTAAATACCATTTCATTCGATCAGAATTAAAAAATGATAATTTAAAAATTGAACATATACCTACAGAGAATCAATTGGCTTATATTTATACATAATAAAATTATTTTTAATTATTTTAATTATTTATCACTAAAATATATTTATTCATTAGGTTGGTCCAGTTTTACCACCGATTATGGCCGTTTAAATTGTAACAAGCATCAAGTCGTGTGGCAGAGAGTATAGCGAGTCCTACTCCTCTTACACAGGTATGGAGTTCAAAATCCAGGTAAGTAAAATTTTTATTTTTATTTTCTAAATCTCATGTGATAATTTATTCTTAGTAATATAATTAATTTGAGTGTGTGTTTTACTATTCACTATGAATAGCTTATTTATTTGACATTTATATATTCCCTTCATTTGAATTCCAAATCTTAAATTTCATTTTCGGGTTTGTTTCTAAGTAAGTTTATGTTAATAAAGGTAAATTAAGATTAAATGAGCCATCTTTAATTGTTTATGCATAAATATTATTGCAAATTAAGCAATTTTTAACTTTTATGCCCAGAGATATTTTTGGTTTTTTTTCAATTTATTTTACTCTAAATATCAGTTCATTAATTTAAATTTGTAAAATCGGTCTGCCCTATATCCTGAGAAGCGACGTTGACTAACTAAGGTTAGTATGATGTTTCTCAGGAAAAACTCGTTCGATTTGTTGCATGTGTTATAACACTATGACAAATTGTGTAGTCAAAAATCAATTTTTTCTCGTTATGTCTGTCTTCAAGCTAAGCGCCTCGATAGGGGATTGTATCAACTCATGATGACGGTGAGACGGGACTTGCAAAAAGCGCAGTCATCACTTAAAGTGAGTTAGGTATATCTAGACAGATAATGTACGGAAAAAATGATCTTGATTACATGGATTTTTCGCCTGTGTTATAGCCTGTGATATATTGGATTGGTTCCATTCTGGGGTAAGTCTACTTATAACTAGGTTGATATGGTTAATTCAAATGGACCTTCAGAAATATTTATGCATAAAGGTTATTGTAAATTAAGCAATTTTTATTTATTCCTTTTCTTTTTAAAATAATTGAATTTTTTTCCAGAGATATTTATGCTTTTTCATCTCCGACATTGTCATTCGGATAATTCTGTGTTTGTGTTTTATAAAATTCATATCCTATCCTAGAACTTTCTTTAATTGTTTATGCATAAATATTATTGAAAATTAAGCAATTTTTACTTTTTTTGCCCAGAGATATTTTTGGTTTTTTTCAATTTATTTTACTCTAAATATCAGTTCATTAATTTAAATTTGTAAAATCGGTCTGCCCTATATCCTGAGAAGCGACGTTGACTAACTAAGGTTAGTATGATGTTTCTCAGGAAAAACTCGTTCGATTTGTTGCATGTGTTATAACACTATGACAAATTGTGTAGTCAAAAATCAATTTTTTCTCGTTATGTCTGTCTTCAAGCGAAGCGCCTCGATAGGGGATTGTATCAACTCATGATGACGGTGAGACGGGACTTGCAAAAAGCGCAGTCATCACTTAAAGTGAGTTAGGTATATCTAGACAGATAATGTACGGAAAAAATGATCTTGATTACATGGATTTTTCGCCTGTGTTATAGCCTGTAATATTTTGGATTGGTTTCATTCTGGGGTAAGTCTACTTATAACTAGGTTGATATGGTTAATTCAAATGGACCTTCAGAAATATTTATGCATAAAGGTTATTGTAAATTAAGCAATTTTTATTTATTCCTTTTCTTTTTAAAATAATTGAATTTTTTTCCAGAGATATTTATGTTTTTTTTTATCTCTTTCTGACATTTTAGGAATACCTGTCCTGTAATTATATTAAGTGATGCCGAATTAAGGCTGATACTTTTTAGGGATTGTGATTTTTTTTTATTAGGAAATGCGAGAATGTTATCCAATTTGTCATGTTCCGGTCATGACAAATTGGATAATTATCTATCTTTATCTTCTATTTAAATGTAACCGGATGCACTTAAACAGAAGAAAAAGATCGTGGATTAGGCCTATAGGGGATACCACGTAAAAAAAACGCGCTGATGTATCCTACCTCAATGGTAGTGTGGAAACGGATACAAAATTATTATTTTATGATTCTTTTTTACAGTGGGAATTTTGGGATACAAATGACACTCTTGATCTAAAAGTCAACGATCTGCCAAAATTTCAAGTATATCCATCGAATATATATTATACATATATATATATATATATATATATATATATATATATATATATATATATTATTATAAAAACATAAGAATTAAATAATAAAAATACCACTTACAAAAATAAATATACATAATTTTTAGGTTAAATTAATCTAATTATTTATAATAAATAAAACCATATTTTTTTAATATCTGTAATATTTTTTTATTTATATTATTTATTGAAATATTAAATTTTTATTTTTTGTATAATATAAAGAATTTTTGTGATTATATTATATAATAATTTTTTATTTTATTATATTTGTTTATATAATATATAAAATTATTTAATAAATTTTTAATTATTTAATTTTGGTTTCGTTTATAATTTTATTTGACCAGAAATAAAATTCACAATGCATTTGATCTCTTATTATCCTTTGTCTCAAAATACGTGCATTTTATCCGGTCAAATTAAACAAAAAAAATAGAAGTCAACGTAAAAACATTCGCACCCAGCTCAAAATGGGTAGGGTTGTTCAAAACTATATCATAAATGAAATCTAAAAAATCCTCATCGATTCGATACCTGGAAAAAAATTTACTCGGGGACAAAGGAAAAAAAGGGATTTTGCGTGATTTTCAGCAAAACGGTAAGTTTTATCATAAAATTATTTCAGACAAAAATTGAAGATCAGTTAATTAAATACAAAAAAAACTTTATGGGTAGCTTAATGATACTGGGAGTTCAGGCCAACTTCAGCTTCATATTTTCTCGATATCTATTTAGAAAATTCAACCAATGTGGAAAATCTCCCCCCCCCTCCACATTTCAGAAAGCTTCTTCTTCATCATTCCCCTGTAGTTGCCGATTGTGATCCTCATTTATTGAGCCTGATACTGGGACAACAGTTGCCTATACTAGCTGCAATGGATATGCAGACAAGATATTTCTCAGGTGCTGCTACGAATAACAACACATGCTGGAAAATTCATTTTGAACGTTTCGTGAGAGCACGTAATCTATTACATTCACATCTAATATGATAAAAATAAAATAATTATTTGAAAATTAGAATTTAAAATTACGGCAACGCAAATATAAATTTAGGTATTTTAGTGCCCAATTTTCAACCCACACAAAAGCAAACACCTTGTTTTTTTTTATATCGTTATCAAATGATAATGACAATCATTTATTTATAATGATTGTGAAAATAGAACGTGAAATCAGAATTCATATCATTTATAAATATTTTTTTGTTCAAACCTTTTCTGTTTTTTTTTTGTACATTATCTGAATTGACAAGACAGGTTTGACAAATATTCCTTAAACACGCATTTATTCATTTACAATGATACATGTTTTGTTATTCTTTAAGTTCTGAATATAAATCAATTGTTTTTCCTCGAAAAACGAAATCAAAATTGTTTCATGTCTCTACGTTTTGAAGCCTAATAAAATCATTTTTATGTAGGAGTATTTAATATGTCTTCCTGCCTGTCTAAACTATCCATTTTATTCTAAATTTCATTCCACGTTGTTAATTTATGAGGAATTTATTTCAACAGATTTGCAGTTAAATCGAAAAATAGCAAAGGAAAGATTTAACTCTCCATATAATTGCCTTTTTCCTGAAAGCCTTTCCCAAACTGAACCGATTTTTAAGATCATCGCCAATTTTTAGTTTTATCGGGTGCGGAATTCCCACTAAGAACACTCTCCATTAAATTACCTTTCAAATAAAACCAAAAAAATCAAAATCAGTTTATCCGTTTAGGCGGTACGATGCCACAAACACATGCACATAGCGGTCAAACACCCCTTTTTTTAGTTCGGGGGTTAAAAAATGGGTGTTTCATTTGGAGGTACTTTTTTCAAAACTAAAAAATAATAAAAAAATTTGGAAAACGGTTGACCCTGCAGGTCATCCCTGTAACTTCCCGCTAAGTATTGACTCATAACGTGTAAAAAATTTTATCTATTATGATGTTATATCCACTCGCATTTTATTGTAATTAGATGTGATCTTAGACTAAAATCAACCGTTTTCCAAATTTTTTAAATTTTCAATTCGCGATAACTTTAGAATGAATAAACCGATTTTCACGCGGTTGGTGACATTCGACGCAAGTTCATGAAGAATCTTTAAGTTTCAATTGATAGAACAAAAAATTTTGAGGTTATTCCAAAAAAACGCTTTTTTGGGGTTTTCTTTCGTCAAGGATAACTCACGAACGAATCAACCGATTTTGACCGGACTGTTGGTGATCGACGTGGTTTTTCGAGGTTGAGAGCTGATTTTTGGAATTGATCGATACAGCCGTTTAAAATTTATTCAAAAAAAACCACTTAAAAAAAATTTATTTTCGCAGTTTTTTTGAGATTTCTCGAAATCTATCGGTTCGGCCACCAACCGCGATCAAATCGGACAAGCCGTTCAAAAGTTATGAGAGGTTTACATACATCCATACACACACACACACACACACACACACTCATACATACATACAGCCATACAGACACCCTCGCGGAAGTAGTCAGGGAAGCTTCCTGACACCTTAAAACGTCGAGATCTGATGAAAACTCGATTTTCTTAGCGGGAAGTTAAAAAACAAGTGAAAACAAACAATTGAGTGTATTAATTGTTGAAATATCCTGTATATAAAGTGTTGAAAATGTCAATTTTTTTATTTTCACTTATTTTAAAAAAAATGTGGGCTGTCTGTTAAAATTACTTGAATCTTTACACTCTTATATTTGCAATATAAAATTATTTATTTATTCAGAAAGAGGCCATATTCACGACGGCTAGTTATTATTTAAGGCTATATTCTTTAATTTGATGAATAGTCTGTACACTAAATCGAATTTTCTTATCGCTAAAATGTCAATGTCCGGACGTAGGTACTTCCGTGCCATGATAATGGTAAAACGATGTAATAGCTGCATTAATGATGTATATAAAGACGTATATCGTATTTTTATTCATAATTAATTAGCTCAAGAGACAACCATTTTCTAGTTAAATGTAATGAATTGAAGTCATAAATCATTTTTGTTAGTGAACATTTACACCGACGTAAGAAAACGAATGACCTTTGAAAAAGACTAAATTAAGCCCGGTCACGAAATTTTAACATCACATCCGGTTTACTTGTTATTTCATAATCGAATTCATAGGAAAAACGTAGTGTGGATGGTGCCAGGTATATTTAGATACCTGTATTAATACATTATACAAGATGTTCAAAAAGTACGAAAACATTCTTGAATTTTAGAAAACAATGATTGAAATAAAATAACCAAGACAAAAGTAGTAGGATTTCGTTCATACAATCAATGGTGGCTTTGGATTAGACCCTAACCTTGACTAGGAAGGTCATTTCAATTGGTCTAGTTGACCTTGAAGAGTCTAATGCGGCCATTAGAGTGTACGAGCGAAATCCTACAACTTTTGTCTTGGCCATTCTTTTTTCAGACATTGTGTCGTAAAATTCAAGAAGGTCTTAAAAGTTTTGAGCAGCCGGTATGTATGAAGATATTTGTCGCTACAGTAAGCTCAAATACAATGTGGAATGTGATGCAAATTGTTTTCACGTGATCAAAAAGGTACAGTGCTTTTTTCGCTGCTGTATTTTTATTTCCTTGCACAAAGAAAGGGAAGTATTGTTATATTGAAAAATTCGGTGTAGAGTTTGCAATTGACATTTGTCCTGAGCATTCCCAAATCCATATCGACTCGTTTTAGCTTGATGTACATTCGCATCTCGCATTAACATTGCCCGTAAATATTTAAAGTTTTGGTCTTACAATTGGGTTAAATAACTGTACACCAGCCGTTTTGGGACTTCCTTGTAACCAGAGGTGGATTATCGGTAATTCAAATTAGGCACGTAACCAAGGGCGTGTTCTTAAAGAATGAGCTAGATATTATATAAGTACCTGTTAAAATTTATAACATATGGTCGCTGGATGAAATCAAAAATTTTCGATATTTTTCATAGTTCAGAACTAAATGTTAGCCATCGAATATTGCAAATTTTGATAAAGAACTGTAAACTGAACATCTGAAAAACTAAATCATCTATTTTTGCAACAGCACTTTTGTACTACCTTGTACACAGCTTAATCGAAAATTTCTTTAGTACCTTCACTAAAAATGTACCTGCTGTTAAAAATATTGTGACGACGAGTATAGGTACATCACTTTATTTTAAGTACAGTTCACAATTGTGGACGATTTGTTACCCGATAAGCCTCAGCCTAACCAATGGACTTTTCATTGGTCACTTCTTGCATTCATAAAAAGATGAATCTGATGAAGAGATTTCACTTGGATTTTTTAAGCAGAAAAACCTTTATTTTCCTAGGTTAATAATGTATTTTAAATTTTATAAATTTTAATTTTGATTAATGTCAAATACAGTTAAAATACTCAAGATTTTTAGCAATGAAGTAGTAGAAATAAAGCAATTTGAACAAGAGTGCATTATATGTTTTCGATTACCAAACTCTCAATTATACGCTTTTAAAATTTGTGCTTGTAATTCCTGGGACATCCTGTTAATGAAAAATTACCTACAACTTGTAATTTATTGTTTAATTTTTTTTTATAATCACTTACCTATATGTAATGAATGCAAATACTAATCCAACCAATGATATACTACTGCCCAATACAATCAATAATGATAACACTGATTCTTCAGTTAATGGTTGTGCAGCACCATTCCCACCACCCATAAAACCACCACCACCATTAACAAATCCACTAACACCACCACTGTTATTATTTGTGTTCATTGTTAAAAAACCATGTATACGTGTTGTATACAAATTTTCCATATTTACAGTTTTTTTAGTCACTATTTTTTTTTGTTAACCAATGTTTTTTAGTTGCGGAAATTACATTAACTGAAAAAAGAAAAAAAAATTTATTAATTTAGTATATTTTATCTAAATATTTCAAGTTATACATATCACAATCTCACAAGTTTAGTTTTTGAAATGGACTCATTTAGATTTACATAATAACGGATGATCCAATTTCGGTTTTGCCATGTTTGGAACTGAAGAATGCTGTGAATACTTTCGTTCGTTTCAAACGTCAAAAGTAAGTTTGAAAAGTTCCATTTACGACTTGAATCGTTTAGCTAACTCTCACGGCTCAAATTTCCACTTGTTCTACAGAAATAACAGTTCTGGTAGAAGTGTAAAGTCTTTTACGAGAAGATTACCCAATAGGGGATCCGAATAAATTTTTTGTATCACTTCAGATGACAAATTCTCACTTTCACTAGTATGCAAGAAATGAAGTTTCAAATTCCCAATTAAACAAAGAGGAAGATACCCACTAGCGACGACATACGTGGATATCGCCATAGGAATTACATATAAAACTTTGTTTTGCTAAAAAGAGATGGGCTAGCTTTGAATGCAATCTTTGATTGCCTATAACTTCTTCGTTTTTTAAACAATTTTAATTTCACTTTCAAATTCGATCATGATATCAAGTCTAGTTTTACATTCTTATGAGTAATATGGCCAATTCGATATCAGAATTATCCCCTATTTAATCATAGAGTGAACGAAACTGTGAGAATTGGAGATAAGGCATACGTATCATCGTAGTGTGCGTTCCTCCAAGAATACGCCATTGGATTTTTTTTGTCAAGTGTTCGTATAGAAGTCGTATCTATGTCAACAAACCTGCAACGTTAAAGCCTCTAAAAGATAAACTCCATCAAGTTATAGTCAAAATAACCCCCCCAAAATGTTCTGAAAGTCATAGAAAATTATTTCGAACGAATAAACTGTGGAGTCATAACTTTCTGAATTTCGGACATTATTAGTAATATAATAAATTATTATCGCTTATAAAATCTATGGCATGAATATTATTATATAATTTCTGTATAATATATATATATAAAACTATATTAATAATATTTAAATGAAAATATATTATTAAAGCAATTATTTTCACATTATTTTCAGACAATTAATTTAATCCAGTTCTGACAAAAAAACACATTAGAATGACGCATATTGTGTTTATGGTGTGGTTGATCAACTCGCACCCGTATTACATTTTTTCCTGTATAAGGTAGAGTATTGTACCTTGGAAACATGTACCTTAAATTACTCATCAGTTTCTTGAAACACATTGCTACCTATGACAAAGATTATTTGCAATATTAACTTTTATTTAGAAAAAGTGGGCATTGTAAAATTTCTTGCAAGTCTTACAAGAACACGACCCCCCTCCGCCCGTTTGAAAAACCAATGGGAGCTATTACAAGACGTTCAGACATGACCTAGGCTCTAACAGAAATTTGTAGGGCTTTCCTAGCGTGAACTAAAGACTACATGTTAAAAAGAAGAAAAGAAACACCCTAAGGTACAATCGGGTGTCATAATTCAAAGTACACCATGGTATTGTACTATTGACCACAATATTAAAAAAATATAAATAAAGTCTTTATCAATCAGAATTTGCTTAGCATCTCTGTTTGGGCAATATACAGAAATTATTTCCATTCTTTGTATATATGATATATATCAAGTTATTCCAAGTTTTGTCCAAAGTTTGTTACGCTTAACAATATTGATGCTACGAACAAACTTTTGATATAGGTGTTGTACATTTCTGGTTGTTCGTCTGTGATCACAATAACTCAAAAACAAAAAGAGATATTAAAGGTCCGTAGGACCCGTCTTTTAAACCGTTAGAGAAGGAACAAAAGTTAAATGAAAAAAATTTCATTATAAAAAATCAACAACTTTTGTTTGAAATTTTTTTTCGTAAACGTTGTTTACCCGTGAGAGCGCAAATTAAATATGTCAAATTATTACGTTACATATACTATGTATTTGTTTGTTTGTAATAACATATATGTATATACTATTCGTTGTGTGCGTAGTCATGGTAGGGACAATAAAATCGATGCCAGCGCTTTAAGTGAAAAATTTTGGAGTTAAAGGGGGCTGTTATGACTAATTTGCAATTCTTTACATGTTAATGTAATAGAAATGTCAAATTAAAATTATTGAAAAACACGAATTAATTAAACTTAATGCATTAAAAATTGTGAAAATAAGAAATCAAATTGAACAAATATTATTTTTCAAATGTAAATTATCATAATTATTTATTTAAATTTGTGAGACAAGAATATTAAATTTTAAATGTAAGTCTTAAATGCAATCCATACAATTATATATGCATCCATACAATTCTATAATTAAAGTAGTGTATCGTTACCATGGAAACGAAACTCACGCACAGAGCGAATATCCATCGAGGAAGTGAGAAGAAAGATACTCTTATTTCTTTGTGTGTAAGTGTGACTATCTTTCTGTACTTACATGACGTAAAAAAAAAAAAAAAAAAAAAAAAAAAAAACAAGCGTTTGTGTAATCAAAACGGCCTTAGCTTGGTATTTCAAAAATTAACTCAGATAATTGTTTTCACAAAAATGGCTTTAAACAATATACATAAGTGTTCATTGCGTTTCGAGACACAACACTTTCTCATACCCACCTACATTCTAAAATATTTCCACAATGCTTGTGTGTATTTTCCAGGGAGTTTATATAAACTGGCATGTTGAGTAGTAAATATTTTTATTGTGTTCTTTTGGGAATTGGTTTTTGAAGTTGCGTAAACATACATACACAAATACGTATAACCAATACATACAAATGTAGCTTTTGTTTTTGTTTTATTTTTCAACTTTTTATCTTTTATTTCATATTAATTCAATTGTTTTTATATATTATTTATGCATGATTGGAGAAAAAAAAAACAATTGGTCAGGCAGTTATTACATATACAATGTGATATCAAGGGAACAAATTATGTTTAAACGCTTGTTATGTCAACGAGAGCCTTTTGTTAACTTCATGCTTGTGAAAGTTCAAAAAGTTATTTTTATTTACCCACTTTAATTTCCTTGGGAGTAATTACGCTTTCAAGTCGACACCAAAGAATCAATTTTCTATATATTTTTTTATTTTTTAGTGAATTTTTTTGCAGTAGGGTTTGTATTACAGAGAGGGGGTATAGTTTTGTGATTAACACTCTTACAAAACTTCGTGAGTGGCTTCATTTTAGGTGTAACCTACAACGTTTACATTTAGAATAACTTTGAAATTGGAGCGTTTTCAACGAGGAAGACTGGAAACATGTCAATTAAACGACCCATTGAAAAAATATGAACAACCATTTGCTTTTTTCTTGAATTGAAGATAAATGAATATATTAAGTGAGAATAACAATGGTCTCCAAAAATATTGGGTCGTCTGGCGTGACCTGTACTTCCAAAATTTCGAAAAAATGAGGGTATGAAAATTTATCAACAGCTGGCTAATTTTTGCAGAAATGTTAGTAAAATTTAATGCTCATACAGGCCTACAGATTTAATGAGCCGTTTTCTCCGACCTACGCCTTAAGCATGTCAGTTTAACGACTGTAAACTTTAAGCACGACACAATGCAGGATAAATAAATTAATAATATTTTTCTGAACAGTTACAATCGACAGCTATAATGGTATTGTATTTCGAAACCAGAAACTGAAAAGTAGATTTGTAGGATATTATTTTCATTACGTTCTACTCTACCTGCTACATATGTGCTTTATACAGGATATTCCAGATTTGTATGGCACTATTCTAAGTTTGTGTTCTATACAACAATATAAACAAATATTCATACAAAAATTATGTTTTAGGACAGCCGTTTAATGGTCAACATGGCCATCGCCAAGATTTATCGCCTTTAGATTATTTTGTGTGAGTTTGAATGAAATATGCTAAATATGCTTATGCTATGTCTATTGACCAGCAGCAATTAATTTGAATGTATCTTTTAGGCTCGCTATCTCGGAAATAAATTCATTGCGGCCTATTTGTATATATTAAGGTACATTTAATTCAGTCCCAACTTTGGAAAGTTGAGACATAATCATGCTAAAAAGAAAATTATGTTATAGGTGATCTTAAAATTACGAAAGTAGTACTCATCACAACTCAAAAATGAAGAATATCGAACTGAACCTCATATAGTGTATTCTGCAGGACCCATCTTTTAAACCGTAAAAGACAGAAGAAATTTTATAATACAAAAAATGTATCTTACAAAAACAAATTTTGTTTGAAACATTTTTTCGTAAACATGATAGTTTTTACCCTGAGGCTTAAGTGAGGACACAACTTCAGTTTCCATTTTATTGAATAAAAAAAATCGAAATTTAGGACTTTCAGCTGGAATTGGCCTGAATATTGGCCATGCTGTCTATACAGGGTAAGTTTCTATTTGTTTTCTGCTACACAGTATAAAAATAACTGGATTAAAACGATCTCAAATCTTTTTCAAGAAACTAAGTATTTAATTACTTAAGTAAAAGTATAGCTATTTCTTGTATCAAAAAAATATTTACTTGCTGTAATGTTAAGTACATATTTTGCAACTAGTACTTTTTTGTGCAGAGAACAAGTACTTAAAATAGTGCCGTGTAAATCTAAAACATCGTGTATATAAGTAAGAGTAGAGTTGGTTCTTCTATTGTATTATTTGTTGTTAAATGTAATAATAAAAGGGAAAAAATGGGGAAAAAATGTAAAATATATATAAGAGGAAAACTTCCAATAATATTTAGTTTACTCAATTGGAAAATGTGTTTGTGTTTGATATGCTTCATTTAATTTTCCATGTAGCCGTTATTGTTTTGTAATGAAACGAGAGATATTATCATGATCGTAGGTATATGATGATATAACACTTTAATATTATATATGTATATGTATGATATGGTTTTAATGTTAGAAACACAGGGTGTGTAGAAAGATTTACCATATTAGCGTTAATCGTATAAACCTAGCCTCAAATATCGAGTAAGTAATGGAAGTAAAATGAAAGCTAGAAAGATAGAGAGAAGGAGAGAAAGAGAGAGACCGAAAGAACAAATCACCTACAAAAATGTACTCTTCTGGCTTTTTTAATAATGTGGAGCTTATTTTAAATTAAAACAATCCATTTGTTCAAGAACCCCCGCAAACTATTACGATCAGAAATGCATGGCTAGTATGGTACAGAGAAGCTGGTATGGTACAGAATGCTGGTATGATATAGGGAATATACTATAGTATGCTAGCATAAGTAATATGACAGTATTGAATAGTGCTATCCACCAGAAGTATTGTTAGCATCGTCTATTTATGCCAATGTTACTATTACCTGCATAGAGTAAACAGTTTGGCGTTCAAACCAATACAGGATGGCTTGGACATCGATACTGAAATAGTGGTATCCATAAAAAATTTCTGACCGTATACAAATATAATCAAATAAATATCGTTTTGCTCAGTAATTGAGGTCACTGTCCTTTTGTCCCAAAACTTCAATGTCCTTTTGTCCCAGATCCTTAATTGAGCTGGCGAAATAAATGAATGTAAAACCTTATATGGGTACCGAGGGATTTTCCAGGGAATTGTGAAGCGGGCGGTCTTGCTAGAAATGGTATAAGATTTTTTGGCTCAAGCACCAATAGGGTTCCGGGAGTTCCGTTTGCTAACTGCAAGCTTCAATGCGGATGTCTTAAGACAGGCTTCACTTAGATGAAGGAAAGAACGTGCTTGTGGTACTATAAGGAAGATATGGTCTGAGTACAACTGAAGGCGTTTCGAAGATCTTATATCGATCCAAAAGGTCTGTATAAAAAAAATGATGCTGATCGACTGGACACAACAGTGCATCACGATTATTGGAGGAGCTGTTGCAGAAGAGAGGAGCAAGAAATTATGACTCATCTTCTCTGTCACTGCCCAGCCCTTGACAGGAGGAGGTGAGCTCAAATAAATCAGTTATCTTGAGGATCTCTCCGACCTGAAATCCGTTGACGTCAAAGTAATCCTGCTGTTACTAATTAGCTCCAAATGAATCATGCGATAGTGGCCAGGGATGGGCTAACCATCTTAACGGTGTCACAAGAAACCTATCTAAGTGAATTCACTGAATTCATTGTATTTCGAGTAAATAAATAAGTAAATAAATCGAACAATTGACGCGAATGAATACGAATTCAGACCTAGGGTTGCCCAGATCTATTTTTCGGGCTAAATACCAGTTTATTATAAACCTCATACACAATTTAACATAAAAATTGAATTGACAATGTGATATACTTCATCGATACTGCATATTATAGATAGGTGTCACGAATATTTTTTTGTTTTTTATGGTTTTTTTTTTAATCTGAATTTATGTTATATTTCTTGTGCTAGTTTTTTGTTTTGTTTTGTTTTTATATCGTTATTATTTTTTTATTTATATTATATCATTGTTTTTTACGATGTTGAATCTCTCTCAATCATTCCAAAACAATAAATTTATTTTTTTTTTGTTTTATACCAATTTCTTTTAATTTAAAAATATTATTATGATTATTATATTTTGTGTTGTTGATCCTTGTAATATATTTTTATTTTATTTCCATTTTCCATTCAATATTTGAAATAAATTTGCTATTTAATAGATTATGTAAGCTAAAAAGTATTATTATGTATTATATTTTTATTGTTTGTATAGAATTTTACATTAAGAGATAGAATGTTAAAGTTCTCACCTTTTTCCATACTGTCAAATTTGACATTTGTAAAATAAAAACTATCCGTGACACAGATATAATGAAAATTTTCAAAGACGATTTGTAAAGTTTGTAATAACGTCATAGATATAGTCCACGCCGATAACCCTTAATAATATGCTTGTTGGCTAAATGTTAATCAAATGTAAATCACTTTTTATCAATTTAGGTGAAGAATTCTCACTGCAGAAAAGTAAAGATGGTTTTTGTAAATCTTTAGAAGTACGTTAAATATGAACGTTTAAAATTCCTAACTAATCAAAGAGGGCGATATACGTTAGTGGCGTCATTGTCGGATATCAACATAAAGATATATATAAAATACATAAGTTTGTTTTGCTAAAATGAGATGGGTAGCAATCTTTGAATGCTTATAACTTTTTCGTTTTTTAATCCTTTTTTAATTACACTTTCAAATTTTGTCATGGAATCAAGTCTAGTTTTACTTTTTTATGCGTAATATGGCAAATTTGACATCAGGCAACTAATGTATTGAAGTAATAAATGAATCTTTGAAAGAATGGCTATTTGAAATTGAACTAAAAATGTATTTACGTCTTTAGTATAAAACAATTGGAAACAAACAATTAACTGAGTTAATTGGTGAAATACCAGATAGTGTTGATTACGAAAAGTATAAACTTGAACATTTTTTATATTTATACTTTTGTTATATCCCTAACGGTTTACGAGATGTGTCCTACAGACCCAAAACCACATTGACCCCATTTACGTGGCTCATTTACGAGCTCAACCTCACTTCTTACGTCCTTGCATGCTATAAAAATGACAACCTGATATCTCTTCGTTTTTGTTTGATCGTGTTTACAGACAGACAGACACCTGGAAATGGACTAATTAAGTGATTTTATGAACACCTATAGCAAAGTTTTATACATGATATAAAAAAGGAGTTTTTATATAATTTAATTGAGAGATCTTAATGAACAACCCTACAGAAATCAATATTATTGACAATTATATGCCGTTGATTTTTTAAACAATTTTATGCAGTTGAACACTACCTCTTTGCAGTATTTCGTACAAAACTAATTCTTGGTCTCATGTCATTAGAAATTCCTCAAAACACTCCATCTCAAATTGCAGCTTGTCATTTCGTTTCGTTGTATTTTTAAAAATTTGCTTCGCAACACCATATACTTATACTTTTTTCCAAAATAAAACTTTCTTTTTTTAAATAAAATAATTTAATAACTTTTTCTTTAGCATCTAAAGAAGAAAAATTTAATTACACAAAAAAAAGTTAACTTTTATATTATTTAATAACAAACAAAGAATTCAAAAAAACAGATAGCTTTTTTATTTGATAAAGAAGATTTTTCATTACAATATTTTCAGAGTTACTGTCTTTGTGTAATCAAAGGATTATATACCGATTATAAGGGTAATTTATTTAGTATCTTCTATCTTACGTTACTTAAAAACGTTATGGTAGCTCTAGAGCCAGGCATTATATTTGACAATCATTTCATAATTGCTAAAAATTTAACAGCTTGTTTACAAGGTCGTGCCTTATAAATTGACCAAGGAATTCTCTATCAGTATGTCTGAAAACATTTGTATTTCGTATCATGACTATAGCTTAGGTTATATTAGCTGTCCACGAAGGACACACTTGGGCTATAGAGCCCATTGTGATACCAAATATGTGTTTTACCACCTTTCCGCTGATAATTTCATTTATCAGCTTCTCAATTTCAGAGGATGAGTGCACTTCCTTCATACATATACCATGCACTACACCAGCCCATCACAACTATTAATTCAATTAATTTTGTTGCGACGGCGGAAATCGAACCCGCTACTCTAAGCATACCGCGGACGGAATTGGTTACGCCTTAACCAACAGAGCTAATACGGTGACTATGATTATAATAATTGAATGTTTCTTGATGATTAAATTAAAATATAAAGATGCAATACCAAAATTACAGAAAGGCCATTAATCGAATCCTTGAATATTGCAATTTTCAAGAGATTTGGACGTAAAATAATTTTTTATAAAATTTAACTTAAAACAAGGCTTACAAAGTTTCTTCGAAAGAATAGATAAACATTGGGGGTTGAATTATTATTAGATTTGTACAAGCGAAATATACTTCTTTATGACACATTTTCACATGTTGTGATCGTATGATGATTTTCTTCAAAAGTAAACTTTCAAAATAACGTACAAAAGGGTGCAAGCGTTAATGCAATCTTTTTACAATAATTCTCCTGCAAACTCTGCAATACATCTGTGATTTTACAAGATACTTTCTTTTGAATATTATATATCGCTGTAAATCAATATTTATCAGTTGTAAGTTTTCCGACCCCCAAAAGAGACCCCCTTGATTAACACGACCTTGACAATAGCGTCTCAAATTTTCAGCCGTTCCTAAATGGTTGTCTTTCACCATTCCTGGCTCTTAGCCTATATGTCTGTACTTGTTTTCGATGTAGTAAAATGAATAAAAAAATTAGCTACTTTATTACACAGTGAGTGTGTATTTACTTTTGCCATTTATAACCAGTTCATTAAATTTTTATATCGTTTTAAGAGAAAATAAATAATTTTTATTTGATGCCTTTATTATTTAAAAAAAAAAATATTGTAGAATTTCGTATATAAAAAGAAATGAAAAGCCACTCATGAAAAAATTATTAAAAGATTTATATATATACAGGGTGTTCCAGACCACCCGTCCAGGCTGATTATTTTTGAAAGTTTCAAAAAAAAATGAAAACGAAAAAACACGTATCAAATATTTTTTGAAACTCTATCACACCCTACTACATACACCTCTTACCTTCAACCCCTTGTTAGGGGTAGGGGGTGCAACTTAAAAAAGTCAAATGGAAACCCCCAATTTTTTTTGCAGATTCAGATTTGTCAAAAAAAAATAGAAACATTTTGTTCGAAAATTTTTCAAATCTGAATGAAATAATTTTTCCATTTGACTTTTTTAAGTTGCACCCCCTACCCCTAACAAGGGGTTGAAGGTAAGAGGTGTATTTAGTAGGGTGTGATAGTTTCAAAAAATATTGGATACGTGTTTTTTCGTTTTCATTTTTTTTTGAAACTTTCAAAAATAATCAGCCTGGACGGGTGGTCTGGAACACCCAGTATATATATATATATATATATATATATATATATAAAGGGAATGCATAAAGTGTTAAAGAATTTGAACTGTGTTTATAAATTCATAAATTATTACAAAATTTTTCGCGGGCTTATTAGGATTTTAATGTTTATATCTAAACTTACAAATACAAAAATGAAATTATGAAAAGAAAATGATACAAATATGTAGTTATTATTTTAACCATGTATTATTTTAACCAGAAAATGCCAGAAAACCCCTCAGCAAGGGTTGGTAATTTAAGGTATTAGTTTTGGAAGCCAAATACTTGTTTTATTCTTGAAATAATTGTATTTTATAGCTATTGTTTCTTTTTATTGTATGAATTAATTGTAATATTAGTTTAAACAAGTGAAAATAAACAATTGACCAATTGGTTGAAAAACTATGTACAGACAGTGTTGATTACTCAATCAACACTGTTTACGCAATCAACAGTTTGTTTTTTTTACGTCATGTCTCTAATATCTTTAACTTCTGATTACTCACTTTCACAACTCATTTTTTGAAAAATTATAAAAAAATGTTCTCAAAATTTTTGACAAGTTGAATCAATTGAAAAAGTTTTAATTTCCTTGGTTACCCACGTGAAAATGGTCAGTTTTAGCGTCGTTTTTTTGTTACAATTTTTTTTGTTTTGCCTCCCAACTCGCAAACAAATCAGAACCATAACTTGCGATAAAAAACGTAGTTACAATATCAAACCATTCAGAGTTAAACAGAAATCTGCAGAAAATTAGTCTTTAATATTCCGGACCAAAAGTCTATCAAAGCACAAAAAGAACAAAAAGCTAATTTTAAAAGAATTGAGTATTGTTTGTGCTAATTGTATTTTCTTTAATACAAACAAAGTGTACTGATTTAATTTCAATGCAAAGCTTGCTTCTCCATCGTAGTGGAATACTGATATATAATACAACTGTAATCATTATAATACTGTGTACATATACCAGTTACCATTATTATATATCTTTACAATTACGGTAAGTTAAATAAAATAAATTTTGTGTTTGTACTTTTGTAATAGACAATGTTGTTAAAATATTAACCTGCGGTATTTTATAACTCTAACTTTATTTATAGGGTGAGACATCTTTTACTCCGTTTTTAAAATATATATTAAATAAAAATTGAACAAATCAATTCATGTGATTGCGGCTCTTATGGACCCTACATTCAACTTTCCAGATGAAGAAAACCTTTCTAAAACTATCTTTAATACTTAATTTTTTTATTTCAAACACAAATAAATACCTTAGATGTTAATAATTTGCTTTCTATGCTAGCAATACTGACAACAATAACCCGGCTCTTTTGTTTAAATGTTATATATTATATAAATGTTATATATGTCTAGATTAGAGTGGCTGTCCTGTGGTACGACACACATTGAACTCAGGATCTGATTTGATACTGAAAATGGTTTGCACATCCCGACCACTTATCCATGAACTATTTGGAGCTGTTTAAGAGCAGAAAGAGTGCGTTGACATTACGGGCTTCAGCTCGGAGGGGTCCATCTCCTCATGCCAAGAGCTGGACAGTGACAGAGAAGATAAGGCATCATGTTTCCCCCTATGGCCACTATGATAGCTCCTTCAATAATCGTCATGCACTGATAGTCTCAGTAGTTCAGCTTGCCTTCCGTCCTGCCAGTATTATGTAATAGCCGCGATAATTTTGCTAATAGAGCCCTTGGAAGTGGTATAAGATTTGCGGAACGCCTACGATTGCACATATCTGTCTTGTAGTACCACAATTAAGCTCGTCTCCCCATTTAAGATTGGCCTTTCTTAAGATACTTTCATTTAGTGGCAACTTACAGTTCCCGACCACAATTTCCTGGAATGCTCTATGTCCCGGTACTCATACCAAGTTTACATTCATTTGTTTCCCCAGCTTATTTAATGCAGTTTGACAGTACTGAGTGCTTAATTATATAAATTAATAAAATCATATATCTTAAATACTTCTGTAAAGTCGGACGAGGAGAGTCGAGGGCAGGTCAGACACGGCAAGTGTCACCTCCACATTTTCGTTCCTCGTTCAACTCTGTGCTACTTTGCTAGTGTGCAGTTTACATAAGAGGGACGAAAATATGCCTCACGCTGTATAAAGGTATTAATATTATGATATTTATTACAAATAACATATCTAGTAAGATAAATAATTACAAAATATATGTTTTCTTTTGTTTCCAGCTATTTTATTAAAGTTCATCATTTCATCACAACTCATATCTTCTTCTCTATACCAACATATAAACATGTACAGTACATTCGTTCCAATAACATTATATTACCCACTCATTTCAGTCGCGTATCAACCTCTGAAAACTGAAAAAAGGATCGAAAATTTGTAATGCTCATTGTGGCCTACAATAATAGTTTTTTCAAAAAGTCTTGGGACATACATATGAATGAGGGCTGTAAAAAGCATCAACCTTCAATGAAACGTATTTTGATTACAATTTGAACATTACATTTTGATAAAAATGGGGCCCAAATATCAAAGAAACAGTGCCCGCGGAAGCAAGATTAAATCCAGTCATTAAACCTGGACCGAAAGTTGTGATAATCTAATATTTGTTATGTGTGGTGGGATGTACTTAATGTCTTACGATCATGTGTTCTAACTAATTTTTAAATCTACATATTAGGTAGTATTTTTAAATAAACAAACTTGCCACTTGAATTAGTACGAATTAACAATAAACTCGGTGCATAAGCCTTGAAGCCTTGGTGGCTTGGACAAGTACCGATCCAAGTCTTGATTAATTATCTCTGGTCAAAGCCTCACATTGGTTGAATAACCTGATTTGGGCAGGGGTTGGCAAATAAATGCTGGCTAGCCTAGTTTTCATCATAATTTCTTAAGCTAGGATATCTATCCCCGCTTTCTTAAACTATACCTTACGTCACTGAAATCTTGTTATTCTTTATTGTGGGTTACAAAATGGATAAAATTTATAATAATAATAATGGGACAAAAGGGGTACCACACACTACAGTATATGATATACGTTGTTATTATTATTATAGCTGTTACGGGAAATATTACAACATAAACTTTATCAACAATATTATCAAATGAACGATGATATTATGATCATTATATTCTCATGAAATAAGGTTAGATGTATAACCAAGAAAATTGTTACTAGGCACAGAATTTTTTTGAAATGAGGGTATTTTATCAGAATGCAGGTAGGCTAAAGACTGAGCGTCAATGTGGCTTTTTTAAATAAAGGAAAATTAAATTTTAAATGGAAATTTAAAAAATAATTTCATTTATTAACGTCTCTTTTCAAGATATTACATATAGCTGTTCTTTTTAACCATATTCAATGTAAATCATTGATTACTTTAGGGCAAGTTGCTATACCATCCATATTCCTGATTTAATCGTATAGTTAAGGAGTCACAGTTTCAGTTACGCCAAGTGATGTACTTTGAATCTAACCGCATAATCTTGCAATGATACATGGGAACACGTATGAACAAGCAAACAGCATAATATATCAAATAGCGAGCCCCATTCACCTCAAGTTACTTAAAATTATTGTTAAATCTTTTGGAAGGTCATATTAGTGGATGAATTTAGGAGACACATGGGTTTTTCAGAGGGATTTTAAGATTGAAATCACATAAATATATGATGGTGTGGTGATTCTAGGTACATTCGAATGTGTTTCATGATACACTATGATATTGTACTATAGATCACAACACTTCATGTACCATGGTTCACAAATATTTATCCACAGTTGAATACTATTTAAATTCTAAAAAAGTGTATACGGTGTTGATGAATATAATGGCAATAATTTCCATTTTAATGCATGGCGAAATTTCATTTTTGATTCAAGGTACTACAACTTCCCGTATACATGAACATTCTTCTACTTACCTACCTATGGTGAAAATCATATTATTATAATAAATATTTTATTATTATTTTAGAATTTTATATAAAAATTTATTTATATTTATTATAAAACTTTGTTTTTCAAAGTTTTCATATTAAATTTTAAGGGTACTGTATTAAAAACGGTAAAGAACACCTTCTGAGGAGGCTTTGGAATAATGCCAATCTGCTTATATGTGTAGAAACATCATAACAATTCTGTAATAGTCCGTAAACTCATAGGGAAGCGTAATTTTTGTGATTATTTTTACCTGCCGTTTGAAGATTTGAGAAGAGTCGAGTCTCGAGTTCATAAAAAACAAAATTTACACTTTTTGTGTTTTAATGGTCATTTTTTGTCTGCTGTAGAAATGGCAGCACGTTATTAAATGTCAAAAGGGTAGAAAAATTGCAAAATTTCACTCCATTTTTTAACTCATTCAATAATTGCAATATAATATAAACGCCATGCATACAAAAATTTTCGAAACACGATAAATTAAACATGAAAATCGAAAAACTCCAGAACCACAGTTAAATCATCGTTTTGCTATATTACAAAACTTATCTTTATGAATCCCCTTTTGTACAAACAAGAAGCATTATAAAAAGTTTGACACATTGTGGGCTGATGGTCCATAATTACTGAAACAGATATTAGTTGGTAAGGTTTGTTGTGATAATTGGTGTCATGGCAACAACATTGTCAACAACGAACACCGCTTAAACCAAGCTTCCGTCGATAACGTTAGGGAAAGCCATCGCAAACTAATTACAGAATACCGGTATAGCTGTGTATATTTTAGTACTCACTTTATTGAACAAGAATATGAAACCAGTGTTGGATTTTCTATCTAAGAGATACTTTATCTAGCATTTTTATTGAGAACCCACATACATATTACTGCTAGAAAAATAAATATTCTATGGAACCATCGATAAGCGAGTTTGACTCACAGCTATGTATTCTATTTAATGTAGGTTGCGTGTTAATTAATAATATAATGTCTGTTAATTAGTTGGTTATGTATTAATGAAATCGTACAAAATTAGATAAGCAACAATGAATCAGAAATTGAGTGGGTAGAAAGGATGGGTGAAAATCTAAATGCAAAAAAATCTGAAGAAATAAATAATGATAAAAATTCAATCTAAAACTCGTAACGTATTTCTAACGATTAAAAGTAGTCTAGCACGAAAAATCCTAAAGATGTAGTCCTTTCGAACGCTCAAGATTTTCGAAAAAAATGTTTCAACTGTCTAATTTAAAATGTTTATAGCTAATATCATGTTTTATTGGTTAACCACAAAACGTGATACTAAACCGGAACGTGATATTAAACCGTAAAACCGGAATTGTTCAATTTACCTGCATTTTGTGACCATGGTATATACTATGTACACAGGCGAGCAATATACGAGAGTATTCGCTGTAGCTTTAACAGATTTACTCCGCTAATACAACTACTGTTAAGAGAATAATAAGTTTTCTCTTTTTTAGATGTCGCATATCGTTAGAAATACCTTAAAAAAATCTATTTAAGTTGTGTTGTAATAGGCTTTCCTCGTTGTTAGTTTTGGAGGTATGAATTGAAATTTTGAATTCAGAGGATTCTATAAGAGAATTTTTATTCTAAGAGATTTATCATATCAATTAGCTTCATGCTAGAAAGGGATCTGAAGATCCATGATCTTAATGTAAATCTGCCTATGGTATAGTAGATCATCCTAATCTCTTCGGAAATTCTCATTCCTTTTTTTTTTTAATTCCAACTCATATATTAAAGAAAAATATTTGTATTGAATAACTCTTTATATAAATAAAAACTTTCAACTGCATGCCCTGTTTTCAAAAAGGCCATTTTATATCGAGTTATCTATAAATTTTTTCTGTTACTTATCTATTAAAGAATCTCTCTTCTTAAACAGACAATTCAAATCAATGGTTAACTATAAAACTATTGTGTTTTACAATAAAATTTTCGAAAAAAAAGTCAAACGATCTAAAACGTCATTTGATGTATATGATAGCACCACAGATTTAATGTCAACATGATATTACCATGTTTTTTTTCAGTTAACAAATCTTGCGTCTGACACATATCATCCACAACCTGTTTTTTTATTGTAAATCTGTCAGGTAAAAAAGTAAGCGTGGTGGGACATTGTATCACAAAAGTGTGTTACAAAAAAACGAACTATAATGCATTCAAAAAATAAACAAACAAAAAATTTTCTTGCACTTGGTTGTCGAGATATGTACCTAATGCATTGAAAAAAGCTCTTATTCAAACACTTAGTGTTACCTGCAAAATCGTGATTCCGATGTTCTGATAATACCATATTATAATACTAACGTTGGCAACATTCAATTTGTTGTAACTCACGTTGTTTTAACCATGACAGCAGTTCTATATATCTTATACCACTTCCAAGGACCTCTATTAGCAAAGTTCTTGCTGCAACTACAGATCACCTCGGGTTTCTGTTACTGTCCAGCTCTTGCTACGAGGAAGTGGACTCACTTGAGCCAGCGTTTCTTTGACGATCTCCCCGGCCTGAAGTCCTTTGACGTCAAAGCACTCTTGCTGTTCTTAAGCAGCTCTAAATGGTTCATGGAGCAACGGCCGGGGATGGGCAACCCTTTTTAGGTATCACAACTGATCCTATGGCCAAAGCGTGACTCACCCCAGGACAGCCACTCTAATCTAATCTTATCATCTATGGTAGTAGCCCTTCTGTGTTCCATCTTTTTAAAATTAACCGCTCTATACATCTCGGTATGTACAAATGTTCCCTTTCAAAGTGACCGCATGCTTCATATACTATTTTTCAATAGAAATACTTAAAAATTCCACTTTTTAACAAAAATAAAACTTTAGATATTGATCGGAAGTGCAATAAAGTAGTTGAACAAAGGTTGACACTTTATGCAAATTATTATAGCTCCAACCTGTCTTTATAATATGGTGAAAATATTCTGAAAACACTGAAATAAATTTTTGAATTTTGATAGTACACAGCGAACAGAATTAGATGCACAAAGAAAATACTTATCTCACATGAATCGTGACAAAAATTATATCCGAAAATAATTTAAAAGAGGTTTTGTCTATTTACTTTAATGTTCGAAAATATTGTCACAAAAATATTGAAGTGGAAAATTATCATTTGGGACCATAAATACTACATTCTTAATATTTAAGCATGAAAAAGGATAATTTAATAATTACAATTAATTTTCCATTTGACTGAATTTCGTGTGTTATACATAATATTAATAATAATAATTAATTATTCATATTAAAACAATTTTAAAACCTTTTATAGCTCTAGAGCCTGGTGTGATATTTGATTGTCATTTCTAAATGAGTGGAACTTTGAGAGGCTGTTATTACGATCTGTTTCGGGGCCTGAAAATATTGTCATAGCTTGACAAACCTAAAATTGATTAATATTTCTTGACCAATGTATTCAAAGAAGATAATATGGATGATTTACATTTATTTAACTTTAGATGTAGATGATGAGTTGCTTCATGTACATGGGAGTAATAAACTAATAGTTGTCACTGTTTTGAAATAACTGTCAAATTCTACACCCGGCTTTAGGCTTATTACATAAAATATTTACACAACCAGAAAAAAAACAGATATGTTTTCCTAATTTTTTAACTTATACGCATTTATATTGGACTAAAATAGATAGGATACTTTAAACCGTAATTATAGTTTATGGTTACTCTCGTAAATTAATTCTCGAGAGTAAGTAATGTGGTTTCGATGACAGTAGGATACACTTTATCTAACTAACTTTCATGTCACAGTAATTAATTTCATTTCAAAAGGTCATACTATTGTGTGTCTCAATAGATTTGGTGTCAAAAATGTTAATAATCAAATGCTTTTATTTTTTTACCATGGTTTTATTGTCTTATCGTGGCAAGCCATGTCTCATAGAACGCATTTCAAGTTATGTCTCATAGAACGAGAAATGGGGTTGCTTACATCTTCTGCAGCAACCATTGGGAGTTTAATAATTTCCTATCTTTGCAAATATGTAAATTATAATGCTGTGAATACTTTCGACTGTTTCAAATATCAAATGTCAGTTTCAAACATTTAATTTACGATATGAATCGTTAAACTGGCGCTCAACGGTAAAACAGTTCGTTTGTTCTGCAGAAATAACAATTCTGGAAGAACTATGTATAAACTTTTGCAGCATTGGCATAGGGTAAGGCGTGTGTACCATCATAACATAAGCGTCTCTAACAGAGACCACTCACATCATTATTTTTAATCTATATTCATTTCAACTTCATCTGAATACATACAATTAAATTTTTATTATGTGGGTAGAGTCGATTACTTCGTTCTTATCCAAGCGACGACAGTGTGATCAATATACTGCCCCGAATAATTATAACGGATCAGACTGCCGCTGCCTGGAGTCGAACCTACAACGTCCCATCTAAGTAGTGAAACGGTTAAGGATGTATGAGCATGGTAGTGGGGGCACAAATTTAAAAATAGATATTTTCAATTTTGATGATAAATTTATATTATTACTTGACGATATAAGACGAAAAGTAAGAATAAAATTTTTCGATATCTGGCTTAATTTTCAAAATATCGAAAATTGAAAATTTTGTTTAATTATTTAGCTTTCGATATTTCGAAAACCAAGACACATATCGAAAAATTTTATTCTTATTTTTCGTCTACATTCATGAAGTTATAACAAAATTCATCATCAAAGTTGAAAATAAGATAAAAATAATTTCAACCCTTAATCTACCCTGCTCTTACATCCCTTATATGGACGGCGACACTTAGTTTTTTTCTTTTCTAATTCATTGCTTATATGTTTACTTTCTATTAAAAAGTTTTTTTTTAATTTTTTTTCATTCATTCCAAATGAAAATTATCAAAAACTTCCAAAATATGTCTTTTTTTGAGATTCCTCCATAAGAGCCAATGTATTTTATATCGATTTTTAATGACTTTTTTCTTAAAAATTTGCACGGTTACCTAAACTGAAATTTTAACCACATATTCTTTGAGTAAAAGACTACCTACAAACAAATTTTGAGCCTTTAAATCAAACATCCTTAAAGGCGATTGCGGATCTAATCGTTGGGTTAATTAGACGTTTTTTTTTTTAAATTATAGTTAGGACACTCAATTTGGATCACTCTTTATTTGCTTCAGTCTTCTGTAAGGTAAGTATCATTTAGGACTTGGCTATATTCAATTTCATATAGATAGTAAGAATAGAGTCTGAAATATGATCTAGCCATCGAATCTTGGAACATTCAATAGATGTATATTATATTATATCACTATAATACTGTGACCCTATACTTAATATTTCCACAATAATGTAAATTTTAACTGGACGGGAAATTATTACTTATTTAAATTATAGATAGTGGTCGTTTGTTTTCACTGAATGAGTTTATGTAAATTTTGACTCGATACGATGGACATCATTTCATAATAAAATTAAATTTACTTGAGAATGGAAAACTTTGAACAGTATAGCCATTTGCAATTAGTACTGAATTATGATTCATAATTTCATTTGTAATTGAAAAATATCAGTTTTTGTTGTCTTAACAGGAAGAAAATCGAATAATAAATAAATATGCATTTTGCTCGACTCTCATTATAACAGAGATTCTTTAACCGACACACAGAAACTTGCGATTTTTGAGGCGTTGGTCAACAGACTCTCCATTTTATTGGAGATCTGGCAAAATAAATTTTTAATTTGTTTTTCGATTATAATTAGATTAATAAAACAACAGATATCTTCCTTTAAATGTGCAAAACTTTGAGTCTTGAGAAAAAGATCACTGCGCTTTCGAAAAATTTATATGTGAGGTATTGTTCGCCAGGGCATAAAGAAAATATATATATTATAGCTGATGTATTAGTCTGATGTATGAGCTATATTATTGTACAGTTTCATTCAATTCTATTATCAACTTTTTGCGTGAAAGCGTAACAAACACACAAACAAAAAACAAATATACATCCTTACTTTCACATGTATAATATATAAGGATATTTTGACTTACACTCTATTTCAAATGATTTGACAGATGGATATTCTGACAAGTGATCAATACATGTAACCGATATAACTAAACTATAACAACAACACAAACAATTAATAAAATAAGGATAACATTCTATTCCATTAAAACTTTTTTTTTCTACTAGGAAATATAATAATAATTGTTCAACAATTTTTCTTTCTAAATAAAACGTGACATGAAAGCTTTTAAAAGTGTGATTTTTTTGCAATTTTCAATTCTATATTCGTTTCTTTTATTATAGTGTAATATAATATATGATATATAAAATTTTAAATTTATATTGTCGTCTGTTTTTCATATTTGTATTATTCCATGCCATTTTTCTAGTCCTGCTTCTGAAATATTATTTCAAAAATTGATTGAGAAACTCAGTGACTTAAAAAGGTTAACTGCTTTTATTCTAGTAGCATGATTTACCAGCCATATAAACACTACCATACGATTAAAATTGAAGGCTCTACATACAAAAATTAATCGCGATTTTATTGTCTAGCAGTGACAATAATTCTGGAAGAAAGGCGTATAAACAGCATTGGAAATGTTGGAAATTTTAAATCTTAGGAAATTGAATATAATTATTTTGAAATCAAAAATAAGTCGAGAAAGTCTTAATAATAATAATTTTTTTTATTTGTTTCAATTCAAAGAATTTTACAAAGGTTCATGTACATAAATATAAAAGTTTCACATAAATATTCGTTTTAATTGTTAAGTATAAAATTTTTAATTTTTGATGCTTCTCGAAGAAAGAAGTATATATTATTCAGTTGATCTTTACTATTGATAATGAAAAGTAAGAAGAAATCAGTGTGATTCAGTCCCTTAATATAATTAGTAATGAAGCGGTTTCGTATTCCCGTATATAGCGGACATTCAAAAAACGTGTGGAATAAATCGCCTGGTCTACCAGTGTTACAGATTGGACAGACGCTGGCTGGATTTAAAGTTATTTTTAATTTGTTGCTATAAATGGTCGATTTGGTTACAGATGCTACCCTTAATTGGAATATTACCCTTTGTCTGTCAATGGCCGTGTTGCTATTGAATATTACTTCAGATATGTTGTCTGCAATTATTAGCTTGTATAGGGGACAACTGTGGACATTATATATTTTGTGTAAATCCCGTTGTATCAATGCTTGGCTGTAATCTTCTAATAGCTGAGGCATAGTATTTCGCAGATTGTTTTGTTCTTGGGTATTCCAAATATCACTTAAATCACAGTCCTCCATCATAATTCGTAACTGAGATGCCCAGTTGTATTTTACGATGTTGTCTGGTAGTTTATCTAGTTCGAGTTGCCGTCGAAAAATAATTTCCGCATATCTGTCTTCGGACATCATCAAAAGCTTATTCCACCAACGAACTGTGCTTCTAAATACATACCAAGATAGGTGTATGTGTTGAGTTTCATATCTAACTACACAGGCAGGCGTGTTTTTTGGAAGCCAGTATAGATTTTTTAGAAATTGACATTGAAATCTTTCTATTTGGTCGAGATATCGAATTGCACAAACTTCAGAACAATAAAGGAGAGTAGTGGTTACCGTACTTTGGTCTGAAAACCGAGAAAGTCTTAAATTATAAGAAATTTTAAGTGTAGTTTGTCCTTGGAAAACGTTTGTTCCCTCAAAAAATATCCTTTTTTTTCAGCAGCGTTTTTAACATAAGCAACGTAATTGAAGGAATAGAAAATTCAAAACGTTATACTTTGATGTAAACGAGTATCAAAATGGGCATGAAATTTGGTCCAAACTTAAATAGCGTGTGGTCTAAAATGCCTCCACAGAATTGATTTAAGGGAAATATATCTCTCTTCTGATGACGAGATCGATATCTTGGTATTATTATCTTGAAGTAGCCATCTCGCACGGGTTTTTCCTGTGCATCTCCCGGACCTTAAGGTAATTTTTATAAAATTATATTTGACTTTTCAGTTGAATAGATATATATTTTATTGAAACTTAATCTTAATATATTTCGAAGTTCCTTAAATAGTTTAGTATTGCAAGAATACAGTTCTAGAGTCAAATTCCACCTTTTTTTAGTCATCATAGACGTAAGAAAGTGATGAAACCTGTGCTTTGAAAGAGATAAGTCTTATTATAGAACAAAAAAAGAATAGAGTATTGTTTTGGTGATCGTAAAAATCCTTCTTGTTGCTTTAACAACGATTTTCTACTGGCATGGCTTCTTGATTTCTACTGGCATGCACTCTTATGCGTATAAAAAATAAATTGCAAGTTTATATGCATTCTCCTCTCCATGTACAGTGAATGAATGTTTCATACACTTTTTTTTTTCAATTTTATATGAGAAAATATTATAAAACAAGGAAAAAACTATAGTTATTACGATTTCATAAAAATATAATCCATAAGAATGGATATAGAATATAATCTTAATATCATGTTTTAGAAAATATTTTTCTTATTTAATTGAAATCATGATGGAATTCGAAGAATTAAAGATAAATATTATATTCTTTTACAAAGCTGTTAAGTTAAGTTTATAAAGAGGTCGTTGATTATCATGTTTTAGAAAATTTATTAAATAATTGTTTGAATTTTTAATATAAAATTGTATTCATTTGCTTCAATACAGTTGATATACGCTTTTTAAAAGGTAGCTTGTTTTTTGATTTATTATTTCGACCCCTTAGGGGTGTATGAAACTACGTTTTGCAAGCAAAAAACATTTATGCTTCAAATTTATGACTTTTTTGAAGTTTTAACCTATTACGCAGGTAGCACAATTTTGTTTGCAAACTGTAGTAGCACACTCCACGAAGAGACCATATAACATACCAAATCAGCCATTACATTACCTTCCAGCCACTATTTGTATGAAAATTTTAAAAAGTATTTTCTAGAAAACCATTTTTCGATTTCTCTCTATCTTTTTGGACAAAATGGACACCAAAGTTTTGCCCTAATTTACCCCTCCCTCACGAGAAAACAATGATGTTTACGAAAATTGTTTCAAACAAAAGTTTTTTTTTTTATAAAGAACTTTTTTTACATTAAAACTTTTGTTTGATCTCTAACGGTTTAACATAAACAAAACTCAAAATTTTAACATTTCTGAAAACCATGTAGATTTTTTAAGCATCATATCTCAAAAACTATTAGTTATACAGGATTATTAGTTCGCTTTAATTGTTTCAAATTTATTATGAATTCAAAATGATTGAGTAGCAACTATTGTCAAAAGCTAATAGTTTTTTAATTGAACTGTAAAAACTGAAAAAATCCGAAAATTTTGCAGTTTCTCACGGATTACGCAGGTAGCACAACTTTTTTTGCTTGCAACAACATACCAATAAAGCAGTTTTACCATTTAAGTTGTTTTTTTATAAGATTTAAGTTATTTTACAATTATATTATTGTTTTTTATGGATACTACTTCAATTGATTTCATGGTAATAAAAAACAAATTACTAACGAAAATTTACTTTAATCTTTTTGTACCGGCACTCGTTGTTTCGACCAAATTTTTTTTTAAATTTTAACATTCAAATACACTAAATCTCATCTAATACATTTTCGAATTTTCTTTTTCGTAGAGTACTTAAATATAAGGTCTGTATTGTTATTTGTAAAATAGTATTATATGCCTTCTTCAGAAACCACACAATAAAACATTGATTCCATACAATCATTTTATATATGTGAACATAGATATATCTTTATATTTATAAGGACATAATCCTTAAGGATCATTTATTTATAATGGAGTAGAGTACTACATACTAGTCTGGGTATTGGATAGTATATAAAATAGGTTTCAAATTAATTTCTTAAAATACTATATACTTTATATATCTATATACTATCCTATTCAGACTCAGCTTTCATTTTAATAATATCTGGAGCACTTCTTGTGAAATTATTGTATTTTATGAGAATACCGTATCGTTTATGGTTGCAAATTTATGCATTAAATTACGACTATTCATATGACATTGAATAAGTATTTTGTTTACATTTGGTCGTTCGACTAAGTGGGAAAATTAAATTACAGTTCAAATTGCTTTAAATTTTTATACCATGTATATATGAAATATACATAGTATATTAAGTTTAGTCCAAAGTTTGTAACGGTTAAAAATAATGATGCTAGGAAAAAAATTTTGTCATAGGTGTTCATAAAATCACCTAATTAGTCCAATTCCGGTTGTCCGTCCGTCCGTCTGTGGACACGATAACTCAAAAACGAAAAAATATATCGATCTGAAATTTTTACAGCGTACTCAGGACGTAAAAAGTGAGGTCAAGTTCGTAAATGAGCATCATAGGTCAATTGGGTCTTGGGTCCGTAGGACCCATTTTGTAAACCGTTAGAGATAGAACAAAAGTTTAAATGTAAAAAAATGTTCCTTATCAAAAGTTAAACAACTTTTGTTTGAAACATTTTTTCGTAAACATCACTGTTTACCCGTGAGGGCGCCAATTAGGCGGAAATTTTATAATATATACTATACTTGATTATTAGTTATGTATGTGTCACATGTTTGTATGTGTAATGTGATAAAGAAATCAACACTGACTATACATGGTATTTCAACAATTAACTCAGTCAATTGTTTGTTTTCACTTGTTTAAAGTAAGTATTTTCGACACCATGAAAATATATAGTGAAAAAAATGCATTGATCTTGAAAAATGTTTGTAAAATATTCACAAAATGAAAAATTATTTAAAATTCTTACGATTTAAGACTTTATTTTGTAGCAAAAAGAATTTCAAGATTGACCTTTCGATATAGGAAGAGTCATGTTCATTTTAAATTGAGAAGTATTTGTATTTAATTATTAAACTCATTCAATGTCATATTCTAATGTTCATGAAAAAAACATGTTGATTTTTTTTAAAGATCAAATCACGGATTAAAATCTATAACCGAAAAATATTCTTGTGTTATTAAAAAAAATGAATGAATTATTGTTCGCTGTACTTGAAGAAACTTAAACTTAAAATTTAATAAGGTATTAATATAGAATAAAGCTCAAAGCCTCATGAATTGCTGATTTTTGTAGCAATCACTTGTAGGGAAAAATTCTTTTTTTTAAATTTTATTTGGTTAAGGAGTTTGAAGCTATGACAATTTGGCTAATTGTGTAAATTTGGTCATAACCAGTGGAATTTCTAAATTTCTAAATTTTTAACAACTTTGATACTTCATTCACTTTTTATTAGTTACTAGATAACCCGTTGAACTTCATTTCACATACAATTTATTTAAGGTATTTCCAGCATGGTATTTGCAGTTTCTATGTTAAAGCAATGGTACAATTTTTTTTTCGACAGAATTTAACGAAAAATTAAATTTAAGAATTTAATAATGCTTACTATTAATTCCCAAAGTTTCAGAAATTTTGACCGTTTAAAATGGGAAATAATTATGCCAACGTCCCAATTTCGATCAATTTACGTCAAAATTAATATCTCGAAAGTGAAAATTAATTTCTAAATTTTTTTTTTAGAATTTTATTGTATAAACATTTTTTTCTACTTTTTCTTCAATATATAATAATATCATAAAAAATAGTTGGAGAGACCGGACATTTTACATGCTTTAAATGGGACATGACCCTCAAAATCGCGAACTTTGTCTTTAAATATCTCGCGATCTAAACGGTCAAAAATTATGAAATTTTACGAATTCATAAATAAAGCTATTATAAACCCGAGAAAAAAAATTCGGCCAAATCTGTCGAAAAGTGATTTCATGCTGGTACTACCTTAATTGTAACTATTCATCAACGATTAACCTGCAGCTACAATTCATTAATAGCTATACTATACTTAGCCAGCCCGCTAAACACAAATACTACTATCTCTTAGACACCCCTTCGGCCTTCGGTAGTCAAGATCACTACTCTTGCATATAGCTTTGATAAATACCTATTCATAATACTTGAATAATAATAATTAATACATTAATAGTATTCAAATACCTATTCACAATTTTTGATAAATATGGTGGAAGCGCAAATAAACACATATTACATAGTAAGATCTAATGTAATGCGTCATTTATATGCGTTTCCACCATTTATTATATTTAATATTGAATTAGCGAAATTGTTCTACCCGTTCACGATGAACCAGTTCAAGTCCTCTTCAAAATCGTCGTTTATAATATTTTAGTAATATTGATTGGCGTAGCCTTTTTTTATTGAAAAACCCTGGGTGATCACCTATACTGTATAAAGAGTAAATGCAGTACTGCATAAACGATATAAATACAAAATATATACAAATGAACATGATTTGTGGTCTGTATGTGATAGCTTTGGCTATCAATTCATGAAATCCATCAAATCAGAATGTGATTCTACTCAATATCCACTGTTGATTCAATAGTAGAAACTTTTCAACCGGAAGTGTCAAAGACAATATCATTCAAGTTTATTGGTATATTATATATCTATACCTCGTAGACCATATAATAAATTTTATTTCAGTGAATATAGAATAATGCGGAAAGGTTTTTAATAATTTCATATTTAATGGCCTACATAATCATTTTCTTTCTATTTACCTAATCTAGAATGGCCTGGTCAACAAATTTCACAATATATGTGATAAATAGTTTATTAAAAGTTTGTCATTTTACATTTTTCTTATTTCTATCATTTTTAAACCCCGACATTAATCATTTTTTGGATTCCGTACCCGAAAAACTTGTCGGGGGTTTTTTAAATTTTGTAAATTTCACTTTTTTAGCTATGTTTAAGAACACTCTCGATTCAATTACCTTTCAAACAAAAACAATTTGGCTATTTAATTTTCTTGTTATTCAGATACCAATGGATAAGATAGACTTCGAGTGCGTAGAATAATATATAGAGTTACAAATACATCTTCAAAGAGTTGAAGCATCGGAAAAAATGGAGTGAACATCTATTGGCCCATTAATATTTCAAGAATGTTAGAAAGTTTGCCAATAAGCTAACAATAAAAATCCCCAGGGCGATGTGGATTTTTTAAATTCATACCACACAAAAAATATAACACCTTATGCCGGAATGATATTTCACATTAATAGCAAAGAGTACGTTTTTTTAATCTAATAAATCTATATCAATATAGCCAGCGTCTTCTACGCTACGTGCACTGTTTTGGTTTCCGTCATTTTCTTGGCTAAAAGGTAAAAATTTAAATTCAACTCTATGCATAATATAAAAATATATCATCTACCTTATAGCAACATATTTTATATAAATCTAATCGGTGATCGGAAGATTATTTATTGTGTAGATATAGAGTTATAACATTCATATATCGGTATCGATATCCTACACTATATACTATCTTTAATAGGGTAGAGTGTTGAACCTTGAAACTACTAAACTTCAATCATCCTTTCGTTTCTTGGAAGATATTGCCATTTTTAATACAGCCCGTTTTTTATTTTATAATTAAAATTTTAGCGTTATAATGGTCAGGCTTGTAACTATGGCGTGGCAATGGAGGAACCCGCCGCGGGCGCAAAACTAAACGTATGTTTTATACTTAAAACAAAAGGTTACTAAAGAATCATGTCAAAGGCGCTCATTAATTTACTTGAAGTCATAAAGTTAAAAAATTCGTTTTTTTGATAACACATGCAAATTTGATCCGATCTGATTGGAATTTTTTTTTGAAACACACTAATTTTTGGTTATTCTGTTCAGCTATGATGCCAGTTTTTCACTAGCTATCACTTATGAGCATAATTTCGGGACAAAGATTTCACATTCTGAAAACCTGTCAGAGCTAGGTTAATTTTACAAATTTTAAAATTATGACCCAAATTTAGTAGGATTATATACTTATTTTATCCAAATTCTATAAAATTTGGATGTGATAGAGCATTTTGTTATAACTTGACAATATAAGACGAAATTTTTCGATATCTGGTGTAATTTTCAAAATTACGAAAATTGAAAATTTTGATTTGTTATTTAGCTTTCGATATTTCGAAATTTAGGCAGATATCGAAAAATTGTTTTCTTATTTTTCGTCTACATTAATGAATTTATAACAAAATTCATCCTCAAGGCTGAAAATAAGGCACAAATAATTTCAACCACAAGTTTGAACTTGCCTTGGAGCAAGTACTACCTTATTCTGCAAAAAAATTGGCAATATGTAGGAATGATAATGCAATGACAATATTGTCATATTTTTTTTAAAAATACCATTGATCCAAGGTACAACAGATTCCTTCCGATTTTATAAATCTATAGAATATACACGGGGGCTTTGATTAAAAGGGGGTGCAAACCAGAAAATATATTGAATATTACATATACATACATACATCAAGTATATTATTCTATGTATAGATTGTTACAATATGTTTTAAGCATCATATAATATTTATTACATATTATTTTTAAACGTCAGATTATTCCTTAGGGGGCTTAATTTTATATTAATAATGGATTCTTATTAAAAACCTGTCTTGTCCAATGCATTTTTTATGTCATTTAATATGTTCAAGTGCATTATGTCAGTTATATATCATCTGTAACCATGCAAGAGAAAAGTATTTGAAAAGTTAGAAAAGATATATTTTAAACAATTTATAATTTTCTTTGAGAAATTATTTTTTAATCCTCGACCAACAGAGAAGGGTGATTCAAGCTTAACGTGTCTGAGTATCTGTATATCTGTGTGTCTGTCTGTGTAATTTGATTGAGAGTGTTTCATTGCTATGTTTCAAGTTCAAGTTTTGAATTTCGTACCCAAAAACAACTTGAAAGAGATCTGGTGATCTTAAAACGACTGAACAGCTTCTTTAAACATAGTTAAGAACACTCTCGATTAAATTACACAACAAATATTAAAATAAATCAAATTGGGTTATCGGTTTAGGAGCTACGATGCCACAAACGAAATAATCTGATCGGTTTAAATTTTATTTATATGTTAGTAACAAGTGGAAATTTACAAAATTTAAAATTTTTCGGATAGGAACCCTAAATTCGCACTTGAAAATTTTTAAGAATACTCTCCATTGCATTTTCATTAATTATAATATGTAACATGGTGGTTCGCACACGCATAGGACAAATTAGAATCCAACTTTTAAACACTTCCCACCACTTTGCGATAGAAAGGTCTTTGAGGCCACTCTGGCGTTAAGCAGCAGACTCGAGACGAGAAGGGTCGTCTCAAACACTGCACCCCTTACACCCAAGCCATTTACCGAATCAAGGATTCACTACAACAAGCTCATCTTGATTACTGGGACTTTGCGCAGGATATGCAACAGACCGAACTGTGTATAGCCACAGCTAGGTTATTCGATTTTACTCAGCTGAAACTCACTAGAGCACGGTTGAGAAGAACAGTGGGACTCTTGGCAGGATACTGTCACTTGAACTACCGCCTTCAAAACTTGGAGATCTCTGATGATCCCACTTATAGAGCCTGTCCCTCTTACCCGGAGACGTTTCGCCTTCGGGTGACAGGTTGTTCTCAAGGAAGGTTCAGTTGACCCCAAGGTGCTGGATACCTATTTGCGGTAACTCTCTTTTATGATATTCTAAATCACCAGAACACATTGTACATATAAATATACACGTATATTAATAGTTCATGTCATATTAGATTTTCTATATCATTGTATATAGAAAACGAGAAAAATGGTTATCTCATTTTTATCGGTGCTCGTTGGCGTTTGTAATTCTTTATACGTTACGATGTCACACACACACACACACACACACACACACACACACACACACACACACACACACACACACACACACACACACACACACACACACATCGCTTATCTATGGTATAGGTAACTATTTACGGGAAAAAAAGAATATTAAAGAAAACTCATCAAGGTAGTTTAAAGTAGACATGTGAGACTTGTTGGATAAAGCATACTCTTAGCTTTTTAATCTTTCATTGATAGGCGGTTTAACTTGCAACGTAGTAAGCACTATTTAAGTTAAATTTTTATTTTATATCTTATATATTTAAACGAGCAATTCTTGTATATATATATATATATATATATATATATATATATATATATATATCAACGATCTTGGAAATGGCTCCAACGATTTTCATGAAAATGAGTATGTAGGGGTTTTTTGGGGCGATAAGTCGATCTAGCTAGGTTTCATTTATCAGAAATGTCGTTTTATCCGTCTTTTCATGAAAAATTCATCAGACATCTATTGGTGTATAACGTAGTTAATGAAATACAATACAAATTATAACATAACAAAAAGGAGGCGTTTGAGTAGTCTAAAGTGAAAAAAATTCATCAGACATCTATTGGTGTATAACGTAGTTAATGAAATACAATGCAAATTATAACATAACAAAAAGGTGGCGTTTGAGTAGTCTAAAGTGAAAAATATGACTCTTGCTGACATCTATTGGCGAATAACCGAGCAAAGCTCGGTCATCCAGATATTTATACATAATGCTTAAAAAGTCGCTGAGTTGTACAAATTCTCTAAATGGGACATGGTAATATACTAATTTTAAAAACAAGCTGTACTATAGAGTTATCGATGAGAGAACTAATTCTAAGGTAAATAAATAACCTTCCTTAACAATAAATTGAATATTGGTTGCGGAGGAGGAATATAAACGGTCTAGGTATAAAATGGAAATAGAGAAAATAGTTAAATTTTCCTTGTTCCTCTACTATTTTTATAATTCAATTCAATTCAATCAGAATTTTCCAGAATTGTGATACAATAATGAAACGTGAATTGTTTGAATCTGTCTTTTGAAAGATTGATCCTTTCTCATTGAGATTTCAACTGTAGTTCAAGTGTAAAGTTTATAGAAATTGTGTATCTCAAGGGACAGCAAAATACGTAAAAGTGACAAAAAGTTTTCAAAGGTCGGAACAATTGAAAAATGTTTTTTTTTTTTTACAAATTCACTTTTTTTCAATCTTTAGGCAAGGCATTTTTAAACTTATGTAATTTTTTAACATAATGCGTTGCCTTTTTTAGCTCAGGTATTAGAAATTCTAAACACAAAAAATCGAACCACTTTCTCCAAAATTCGGCGTCCAACTTATATTTATAAGCACAATTGAATCAAATTGTATCAACCCTACAAAAGACAATTGAAACTAACTCTTTGCTTCGTTAAGAGATCACTAAATTTCTCTAAACCGTAAATCACGGCTCTTAAAAGTGAGAAAGATAACAAATACATGGCCTTTTATTATTCCATATCAGCTTTGGATTAAAAAGTAGATGGAATCGTGTTATATCTCTTGATAATTCGACAGCTTATAACAAAATGAACCATTCATTTTCATGACTTCAACCTTGATAAACCATCAAAGATAAGATAAAATCCATCATAAATTTCTTTTCATTTCTTTCTAGCAAAAAAAAATTTTGCATGGAGTTCTTATTACTACTCAAATACTATGTCGTATCTCTCTCTCTAATTAGCTGTTTAAAATGCTTATATTATCCGTATTTCTTGCCTGATTTTAATTTTAATTTCACTTTTTATCATCTCCGGTAATTTCATATTTTGTTAAGAAAAAAAAAACTTCGATTTTATCTATTATAAAAACCACTAAACTTTCAGTCCTTCAGCTGTTTTATATAACGGAACTGTTTTCTAAAATAGATAGTGGTTATATAAGATGGCCAATTAAGCAAATCACTCTGCGACATATATATAAACAAACAATATCACTTTTGAGTGCTTTTAGAGACCGATGTAAAAAGTGCAGGCGTGCAAAAAGTGTTCCGATTACTTGACGTTTCTCTACTGTAAAATCAATTTACGTCCTTTTTATTATCACAAATCCTATATAGTCTAGGTTTTGTTACTTTCTAATAATTTTTCGTATATTTCTATATCCGAACATCGCATATTGGATAATGGATCATCGCGGGTATTAAATTTATATTCGCCCAAATCTAATAAATTATTATCAAGAGCCAAGAAATTAATTGTATGTGTTCATTTTACAAATGTACATAAAACTCTTACTATTATGAACATTATATGAACGGTTTTTTTTTCCCAAATTTTCTTTTTATAATATGTAAAAGTCATGTATGACACAAATTAAAGATTATACGCAAAAAAAACAGAACTGTCGACTGGAAACTTGCCAATAATTTTCTACATTAAAATTATACAAACCAAAATGACAAAAATGATAAAAACCGTATAAATGTCATGTATCAAAAATCACATATTTATTTATTCTATATGAGGATGGTAGGAAAAATTAAATATGAAAAACGAAAAAAAAAAACAGAAGAAATTATTTGATTTACATATGGAAATGGAAAAACTTTTTTTTCATTTATTTGAATTTATGATTTTTTTAAAAATTTATTAATTCTGCTTTTAAAAGCAGATTAATTATTAATGTTACATTACAATTATTCATTCAAATATTGAATATATTTATTCAAATATTTAATATTTTTAAATATCAATATACGAAGATGGTTAAAACTATTCGATCGTTCCTAGGATTTCAATAAAATATTCTAAAAATTAGTGTATAAGTGATTAAAATCTTTGTTAGTACTATAGAAATATTAATACAAAACTCGAAAATTGTTTTAATTAAAAACTAAAAATAAAAACTATTGACCCAAACATTTTGACATTAACAAAAAAGTCAGCAGGTCAATCAAATATAAAAAAAAAGTTTCAAATAAAAGTTTGATCATTTGAAAGCGTCGAAGCGTCGAAATTGCAAATGCATGTTTGTTTTTTAGTCTGGTTAACAAGTTCAAATTGATGGAATATAGAAATACTGGTTATACAAATGCGTGTGATAGCTCGTTAAAATTATTATAAACAAAGTATTCAAATTTTTTTAAACTCTTTTGACTTGATCTTGTTAAGTAAATATATAAGTCAATTATTTAAACATTTTTTTTTAGTTAACAATGAAAAGGAAAATTCGATAAAATTTTGTAAATGAACAATTGTCCAACTTGTTGAAAAATAACTTAAGTATACCATATTAAGAATATACTATAGTTTTTTCAAGTGTTTAGTTATTATTATTCTTAATAAGTATAAAAAATTAATTAAAGAGAATTGAAAAATAGACTCGAACCAGGACTCGAACCCGGACTTCTTGGATTCATGTCAAGCGCCCTACCAATTAGGCTATTCGAGTTCTAGACACGAATGCAAATTTTTCAACTTAATGAATTTTTTTAATTTGTTTATCCACTTATTTATTATTATTACTTATTGTTGTTTACATTTAATCATGCACACGATATTTACATCATGGTCTATTCGACTATATTTTGATATAATATGTTACATACAGGCGTAAACTAAATACTGGCAAATATATTGTCTAGTAATCTTAATTAAAGAGAATTGTCCTTAATTGAAGAGTCCTGTTTCGAGTGTATTTTTTTCAACTCTCTTTAATTAAGATTATTAGACAAGATATTTGTCAATATTTAGTTTACGCCTGTAAGTAACATATTATATCAAAATATAGTCGAATAGACTATGATGTAAATATCGTGTGCATGATTAAATGTAAACAACAACAATAACTAATAAGTATAAAAAATTATAATTTTCTGTCGAAATGCCCATAGCGAGGCAACAGCCTGAAAGGCTTTAAATTTTTGTTTTTTAAATATCATGTTGACGTCAAGTAACTATTGATAACACATTAATTATTATTCATATATTAATTAATTAGTACCTATATTTTTAAAATGCTTAAAAAAAAAAAAAAAAAAAAACAAATCAAAAAATATTTTTACGAATTTCTATGCATAAAATTATATGATAATAAATTAATTTGAATTCATAAATATGCTAATTTATATATGATGATAGGTAATCGAATAGGTTAAGTGGAAACGAAACTCTTCCATAGAGGGTTCCATATTCTATTTGTGTTAATAAATGATATTTATCCTATGAGTACCGTGTCTGGTTCGAAAGCATTAAAGGTGCATGAAAAATTTCACCATGTGATTTCACACCTACGGTTTATTATATTACCTTTGAGGATTGGTGAAGATTGCGCAAACGCATAGGACAAATTGGAATCCAACTTTTAAACACCCCCCTCCCTCTCCAATACAAGATAAGAATTCATTGGAGCCAGTTACGATTTCCTTAGAACTTAATTTAAACATAAATGACACAATGTCATGTCAAAAGCACTCGTTATATTCTATCGTAAATAAATTATCGAAGTAGAAGGCAGTCTTTTAATAAACAATGATTTTAAACAACGTTGGTAGTTTTTTAATCACTCCCTATCTTCATGGTTAATGTACGTTTCCGTGATAAGTTTTCTACAAGTTTCGTTGATAATGTTTCAGTGAATATTAAAAATTAAATAGCCATTCCTAGATATTTTCTACAGAACCATAAAAATGATAATTTATTATGCCGTAATACGATATGAAATATTCACATCGACTTAAAAAAAAATATCGATTTGTCAGTTTCATTTATTCTATCACAAATAATATTTTTATAATGACATCAGTAATAATGATTTATTGTTTATATCAAATGATTTCATAAAAAAAATATACGTTTTACTTAAAAAGTATTTGCGTTATAAGATTGGCGGAAAAAAAATTGTACCTATACCAAAAATTTTTTGAATCATGTTTCGTGAAAAATTATTTCAAACAAGCCAAGTTTATACAGACTGTCTCAGCTTCATTCATATTTTAAGTATCCTTAAACAAAATGAAGTAGCGATAGAGAAAAAGTGAAGGAGCGAATGAACTGTGACACATGGTGAATAACTCACCTGAAAAAATATCTACACCTACAAAGACATTATTTTATTAGAGTTAAAACTTTTAAAGAACTAGCTGTTTACCGCAACCTCGCTGCGATAGATAATGGTTTATTTCAATTCACTATAATTGTATCATTTTCTGATCATTGATTCATTTACAGAACGTACCTTGTTCTCACTTAACCACTCTATATACCACTTTCAATATAGGAAAGGCTTACTTTAAAAACCATTTTTCCCCACTAAGCCCACCCGCTTGGACAATAAGGCAGCCTTCGTTGAAACAAGAAGAAAAGCCATGTTTTTTTTTCACTACGCTGAAAGAAAAACCAAGACCTACTGGTTTTAGTCAATCCATAAATGAAATGATTGGACCTAAAAACACACAAGATTACTCCTACCAAAAGCTACCCCACCCACTAATTTGGATTTCACATTTTCAATGAATTCAAACGAATTATTAATTTTAATCAAGAGCTCTTGTTAACGAGGTAAAATAAAATTTAACTAACAGGTATTGAAGTGAGAATAAACCTTTTTCTGGGAAATTCTATTTTCTGATTCGTTATCTTACTGGCACGAACATATATATATATTTACTTGAATATAATTTCCAAGAAAAACTGCTTATAATATATAGGAATATCTTGAAATACGGTATAAAAAAATTACTCAGATATTATTTACTAGAAGTAAATTTAAAAAATTTAGCAAATTGTCTAAATTGGAAGTATTATACAGAAAAATGCATATACATGGCGATCCATAAGTATATACTCATTTTATCTACTTACGAATATAAAATGAGTCTATATATTTGGATATATTCATCCGTTCTATTATTTGGCTATATTCAACCGTTGATTTTAACGATTTTGTTTCTGGAAGCTATAAGCAGTCGGACTATATTATTAATTTTCTGGCGAAAGCTTACAAATGGTGTAGGCGCAGAGAAACTTTGTAGTTAGTTTTAAAAATGTTATTAGTTTTTATACCATGTATATATATTTAGTCTCAAGTTTGTAACGCTTAAAAATATTGATGCTACGAAAAAAATTTTGGTTTAGGCGTTCATAGAATCACCTAATTAGTCCATTTCCGAATGTCTGTCTGTCGTCTGTCATCTGTCGTCTGTCGTCTGTCCGTCTGTCATCACGATTACTCAAAAACGAAAATAGATATCAAGCTGAAATTTGTATAGTGTGCTTAAGACGTAAAAAGTGAGGTCGAGTTCGTCAACAAACATAGGTCAATTGGATCTTGGGTCCGTAGGACCCATCTCGTAAACCGTTAGAGATAGAACAAATGTTTAAATGTAAAAAATGTTCCTTATAAAAAAATTAACAACTTTTGTTTGAAACATTTTTTCACTGTTTATGTATTAATATGGGAATATCAGTTATGTGTGTGTGACTATTTAAGAGTGGAAATCTTTCTTAATTTACGTGACGTCAAAAAACAAACGATTGCGTCATCAAAACTATCTATACATAGTATTTCAACAATTAATTCAGTTAATTGTTTGTTTTCACTTGTTTTTTAAATATATTTCATTTGTTAGTATACCATGAGCCCTAAGAGAATGGAAATGCAATAATGACATATTTTTAAGTCGCATTTCCTCCGAAAGCTAATGTTTTAAGCAAAAATTGTTAGTTTTTTTTTTTAATGATGATCAACTTTCTCATTTAAAGTAAAGTGTCATGCTTTCTTTAACTGTTTAAGATCTAAATTGACTATTAAAGAAACCTACAGAATTAGATCAAATCTGATGTTAAAACATGATATCCCCTAGTCTGCAACTATTGATTGGTTAACTACAAAACAAGATATTTAATATTGCGATAACCAACGCCAATGCGATGGCCAATTGGAATACTTCAGGGTGTCTTTGAAACTAAATACCTACACCTTTGACTTTCATATGAGTAGAGATATCTTTCTAATTTTAAGAGATCTCTTATTAGATGTAAAATTGAATTTGGAAGATCAGGATCAAATATATACCAACTTAAGTACCATAAACTGTACCCATTTGTACCGAGCAACTAGTAATTGAAAAATGTTTGACTTTGAAACATATTTTTTGAGTTATTTACTTAAAAAAATATCTGTACTCAGTATTTAAATATCATTGTTTATTATATGTATACGTAAAATTTCATTTAATTTAAATCTATAATATGCGTACTATCAGATAAATGTCAAATATATATTTCTGATAGAAATCAAATAAAAATACTAAGCTTTTTAAAAAAATCACTTTTAGTGAATAAAAAAAAATATATAGGGTGTTTAGTAATTAGATACAAATATAGAAGGACATAATATTGGGGCTCATTTTGAATATATATGATCAATAAATCGGGAGTCGAAAATATACTGAGCTCGTGCTAGGGACATTTTAAATTTCACATTTTTACTTAGCGTAAAAATACTATTTTTTAATGGAGAAATAAATTATTTTTCCCAATCATGTCAGAGTGGAAAATGTACGGCATTTAATCACACAGTTAAAACAATTTTGTTTGAATTTGCTCTTTTATTATTAAAATATTTATATCAAATTATCAAACATCCTGTATATTTGAATCAACACGCTAGAACATAAAACTTATTGGCATATATAACATTGTCAGTTAGTTGAAAGGTGTGAATAGCTAGCTTTTCTGCTTTTCAATATAAAAATAACAATCCGCCTAAAAGAGAAAACGAAAAACACACATGTAATGCAAAAAAAAAAATCTTCTAAAAAGTAGTCTATAAAAATAATAACGATTCATTATTTAGAAACAATTAAGGAAAAGTTGGAAAGTATTTTTTTTTGCGTTGAAAGCAATACATTTTCCAAACCTAGTCACTCAGTTGGTTAAAGTGGGCTAACTAACATACACAGTATTTCTGGGATAATGCGTGATGGAGGTGCACTGAGTATCTCAAAAAAAAATGTGGAGCTGAAGTAATCAAAGGAAAATGTGGTTAGACATGGAGCCTCAAATAACACACATAGAATATCGGCCCTGGCGATAACAAGCCGTTAACCCTAGCCAAGCTAAATATACTTGAAATACGTTTAACTGTCTCTATTATCAAATAAAAAAATTTTCCCATTTTTTTGTAGTAGGCAAAAAAGGGATAACAAAACCAAGCCTCGGTATGCAATAAATTGATTTGAACACTAAAAAATCACTAATAACATAAAGCTATCAATATTAGAGTTATTGGCAAGTTTAAATCTTAAAGAAAGCAGCATTCATTTGTCAATAAAAGAATAAGCTATTTTTTATTAGACAGTTCATTCAAACATTTGGACTATTTTTGTAAGTTACTATGGTTTCTTAAAGTTCATCAATAGACCTTTTCATCGATTTGCTTTTGTTTCGGACAGTTGTCAAAAAACTATTCAAGCTAAGAAAGTTAAATATATTTTATCTTTTTCAAGTAGCGCTTTTTGACAAGGATAGAAGATAAAAGATATGTCTTTACTTGATTGAAAACAGTCCGAAACAAAGAAGAATCATTTTGTAAATGAAAAGCCCTATTTATTCTACGCATACTGAAACTCAGCCAGTCATCGTATTTCTATTTTAGCCAACCGACAACTGGCGTATGGCAAAATGACTTTTCCAATATAAAAAACACTTTACTTTTTCCACAAGCTACGATAATCCGAAACAGAAGCTTCAAACTTATAACACCAATTAGAACCATTAAATTGTAAAAGATTAAATTTGCTACATACCAGGTATTCAAAAAGTTCGAGACTCCTTTGAATTTTAAAACATAATGACTCAAAAAATGGCCAAGAATAAAGTTTATAATTTAGCTCGTACAATCTAATCGAATTTGACGTTAACGTTGCAGGTCACTTCAAGGTCAAGTCTTTTTTTTAAGTTTATTTATTCAGCTGTTTATAATAAGAGTAATGACAGAACTTAACATAAAATTAAAGAAACACGTAGAACAAAATTTCGATGCGAACAGTGACGTGAAATGGTTTGATTGTTAAATGTATTTAGTTCTTTTTGTATGTCAATGGAAATAACATTTGATCTTGAAATTAATGTCATAGTTAAGGTCAGGTCACATTCAAGGTCACCATTGTATTGTATTAGCCCAATCTTACAACTTTTGTCTTAGTAATCTTTTTTCAGTGATAATTTTCTAAAATTCAGGGTGATGTTGAACTTTTTGAACACCTGGATGTATAAAAAAAACTATTAAACATTTATATATCAGATTTATAATAATTTTCTATATTGTGAAAATTACATGAAAATTTTGCAATTTTTAGTTCAAGGTTATATTATTATTATTATTATTATTATCATCAATTCATATGCATAACATGTATAACCCAATGTATTCGTTGTGTGCGTAGTCATGGTAGGGATAATAAAATCGATGCCAGCGCTTTAAGTGAAAAATTTTGGAGATAAAGTGGGCTGTTATGACTAATTTGCAATTATTTACATGTTAATGATATAGAAACTGTCAAATTAAAATGATTGAAAAACACTAATTAATTAAACTTAATGCATTAAAAATTGTGAAAATAAGAAATCAAATTGTACAAATATTATTTTTCAAATGTTAATTATCGTAATTATTTATTTAAATTTGTGAAACAAGAATATTAAATTTTAAATGTAAGTTTTCAATGCAATCCACACAATTATATATGCATCCATTAATTCTATAATTAAAGTAGTGTATCGTTGTCATGGAAACGAAATTCACGCTCGGAGCGAATAGTTATTACGGAAAAATTACTATCAGAAAATTATGTATAATAAGTTCTTGTATAATAAATGATGATTGCATAAAATGTTTCCTATCAGTGTCCGGTAGACTTAGAAGATAATTTAACATTGTATTTTCGTTATTTTTTATACCATGTATATATGAAATATATCAAGGTAGAACAAGTTTAATACCAAGTTTGTAACGCTTGAAAATATTGATGCTTCGAACAAAATTTTGGTATAGGTGTTCATAAAGTCACTTAATTATTTTTAGGTTGTCTGTCTGTCCGTCTGTACGTCTGTAAACACCATATCCCAAAACCAAAAAAAGGATATGAAGCTGAAATTTTTAAAGCGTGCTAGGACGTAAAAAGTGAAGTCGACTTCGTTAATTGCAAAAGTTTAAATGTTTCAAAGAAATTTTTTTGAAACATTTTTTCGTAAAGTCACTGTTTACCCGTGAGGGTGCAAATTATTCGAAAAAGTATATAGTACGTGTTATATGGGGAATATTAGTTATGTGTGTGTGTGACATGTATGTGTAGCTATCTAAGAATGGCTATCTATTTTATCTTATATGACGTAAAAAACAAACGATTGCATCATCACCACTGTCTGTACATGATATTTCAACAATTAACTCAGTCAATTAATTGTTTTTACTTGTTATTGTATCCCATCTGCCCTAGATGGTTTGAAAAAGCATTTCTTTGATCGGCGGAATCATTTGAACTTCAATGATCGAATCTTCCGACCATGTTTACTTTGTAGTTAATTAGCAACGTATAAAATACATGTTTTTGTAAGAATACCATAAGCTTCTTATTTTTTGAGATTTTTTTATGTGACTTTCATGAGAGATTTTTTTATGTGACTTCCTGGGAGTTACAAAGGATGATCCATTATAATTTTTTCAACAGTCATAATGTATTTAAAAATAAATGAGAGTTCTATAAACGTTGAATTAATACTAATAATTAATAATTAAAGTTTAACGCTTTTCTTACATGAGTAATTCTATCGTAACAGGCATCATGGTTAACCTAGTGAAAACCTATATCCTACACACCAGTCATGGAAAAGTAAATGATCGCCGGTTATCACCAATTATCTCGGCGTTCGTTCGAAGTGAAATTTCGCATGCAAATCGAATGACAATCCATTTATATGGTAAGTAGGACCTGAGTTTCCCCATCGCTTATTTATTTGACAGGCATACGTTTTTTAGTTTTAAATTTAAAGTTTAAAAATAAAATTTTTTTAGTTTAAAGACAATAGTAGAAAATATATTTTTTTTTAAATTATTTTCTACTTTCCAGTACAATAAAAGTTTGTATAACAATATTTCTAGAATTCACCAACCACCTTTACGTAAATGCGAATATAAAAACATTATTTGAACCTTTTTAACATTATTCGAAATAAGAAAAAAAATTTAGAATTCTATGAAAATAAATCTTTTAAACTTACTTTTTAATTTGTTTGGAACGCAAAACCAAAAACCCAAAAAGAATTTTTCTATAATTATTGTTAATTTTCACATTGTATTTTAAATCAAAAATTGTAACACCAAAAAAAAAACGTGTTGAAAAAACTTTACGAAGATAAACTTAACTGTTCTTTTAAGTAGAATTCAAACCGTACGCTATCGCCACGGCGACAGTTACGAACGAAATCGATGTATGCTGACGCCGTTACGTCTACAACCGCTAACAAACGAACAACAACTGTGAATTTACGTTTTACGATACTCAACGAAAGAGGTTTTGTTATATATTTTATCATATGTATATATGTATAATATAACATGCTTATACAACAGAGGCTATATGTCATATTTATTTGTTACATATAAATATTATAAATTCAAAAGCGACTGCGCTTTTTCATCATCAATGGATGTCAGTTTGTTTTTGTTTATTGTTAAGGATATGAAATTTATTAAAAAGTTTTTACCTTTTAATTTATTATTTTAATTTTTATTTATAAACCAATTTGTTATTAATAAACTGTTGTAATCGAGTTTGGGGAAAAGATTTATGGTACCTTCAAATTTGGAGTTTCGTCGCGTTTCTTAAGGAAAGACGAGCACCAAGGCAATTTTAGATTTAGGGTTTAAATTATTTGTACCTTATTTTAAACTTTGATGACGAATTGTTATACCTTCATGAATGTAGACGAAAAATAAGCATAAAATTTTTCGATATCTGCCTTGGTTTTGAAAATATTGAAAGCTAAATTATTTAAAAAAATTTTCAATTTTCGATATTTGGAAAATTACCACAGATATCGGAAAATTGTATTCTAACTTTTTGTCTTATATTGTCAAGTTATAACATAAGTTACCATCAAAATTGAAAATTCATATTTTTTTTGAATCCTTAATTAGTCAGACACAACTTTAATTTAAATAGGTTTTTTTAATATTCCACCGACTTGTTTTGAAGAAATCTATGAAAACATATCATCCATCTACCGTTTTACCATAAAACCATGTTGAAAATGCCTACTTTTGAAGTCAGTTTCTTCCTGAAAACTTTTGTGATCTGGCAGATGGGTCAGATTAAAGCTTAACTCAAGAAAACCGAAATTTCCATGTTCATTTCAAATTTCGCGCTTTAAAATGGCCATATCCTTTTTGTTCACCTCGGGGAGCCAAAATTCATGATCAACGCACAAAATAACTCCTTTGAAAAGTATTTCAGCTATTCACAATTTTCTTCAAAACTGTCTTAAAAGTGAAATATAAAGTTACCTGCAAATTTTCAAAACCCTATCTTTTCTAGTTTTTGAGAAAAAGTTTTTCCCTAATTTGTACCCTCACAGGAAAACAAAGATATTTACGAAAAAGTGTTTTTTTTACAAAATTTTTTTATTTTTATATAAGGAATATTCTTCATTTTGTACCCTGCATCCTTACAAACTTTGGTGGAAGCATTTAGTTTTAATTTGATGCTTTTGTGGTAAATGTTTCAGTTCAAATACATAAATTATTTTTGTTTTTAAAACATCATAATATTACAAAAACTTATTTAGATTTGTTTTAAACTTATTTTTATAATTTATCAAAATGTAAGAGTATATATTCATTAATTACTTTTTACAAAGGTAGCCATTTATCATTAAGTGATACTTAAAAGTAACATTAGTATATCAATTTATTATGTCACAAAATATAATACCAATGGTATCGCAAAGCTTTAATGTATACCAAAAAGTTGAAAGGAAATTGCACATTTATGCGACATGAATTGCGATCAATGAGAATACTGGCTGCTATTTCTCCTCTGCCCTGCCTAAAATAAACCCCCGAAATTTGTGAAAAGTCAAAAAAATTACTTCGAACAAATAAACTGCTGCTTTCGACTAATTAAAATATAACTAAATATTATTATATTTTGTGTGCTTATTTTTTAAACTAGATTGATACCCGCCCGCTTCACTGAGCTTAAAAGTAAAAACCACCACTTTGTAGCCTCCACCCTCTCTTGATATACACAGTTTTTAATTTTGTTAAATGTAAAATAGTCATAATTCATTGAGTATATCAGAATAGTTGGCCATGATTTGTTTGTCATTTACTATTTTAAATTTTTACCGAATTCTTTAATTTATGGTTCAAAATGTTGATCATCGATCTGCTCCATCTATAATCATCATTTTGAACCATGAGTTAAAGATTTCTGTAAAAATTTAAAAAATGGTAAATATCAAATTAAATTTAATTTTTAATTTTTTTTTTTTAATATATCTTTATAAATTATATTTCATGTGTTATTCTGATATATCAGCTATTTTGATGTACGGTTTCATTAAAAACCATTCGCTAGTTTTAGCGTGAAAGTGTAACAAGCAAACAAACAAACAAACATGCTTACTTTCGCATTTATAATATATAGGGAAGGTATAGGGATAAGGATAGATAGATAGATAGAAAGATTAAAGTTTGGAAACTCAATTTCAAATCAGAATTTTAAATCAAAGTTAGAAACCTTTTACTGAAATTTTTACGGAGGAATCAAAGGGAAGACGCACAACCAGGTCCTTAAATCCAAATTTCAACATTCTACGACTAAGCATTAAAAAATTGTAGATTAATGAACAAAAACAAAATTATAGACAATTATGAACGTAACTGGGAACAAAATTATAAACGTGACTGGACAAAATTGATTCAAGGAAGGTTAAAATACTTTTTTCGTTGAAATCACTGTACAAAAGTTCTTTTACATTGTACAAAGAAGTAAAAAATTGATACGTTTACTTATATTGAAAGCTTTTGTGTATTCATTCACATCCCAAAAACACTTCAAACTTGTCATTTTGCACTTGTAACTTTCAATAATATATATATTTTTCAATAACTAAAGTATAAAGTACCCTCTCAAGATTGAATATTTTTCTCCGAATATTTTGTTTAGTTTCATACATATTTAAAATACAGTAAGTATAAAAAACTCAGTCAAACATTGCAAATTCTAGTATTTATAAAGCACTAGAGTGATATTCATCCGCTTCGCTGGATTTAAAAGTAAAGATTGATAAAGATTGCTCTCGCTTATCTCCTTTCTATAACACTCGAAACAATAGTAAGGATTGTTTTACACAGGTAAAATATATGTATGGTTTTCTATTTTTTTAAATGTATAATAGTCGTAATTATTCATTGAGTATATCAGAAATATTTTATATTGACAGAAATCTGTAATTTATGGTAATATCAAATTAAATTAATTTTTAAGTTTTTATTTTTTTTTTTAATATATCTTTATAAATTATATCTCATGTGTTATTCAGAAGTATGAGCTATATTGCTGTACAGTTTCATTAAAAACCATTCGCTAGTTTTAGCGTGAAAGCGTAACAAACAAACAAACAAACAAACAAACATACTTACTTTCGCATTTATAATATATAGAGATTTAAAACATTTATAAATAAAACCTGTAGATACTTTAAGCCGTCAGGGCTCGCGATATTTTGCTCACGCTCGATTTAAACATTAATAACTCTTATTTTTCAAATAGTATATGTGGTTCTTTATCTTCATATAATTTTTATCTATTTCGAATATTTAAGCTCTTCAGAAATTGAGAGAATTTCTCTCATCACGCGAGTGCTAATTGGTTAAGGTTGTTGCCACGCTATGAAAATTCTAAATTTTTTACTGTAGGTACTTATTGAGGATATTTTATTACATAAGTTATTAAAATACATTTTCTCATTAACATTAAATGCTAATTACAATAAAATTATGAATTTTCGAAGGAAATACAGTAATTTTCTATGAGCAAATATTTGAAAATGAACATATTATTTTCTTGCCTATACAAAAATACCAAAGTGCTCGTTGTACAAAATAAATGTTTTCAAGCTATGATTTTGTCATCAAACTATTTTATATTAAATATTATACTACAATGTATAAAACACAGTTCAAAATATATCAATTCTAAATAGAAAATGAAACCTTTCCTTTGTCTAAAATTTTATCACCATGAGTGACATAATAGAGAAACACCCAACACCATTAAAGTTTTCATATATTTTAATAGTCCAAAAAGTTTTTGGAACACATCAAGATAACAGATTTCCAACATATTATATTTCATCAAAAACCAACCAATTCTTTGATTAAATAGGAAACCAAAAAGTTTATAAACATTTTTTGGAAAAGAAAGTCGGTCGTAGTTGATCCTCCCTGAAAACGTTTAAGTCATTAATTATTTTACAGTACCTACTATGAGTTAGTCAAAGCGGGACATTCAAACAACGTAAAAATGTTCCAACAGACTTCAGACCCAGCCAAAACGATACCTCTAGACAATAAATTCAAAATCCAGAGGAAAAATACAACATGACAAATCTGTGCAACTCGAAACGTGTGTCGTGTGAAATAAAACACGAAAACTGTGTTTTGAAAATATCTATATTAAATGAAACATAAATTTCGATATTTGTCCCAATTTCTTAGATCAATTTTTTGTATTATATAAACTGCAGTCCGCCACCAAATTAGCAACGAGTAACATACAGAATAAGAGTAATTACGATTAGTTAATTCATATTGATTATGACTACTTAGTAGTCGAAATACGTATTTATATATTGAGGCAAAAATCGGAATTTATTTCGAAATATTTTCTAGAGTTCTCATTTGTTATCTTTGATAATATTTATACAGATGAAACATGTAAATATATTTTAAATTATTAAAATATTAAAAAAATATAGTGGACTTAGACTAGTTAGCAAATAATTTGAAGTTTTATTTCTTAAAAATTCAAAATTTTATAATTGTTCTCAATTTTTCTTTACATGCATCATTAGTTCTTTCTCATTTTCTGCACGATTTAGAGTTCTTATCGTGCATGAGTGAAAAATAATTATAAGCTTTAAAGTTGCCAGAAAGGGCTTACTATGGTCAGTTGTTGGACAATTTAAAAAAGAAAAGAACCATTCAAAATTATATTGACATATACCAGAGGGACAAAAACGAGTAGAAAATCATTTGAAAATGCATTAAATCGTTTGTGAAAAATACAAAATTATTGATGATAACAAAATTGAAAAAGTTTTACTGTATATACATGTTTTTTTTTCGTTTTCTTATCAGCGAAAATGTTTTGTATAAAAAGAAAGTTTTTCAATTATTATTAAGGGTGTATATATGTGTGTATCGTTTGATTTTCTATTTTCGTAACACATTTATTTCTAATCGAATATCAACAACAAAAAAGAATTTTCTCAATGATAATAATTTATTATTGATTATGTTTGTTTTATTTCAAGGTCATTAAAGTTGCAAAAATACCTTATTAGGAAAAAAAAAATAGTTTCAGCCATGAGAGTTCAGAAATAACATTCGTTCGGAACATTTTTCACTTTACTTTATAAATTTGGCGAAAATGGCAATGGCAATTCAAAAAAACTGCTTTAAAACCGCGTTCTGCAGTAAAAACTATTCTTTTTTTGAGTATTAAAAAGAGTAAAGTTTTAATTGATCCTGAAAACATAAATTGAATTGGGCGGTATAAGATCGGTGTGTTTTTGAAACTAACATTTGTCGTTTGAATCATTTTCCATGATTAAATTTATTTATCTAGTTTTAAGCATATGCCAACTTAAAAAATACAAAAATTTATTCGATTATTATTTAAAACTCTATTGGAGAAAAATAACCTTTTTGTTTTTTCTAGGTTTTTCAAGCTGATAAACTAGATTCTCCAGATATAAATGTCGAACTTAAAAGTCGCTACCTTGCATTCCAAAAATCATTTTTCACCATTATTTCATGTGTAAAGCTTTTTCATGCTTTTTCATTTGCAAAGTTACAGGCCCAAATTTCTACGCCTTTAAAATAACTACACCTTAAATGAGCATCCTACAAAGTTATAGTGATGCTCCTATCATCAAATATCTATGAAAATTGGTTCATGTTCAAGTTTTTCTACCTGGGACACGACCCGCTGACATTTCTCTTTCTTAATCAGCGCAAAGTATTTAACCCGATAACAAGGCCACAAATTTCTCATATCCTACACCTTCTTAAATTTCAGTGGTCAGCGTACTATGATTTTCTTTGTATGACATATTTATACTCTTATTGAGTCAAAAATAAATTGATTATTATTATTATTATGTACTTCTGTAACTTTACGGATATATGATCAATAATAAAGAAGAGTGTGAACCAAAAATGTGTTTTAAAGAAGAAAAAAACGCGTAGGCTTATAAATTGATACATTATACAGTTTATTCGTTCGTATAAATTCGTATAAATTTTAAGGAAAAATTTGCAACAGAAATTTCAATATTGTAGATCAAATACTTAACTGGATCGGGAGTCCATAATTTATCGAAATTATCCCGACTCTATTTGTTTGCCTTTTAAGAATAAACCGAGGTATGTGTGGTTTAATAAATAAATTTAAAGTTTTTCGATTTTCATGTTTTTCGACAACATTTTTGTCTGTCAAAAACCAATAGGTACAATCGAATAGAAAATTATTTGACAACTTATCGAAAGGGTTTAAAATTGGTTTTGTTTTTTACAATAGGGGATAATCCTGACGTCAAATTGGCCATTTTACCCAAAAAAAAGTTAAACTAGACTTGATGCCATGACAAAAATTGGAAGTGAAATTAAAACTGATTAAAAAACGAAGTAGTTATAAGCAATCAAAGATTGCATTCAAAAGTTGCCTATCTCCTTTTAGCAAAACAAAGTTTTATATGTAATGTCTATGGCGATACCCACGTATGACGTCACAAATGAATATCTTCCTCTTTGTTTAATTAGGAATTTTAAACGTTCATATCTTGCATTCTAGTATAGATTTTTGAAAACAAGATTCACTTTTCTACACGTAAAGTGAGAATTCTTCCCCTGAAGCGATAAAAATAATTTAGTACGATCCCCTATTGTACTCCATTTTTCAACCCTTGCGACAGTTGAAAACTGACTCCCATTTTTTTCACGTATCCTGCTTTTAATAGTTTTCTTTTGTCATATACTAGAGTCAAAAGAAATCGTTGAAAGTTTAAAATCGAATCTATAATAATCCTGAAAATGCCTGGGCAAAATAATCGAATTTCTTTTCAGAGTGGGCCAAATATTTTTTTGAAAGACAATAAATGCTGCTTATATTGAGCCTTATTCATTTTTATTTCTAAATAACGGCCCTATGCATTTGATTATCGCATGGTAACAGTGGAATTAAAAAAAAACATTTATTTATGGGCTTACAAAACATAAGGAAGGTAAACTTATCCCACGTCAGTAAATAAAAATATTTTTTGGTTAGTTTGGACACAAGTTATTTTTTATCGTTGTCCATTATTTTTCTTCGTGGATGACATCCCATTATTTAGACTGACATATAGCTATTAAAATCTTTTAAAATACAAAAGTAAACATGAAAATTTATTTGATATATTTGTTAGAATTATATATAAATGGCAAGATAAAATTTCAACAACAAAAAATGATGATATGACGACTCTAGAAAAAAAACTTTGGTAAAGTGAAAATACAATTGAAACAAAAAAGTTGATACTTATACGTATATACTTTTATCTTGTTAAGGTAAAAATCTGTTGTGGATGCCACATCTATATACAGACAAATAAATAACTCCTGACGTAAGAAAATTTTTCTTAAATAATTTTATTTTATATTAAATGATTGTTTACTAAATTTTGTATACAAATTTAAACGTCAAAGTCTTTCGTTTATGATTGATGTTTTTATGATACAATGGCGTCTAATTCCCGGTTTTGGCAAATCCGTTTATAAAATATAAACTTAATAATAATAAATTAAAAATTTAAGGAAACCGCCGGGCCAAATCAGGTCTAATCGACACGTTTGTGGCATCGTAGCCCCTAAACGGATGAACCGATTTTCATTTTTTTTTTCTTTTGAAAAGTAAGTAATTTGATCAATAGTGTTCTTAGCTATGATTCAGAAAAATCTCTTTCACAGCTTAAAGCTCGTCGCCTCTTTTCTAGCTATTTCAATTAAAAAATACTACACTTGCACATGAAACTTAGCTTAGAACACTCTTGGATATTTTTCAAAAAATCAATAAATCAAAAACGGTTTATTCTCATAGGAGCTACGATGCCAAAGACAGACATGCAGATACATACATAGACAGATAGATTGAAAGGTGCACTGACGCGTGAGTTAAAAACTGATTAGTACACGTCATATTACACATAACAGGCCGAGGTAGGTAAAAACTAAATATGATACCATCAAAAATTCACCCAAGAGTAGAAATAATAGTTTTTTTATATTCCAAAGCGTGAAATAATTTTATTACTTTATGCTAATATAAGACTGAACCTGTCTTCGTTTCAAAAATTAACCGAATGCTCAACAATCTCCACTCTGATTGAATGTGGTGGATTCATGTCTCTATACGGGGGTTGAAAAAAAAGTAAATAATTCAAAAACGTAACTTTATTTTAAGTCGTTACGTGGTGGTTCTTCAAACAAATTTTTTTTTTTTTTTTTTTTGTTTATTTTACTTTCTTTTTTTTTTTATTTTCATTTTGTACACAGAAAAAATATTTTGCTTACATTAAAAATTTTTTCCAATGTTTTATTTTTATTTTTTTGTTTGTTTAGGGGTATACTCGCATATATGTATATCTTAACAATATGGCTTTTTATTCGACTTTATACTGTTTTTACTGTAATTAGATTATAGAAAAAAATTTTACCTTAGGGATAATGAAATTTGTATATGAGGGAAAAAATTGTTGGGTATATTGTAATATTCGACCAAAAAATATTTTCCCGAATTCATTCATATTAAAGAGGGGACGTTAAGTTTTTATATTTCTGAAGCTTGTAAGCGGAAATCTGTTGTAGCAATCTGCTGCAGCATTAATATATCCCTATATATACAGCATGCCGACTTAAGTTGGCTCCATATGAACAACTTTCTTATTATAAGGTTTACGAAAAAAAGTTCATCCTTTTAAAAGTCTCCGCTTTTGAAAATTATAACGTTCAGCTATTCATTCTTGACATCAAATGTACAGGCTGTCCACAAACTGTAAAAGTTCGACAGGAATGCTAATGGTCGTTTGGAAATGTAGGCCATTTAGAACAATAACGGAAACGTTCAAAAAATCACCCCCAAGATATGTAGGAGTGTCCTCAATAATTTTGTAAAAAAAATGTATGGAACGCAAAAGTGAATACGTTGAGGCAAAAACAAATTAGATGTTTCTAGAATACACTCCTGAAGTTAACACAAAAATTAGTAACCTACCTTTTTTTCAAAAATGTTATATTAAGCAACAATAAGATAGCAAAGTTTTGAGAAACACAACAAGTTATTTCAGACAACATATTTTTTTTTAATCCAAGAACACAAAAACTAACTTTTCCTAGAAAAATACTTTTGGTTGGAAAAGTTTTTATGGCTTCATTTAATTTCGATTTTTTATTCAATTTAATAATAATTCAGTTCTTTAAGAACTTTGGTTTGAATGTATTTAATTTTATTTGCCCTAAAGGTTTTATATATACCTTCATAGTTTTTTTTTTATAAATAGCGGGAAAAGACTGAAATATTGCTTCGTTATATGAATACTTTAACATATACATAGCCATAGTGGTTTAGCATAGATATAAGTACTTTTTAGACTACCCCAATGGCAAAGATATAAGTACTTTTTAGACTGAAAAACTTAAAGTAAATGTGTAATACGATGGTTTTTAAACAGACTAGAGAAATGACAATATCAATAGTTATTTACTTTTTTTATTTATAGGCAATTTGATTACAGATATGATATACAACTTACATAATGAACGAAATTAAATCTAAATATGTTTTCCCTAGCTTGTTTTTTTCTTAAGCGGTGGGATTTTAGACCTACTTTTCTTCACGATTAGCTTGAAAATAACCTAATTCCTTACTGAGTTTGAATAAGATGTGGCACGATGTGGTAAGAACGATTGTCAAAGTATCTATTTCCTGACATAGAAATAAGAGAAAAACTTGGATTCGAACTTCTTCATCAAAATTTCCAGCGTACAAATCCACTACTGAAGTTTTGTCCATTCCTGTTGCCTCTCCCTGTATATTTATTTTACGATGAATATTTGAGGTCATTTCATGATGCTACAAGAGATATTAAATTAAATTGTATGAACTATACGCTCCTTGAATGAATCCTATTTATTCCAAACATTTAAAACATAGAATTTAAAGTAATACAGCGAATTTCAAAAATAGTTAACCACAAAAAAAAACATTGAGGACAGAATTCCAAGACGAAAAATATCCTATGGCGTTTTTTGCTCTGAAGAAAAAGTCAAAGAATATTTCGCTCTGAAGAAAAGGCCAAAGGTAGTAGATAATGCTTATTTCTTACAACCTAAGTCGTTAACAGTACGTTAGATAAAAAAAACAAAAGTTTTTTCGTCTTAGAATTCCATTCTCTATATGCATCATTTTTCTGCTGTTAATTTTATTTTTTTTTGACAATAGTAGATGGAGAGAAAATGCTTGCAATACTTGTGGCACTACAAGATAAATATGGTTTGATGACAATCGTAGGCATTCCGAAAATCTTATACAGCTTCCAAGGACTTCTATAAGCAAAATTGTTGCGGCTATTACATTACAATGGCAAGACGGAAGGCAAGCTGAACGACTGGGCCTACCAGTGCATGACGATTATGGAAGGAGCGGCCAGTGAGAGAGAAAAGGATGCCTCATCTTCTCTGTTACTGTCCAGCTCTTGTCATTAGGAGATGGATTTATTTGAGTCAAACTTTCTTTGACGACCTATCCGATCTGAAGCCCATTGATGTTAAAGCACTCCTACTCTTCTTTAACGGCTATAAATGGTCCGTGGAGAAGTGGTCGAGGATGAGCGAGACCTTTCTTTTTTCAGGACAGCTTTTTTCAGGACCTTTTTTCAGGACAGCCACACTTACCTACCCGGTTAGAAATGTATGGCGTTTACTACAATGCTGGTTTGGTATACAGACAGATACTATAGTATCTATGTTAACATAAGTAATATTACAGTATTAGAAAGACCTCTCCACCAGAAGAATTGTGATAACAGACGTGCATACTTCGTTGACCATAACTGTTACTGTTACTTACGTTGACGTTCACACCGATACTGACATAGTGATATCCACAAAAAATTTCTTACCGTGTACGTAGTAGCTACAGAACTATTTTTGGAACAGTTTGTATATACAAAATATACTATACTCGTCAATATGTATACAATTCTATAGTATTATTGCATTGTACAAGTTTATAAAAGGAAGTATTCCAACAAATTCACGTGTTGTGAATTTAATTTTGGATAGTTACATGGGAATTGTAATCTGTAACAATTTATGTATACCTTTAACGAATACTAAGCAATCAGTATTGAATTGTAAGTTCCGACCAATAAATAAATACTAAACATGTTCTAGGTATATACATAGCTTTATATAGTTCATGATACAGTTTTCATCCGACCGTAATGTCACCAAGGCCAACATATTTCATGGAGACCTTGACTTACTATTACTTAAATCATTACTATTTCTTACTATTACTTCACTATTATTACTTTACTTACTTCATTAATATTACTTACCTTCATTACTATTACTTAAACTTCGGTCGGGGTTTCATCATGGCGAGCCTAAACCTAGAATGTCAGTTATTTTTGCATTTCTGGCTCAGAAAAAGGTGAAAATTATATCAGTTTAAACCAAAAATAAATTTCTAATGATTCCACATATCGAAAAATTTATTTTTTGCAGCAGTTACGATTTTGACGGATCTGCCATATATACTGAATGAACTGTTTAATAGAAGCATCTAAGTGGTAAATTAATTAAAATAAAGACCTGTCTTATGACCAAGCGAATTTATACGTCTTAGAAGTATTTCAGCAATGTTCTTCATAAATTAAAAGGAAATTACAATTGTTAACGAATAAAATTTACAAACGTTACACAGAAATAGCGTGTCATGTTTTTTAATTAATAATATTTAAAAATTTTCTTTCGTACAAAGAGTTACCACTTTTAATTTTTAGTATGTAAGTCGCCGTGTCAAAATGAAAAAATTGTAAAGTTTATCTATAAAAATGTCTGTAATATATGTAACCATGTAGATTACCATGTCCTTGGATTAATAAATTACCAGTGTGCATATTATTTCAGTAAATTGACTGAAAAACATTAAAAAATAATAATATGGTATGAAGTCGAATAAATAAGTATATCATAATTATAAAATAATATATAACAGTTGTATTAGTGGTCTATGATTGTATTGAGTGTACATACTACCTTAAATTTGGAAAATGGTATTTTCTAAAAACTTTTTATGTTTTGTAGATGATCTAGGATAGTATTCAAACCGTAACAGCATTGGAATATTTTATTTATAGTACAATTGAACCTTAATAATGTATAGTCTCATTGAATTTGACTAGTTACTTATTTTCTTTAAAATGATTCGTGTAAAAAATTTTCAATTATATGGGGTGTTCAATGGTCATAAGCCCTATTGATAATTGCTCCACCCCAAAAAAAAGATACAAATAAGTCTATTTGTTTCCTAAAGTAAGGCAAAAAACATAAATAGTTAATCAATGTTGAAAGTTAAGTTTGCGTCATATTTGATACGACTAGCATTCAATTTGAGAAATTCATTCAATTTTGAAGAAAAGATTAACATGAAAAATTATTTCTTATATTTTGTTGGTAAATGCAAATATTATAAACTTGTTACAAAATATCATTTCATTCAAGTCATAAGGGCGTAAAATTCGTATAAAAGGCTTAATAGTGTTGGTTTGCTGGAAATTATTCATTTATATAAATTTTAACACTTGTTTATTTACACATTTAAAGTACTCTTGAAAACAATCGATAGATCGTGACATTTTCATCCGTTGTTTGAGAGCGTTTTAACTTGTGCCCATCTTTTGTTCAGAAGGATACAATAATCATTATACTCTAATAAAGAAGCTACAAGGGCTTCGTTAAAAGCCAAAAAATTTAACAATTTCATATATCATTCCCATAAATAAAGTAAAATTAAATCTTTAAACCATTGAATGCCAAATGATTTACGAAATTCAATGAAGAATTGATGTTGATCGAAATCGGTCTATGGTGCTTTGGAGGAGGCCTTTGTACATCCTATGAAATGACTGCATCCTATCAGATAGCATAAAATAAAGTTCAAAAACTAAAACCTCGACAGATACAAAATCACGTCCTAAAAAGTATATGAAATAAGAAAATATAATAAAAAAATGAAATTGTTATGATAAGTAAAATAATCATTACAGTCGAGGGATCTCTAAAAGTTTTCCAGAGAATGGTCCCCCGGCTGTAATGACGATTTACTGATAATAACAATTTCAGATAATAATATATTCTTATTTCATACTTAAAGCGTGATTTTTTAGCCATCGGAGTGTTAGTTATTGAAATTTTTTTCATTTAAATTATTATGGGAATATAATTTCGTTAGAAAGTATAGCAATGTATTTATTTTTGAAATGAGCATATTAAGCCCTTTCATTTGATACTCAATGACTTACTGTCTGCTAGAAAGCGCCATATTCAATTTAATGTGACGTTGTATAGCCAAAGTAGTAGAGAAAATGTTCTTATACTTGACACAGTGTAAGTAAAAGCACCTATTGGATAATATCTCATTTTAATATAATGCATATTTCATTCGTAAAAATAGGTAAAAATTTCAATGGTATTTTTTTTTTTTTAAGTTGAGAAAATTTCTAGCAACAAGCATAACGGATTCTATCTTCAATAAAGATGATGTACATATATTTATCTCTATACAAAGGGTAACGTGAGCATCCCGAATATAATGTACATTGAATCATTCTATATTGTTCCTTTTAAGATAGCAGATAGTAGATAATAGTAATATAATTACCATTTCAAATTGACCTTCTCCTAAAAGCATAAGCAACTACAGACCCCCCCCCCCACTAGCGGCCAAATTTGGAAGCTTGGGCCAGCTTTGCTTAGACTTTTTCTCCCCGAGTCGCCACACCGCATTATGTCTACTATCTGCACCAGAACTAACTAACTATTCAACAAAAAGTACAAGTGGAAGCTGTTATTAGACACTCCGAGGAGCGCTGTTCCCTGTGATCTCTAAACATGACGATTTGTTGGAGGTAGCGCTTTGTGGAAGAATCCGTGGGGTGATCCGGGATACATTATGATCTTGTACCGTAGATCACAAATTTTGTACCATGAATCACCAATTTTTATCTCAAAATATGTAATATAGAATTTTTCAAAGAATACCAAGTATGTAAGAATAATAGTGTTATAAACAGAAACTTCCATTGCTATATTTTGAAAAGTAACTTTTAAAATCACATAAATTTCAATTCCTTGGTACTACACTCTCCTCGATACTAAACCTATATCCATTATATAAATATGATTATTGTAATAGAACTTATGTCTCGTATAAAATAGTTTTCATTCTTGCTGCCATGAATATTATGGTGAATATACAAAGTATTCATAATTTATTTATGTTTTTATGGGATTTTCAAATTTATATATACTCAAAAAATGCATGAATTACATACAGTACTATATGTAATTCGTGCATTTTTTGTGACACTGAAGGTGCATTTTTCGTGAACAAAATTTGAAAGCTAAATTAAAATTGATTAAAAAACGCAGAAGTTATAAGAATTCGTTTTCTTCGTTCTCATCGCTTGTTTGAGTTAAGACGTGTGCTTGTTCTCAACAGAGCTAAGGCCTAAAGGCGACTTGCACCAAAAGCATTTAAGTTAAAAAGATAACAAATAAATAAAAATAATAATGGCTTCAAAAGCCGAATTAGCTTGTGTTTATTCTGCGTTAATTTTGGTTGATGACGATGTTGCCGTAACCGGTGAAAAAATCCAAACAATCTTAAAAGCAGCCAATGTTGATGTAGAACCATACTGGCCAGGTTTATTCGCCGAGGCATTAGAAGGAATCAATGTTAAAGATTTAATCACAAGCTTGGGCTCTGGTGTTGGAGCTGCACCAGCTGCAGGCGGTGCTGCTGCTGCCCCTGCCACAGGCGCTGCTCCAGATGCTGCTGCCAAGGAAGAAAAGAAAAAGGAACCAGAACCCGAGGAATCTGACGATGATATGGGTCTTGGACTTTTTGATTAAATTCCATAATTGTTATGTTTTTTTATATTTATGCAGTTTAATGCATATTAAAAAATAAATAAAAACAGCAATAAGAATTCAAAGATTGTTACACTTCTCTTTCAGGCAAAACAGAGGTTTACATGTAATCTCTATGGTGATACCGTACAATGACGTCAATTTCTACATCTCCCTCTTTGTTTAATTAGGAGTTTTAAACGTTCATATCTTGCAAACTTCTATAGATTTTCAAAAACGAATTTAATTTTTCTATCACCGTTCAATGAGAATCCTTCTCCTGAAGTGATAATAAAATTGCATCCTCATAATCTGACAAGGCTTTTAATTGTAACGTTTATTCAAGTAATCCCGTTTTTGATACTCTTTACGAACACTTGTTACATATATCATTATTGGTTAGCCATTCTTTCTGTTGAGTGGTACGGTACCATGTCAAGAGCTAACTATATATATTCCATTCGTCTGTCTATTCTCGTATCGCACACTCGTTTACAAAAAAAAAAAAAAAAAAAGATTTCCCAGTAGAATTGAGAATGTATGTCTTTTCATTTAATATAACCATCCACTGTAGAATTCACTTATACGCTAATAATATATTATCAGGTATTATCAGGGTCGTGATATAAATGATACGGTCTTTGAAATTGTTTTTAAATATAATACATATATATATGAATCTGTGTGTACACGCCTTTGGAGACAACAAATTGTTGAAAAGTAGGTAGTAACCACAGAATATCGACCAAAAAAATTCGTTGAAGGTTCGACTTTAAGAAAATTTCAGACTCAATGTTCTTGCAGAGGATAGTTCGTCAAGAAGTTTCGAGGTCAAGCTGAAAGCATGGCGAAAATTTTTGATAATTCATCTAAGTATTTAATACTCTTTAGTCAATTCTCTTTAAAATTACTAGAAATGAATTATTAAAAACAGTCTTCGTTTAACACGCGTTTGATGACAAATTACATTAATATCGGTCAAAGAATAGGGAATAATCCTGATATCGAATTGGTCATATTACCCATAGAAATGTAAAACTAGACTTGATACCATGACAAGATTTGAAAGTGAAATTAAAATTGATTAAAAAACGAAGAATTTATAAGCAGTCACAGATTGCATTCAAAAATTTCCCATCTTCTTTTAGCAAAACAAAGTTGTATATGAAATCTCCATGGCGACACCCACGTAAGACGTCGCTAGTGGATATCTTCCTCTTTGTTTACCTAGAAATTTAAAACGTTCGTATATTGCATACTAGTAAAGATTTTTAAAAACCAACTTCACTTTTCTATTCGTGAATTGAGAATTGTTCATGTGAATAGATAAAAAAAAATTAGTGCGATCCCCCTACTCGTTGAAGACCAGATCAGAGGCATCTGATCCCCTAGATAGATAAATGGTTTCCTTTTTCCACAAGATTAAAAATCTTAAGGGAATTTTTGTCCTATTTAGCTTTCATCTTCACTCTGGCTAAAAGATTTAAATTTTTGTCTTACGACCTTTTTTCGGATGAAATGGTATTTATTTGATTGTATGTAATCCTTACATAGGTTTAATAAATTTACCTCAAAAATATTTTATATATAAAAAAAATGAATTTCCCATACGTGTGTAAACCAGGCACTATCTTACCGTCACTTATATCTTAACCTTTTTATTTGATAATATTTAACATATTTATAAATAAAAATTTGTGTTTTTTATTACTAGTACAACAAGGTTTTCCATTGTTTCCGTATTTTTGCCATGTTCTATTGTAGACTTTACACAAATAATTGACGAGCACATTTTGACCCTCACTAATATCTGAGTGTTGTATTTGGTCAATGCCCGGTGGTTTGTAATTTCGCAGATTCTCAACTGCCTACTCCATTTCTGTGGTCAATATTGTAGGTTGGATTTGTGAACCTGGAATTGTAGTCACTGAATTTTCCTGGTAGTAGTGGGCCTCAAATAAACGGTGAATTATTAAACTGCTGACCTAATATTTCAAAAATGAACGGACTAAAATAAACAAAAATCAAGAAACTAGTCCTATTTTTTAAATGATAAATAGGTACATACTTGAAACTTCGTGAGTGGCTTCTTTTGATGAGTCTACCAAACATTCCCCTAAGATTTTTTTCGAAAAGACTGCGTTTTCAAATGAGCATGATGACGTCATATTTGAGTTATCGTTCTGAAAAAACATAGCAGGGAATTTTTCGAACACTATGATCACTTTATAGCATTAAAATTATGCAATAAAATATTTGGCCGACAAAAATACTGCATCGGTGAGCTTGTATACAACCTCAAACATGCCTTGCTAAAGCTTTTTTTTTTGAATACGGACATTTTTTTTCACAATTATTAATGTTATCAAGTGGTCATATTGTCCGACAAATTCTCTGCTGCGTTTTTTCAAAACGATAACTCAAATATGACGTCATTATGCTCATTTGAAAACGCAGCCTTTTCGAAAAAAAATTGTACAGAAAAGTTTGGTAGACTCGTCAAAAAGAAGTTACTCTCGAAGTTTCGAGTATATGTTTTTCATTTAGAAAAAACCATGGTGGTCCACGGTCTAAACATCTCGCGTCCATTTAAAAAAATATATATATATATAACTCTAAGGTCCCCTTGTCTAATTTACTTTCTACCATACAAAACACAATACAAACCATACACACAAGAGGATGTTTGAATACTCTAAAATGTATATAGCAAATAGAATAAAAAACTTTCTCTGTCGATAAAATTCAAGAATTTCATCGTACTGAGTGAACGTATATATTCTCAATACAGCAACATATCACCAATAACAAACCTACTTTCGCATAATAAAAATATTGAAAAATACCTTTTTTTCCCTTCTATCTGATAAAAAATACCTACGTCGACTTAAGATTCCAAAGTTATTACCAACATGTACAAGGTTGGGTATAGAGAAGTGTTCGATTTTGAAAACGATGTTAAAAGAAATCCCACCAACTTTTCCAAATTATTTTTTTTCCACCTTAAACTACATAAAAATGCATTTAAGATATATCTCGAGCTCTAGTTTCGCCTTCTATGAGTAAATTATATGAAAATATCTGAAATCTTAGTCGGTAATGTAAGGAAAAAGAAATGCTTATATATAGACACATTTGTATGAATTTGTGGGTAAAACTAGTTATGAACATGTGATAAATACTTTATTGAGTGTTTTGAAAATGGTCATAAATTGAATATGAATTGAAATGGTGATAAATACTTTATTGAAACTCCAGAACCCAAAAAGGAGTGTTATAAGTTTGACCACTATGTGTGTGTATATCTGTCTGTCTATTTGTGGAATCGTAGCGCCTAAACGGATAAACCGATTTTGATTTTTTTATTTCCTTTGGAAAATAGTTTAATGAAAAGTGTCCTCAGCTATGTTTCAAGTGCGAGTTTAGGCTTCCACACCCAGAACAACTAGAAAATAGGCGATGATCTTCAAAATCGGTTCAGTTTGGAGCAGGCTCTAAGGATAAAGGTAATTTAATGAAGATTGTTCTTAGATACATTTCAAGTACGAGTTTAGGGTTCGGTACCCAAAAAATTTGTCAGCAGTTTTTTAAATTTTGTAAATTTCACTTGTTTATTCTTATTTATTAAAAATAATACAAGCACTGATATTCAATACTATCTACATAGAGTATTTCAACAATTAACTCAATCAAGTGTACATTTTCACTTGTTTTAAATACTTTTTAAGTACCCTTTTTTTAAGGTGGTAAAAAGATAATTTGCAAAAATTTTTAGAATTTCTTTTTAAAGCGTTTTCAAAATCGTTTATTTCTCTACCCACCCAGTATTTATATATACATATGATATATATCACTGCGGTTTTTGATTCATTCGTAACATTTTTCGCACGATGTATAGTAAAAAAAAAATATAATTTTTTATCTATCAAAAAATATCTAAAATCCCTTCGAACATAAGTACGCATTGAAAATAAAAATTCTTTCGGCAAGTTTGGTTTGATTGATTTGTTTTCGAAATCAAAATATCATATTTTTCTATGTCATTACTTTTAGTATACTACTAAAACTCATCTTATGGTTTATCTCAATGTCTAGAAAGTTTGTTTTCTCGACATTGAAATAACTTTAGATAATTCGTACCAATAAATTACTCATACCATTCAAAATGATAAACTAACGATGTAGTGTACCAAACTTAACTTGCAGATGGAAAGTATATTTTCTGATTTTGGAAAATAATGTAATGATGTATTTTTTATGTTTGTACACCAAAATTTTTTTTTATATCGAGTTTACCCGCCAGCACTCACGTCAATCGTTCGATAATCTTAAGTCGCGTGATGAGAGATTTACTCACGCGTCCTGCACATGCGTTCAGTTACTTTTTAACTATGTTAATCATAACCTCTACATAATTTTATAAACATTTTTTTATTTTTGAATGAACTAGCTAATTAAAAATGGTTTGATTACGTGATTATTGAATGATGATGTAGAATGCAAATATTAGAGCAGAGAAATTATCTAAATATTTTATTTATTATTGCTTGCACCTTTACTCTTGTGATGAGAGAAATTCTCAAAATTTCTGAAGGATTTGAAAAAAAAAAAAAATTTTAAAAGCTGTAGATAGATTGAAAAAATCAGAAAAATCCATAATTTTTTCAACTCAATGAATTTTTGTTTTTAATGTTAGTCAACATTAACTAATTTATTTATTATTTATGTTTTGTTCACTAGATTTTGTATACAATTGTAAACGTTAAAGCATTTCGGTTATGATTGATGATTATTTATGATACAATGACATATACTATAATGACAAATAACTGGTCGAGTAATCTTTATTTAATAGAATTGAAAAAAAAAAAACAATCGCATCAGAACTTGAACCCGGGACTCTTGGATTCATGCCAAGCACCTTTTCCAGTTCGACGGGTCTAGATATAGAGTGTAACAAGTGATTTAATTTTTTAGTTTTGTTTGTTTTTCAACATTAACTCAGTTATTTATTATTTATGTTTTGTTTACTAGCTCTGTATACAAATGAAACGTCAAAGCCTTTCGGTTAAAATTGATATTTATTTCTGATACAATGGCGTAAACTATAAAGACAAACAATTAGTCTTAACTAAAGAGAATTGAAAAAAAAACTGACATCAGAGCTCGAATATGGACCTCTGGACTTCATGACAAGCGCCTTATCCAGTTTGGCTATAGGGGTCTAGATACAGAACTTTTTCAATAAATCGAACTTTTTATCTTTGGTTTTTTGTCAACATTAACTCATCTGTTCCGTATATTTTGTTATACAAATGAAAGCTGAATATTTGTAACATATTTATTCTATTAACAAGAGTGATACCCACGCGCTTCGCTGGGTTTAAAAGTAAAGATTAATAAAGATTGCTCTCGCCTATCCCCTTTTCATAACACTCGAAATAATGGTAAGGATTGTTTTACACAAGTAAAATATATGAATGGTTTTCTATTTTTTTAAATTTATATGTATATCAGAAAAGATGGCCGTGAAATATTTTATATTGACCATTTTTACAGAAATCTGTAATTTATGGTAATGTCAAATGACTACTTTTACAAAAATCTGTATTTTATGGTAATATCAAATTAAATTATTAAAAAAAATTTTTTTATTAATATATCTTTATAAATAATATCTTATGTGTTATTCTGAAGTATGAGCTATTCGTTGTGTGCGTAGTCATGTTAGGAACAATCAAATCGATGCCAGCGCTTCCAGTGAAAAATTTTGGCGATAAAGGAGGCTGTTATGACTAATTTGAAGTTCTTTAATGTTAATCTTATAGAAAATGTCAAATTAAAATTATTGAAAAACACTAATTAATTAAAAATTGTGAAAATAATAAATCAAATTGCACAAATATTATTTTTCAAATGTAAATTATATTTATTAAAAACCATTCGCTAGTTTAAGCGTGAAAGCGTTACAAACAAACAAACAAACATGCTAACTTTCGCATTTATAATATATAGGTAATTATAAATTTATATGTATAAAATTTTAAATTGAAATTTCTTCACTTTTCCGAACACAATAAATATAATCATACACATAGGTGTAATATAATATTTTAAACAAAACTGGTTTGGAAATGAAAATTAAATGCATTAATTTTTTTTTTTTGTGTGTGGAACTGATATTCATTCGTTTTAAACAACTCGAGGGATTTTAAAATATAAAAAAATAACTTTACATTTTTTTACTATATATGGGAATTCACACCACACCAAATGTGTGTTTGAATCGAAAATATAATCCATGAAAACATATATATTGATTTAAAATAACATATATATGGTGTTTTTTTTTTTTTTTTTTGCTCAAACTTTTTGTAAGCTTTGGAACATAAAATATAAATTTTTATTATTTTGAAACAAAACGAAATCCTATCTATTTTAAAATTTTTGTTTTAGAATTCCGTAGAAATAATTGATTGAATTTTTCTGTTCAGCCTCTGTTTAAAAAGGCGGATTAGCATTTTCAGAATATTTTTAATTCTTGGCTAACATAGAGGAATTTATAAGTTTGACATGTTTGTGGCATCGTAACTCTTAACCGGATGAATCGATTTTGATTTTTAAAAATTTTTTTTTTTTTGAAGTAATTTGATCGAGAGTGTTCTTAGCGAGGTTTTAAGTGCAAGTTTAGGATTGCGTACCCGAAAAAAACCAGAAAAGAGGTGATGATATTCTAACGGCTGAACTGATTTTCATAAAGCATAGCTAACTTTCAAACAAAAACAAAAATTAGCATCGATACGTCCGTTTAGAAGCTTCGAAATCAACAAGTTAAATGTACAAAATTTGAAAAACTCCCGTCAAATATTTCTGGTACGGAACCCTCAACTCACACTTGAAACATATCTAAGAACAGCCTCCATTAAATTACCCTTTTCCTTAAAGCCTGTTCCAAACTGAGCCAATTTTGAAGATCATCGCCAATTTTTTAATTTTTTTCTGGTACGGAATCCTAAATTTGCACTTGAAACATAGCTAAGAACATTCTCCATTAAATTACCTTTCAAAGGAAACAAAAAAATCAAAATCGGTTCATTCGTTTAGGCGCTGCGATGCTGACACACAGACAGACACACACACATAGCGGTCAAACTTATAACACCCCTTTTTTTTAGTTCGGGGGTTAAAAACGAACAATCAGATCGATTTAATACAATTTCCAAATAGCTTTTTAAATAACCTTCTTTTTTTAATAAAATTGAAAACTGAACTAGGTAATGTATTAAGAAAATATTACGAACCAGATATCACAAAAAAAGTTTTTTATATGCAAATTTTAGTTTGCGTGACTATTATCGAATATATCATGATTTTAAACAGGAACTACATTGTAGTAGAAAATTTTTATCATTCAAGGAAATCATAAAACGCAGTCATATAGTTCTATAACCGTTGAGTCAGTAGGTAACCAATCACATCTTGACATATAATAAAAATCGATTTTGCACTATAATTGTTTTATTTATTTATAAATAAAAATGAAATGATTTCTATTTAGTTTTGACATTTCATAAACTTACATATAATATGGTTTTTTGATTTCTTTTTTTTTTTTTTTGAAAAAAGAAGGTTTAAAAACGAGAGTAAACATTTTTCGATATAAATATAGAGTGGTCAAAGTGGCCAAGCAATTTAATCAAATAGTAAATAATCCTAAAATAAGGAAAATTTCTCAATACATTTGTAGCCGGAAAATCGAACCCAGTTCTAGATAAACAAAAAAGTTTTTGAAATTATAGAAAAAAAATGTATTTTTTGTAAATAGAACACGTTATGAAAAGTCTCAAGCATGGAGTATTGCAACATTGCATGCAATATTGAAAAACGCGTGCAAATTATTGAACTTTTTTTATTAAAGTCATTGCTCGGTTCAAGATACTTAACGTGTGCTACATAATTTTCCTCGTTTCATCCATTTAGTCCATTAATTTGAACATTTTCCTTATTTCTTATTCTGTATACATTTCATTGCCAGCAAAAAACATGTTATAAGCCAAAACTTGAAAAGATTTTCCATTAAATTTAAAGTCGTTTTCTGCACGAAGATTCGTTAAACACATGTGAATAGGTACTACCCAAGTAGATGAAAAAAGTGTAGTAACTAGGATTACCATTCAGTTTCCTTGAAACATATTGATGAGATAGCTACCTACATGTTAAATCGAAATTTACTCACTGAAAGGTCAGCAAACAAAATAATTTTTAATAAAAATAAAAATAGAATTTTTTTATTGCAAAACGTAAAAATTTGTCTCTTCTGTTCATTTTTAAAAGTTGACTATTGTTTCTTGTGTTTTAAATCACTACTTTATCCAAATCACTGCTTACTGATGAATTTTTTATGCACTTTTTCAGTTTTAAATATAGCGCTAAATGTTAAGACGGTACAGATTGAAAAACACATCGTCATGTACTTTGGATCAAAAAACAAACTGTGTCATTAATCAACAGAAACTTATAAATCTTTCAATCCTATGAGTATACTGTTTCCTAGAATGAACTATAAAGATAGCATGTTTAAGTTACGCTTTCAAATACAATCAGTGGAAATGATCCAATGTATATTAGATGTGACTCATGGTACATTACAACTACCATATTAATAAAATATAAACGTAATTCTTATCGATAAGTGTTAATAATTAATTTCTTAATGACATATGATATCATGTATCTTTGATTTTTCAAGAATATATGATATGTATTTAGAATGTTTCTATAAAAAGATACTATCTGGTTCCATGGCATTACACTCTCCCTTATACTAGATATTTGAAGTACTTTGAACTATATTCATGTTTAAGATACATTATTATGTAAAACTACATTATATATTAAACTTTATTAATAAACCGCAACGATTGTTGTTCAAAGTAGTTTTACTAAATACATATATATTCCGATATTTATCAATATAGATACAAAAATGTTCGAAAAAATTTTCGATGTATGTCAACTTAGTGAAACAACTTTTCATGACAAGCTTGAAAATAGACCTATAACTAACTAATTTTATTTAATAGTTAATTCGTCGGAGAAAAAGTTGCCATTCGTTCTGAAACGGTGGTATTTAATGTTACCAATCAACTTTGTATTTTGGTTTCAAAAACATTTTAGAAAGTATTATCCGGCATAAAACAATGTTTAACTCTTTCCATAATTTCTAGAAAAACTGTTTATAGGTTCATACTTAATCGTCATTTAACCGTAAATTAATCGGCACCCCGACCCTGAGGTTAAAGTTAAGTTAAACTTTGTAGACGAGTATTTTTTTTTTTAAAGATTGTTCTGACAAAATAAACTATTTTATTTTAGGCAATAGTTTAGAATTAACTTAATGTTGCTATCTCCGAAAATTCTAAAATCCAAACAATGTATAAAATATAAAATAATAAATTTATTTCACCATACAATTAATCATTGAAATATTTACTAAAACATGTATATCCAACATATATGCGTTTGCATTGCGTGCATAATCGAATTTAATGCCGCATAAGCAAATATTATAAGTTAGGTGTTTATTATTCATTAAATTATTTAATTTGAGCTTTCACACAATGATTTCATCATTGTTGTTATAACATTGCCTATAATTTTAAATAAATAATAGTAAATCATTGTGTGAAAACTTTTCGTCGTTAAAACTCCAGTAAACGAGGCTAAAACCTCTAACTTCTTATATCTCTTGATCTGAAAAAAATTTGGGATTAAGCTTTGTTCACGCTCTAGATCAATAGTTATATAGTGCCTAGTTGTGCTTTTACCCAGGGAGTGGAAAAATATTTGTTGAAAATGGCAACGAGAATCGATAAAGCAATAAAATCTAAGCAAAAAGTGTGACATTAGTTTATTTCGAAGTGTCAATACTTTTCGAGTTATTGGTGATTCGGAGTATATGACGTTAAATAACTGAAAAATTTGACGTTTTTCGCAAAAAGTATATGATACACTTTTTAAGTACTATAAAAACCCTTGAAAATTAAAAAAGTTTCAAGTCAGTTGCACGAAAATTAACGGAGTGAGAAATTAACAGATGTTTCTCGTACCTTTCTTTATGTTTTATTAAGCCCAAAAACTGATGACTGACTGAAGTAATAAAGGCACAAAAAAGGTTTAGAGATTTCAAAAAAGGTCAAAATTTAAAGACTTTGCCTTTCTCCTCCTCGTTTATTGAAGTATTAATGAATTAAGAAAAAACTTTAGTTCTGTTACGCTAAATTCGATTTTGCACGCAAAGAATAAAATAAAACTCGTATATTCTCTTTTGACCATCTTTTCATAGTAATTAAAATATAATTACTGGCAAACAAACCTGGTAAAAAAAACAAACATAATTATGATTTCTATATAATAAAATATAGGCTGAAAACTCTTCAACATATAATTATAAAAAAAAACACATCATAATGTATTTTTCTTTTCAGTTTACTCACTGTGGGAAAAATGAAATATTAAATTTACTTAATTTTAATTAAAATTTGTTTTTAATTATTTTACTACGATATACATGATGAAACCATTCTAGTAGTATTATAGAGAGTTAATTATATTTGGAAAAATTATTTACATTTAGGAAAAATTAATTTGCGTTAGTAAAGTGTGCGTTCAACGCCTGTCATTTGAACGTTAACTTAGTCTTTAATCTAGAAAATAAATTATTAATAATTTGTCTTTTTGTCAAGCAAAAATGGTCTAAGCAAAAATGGTTTGTAATATATTGTCTTTGCTACGTCAAAGTATGTTGGACCCAAATACAAAATAAAACAAAAGATAAAAGAACAAAGTAAAGATGGAAGACAATATGTTCCCAGATAATACTTAGTAATTAATATTAACTATTTTTGATAAGAAAGATTAATAGCTTAGAAAACAATCATGAGCTTTATTTACTGGTCCAGGCATCAAAACTTCTCTAAAATTTCAAAATCAATAAAAACCAATATTTGAATTTTCTTTAAAAAATTCGGCAAATATTTGTATATGAATGGGTGAATCAAACTACTTTTATACCCAAAGTTGGGGCTTATAAAACATAATTTAAAAATTTAAGGAAATCCCCGACACGAAATCATGTCGAATAAACAGTTTTACCGATTTTCTTTGAAAGATAATTTGAAAATCTACATATTCGTTAAAAGGTCATCACCTCTATTCTAATTGTGATCGGGTACGAAACCCTAAACCCGCACTTGAAACATAGCTAAGAAAACTTACCTTTAAAAAGAAAAAATCAAAATAGATACATCCGTCTAGGAGCAACGATTCCACAGACAGACACATACTTACATAGACACAAAGTTACACAGACACGTTATACCCTCACGGGGTATAACCCTCTTTTTAGTCGGAGGTAAAAAATAAAAAATAAGATATTTACAAAATATTTGGATATTTTTGTAACATTTATTTTCAGTGAAAACTTTTACACGTTTATTAGAGATACGTGCCGTAATGCATTGGGAATATTTCTACGAAAATAAAAAGCCGAAATAAGATACTCAAGTGAAAACAAAAGGCTTTTTTTTTTAAAAAACATTTGATATGTTCATATATACCAAATAAACTCTTGACTAATATCTACCTCTAAAAATAAAGCATGTTACTTTCGAAAAACTGTCTTCAAATACAAAATTTTACTTTCGTACGTTGAATTCACATGAGTAAATAATCTTCGTAGACATAAGTCATTCAAAATTATAAAATTGTCACATAAGTATCATTATTTTAACTGCAGTTGTCTTCGTGTATACACAGGATGAGATTTCAAACATTGGACATAGTAATTTTGTTCATAGAATCATTGCTTCCTCACAATTGCTCATTCGAATACAATATATTAAACTAATACTCAATGATGCATCACGTATTCTGAGAGTTTGTAAAAAAGTGAAGGTGAAATTACATCCAATTTTTCGAATTGAGAAAATTTTAAGTGTAAAAAATTTTCTTCAAGTTAATTCCATTCCAAATTCCATTACACTACTGAGCTTTTTTTGTTTTATCAATCTACCAAACTTTGTGTCTTTCATTTGCATATATGTTCAATTAATTAATTAATTAATTCATATACAGTGTGTCCTCTTGATAAAAAGTTCTGCATGGTCTATAACACAATATAAAATAATTAGATATCAAAGTTTTTCATTCGTATACGATGTTTGCCGAAAAATGTAAATATTGTCCAAATGTGAAATACTTTTATTTTTTACACTTATCGACAAAAATTTGATCCAAACTGACAACTACGGTCAGATTTTCAATATTATCTATCTACCATGAAAAATTCGATTTTGTGATTCGATTTGCTGAACCGAAGCACTTGTCCACCTGGTTATCAATAGAATACGCCACTGGTTACCAATGGATTAGCTCACCCGCCTAGTTCGTTCCTTGCCGATATTATTAATTTTGACATTTAAGGTAAAGTGATGTATAATTAGCCCTCAGGGTAAAATAATCCCTCGTTATTTTAAGTGAACCATTAAAGTCATCTAGTTTGTTTATCGATAGATAGCTTCCTCGTGATCAAAATAATCGTTCAACAAAGACTTATAGTGATGTAAAAGCTACTTTGTATTTTGTGGCAAAAATACTAATTTATCTGCTTATGGAAGTTTTCGCCAACTGGGTGTTTTAATCTTGGCTTCTGTTGACTTTAAATAATATTATATAACTACACATTTTGATAAGCGTATAATAAATTTTAATTATTTTTTTTCTTCAAATTATTAAAATATGATATTACGGGTAAAATGATCCCCTTTGTATACGTTAAAATGATTCCTATTTTGTTTATAAAATTATAATAGGTAAAAAGATCCTCTATCATGTGACGTGTCAAGAATGTGTTGATTTAAATGATGTTACCAGTGATTTTGGTTTTCATACTAAGCGTTGATACAATGTAAAAGAACAATTTATGTGAATTGTTTGGTAAAAAATGTAATGGGATTATTATTTCCACCTCTTCATAAAAGGTCAGTAAAAGGATCCCTTTTGGAAAAGTATTGAATAGGTCTATAAAATTGAACAAATCAAGAGAAATTGACATGCTAATAGGACAACACTTGAATGAAGAAGCCATAAATAGTTCGACGTTACACACATCTCGAATAGTTTGACTACCAATTACATTTTTTCTTAGGGGAATAATGATATCAGTTAGGAGAAGGTGGTCTATAATGATAGATCACCTTCCCCTAACTGACATCAGAAGGAAAGTTCATAACGCCAAGGCAAGCAAATTCATAAGGTTCTGTATGAAAATAGATATAGTACCTGTATGAAAATAGATATATCACTTTCAATTTTCTCCAAACTCTCTTTATCACATAAACATATTGTATTACATTGCGGTGAACTATGGTATATTACTATATGAATACGAAATATAACGTTCGTCCACTGTTTTGAATATAAATTAGTCAAAAACATATGACGCACGTTTCTACTGCATACAGCACACCATCGATGGTATCATACCTATTTATTTATATGTGAAAAGGTATATTGGTATCGTTTAGAAATTCTATGTTTTGCAATGAGATTAAACTTAGAGATATGTACAGAGATAGTGTAAAAACTAATACACATATAGATATTTATTCGATAAACCGCAATCTAATGCATGTATCGCAAAACTATTCATAGATTTTATATTATAGTAAATTTGTTTCACAGTATGAGACAAAATAAAATTTTATTTGGATAAGCAGATTTTGACTTAATTTTTGTATAGCGTGTGTTCCAGAAAAGAGTACATTATTATTTTTTTTAGAAATCAATTCTGAGCTTTATTCCTAATCTATCAAGTAGCGGATATTTTATTCTTTATGAAATTTTTTCAACTCTTATCGCCTAACGACTTAACCTACTTTTACGCAGATGTAGAAAAGGAAATATACTAAGGTTCCAGAGGTAAATAAGGCCCAAAGAGTAATAAAGGCAGTATTTGAAATTCTGTGGTAAAACATTGTCATCACGCAACACTTTTTATGAAGTGCCCAGGACGAAGAAAGTAAGTTCATGAGCGACAGGTCAATTGGATCTCGGTTCCGTAGGACTCATCTTGTAAGCCGTAAGAGGTAAAACAAAAGTTTAAATATAAAAAATATTCCTTACAAAAACATAAACAAGTTCTGTTTAAAAAAATTTTTCGTAAACGCCACTGTTTATCCGTGATAAAGCAAATGAAATCAAAACTGTCCATTTTCTCCAAAGCTATAAAAGATAGAGAGTTGAAAATTTGCACACAGCTTCAACTAGGGGTCTTGTGACACGTTTCCGAAAATCAAAAATAAATTCTAGAAAAAACGAAATTCAAATATCACCCATAATATTCTGCAAGATATATTTGACCAGAATACCACACAAGCACACCTTTAGATGTTACGCAGATTGTCAAGTAAGCTTTCTCTCTCAATGGAAATGAAATCTACGCAAAGTGACAACATCGACTTTCGACAAAAAAAAATCATTTAGGATTAGAAATGGTAGTGCCAACGACGTCAGTCAATATCGCGCATTTTCACAAAAATTTATATATAAATTGCGAGGAATACTTCTCTCAACAATGTTAGTGATTGGTACCATTTTGCCTGAGTGTCTTAGGTAAGACTGGATTCTCATTACCCTTGTTTATAGTTTATATATTCGTTGCGTGCAAAAACGAATTTAGCGCTGTGTCTGGTAATATTTATAAGTTGTACAAATTTTTATTATATTATTAATTTAAGTTTTCACACAATAATTTCAACATTTGTGTGATAATACTGCCTATATTTTTAAATAAATAATATTATTATTTAAACATATAATATTATATTATTATGTGAGTAAACAAAGTTTTCTTGAGAAAACTCATATTGATTATACAATGAAAAATGATAGACCTGAATAATATTTCCATGCATGGCGCTAAATACTGTTCTGCATGCAACGAATAACTTAAATATTACGAGCTTTCTTCAAAACTTAAAAGTATAAATACTCGTTAAACTAAAAATTTAATGACTCATATAAAATCAACTGTATTTACGATAAAAATTAAAAAAGAAAAAATATTATACAAGTTCCACAAAAACAATAAAAATATAAATTTAATATTAAAACAGAAATAGTAGGTACAACATTATTTTATGTTTAAAAACAAATAATTTTTATATGGATATTATATTTTTGAATATATAAATAAAATAGGTATACACATTGAAACAGATGGTACCATCATGTAACGTGTAACATAATGGGTACAATGTATTTTAAAGTTAAATGTTACTAGTGAGGTTAGTTACACAAAGTCTCAAACTTTTCTCCACCAGATATGTTTATTAACCCTCGAATCAAAAAGATGAGCAGGTATTATAAGTTTGAGAGCTATGTGTGTATGTCTGCCTGACTGGCTGTCTGTGGCATCGTAGCTCCTAAACGAATGAACCGATTTCAACTTTTTTTTTTTTTGTTCTGTCCTGAAAAGGTAATTCAATGGTAATTTAAGTTAGGTTTCAAGCACGAGTTTAGGGTTCTATACCCGAGATACTTATCGGGGGCTTTTTTAATTTTGTAAATTTCACTTGTATATGCAAGAAGTCAACAATTTGTTTTCAAGGGTAGAGAATTAATTTGTGGCATCGTTACTCCTAAACGAATGAACCGATTTTGATTTCTGTTCTTCTGTTTGAAAGGTAATGGTAATTTAAGTGTTCTTAGCTAGATTTTAAGTACGATTTTAGGGTTCTGTACCTGAAACAGTTGTAGCGTTCTTTTTAAATTTTGTAAATTTCACTAGTATATGCATGAAGTCATACTGGCTAACGATATCACAATACTTCTGGTGGATAGCCCTATTCAATACTGTAAAATTGCAATACCAGCATTGTAGTAAACGCCATACATTTAATATCTTGTAACGGGGTCAACTCAATATAATACACAATATTGAATAAAGTTATCCCTTCCATTCTTTTACACTTTTAAGGAAATTATTTTATAGATTGTATAGCTTTATTTTTCGTATAATTATTATACCATGCATATATGTAATATGCAAGGTATACTAAGTTTAGTCCCAAGTTTGTAACGCTTAAAAATATATTGATGCTACGCACAAAATTTTGTTATAGGTGTTCATAGAATCACTTAATTAGTCCATTTCCGGTTGTCCGTCCGTCCGTCCGTTTGTGGACACGATAACTCAAAAACGAAAAAAGATACCGAGCTGAAATTTTTACAGCATACTCAGGACGTAAAAAGTGAGGTCGAGTTCGTAAATGAGCATCATAAGTCAATTGGGTCTTGGGTCCCTAGGACCCATCTTGTAAACCGTAAGAGATAGAACAAAAGTTTAAATGTAAAAAATGTTCCTTATCAAAAAATAAACAACTTTTGTTTGAAACATTTTTTGGTAAACATCACTGTTTTCCCGTGAGGGCACCAATTATGCGGAAGTTTTATAGTATGTACTATACTTGAATATCAGTTATGTATGTGTCACATGTATGTATGTAATATGTGATAAAGAAATCAACACTGTCTATTTATGGCATTTCAATAATTAACTCAGTCAATTGTTTGTTTTCACTTGTTTGTATTACGTTTGCTTTACTTATTAAAATGTTCCATATTCTGAATCAAGCCCTTGGTAACCCCACACCATTTAACATCTGGCTATATCAATATATAGCGAATTTAATGTATTCATGTATGGTATATGCCTTCAAGAAAGTATTCATGTTAATAATATTTTAATATTGATTAATGAAAATGTCTATAAATAAAAAAAAAAGTTCGAACATTGAGATAAAACTTTTTTATTAAGAAGTTTTTTAACAATACTAATAACATTTTATTTTAAAAAACAAAAACAAAAAAAACAAAAAACACCCACACTTAAAATTTTAATAACATCAGTTTTTTTGTTTTTTATGAACAATATTCTTTGTTTAATTACCTTTTGTTTTTGAGAAGGAACGAGAATATTTTAATAATAATCATGAAAAATTTATAATATTTACAAAACCCTATGGGCTCGAAATGTACTACTAAACTACCCAAAATAATAGGAACTGTAAATTTCAGCTAAAAACGTGGTAAATATGGGATAATCTTGATGTTGAATTGGCCATATTACCCATACAAATGTAAAACTAAACTTGATACCATGACATTTGAAAGAAAAATATAAATTGATTAAAAACGAAGAAATTATAAGGAATCAAAGATTGCATTCAAAGAGTGTTCATCTCCTTTAAGCAAAAGTTTTTTATGTAAAATCTATGGCGATACCCACGTAAGACGTCACTAGTGGGTATCTTCCTCTTTGTTTAATTAGGAATTTTAAACATTCATATCTTGCATACTACGAAAGATTTTTAAAACCAACTTTTCACTTTTCTTCACGTCCAGTAAGAATCTTCACCTGAAGTGATAAAAAAAAATTTAGTCCTATATCCTATAACATATAGGTTAGTACAAGAGGCCTTAACCTCCTAACGAGTGTCACCACAGAACTAGCATTTCAACTTACCCATATACCAAATAAAAATATATTTTTTAAATTACTTAAATAAGTTTTTATAGAAATAAGTTTGTAAGTTCCTTCTAACCATCCATTAAAAATACAAGATGTATATAGTTTTTTGAAGGGAAACTTCTTTACACGTCTTTCTTTACCCAAAAAAGTAATATAGATAGTGAATCGGTAAAAAAACGCTACGTCATCAAATAAAAAAAAAATACAATAAAATTAAAAATTCCACAAGAGCTTTTGGGTACAGTGGGTACAAAGCTACCGTACATTCTTTTCGGAATATTTTTGCGACAAGCCAAAAATTTCGGTGAGAAGAAGTTTAAGAAAAGATAAAGCCAGTTATGGGTCCGGCAAATTTTCAACTGCTCTGTCATCTTAAAATCGATTAATACAAATTTGCTTTTATTTATTTTATTGGAAAGATAATATACTATTCAGAACTGTAGAAGTTGATCCATCAGGTTGCAAATTTCACGCTTCAAGGTGACAGAGAACAGACACTTTGTTTTTTTGACCGGCATGACAAAGTCTATAGAGAAAAGAGTCAAAGTCAGAAGAGTCGTTTATCTTCCTGTTATTAATTAAGAAACAAACACAAGTCAATTTTAAATTGGCGCGTTGGGATAATTAATAATTTTGCCAGAGTCATATTTTAAAAAGAACAACTTCTCCATATCGTTCATTGCTCATTGTTGTTAAAGTACCTAAGTGCTACGTAAAATTAAAAAAAAATTTTGTTTCGTTTTATCCATTTACAAAAAATAATTCTTTTAAATATTTAATCTGTTACTTAGCTCTTGGTTATATTAAAAATAATTTAAATATTCACACAGCATTATAAGATACCTTTCAAATTTAAATACAAGGTGAGATGTTAATGGATAAACTGTTTCATAAAGTATTATTCAGTTTCTTTATTCCTATATCCTTGTAGGAAAAAAAATTTTATATAACAGAGCCTGTTTTGGCGCAATAGTAGGTTGCCTAGACTCGGCCTAATAATACTGGGCCATGACTGGACCACTGACAAGTCTTGGTTTGTCAGTCTTGGGCCAAGACTTATCCAATATATATTCAACAAGTCTTGGTTTCCCAGCCTTGGACCAAGACTTAGCTAATATGTAGTCGACAAAGCTTGTTTTACGACTCTTGGACCAAGACTCAGCCAATGTATAGTCAACAAGTCTTGGTTTGCCAGTCTTGGACCAAGACCTAGCCAATGTATAGTCAACAAAGTTTGTTTTACTACTCTTGGGCCAAGACTTAGCCAATGTATAGTCAACAAAGCTTGTTTTACTACTCTTGGACCAAGACTGAGCCAATGTATAGTCAACAAGTCTTGGTATGCCAGTCTTGGACCAAGACTCAGCCAATGTATAGTCAACAAAGCTTGTTTTACTACTCTTGGACCAAGACTTAGTCAATGTATAGTCCACGAAGCTTGTTTTACTACTCTTGGACCAAGACTTAGTCAATGTATAGTCCACGAAGCTTGTTTTACTACTCTTAGACCAAGACTTAGCCACTATTGATATTGTTTAAACTGTAAATTTTACAGATTCTGTATTATTTTATTTTAGTCTTTTTCCGTCTATTATCTACGTAACCAAATTTATGCATCAATTTCTGGTTTAACTTATAGTCGTTGGTTTAAAATGTGTGTTCCCAATGAAGTTTATGAAAACCAAATCCATAAATGAATATTTGTAAACAATTTTCATGTAGTAATTACAGAAACTGCACTCCATAACTGGTTAGAGATAGATATACACTTGAAATTAGAAATTCGTTATTGATTAAAAAGATAAATCGTACAGTTTAGGTAAAGAGGGACGGAAAAGTTTTACCCAAAATTGTTTCTTCGTATCAAAATTGTTATTTTGAATAATTGTTTCTGCGTAATCTAACACTCTTCGAAAAAAAATTTCCAATAAAAATGGTTTATTTTTTTATTAATAAAAATTTTTGTTTAAATTGAATGAGGAAACTACTTATTGGGTTAACCAAAAAAAAATGTTTCGAACAAAAAATCATTCGTCTAATGTTTGGCAGTTATGGATCGCAGTGAGGTTTTAATTGATCTTAGAAAATTAGAAAGAATTCAATAACCGTATAAGATGTGTGCCTTTGAAACTAACATTTTTCAATTGAAGCACTTAACCCTCGATTAAACTTGTTTTTCAAGTTTCTCGTATATCTCAAATTAAAAAATACACCCTTTACACTAATATTATTATAATATCTGCAACAATTTAATTAAATTTCATGAAATTTTCATTTCACTTCTTAAAATAATAACAACAAACCAAACATAATAATATTATTGAAAAAAAAAGTAAGAAATATTTAATATTCGAAAGAAAATTAGTTTAAGCAGCCGTTTATCCCCACCACTTTATGCGAGCGAAAAGTGAATAATTCATTATGTTTATAATACAAATGAGATTTTTTTACGAGATTAAATTTTATATTATTCTTTTTTTTAAGGAAATTCATATGCGTTGGTAACATAGTTATTCTTTGCTCATACTAGACAAGTACTCCTTAACCATCAAGTTAATGCTATTACCACCTTCACACTCAAATCACAAATCATTTTGTCGTACTAGGGTGACAATTGACTATTTGCCTGCGCACAAAAAATCATTCAGAAAGATTACATTTAATTGGCTGGCTAAATTCATCCACCGAAAATTTTCGATAGTAACACATTAAAACAGGATGGACAAAAAGTGCTTAAATGTTAAAATTACTTGACTTTTTATTATGAAAGCGTTAGGAAATAAAAAATAGTTAAATCTATTCATCTTTTTATTATTTACCAGATCCTTACACAACTAGGTACAAAAGCAGGTAATTTTAAAACAACTTAGTTTAATAAAATCTTAACCCATCAAATCCAGTTTTCATAAAAGCCATTCAATTGGTGGACAGAATATATTTCATGTTCTAAAATGTGACATCATATGCAGAGATCTTTTTTGACCAAAACTAAAAATTACAAGTAAAGAACTGTAACGAGACGCCAATGGTTTCTCATCCCTGAAATAAATACTTAATAGATAACAATTTCACCATGACGGAGAATAAGAATAAACAATTCGCCTTTTTTATAGATGTGTTATTTTATTAACACAATATTTTTCTTAAGACGGATACTAGAATTTTCAAATTGTTTACCACTGATTAAGAATCTAGTTATTTTTCATTAATATACCACTACAAATTTCTAAAGGTTTTATTAGACATCAAAGCAAACAATTTTTAGACCAAAAATGTTCGTACCTTCGAAAACGCTTCGTTATTGAGATGCAGGGTGAATTTAAAAAATAAGTCAGTCAGTCTCTAAGTTGGACTGGAACCAGTCAGTCACGTTATAAGGTTATCGCATTTATTTCATAAAAATAACAAAATTAGGTCGTTTTCGAGATGCCAGCTGATAAAGTGTTAAAACAAAGGTATGGTAGTGAAAAGCAAAAACTTTTTATTTTTGAGAAGTAAGATAATTATTTTTAAAAAATTTTCTAAAACTTTATGATTGAATATCTCGAAAAGAAAAAGTCTTTGGCGCTCTGTTAATATGACCTTTTATGTTATTTTTATGTAAGTTAATTTTTTTTCAATATTATATTTCTTTTATTTATAAGTTTATTATTTGAAACCAGGAAATTATGTAATTTTACAATTTTTACTTAATAATAAATATATTCACCAAAGTCTTAAGAGAATCAATTTTGTATTTGTTTTGTTGGAAAAACCATATTTACGGTTTTATAAAGTTTATTGAAAGTTTATTATATTAAAATTTTAAAAGAATTAGGTATTTGTTTAAAACTTTTTTCTTCCTTTTAAATTCAGAATTCTACAAAGTTTGTAGTCATTTTTTTTTTCTTGAAAATGTAGACTGATGCACTGTATTGAAAATGAATGGTGAGGGTGGTCTCCTCCAATTGACTTAGAGAGTTAGTTTGTCAGTTGAATTAAATATCACAGAAGTATTTCAATAAAATCTTTAAAATACGACCTTATCTTAGGTTAGACTGAAGTGGGACACACTAAGACCATCAGGTCTGTTGTGATACCAAAAAAATGGTTAGCCCGTTCCCAGCCACTGTCATGCATGAACCATTTGGATCTGTTTAAAATCACCAACAGTACTTCGACGTCAACGAACTTCAGGTCATCAAAAAAAGACTGACTTAAGTGAGTCAATCTCCTCATGGGAAGACCTGGATATAGCCAGAGTAGATGTGACAGTGTTTTCCCTTCCTCCTTACTAAGACAGCTCCTGCAATAATCATGATGTAGGCCCAGTCGTTCAGCGTGCCTTCCTCTTCGTCAGTGCTCTGTAATAGCCGTAACGATTACCGATTATAGTGGCCGTTTGAAGCGATTGCTTTAAAACGCCCAGGATTGTACCCCAACCATATTTGTCTTACAATACCACAAGTGTGTTTCTCCCTTCACCTAAAATTGGTCTTTCGCAATCAGGAGCTGCCTGCAATTCGCAAAAGGAATGCCTATTAATGCCTTTGCCTAACAGCCTTGTGCCAATTCTAGCAAACTTGCCGGTTTCACAATTCCCTGGAATGTCCATGTGTCTCGATACCCACATCAGCACATCAGGTTTACATTCATTTATTCAGCCAGTTTATTTAAAGAAGTTCTGCAATTCTTGAAAATATGACCTTATTGATGGAGCTCTGCTGACAAGTTTTTTTTAATGGAAGACAAATAATGTAGTTCTATTTATTTTTATTTTTTTGGTACTCTCTGAATAACATTGCACAAGCACAGAAGCATTGTAATAGCTTATTATCTATATACTTATCCCAAAAGAATTCATGTTTATCTAAGGCTTTTTAAAACATAAAAGGCCTAATGGATTATGTATAAAATACAATAATGTACATTCTCTTGTAAACTACTTTTTTTAAATACATATGGAATTTACTTTTTTATTACGAAAATTGTTAGAAAAATAATTTTTTTTTTTGTTTTGTTTTGTTTCATGTTTTATACAAATACAATAACTTTTAACTAAAAGTTTTGTTTTATAATAATTTATTTATTTATAAAAAAATGTAATTCATTTATTTACAAAATAGGGTATTTTATTAAAAAAAATTCCATAATTTTGCATTATTATACCATGTATATATGAAATATACATAGTATATTAAGTTTACTCTCAAGTTTGTAACGCTTAAAAATAATGATGCTAGGAAAAAAATTTTGTCATAGGTGTTCATAAAATCACCTATGTGATTCGTCCGTCCGTCTGTGGACACGATAACTCAAAAACAAAAAAATATATCGAGCTGAAATTTTTACAGCGTACTCAGGACGTAAAAAGTGAGGTCAAGTTCGTAAATGAGCATCATAGGTCAATTGGGTCTTGGATCCGTAGGACCCATCTTGTAAACTGTTAGAGATAGAACAAAAGTTTAAATGTAAAAAATGTTCCTTATCAAAAATTAAACAACTTTTGTTTGAAACATTTTTTCGTAAACATCACTGTTTACCCGGGAGAGCGCCATTTAGGCGGAAATTTTATAATATTACTATACTTGATTATCAGTTATGCATGTGTCACATGTTTGTATGTGTAATGTGATAAAGAAATCAACACTGACTATGCATGGTATTTCAACAATTAACTCAGTCAATTGTTTGTTTCCACTTGTTTTTTATTCAAATAATTACAGTCAAAGAACTTATTTTATCGATTTCATGAAAAACTATTAATCGTAAACCTACGTAACAGGTAAACTTTTAAGAATCAATTTTTGACCAATTTTTGAGTCTTCGAGATCAACTAGCCCGGCCAACTTCTAGCTAGATCAACTAATAACTAGAAGAATCATTTGTTTTATAGGAATACTGTAAATTAACAATAACTAAATTTTGACATGTAAAATAGATCCAAGTCGTTAAGGAAAGTATATAGTACCAAACTCTAGCACTAGACATTAAAATAAAAATCGAATAAATAATTGATACTTTAAAAGTTTTTAATAATTAAACCTGTAAAAGCTTGAACTAAAACTATCAATTTAAATACCTGTATTTTTAACATAACATAAAATAACCGATATAACCCAGTATAAAAGAGGTACGATATATTAGAATGTGAATCTGAATGAAGCGAAATGTCTATGATAAAGATAAATTAGGTATATAAAAAATGAAAATTAATCGTAGCTAGAATTTTGAATTTATTGAAATCGAGCTTTTCGTATTATGAACATGTTTTTTGACTTTTATTTGTTTGTTTGCTGTTTATGTTAAAAGAAAGCCATGGACAAAGTGAAAAATAGCAGAAAATTTACAACTATCGAAAGGATTGAAAAATAGTGTTGTTTCTTTATAATTCCATTCCATTCTTCAACGTTCGAAAGTTGCTGTTATTTTTTCACGTAGGTACTGTGTTATCAATATCTTTCTATTAACTTTTACAGCATCAAATAAAAAATAAATACCGTTCGACACTCGAACCACGATTAAAAAGTTTCATTTTCTATAATATCAAACTTATCTTCTTCAAAACTCCAAATGGCAGATAAAAATAATCATAGAAATTTCGCCTAGTTACCTAATATAGACTTTGATATCTTCGAGTACTCCTTCAGGCAAATTGTTATGTGAACTTAGTTTCTACCTACGTCGATAATAAACTTTACAAGTATATAAGGTAATGGTACCAATGATGATCCAGTTCTTATATCATAGCCCACATTTAAACAAAATAAGTATTCAATGTCAAATTTCGTTGGAATGCTTAAAAACTATCACAGACAAAAAGCAATCTCATCTATAGACAAATACGCCGCCCTTTTAAAGTTTGGTTTAAGTTTTTAGTGACATAACAAAGTGAGGACATATTTTATAACTTGTGAATGTGAAATAATTAAAGAAAAATGGTTAAAATATATACGTAACGAGCCTCATTGGGCAAATATATTCCTAAGATAGCTCCATCGTTTGGTTTTTTTTTTAATTTAGTTTTTTTTTTTCAGTTCTAGAATCTCTTAAATGTGGCAAGTTTATAAAATTTGTGTTACTACTGAATAAGTGATTATTTTAATCATGGCAATTTTTTTGAAAAAGGAGAATTTATAGCGTTTTGAAGTTAAGTGAGATTTAAGCACTTGGGCAGATTGGGCCTACTTTTTCACATGCTCAGAATAATGTTAGCTGTGGGTTTTTGACGTTTCAGAAGTTTTGGTCTTTTAGATCACGAGATAATGAGCTACAAAGTTCGCCATTTCGAGGGCCAAAGCACGTAAAATTCACTGTTCTTCCAGCTACGATATAAAAAAATGCTCTCAACAGAATTGATTGAGGTGAATTGAATGGAATGTTTTTAGAAAAATAAAAATAGCACTTAAGTTTGACGTAAACTGTTAAAATTGAGGACTTAGGCATTAATTATTGCTTGTTTTACTCGGTCAAAATTTCCGAAACCTTGGGATTTAATAATAATCCCTATTTTTTCGTTAAATTTTGTCGAAAAGTGTAGTAGTACAGGAACTAGCATAGGAACTGCAAAGACCATGCTGCTAGAAATACCTTAAGGTAGTTCCTCCGCGACCGTCCAGTCAAAAAGTTTTGGACTAATACTATCATTCAGTGCATTAACTGTGCTATGACTATTATACATATACCATATATTATTTTCACAAGACTGTAGTTACTCACTATTATATATTCTATACGTATACACACACATACTTTGAAATATACCTTTACCATTAGTTTTTATATGCTTTCCACAAAAATTATCGCTAAAACGAGTTATTTATTTAAGTTTTTTATCGAAACTATATGGTAAATAATTTTTATTTTTATTTATATATTTTCTAAATATAGTATTCTACATTATATTAGTTTTTCATAGAGATGGTGGACGTCATTCATTGGTAAATAAATATAATATTTGTAAATTTGTGTATTTTTATACACTTCTCCCATGTACACGTACAAATTGCGTCACTTTTAATTGCTAATATCTCATGTATGGCATGGTAAATCATCTTCTAATTTTAACAGCAAGTGTATTATGAATTAAATATTTTATATTCTGAGTTTTGAGAAATTCTTGGAATATCACTTTCGTGTAGGTACTACCTTAAATGTTTCCAGTACCTTATACAAAACTTTCAAATACAACAACGCACATTGACAATGATTTGTATTATGAAACAAAAGACTTATTATTGTTGATGTGGTTTGGAATCTCAAAATATTTACCTACATAACTCATTGTTTTGAATCCCTTAATACAAACTACATATCTCATTGTAACTGGATACACATAATACAAAAAAATATATTGAGTGATCTAAAAGTTAAGACCTGTGATTTGAAACCTGTAATAATAAATTTTAATTTAGTAACTCACGACCAGTAAAAATTTTTAGACATAAATTAACATAATAACATATTTTAATTTGTTAGAAAATTCTAAATCTAAATTATATATACCGACCATAGACTTATATGTTCATCTAAAAATTATATTAATAAAGTAGTGTGTCATTATCTTGGAAACTTCTGGTATTACACTCATTATCTAGACAAAGTGTATAAAAGAAAAATCCTGCGTATTGTAGACTTTACCGGAGGTTTATATTATTTTCTTAACGAAAATTTTTAACACCCAATATTCATGTTTCCATTTGGGAGTTAACTATATACAAAGTAATAATATAGTTAACTTTAAATTTTATGAGGTTGCTAAATATAAACAAACAGATGCCTAAAACCTAAAACTCAACTACAATATTATTTAGTTGCGTTTCGAACCAACTGTATGTATTAGTGATGGGCTGAATATTCGCATATTTTTTGACATTTGCATGGGCATTTATAAGAAACTATGCGGATATATGGCACGCCATTTTACTATTTAATAGGCTAATTTTTATCGAGAAAAAAATTAATTAATTATTTTTTTTCAATCAGAAATTTTATATTTTATATTTTGTAAAATAAATCTTAGTAAAAGAGAGATTGATATAAGATAAGATGAGAAAAGAGAGATGAGAATTAAAATTATGATGATAACATAATAAAAATGTATTATTATTATTATGTATCATCATAATAATAATGTATTATTTTTATGATGATACATAATAATAAATCAGTTAATTTGATTTGAATTAGATTAAAAAAAAAATGATTGAATTAAAATTATGTACATAATGAAAATGATTATTATTATGATGATAACATAATAATAATGTATTATTATTACGATCATTTTTTTCGGGCATTAAATAGTAAAATGGCGTTCCATACGGATATGTAATGAAAAACCAACTAATAAGATTAAAATTTTTTATTTGCCTATTTGGATAAAAAAAATGACAAATTTTAAACATGAATTATTATAAAATATAAACTAAACAATTATCACAGTTGATCACTAGAATTATTATAAATTGAAGTAAAGGCTCATTGGAAAGTTAAGGCTCCTTGGAAACATTAACATTCGCATTCATTTTCTCGAATGTATAAAATACAACATTCGCCACATCACTAATATGTATCAAATAACCTTTAACAGATACTTTATAACACAAAGTTTAGCATAGTTACTTACCTATAGTTATATAGAAAGTTGTTAGTTGTTGCCATCCAATAAACAATTGTTAATTTATAAACAAAAAAATTGTTTATTTATTGTAATAAAGAAAATTTTTTTTGTACTTAAGGTATTTCCAGCATGGTATTTGTAGTTCCTATGCTAATGCTATTTTAAAATTTTTTTCAACAGAATTTAACGAGAAATTAAATTTAATAACTTAAGAGTACTTACTATTAAATCCTCAAGTTTCAGAAATTTTGACCGTTTAAAACACGAGATAATTTTGCCTGAGCTCCCAATTTTGACCAATTTACGTCAAAATAATATCTCGAAAACGAAAATTTAGATCTTAAATTTTTTTAATTTATTTTATTCTAAAAACATTTCTTTCAACTCTCCTACATTTTTTTTCATTCTGTCTAGAGAATTTTTTAATAATGAGTTTTACATGCTTTGAAGGGGGAAATCGTGAACTTTTCAGCAGATTATCTCAGGATCTGAACGACCAAAAATTCTGCAAATTTGAATCACAGCTAACTTTATTCTAAATCTGTGGAAAAAAGTTCAAATCTGTCGACAAGTGCATTCATGCTGGAAATACCTTAAAAACAAATAACGTGACAGTTTTTGTTTCTTTGGTCCTTTTGAACTATACCAGGGGTGATGAAGGTGTGTCTCTGGTTCCCCTAATTGTAAAACTTCACTTTCATTATTGCACAAACTCTTGATAGATTATATTATGTACTTTATGCAATTAATATAGGTAATGGAAAAGTGTTGTTAAAGTAAGTATTGATGATGTGTAAGATTAACACGAGATGCATACAATTCATTCTATAGCCAGCCAACCTGTAAATAGATATTTTTAAATTATAAAGCGGCTGGCTATATCTTAGTATGCCCACCACCTTGTTTAAAAAAAATTCCAACTCTAACTTTAAGGGTGGTTGAACAATCCTCCAATACGTGTAGCTATAACTACAAAAAAAAATAAATTTAAAGTTTTGAGATTTTTAAAAAGTTGGCAGTCTCTCAGAGCTTGAGCTTTTTACTAAATAAAGAAAAAACTGGCTTGAGAAATAATATTCAGATTTAATTTTGTTCATTATGTAATTTGTATATCATATCTGTAATAAAATTGCCTATAAATAAATGGAAAGTAAAATACCATTATTTCTCTAGCCTGCTTTTAGCCACGGGTATCGCACTGAAAAATTCCTCACGGGTTGAGTTAGTCATTCATATTATACAAAAAAAAAGTCTGGTTTAAACTTTCAATTGATTTTTAATAGTTTCCGATTTGATCGAGAAATGTACATTTCAGCATTTTAAACCAACGTATATAAAATTTTAAATATGTTGCATACAAGCTAATAAAAAATGTTGTAATTTTCAAAACAACAATAGTCAAGTTATTGATCAATTGCAAAAAGTAATTATGACCCTTTTTTATTTCTTCTAGTCAACGGTATTTCTACCTTGAATTTCCAATAGTATTTGGGAACGTCATTAATAAAGTCGAGCAGTCAATACGGTACCTGTCATAATCAGTCTTCAATCTTGAAAATATCTGCAGTGTTCTATGGAATAACTAGACCGTTAAAAAAGTTAGATCTATATTTTTTATTAGACAGTTTATTCATTTATTTTGACAATACTGTTGTAAGTTACTATGGCTTTGGTAATATCTGTTATCGTAGTTCTGTTTAAAAGCAAAATGATTGATAATTATAGGCAATATGCAGCAGTAACGAATTTGAATATTTTGCTTTATTGAAAGCCAATATTTTTCTCCTTACGTGCTCAATTTCAATAAAACTTTTTGAACAATCATAATAAAACATTAAATCAAAATTTGATCTTCATGTTATTATCATGCTAGCTTAATTTTAATATACTGAATTTAATTTTCCTCTATACATGATCAATAGGCAACTATTTTAATGATAATAGACTGATAGTGTCTGCTTGTCTATTATTTATCTATTATTGTTATAATTTTATTAGTATTATCGGATAAATGCAATCTGATAAGATAATACAAAGCTTTTATGATATAGCAGAAGCTTTGTACGAAAGATACGTTACACATTAAACGATGTTATACAATGTGCTACATACCAACATAATAATTAAATTTTGGATGTTTATATATTAAATATCGAATCCAAAAATGAAATTTAGGAAATAAAATGATATAAATATGTAGTTAAAATATTATTTTAATCACAAAAATGCCAGCCAAAATATTATATAAGGACTATTGTATATTCAAAGAAATATTTAAATATTCTTAATATTATACAAAAAATATAAATTAAATATTTAAATAAATAATATAAATATAAAATTATTACAGATATTAATTAAACAAAGATGGTAATTATTTATTATAAATAATTAGATTAATTTAACCTAAAAATAATGTATAATTAGTTATTTTTGTAAGTGGTATTATTGTTATTTTTTATTATTTAATTTTTTTGTAAAAAGAAGCGTGTGAACAAATATATATTTTTTGAAACATAAATTGTTACTTTTGTTTTTAAATTATCATATTATTATTTCTTTTTAATAATTTTCGACTTTTTGTTATTCTTGGCCAAAATTAGCACGATTTTTGAAAGATGAGACAGAATCCGTGTTATCTGACATCGTTTTCGTAAGCAGCGAATTTTAAGCCAAAATAAGCATTTCCAAAAAATTTTGTTCTACATTTGCCCCCCGTTGGGGCCCTATGCTTTCTATGACTATTGAAAATATTTTTAACGCTTGAAAATATTGACGCAACGAAAAACATTTTGATATAGGTGTTTATAAAATCACCTGATTAGTTCTTTTCCGTTCGTCCGTCCGTGATCACGATAACTCAAAAACGAAAAGAGATATCAAGCTGAAATTTTTATAGTCCGTGGGACTCATTTTGTAAATATTAATAGATATAACAAAAGTTTAATTGTAATAATGTTCCTCATAAAAAATAAACAGCTTTCGTTTGAAATATTTTTTCTTAAACATCATTGTTTACCCGTGAGAGCGCAAATTAGATGCAAATTATTATATGGGAATATTAGTTGTGTATCTATGTATGTTTGGCTATCTTTCTTTGCTTTATATGACGTAAAAAAAAAACGATTGCGTGATCAACACTATCTTTACATGGTATTTCAACAATTAACTCAGTCAATTGTTTGTTTTCACTTGTTTTAATTTTGTTTTTTTTTCTTTTTTTTTTTTTTGTTCAACACTACAAAAATGGATTAAATTTGTTGTGAAATACCTGTAAATTCAAGTTGTACATATCACTTTTACTACTGTAACTGTTTACGATATAACGATATACGAATTAACGACCATTATGTATGGTACATTAACATTTCAAATACATAAATTTCATTCACCAAAAATAGCCAACCGATGATATAGGCTATTACATAATGAATATATCCTAATTGTGTGCAGGAATTAACACCAAATTCACAGTTGGATACTTTATGGGTATTTAATTTTACCACTTTTTTAATCCAATTAAATTATCTATATGTGTGTAACTAGGTAAAATTCAAACGCATAAATTTCACTCAGATCAATAGAAAAGTTGCATGTTTTTTAATTTTTATACCATGGATATATGTACAATGCAAGGTATATAAGCTTAATCCCAAGTTTGTAACGCTTAAAAATATTGATACTATGAACAAAATTTTGGTATAGATGTTTATAAAATCACCTAATTAGTCCATTTTCGGTTATCTGTCCGTCTGTCTGTCAACACGATAACTCAAAAAAGAAAAAATATATCAAGCTGCAATTTTTACAGCGTACTCAGAATGTAAAAAGTGAGGTCGAGTTCGTAAATGAGCAACATAGGGCATTGGGTCTTGGGTCCGTCAGATCCATCTTGTAAACCGTTAGAGATACAACAAAAGTTTAATTGTAAAAAATATTACTTATAAAAAAATAACCAACTTTGGTTGAAACATTTTTTCGTAAACATCACTGTTTACCCGTGAGGGCGAAAATTAGGCGTAAATTGTATGGTATGTATTATATAGGGATATCAACTATGTAGGTTGATATCCTAGCTATTTAGAGTAATCAGCACTGTCTATGCATGGTATTTCAAAAATTAACTCAGTCAATTGTTTGTTTTAACTTGTTTTTTTATTTCAAAAGTGTATTAAAATTAGTAAAAACAAGATTTTTATAAATTATATGTGTACAATTCATTATGTTGAATAGCGATAAATGGCTGAAGTTTCAAGTTTCGTAATATTCCAAAGTGATGACATCACATATTTTTACCGAACTACTCTCTGTATTTCGTTTTTGGTTGGTGTGCGTATAAATAAGTTTTATTTAAAAAATCCTTGATTCAGTTTTAATCGTGACTTTAGTGCCATTAACGGTAACGAAGATGAGTTTTTTGTAATTAAAAAAATAAAGAATTCTTAAAAAGAAGATACCTAGGTGATTATTTTCCACTATTGAACTAGATGAAAAATTTCTCTTTGAGAAATGTTAATGTATACCTCATGGATCAAAAATTGACTTCAATGACTTATTGACTATGTAGGTAATAACATTCATAGTTCAATTCATTTAAAACTATTTATTTTTACTATACAAATAGTAAAATCTTTGAGATAAAATAGTATCTATTTGAACATTTTATAACATATTTTATCTTACACATGTAAGTCATAAATTAATACCCGTGAGAATAGTTTTGTAAAGTGAAATAATAAAAATATCTTGAGATACTTTTGTAGATATATTATAGTATGAAGTACATACTTTCAATGCCCCCAAGTAACATAACGCTATTTTATTAAATTGTCCTATACAAGGTGGAAATATATTTTTCATATTTTGAATATATTCTCCGATATCGTTGTGTGCGTAGTTATGGTAGGGACAATAAAATCAATGCCAGCGCTTCCAGTGAAAACTTGGAAGTGAAATTTTGACTATTTTGCAGTTCTTTACATGTTAATTTTATAGAAAATGTCAAATTAAAATTATTGAAAAATACTAATTAATTAAAGTGTATTGTGAGACAATAATATTAAATTTTCAATGTAAGTCATAAATGCAATCCATACAATTATATTTGCATCCATACAATTCTATAATTAAAGTAGTGTATCGTTATCATTGGAAACGAAACTCGCGCACGGTGCGAATTACATGAACTGTTTACAATTTAACAATTGTTTCGTTATTTTACATGTTATAATTTTTTTTTTCATCAGTTTTAATTAAACATCAAGTAAATAATTTTAAAAAAAATAATAGTTTTAAAATACTAAAATACACGCTTTTGTAACTAGCTGATCTAAAAGGTATAAAATAATTTCCTTAAATTCAAAAAAAAATCATTTTATCGTAAAAAAGCGTGGGGTGCTAAATCAATTATTGTAAATATTTTAGACAGATATTGGTAAAAGTAAAGTCATTATAAAAGATCTTTGAAAGCACTCCACGCTTTTTTACGATAAAATATTTTTTTTTGTATTTTTTTTAATTTAATGAAACTATTTTCTACCTTTAAGTTCAGCTAATTACAAAAGCGTGTTTTTTAGTTTTTTTAAACTTTTTTTTTAGTTTTTTAGACTATTATTTATTTATAAAAAATTCTGTATAAATATGGTGGGAGCGCAAGTAAATCTATATACTTTCAGATATGGAAATCGTTATTCCTGAAAATGCAAGTCAGGAGAATCAAATAAACTTATTAAATGATTGTATTGACATCGGTCCTTGGTAAGCATGCCCAATTTCGAGGTAGAAAAGAAAAAAGCAAAAGATTGTTCATATTTTTTCAATAGGTCGTTTAATTGACATGTTTCCTGTCTTCCTCATATTGAAAACACCCCAATTTCAAAGATTTCGTAATTAAAAATTGTGTAGGTTACACTGAAATGAAGCCACTCACGAAGTTTCGTAAGTGTATTATTCACGAAACTATACCCCTTCTTTGTACTGTAGACTACAATAATAAAAGTGTGTTAAAAACAAGCTGCTCATATGAAAGTGGCCTTTATGGTGCACACATTCACTTCTCAAATAAAAACAAAATAACTTTCTCTAACTGCTTAAACAGATACTTAGATCAATATCTGGCTCAAGTTTTACAGAAAAATTAGATTAGAATTAGATAGATGGAGCAGATCTATGAACATCATTTTGAATCATAAATTAAAGAATTCTGTAAAAATTTAAATTAGTAAATGTCAAACAAATCATGGCCAACTATTCTGATATATTCAATGAATTATGACTATTTTACATTTAACAAAATGGAAAATGGTGTATATCAAGAGAGGGTGGAGGCTATAAAGCGGTGGTTTTTACTTTTAAGCCCAGTGAAGCGGGCGGATATCAATCTAGTATAAAATATTTGTAAGGAGATCAATGTTATAATAATATCTATTATCTTAGGTTTACTGGAGTGTTACGAGAAATGCGTCTGAATATACCTAATAACAATCCATTGACCTATATTTTCCCAACGAAATGGTTTTATATAATACACATATTATTATACATAAACACGTTTTTTTCTTTCTTTAAATTACACCATTAAAAAAGTAGAAAAACAAGTGAAAACAAACAATTGATTGAGATAATTGTTGAAATACCATGTAAAGACAGTGTTGATTAAGGAATCGTTTGTTTTTTCTCGTAATTTTTTGCGCCTAATTTGCGCCCTCGCGGGTAAACAGTGATGTTTACGAAGAAATGTTTTGAACAAAAGTTGTTAATGTTTTTACAACGAACATTTTTTACAATTAAACTTTTGTTCTATTTCTAATGGTTTACAGACCCGGACTCAACCTCACGCCCTGAGCACACTGTAAAAATTTCACCTTGATATCTTTCTTCATTTGTGAGTTATCGTGTTGTCAGACAGACGGACAGACAATCGAGAATGGATTACGTGGGTGATTTTACGAACACCAAAATTTGGTTCATAGCATTAATATTTTTAAGTGTTAGAAACTTGAAATTAAACTTAATATACCTTAATATATTTCATATATACGTGGTACAAAAGCTTGTGAACAGCAAAGCTTCGTCACTAAAGTCTTATATCTTTCCCTCCCACTTGAGCGTTATAAACTTGGGAGTAAACTTAGTATACCTTGATATATTTCATATACATGGTATAAAAAGGAAAATCCTTTGGAATCGGGTTGTGTGGGCGGATTGTTTATATAATGAAGGAAAGAAAAAAATCTTATATCGTGATAAAATGATATTTTAAGTTGTCAACAAATATTCTTTTGTTTATGAAAAATTTGAAAAAATTGCAATTGTGTTTGTTTTTTCTTTTTTTTTCTTATTCGAAAATATGTTTTAATCCTCGACTAACAAAGAGAGGTGTTATTTATAAGTTCATTGTGTCTGTGAATCTGTGTATCTGTGTTTCAGTCTGTAGCATCGTAACTCCTAAACAGATTAACAGACTTTGGTTTTTTTTGTTCAAGTTCGGGCTTAGGGCTCCGTACCCACTAATAACTAGAAAAGAGGTGATGATCTTCAAACGACTGAGCCGATTTTCCCTAAACATAGATAAGAACTCTCGATGAAATTACCAATCAAACTAAAAAATCAAAATCGGATCATCCGTTCAGAAGCTTCGATGCCACGGGTTACGCCTTCGATTTTGTGTCAAGGGTTACTTGAAATTCTTAATTATTGGCTATTGTTTAAAAACTCCATTATAATAAATTGATGACAATGAGGTACCACTAGTTTTATTCAATAATTTAATCGAAGAATAATTTTTTAAAGTTTTAATTAACATTTTTGTACTTATTTCGGACAAATCAAAAATCTTTCTTGCCAAATTTATCAAGCCTCAAAATTAAGTTGTACATGAAAGATTCATTTTTTGATTGAAGTTGTACATGATTTTTTTCTTAAACGCCGACCTGTGAAAATTACATATATCCTACATAAATTCAGTAAAGGTCCTTTCTAGCGTGGGAGCATAATTTTTGAATAAATATAATACGTAATTTGTTGTTGAATTTTTTTTTTTATTTCCAAGTAATTTCCTTATGTAAATATGAATATTTGATATGCTATTTTCACGTTTGACAACTCAAAGTGTATATGTTGTTCGCCTACATCAGTTTTGAAGGTCGGAAATTGAATTTCGTTCTTTCATCTTTTCAGTACAATGTCCATCGAAGTGAAGGTACGAGTTCGTTATTTAATGAGGACTCGAATTCTGAGAATAAACATTTCTTTTTTACAATTTCAAATTTCGCAACTCTGGGCGCTAGTCTCTACTGTCTCTAATGTAAATCCAACACTGTGACATAGATTTGATTTTTTTAATGCAAAATATATTATTTTTTTACAAATAAAATAAAAAGTTCACTTAATAAAAAATGAGATGAAGAAAGTTGGTTCAAAAGAATTTTTCTTCGATTAAAATTATATTTTCTCATCATGTTTCTTCAATTATATGCCTGAAGGAATTATTTTCTGTGAAAAAAGAATGTACAAACATATACAAACATACAACATACGTTCCAGACACACCATTATATTTTTCTAGCAATCATGTCATACCGGATGTAAAATAAAATCGTCATCAGCTAGCTATTTGTTAAATATGAAAAACCGAAATTATGTAGCTAAAATAAAAAGTATCAAATGATAACTTACTTTTAATTATCAATTTTTTTTTACCATGGATACCTCTTGGAAAGAAGACGCCCGTTTTGATAAGCTTTTCGTCAAAAATATACAAAACTATAGATTACTTTCCATCGACTGAAAGGCAAGAAGTCATTTAAATTTTTGTATCCATTAAATCTATAAGGTTGATGAAATAATTATGTACGATACAAGTGGAATAAGAGTGGGGTGATCACTAACTAAGATGCGACATCGTACAAAACGCCTCTAAAATCCTTTCTAGGTCTCTAAAACTTGCAAATAAATAGTAATTATAATTAAAAATTTGTTTAAAAAAAAAAAGTTATTAAGAAAACATTAAAAGAGTTTATTTGTAACTTGTTATTAGTTTAGGAACAATAATTTTGCTAATTTGATTGGTTGAAAATGCGTGCAGTAATAAACTATAAACTAAATTAATGAAATAAGTAGTTCTTATCTCATGCGAGTGAATAAAGAACAATTTTTATGGGATTAGATAATTGATATTATCTGTTTTAGACAAAACTGTTTTTTAGATAAGTAGTGAACTATCTAATTTCAGTAATTTCACTATTTAATCTCTTTTTACCATAACTCAGAATAATATAATATACGAAAATCGAAATCCCTTTAATTATTTTCCAAACACCCGGTATAAAGATTGTCTTTTTGATAAAAATCTGTTTTTTCTTGCACTTGCATGTACTGATTCATTTTTTACAAAGATGTAGACATAAAACGTAATTGTCCAACGACTTGAAAAATGAATTTACTTTGATACAACTTGAATTTCTTCAATTATCAGAATTGTACTACTGCATAATGAACGAGTAGTTAAAAACGCAGACAAAAAAAAAAGAATCGAAATAGTTTTTTAAACGATTCATATTTAACCCCAAAATAACTTTTGATCAAATTTCTTTACCATTCTTAACCTCGTAGCTTCGGCGAAACACTAAAAGTCTTTTCTGTAGTGTTTGTTGTCTATTTCGTTGAAGAATTGAGCAAAATTATTAAGTAAACTTTTTAAATTTAACACACTGTTTGAACCCCGACTAACAAAGAGAAATGTTATACGTTTAACGTGTCTGTAAATCGGTGTATCCATGTGTCTGTCGAAGGCATCTTAACTCCTAAACGGATGAACCGAATTTGATATTTGTTTTTTGTTCGAAAGGTAATTTGACCAAGAGTATTCTTAAGTATGCTTAAAGTTCGAGTTTAGGGCTCCGCACCCAATAAGAACTAGAAAAGAAATAATAATCTTTAAACGGCTAAGTAGATTTCCTTAAAATATAGCTAACATAAGAACACTTTCGATCCAATTGACTTTCAAACACACACAAAATCAAAATCAGTTCATCCATTTAAAGGAACTATAACTATGTCACATGAGAATCGATCACATCTGATTTTGTGTCGGTGGGTACTACTCATATTTCTAGATTTCCTTTTGAAGAACTTAATTTTAAGTAAAAACAGATTTTATTTCTTTCATATTATTAAGATTTATCCGTAACTTATGCAACATAGTGATGATATAAACTTTCACATAATAGTTGCATTTCTATCATCGCATCGTTAGAAATTTCACTATGCTCCTTGATCTTAGATCTTGTTGAAAAATAAAAATGAAAAGTTTCTTTTCATTTACGAAAGATTGAAAAGAGCTACAAGCTACCTAACAACTTCCACATTTAATTCAAACACATACATAAAATCTTCAAATGTTTTTTAAGCGTAAAATTTCATTCGTTTAATTTTAATGAATAAAGTTTTCACGAAGCGTGGTGTCCTTCAAAAACCTAAACAATCGACTATTTATGGTGTCAGAAAGTAACGTAAATTAAATATAAATAATCCGCAGGACAGCATGCTTTTTCTTAACTCCCGAACCAAAAAAGAGTTGTTATAAGTTTGACTGCTATGTGTGTCTGCCTGTCTGTGGCATTTAAGCGCCGAAACGGATGAACCGATTTGGATTTTTTATTTCGTTTGAAAGGTAAATAAATGGGGAGTGTAAGCTATTTTTCTAGTGCGAGTTTAGGGCTCCTTAACCAAAACAACTAAAAAATAGGCGATGATCCTCCTGGTTCAGTTTGGAGGAGGCTCTAAGGAAAAAGGTAATTTAAAGAAGAGTATTCTTAGATACGTTTAACGTGAGTTCAGGTTTTCGTATCTTAAAAATTTCTCATGGACTTTTTAAATTTTATAAATTTCACTTGTTAGTAATCAATACATACTTGAAACTTCGTAAGTGGCTTCCTTTTGGCGAGTCTATCAAATTTTCTCTCTGCGACTATTTTCGAAAGTGGTAACGTCAAATTTAAGCTATCGGTATAAAATTTTTCGAATACTCGGCCCACTTGATAACACTAATAAAATCAATTCAGCAAACTATGTTATTAGTCTAGTCTATCTATTTTGAGCACAATGTTAAATTTTAGTAACCGAGATACAGCAAACCAATACATGTAAAAAGTCGTAAATTTTCCGTAGAATTCAATGCACTATTTTTTTACACTTTTAAATTACGGGATGACATTCAAAATGGCTGCTAAAATTGCTCGAAAACAGTTTTTTTAGGTTTTTTTAAAAAATACGCTTTGTATAAAAAAAGAATTTTAAAACTTCTAGTACAGTTTTACGAGATGCTCAAACAAATTTGTGAAGAAAAAACCTCCATCGATAACTAAGACCTCACTAATAGTATAAAATATCAACTAGAAACAATTGTATTACATAAAAAATTGAAAAAATAATTAATATAGTGTTTCAAAATGTTTCACAACTGATTTTTCGACCGATATTTCGCATGTTATCGATCAATTAATCAAGCGCGCAATATCCGCACATATTCAGGCAACTATTAAAGAAAATTTTAAGCACAGAAACGTTTATAAAAAACACGCGTATATGAGCTATTGGAATTTAAAGAAGCATGGCTTTTGGTCGATAAAAGCGATTTTTGCCTAAACTTTTCAATATTTTTCAAATTTGCAAAAACGATCTTCTTGGGCATATTAAGGACAAACTTTTCACTAAGGGTCGTTTAAAAATATAATTTTTTCAAAGAAATATGGGCGTTTCAAAAAAATGCAATTTTTAACAGTTTTTTTTTCAATTAATTTTTTATTTTATAATTTTTTGACATCTAAATGGGCTAGATCGATTCGAAATTAAAAGTTACGCATTTTTTGTTCGAAACTTTTTTTTATACAAAGCGTATTTTTAAAAAAAAAACTAAAAAAACTGTTTTCGAGCAACTTTAGCAGCCATTTTGAATATCGGTCTTCCCGTAATTTAAAAGTGTAAAAAAAGAGTGCATTGAATTCTACGGAAAATTTACGACTTTTTACATGTATTGGTTTGCTGTATCTTGACTATGGCTCGAAAAATTTAGATTGACCAGTCTATATTGAAAAACAAAAATACTTTAGTATGACATGTTCGAGGGGATAGACTCATTGATGAAGTATTTTTGTCGGACAAAATATTTTATTGGTTAATAATTATTAATATTATCAAGTGGTCATAGTGTCTGGCAAACTCTCTGCTGCGTTTTTTTCAAACCGATCGATAACTTAAATATGACGTTATTATGCTTATTTGAAGTGTTCCCGAAGTTTCAAGTATGTATTAATCATTTAACAAACAGGATGCTTTTTTTTGGACTAATATATTTGTAATATAATTTAAGCATAAATATTTTGCTTCCTTAGACTAATAAGAAAGTTTTATGCCCATCAACATCCTATTAGTCGTTAAATACAGAGACAAATAAAATATATTTCATTTCAAAGGTACAGGTTGTCCCTCCCTTCTTTTATATTTGGTAGTTAAACATTGTACAAAAAGCAGTTGATTCTGAATTTAATCAATAGAATTTTCACTTCAGATTTTATCAAGTATCATTCTCTATGACCTCCTTTTTAAAACTGAAGCTTCTCCAAAGGTTTTAAAGTTTTTAGAACATTTTATGAACATTTTGGCCTTATAATATTGATCGGATAATCTAGTAAAATGTAATGGAAAAGTTGGAAAATTTTGTATATAGAATAAGATAAGATTTAAGTGAAATTGGGCAGTATCCGCTAATACTTGTTCATATCTAGATAACGAAATATCATATGGCAATGAAACGGACATCAAATTAGAGAGAAACAATAGGGCATTCTTACAACCATAACAGTCTTCATAAAAGAGGCACGATTTGTTCGGTGCTTCAGAACAAACATTGAACTTTTTTCACTAATAGTCTTGAATTTCCAGAGGACATGTGGAACTTAAAGTATATAGAAGTAGAACATCTAAGATTTTTCTTCTTTACCGTTAAAATAGCGCTCATTTTAAGAAGAAATATCCCAAAAAAATCAAGGATAATAGAGCTACATGTCTGCAAAAATTGTTTATTTTTAAAGAAACAAAGATTGTCACCTTTTATTTTGTTTTATCAATAATATGTAAAAGTGTGTTCCACTCTTTATAAACGAATAATAATTTGTTTCCTACTTAATTGAGGTTATCTAATTAATTATTTCTTAATTAAAAGTTTAAAATAGAATCATGCAGAAAACTTTCTTCATATACAAAACTATATACATAAACTTTTATTAAGTTTGATAAAGCACAAAAGGGAACAGTTCTTATGATTCTAATTATGTTCTATGATTTTAATATATAAATACAATATTTTTCAGTAAGTCCTTAACCATTCTTTTACTAAGAAATTTATATGGTAATAAGCTAAATCTTTCAAAACAAAGTTTTTGAATTTAAAGTAAGATATCTCAAAAAGCCCTTGAAATCGACTGTGGTCTTCAAGATCATCCAAAAATCTAATCGAAATCTAATCTTTTTTTCGAAATATGCATAAATACAACAGAATTTGAATCCAAATTTATCACTTTTTTTAATAAACTTGCTAAATCTAGTCATGTGTCGATGGCTGTGTCTCATTCTGATATTAATAACTAAGGAAGTAAAAAAAAAGTATAGTAGCGAACATAATTTTTTAACGACAAGCTTTTTAATTTATAATAACCTTCTATTCTAAGTTACGAACCCGAGTAGACTTTTATATGACGTTGGGTCTCAAGTTTTTTTTAAGATGCCCCCCTTTGAACTGAGCAATTTTTGTTTGAAACATTTATTCGTACCTAACTTGAGGTATGTCCAGCATGGTATTTTCAGTTCGTATGCTAATACTATAGTAAAATTTTCTTTCAACAAAATTTAACGAGAAATTAAATTAAAAAACTTAATAGGTCTTACTATTAAATCAGAAAGTTTCAGAAATTTTGACCGTTTCAAACACGAGATAATTATGCCTACGATCCAAATTTTGACCAAATTACATCAAAATTAATATCTCGAAAAGGAAAATTAATATCTAAATTTTTTTTTTTTTATTTTATTCTAAAAACATTTCTTTTAACTCTCCTACTATGTGTTTCAATTCAGTCGAGATAATTTTTTTATCTTGTGATTTTTACGATTTTAGCTAGGAGGACAGTGAGTTAAAAAAATCAATTTTTTTTAACTAATCAAAGTAAAAACTATTAATTTGTTCAACGCAAATTGACGTGCAAAGTACAAAATTTTGAATTTTTTCAAAATTAAAATTTTTTTTTTTTTAATTTAAACAAAAAAGTACTTTAGTTTTCGAAATAAAAATTCTTGAAAAATTAAAAATTCAACATTCGATTTTAAGAAAAATATGTTATTTTTTCAATCTCTGAGGTAATTCGCTTAGCTAACGCATCTCCTGCGCTTCGAATTTTTTTAATAGATAGATTGATTCAAGACGAAGGATTATATATGTATAGTGCATGCATAATATAGTAGAGAAGCACTGAATTTTAGAGGTTTCTAATGTGAATGTCGTAAATAAACACATTTTTCAATATAAAGACATTCTGTAATATATTCAATATCAGCATTGCACCCGTAGGAAATCGGGGCGAGACGCTAGTCTGCAATCAATTAATAAATAAAAGGAAAGTAAATTACTCAATTATTTATTTTTTTTCTCCAGCCACTTTTTAGCCACGGGAACCGCTCCGAATGGATAATCCTAGCACGGGTCGAGCTAGTATTTGATTTAAACAAAATGGTGAATATACTATAATGATTGAAATTTTCAATTATAATTATATAATAATAATAATAATTAACTTTGATAATTATACAAATAATATATGCATCCCCTTACGTCCTCTGCTTATTTAATATGCAATGTAATATATAATAATAATAATAATAATAATAATAATAATAATAATAATAATAATAATAATAATAATAATAATAATCATTATCCTATATTAAACAAACAATTTAATTACCTCATACATACATAATTTAAATAGCTAATTATTTTGATGTAGAGTGACAATCTAAATATCTATTCATAATTTCCTAGTTCCACAGTGTTAGGAAGATTAAAATATATAAATAGAAAATGGAAGTGTTGGAAAATTGATTGTTTTTTTTACAAGCTTTTATTTTATAAAATGTCTATTCGGGTCAAATCTTGCAACTGAAGTGTATAGCACTTATTATCAACCGACGGATCTGGCATACTTTGGATGAAAATCTGGTTTATTTTGGATGAAAATGAGCGTTTGCTTAGTGACGTCATTCTAAATCCAATATGGACGTACGCCCAAGATGACAGATTAGTTATTTTTTATGCACTGCCATAATATGAATATCAAATGAAAAGGTTTGTTGAGAAGAATGCGAATAACACATGTAAATTAGATGACAATGTATTTTTTTATAGTTAGCATGATCGGATTTTCTCTTCGCTTCCACCATATTTGACATACATATATCATTTTTGGTTTTACATTTTAGACTTTTAATTCCCTTAAGTTATTGATTATCAAAGTGAAAAAATGGCTTAGTCCTAACAAATTACTGTCCATGAAGGACACACTTAGGCTATTGAGCTCGTTGTGAAACCATATATGTGTTTTAGCACCGCTGATAATTTCATTTATCAGCTCCTCAATTATTTTCATAGGCTGAATGCACCTACTTCATGCATATACTATTGAACTACACCAGCCCATCACAACCATTCATGAAATTAATTTTTGTTGTGACGGCGGGAATCGAACCCGCTACCCTATGCATACCGCGTACGAAATTAGTTACGCCTAAACCAATTAAGCTACTAGGGTTGACAAAATAGTCTTAACTTCCGAAGTATCATGAATTGAAATGAAAAAAAAAATGTTTGTTAGAATAAATTTAATACTATTTATAAATTCATAACATTTCGAAGAATTACTAATTCTAATTCACAAATCTTGGAACAAATATTCTTTTTTTGAGCTGTTCGGTGTTGTTTTTGAGATTTGTAAAAACCAAGCTAGGAAAATTCTTTTAAAATTACTTCAGGAAGCTTTTTTAAATACATTTTTGTATAGTTGACTTGGATAATGCATCGGAACTCTGTATGTATGTTGCTACATAGACGCAAGTAATTTTAAAGTACCTAATTGCAATAAGTAAAAGTTAGGCTATTTGCCAAAAATTTAAAATTTTATTTTATACATTACCTATGCACATTTCGATTTTTTAAATTTTTTAAGGAAGGTAAATTATATAGTTTGGAATATATCCAGAAAATAGCAACTATTTTGTTATTTATGTTTCATCCAATATAATTTGGCAATAGCAAGCGATAATTGTCATGACATAATTTACTACAAAACCTTACTAAAATAAAAACAATTGTATTAATAACCCACCCATTGAGAGTGTGAACTATATTTTAAAATTTTCCAGATAAACTTAAAAAAAAAAAAAAGTTAGAAAAGCATGTGATAAATGCTCTTTCTTAACATTGCAAACAAAGTTTATAACAGAAGATAATCTTGATGTCAAATTGGCCATATTACCTATCAAAATGTAAAACTAGACTTGATACCATGACAAAATTTGAAAATGAAATTAAACTTGATGAATAAACGAGGAAGTTATAAGCAATCACATATATCTTCCTTTATGCATAATTAGAAATTTTAAACGTGCATGCCCAGTAAAGATTTTTAAAAACCAACTTCACTTTTGTGCACCTCCAGTGAGAATTCTGCACCTGAAGTGATAAAAAAAACATTTAGTCCAATCTCCTATTGTCACATTTTGAGTTCTTTCCATTTTATTATTAATATTTTTAAGCGAATATCGAAATAAAGCTTCATTTTTTGTCAATTTTCACAATTTTTGATAATTTTTATAAATGCAATCATTATGAAGCGTATGAACTTCACTCAATGAAACCCAATGTAGTCGTTTTTATGTTATCGAGGTTTAAGTTATCAAGATTCTACTGAATTTATTAGCACATAAAATTGTTTTTAAATATAATCAAATTTTCGGTGTGTCCACATTATATTAATTTTTAACCACCAATTAATTGTATTAGCCGCTGCCATCACCTAATAATTTAATCTCATCGTTAGTTTTAATTGCCAATCTCTCGCGAGTAGAAGTTTGTGCTTTTGTGGGAAATTCGTTTGAGTCAGTCGTAATCTTTCGAAGCCGAGATAAGTTTTCTCTTTGTAACTGTCCTGCTCAAGCAAAAAAAATTAACAAGTAAAATTTACAATATTTAAAAAAAAACGTGAAATATTTTTGGTACAGAGCCTTAAACACGCACTTGAAATGTGCCTAAGAACACTCTCCATTAAATTATTTTTCAAACGAAACAAAAAAAATTTAAATCGGTTTATCTGTTTATCTGTTTACGATGCCACAGATAGGCAATCATACACACAGACAGGCAGGTAGACATACATAGTGGTCAAACTTAAAAATTTAAAATTTAATTTACGAGAAATTTCCATTTGAAGGTGCAAACTTACCTAACATATTATCTCATTATACTGGAGTAAATCTAAGCAAAAAAAGGCTGTTCTATGGATTAAAAGTTCGAGCAGTGAAACTTTGGGGTTTTTCTTTTCACATCAAAATAAGTATTTTTTGAAATTTTTTACTTTCCCGGAGTGGTGCAACATGTTTAAAAAACAAAATGGCGTCAAAAATGAAATTTTTTTCAGAAATTTTATCATTTTTATTTTATATTCGCAAAAGGAGACATCGGTGCATATCCAAATTTGGTAGGTTTGTATTCCATTTTAAGAACTACTACTTTGATAATCTATTGCAAAATGCGAGATCAGCGACCCCCAAAACCCCTTTATACGTCATAAAAATTATGAATTTGCAAAAAATATGAAAGCGGGAGGGGAAGGGGTGGATGTTGTAAAAAGTGCTATATTAATAATAGCATCTAAAATTTTGGGTTACTTTAGCATTTTAAACTATTTTGACCTCTTTTTAAAATCTTTTAAGATACATTTATTTCATACACCCCTTCGCCCTTACAGCGCGGGGGTTAAAACTTAAAAATTTTGCTTTAAACCATATAGACCTCTTTTAAAAATAGTTTTCTCATGCCAAAGCAAAAAACACCCCCCAAAGCCAGTCCATACACCCCCCAAACAATTATTTCCAGAAAGTGTTAAATTTTCCGTTTTTCGCAAAAATATGGATCAAGGAGTCATTTTACGGGTAAGCCACTTATAATAAAATCGAAAGATAATAAAAAATGCTACAATTTAAAAAAAAAATTTAACCTCGTAGGACAAAATGGCATAAAATGGCAGCCATTTTAAACAATTCCCTAAATTGGAAATTTTGGCCGAACTATTTAACGGATTTCGCTAAAATTTTAACCGAAAGTTGTAAGTAATAAAACCTACTATTGATATTAGTTTCATTAAAATCAATCGAATATTTTTCAAGTTATAGTCAAATGAACTGTTTTACCATATGTATGTATACATATATATATAACTGGGAGGGGAAGGGACGAAACACCACCAAAAAATTATGAGGAGTAGTTCTTAAAATGGAATACAAACCTATCAAATTTGGATATGCACCGATGTCTCCTTTTGCGAATATAAAATAAAAATGATAAAATTTCTGAAAAAAATTTCATTTTTGACGCCATTTTGTTTTTTAAACATGTTGCACCACTCCGGGAAAGTAAAAAATTTCAAAAAATACTTATTTTGATGTGAAAAGAAAAACCCCAAAGTTTCACTGCTCAAACTTTTAATCCATACACAAGGCGTAATTTCACTCTACTATTAGTTATTTTAAATTTTATAAATTGTTTTGCTAAATACAAATTTAAATAATAAAATTGATAAATAAATAATAAAATAATTAAAACCACTTATTTAAACTAAATATAACGAATAATTGTAATATTTTCACGAAATGAAAAATATAATACACATTTTGGAATCAAATAAATAATCAAACCACAAATTTATTGTGAATTAATTAAATAAACTATTTTGAATAAATTATTATTGTGATTGTAATTAAAATTTGATAAATTTAATTATTTGTTTTTTTTTTTTTTAATATGAATTTTAATTTATTTGAAATTCAATGTTTAAACTTAATTAAACATGCCTGTATAATTAGGCTTGTATAGGACGGAAAATCATTATTTTTGGGGTTTGAAACCGAACCTCCCCCTGAGGATCCACCACAGATGGCTATAAATCTAAAACATTAAATTATTTTACTTTTCCACTTAAGGTAGTACTATCGGTAATAGACTTTGCATTCAGAATTTAATGAAACTTGGCATAGTGGTCCATTATTATATCATAATTAACCAGTTAAATTTTTAGGGGCCTTCAGAGAACTGAAAAAAGATATTTTAAATGTATTTTAACATTGATCCTTGGGGTAAATCACAGATTTTATTTTATTTCACAAAACCGGACGTTCAGATTTTTAGTTCTCTGAAGGTCCTTAAAAATTTAACTGGTTAATTATGATATAATAATGGACAACAATGACAAATTTCATGAAATTCTGAATGCAAAGTCTATTACCGATAGTACTATCTTAACTAACATACGCTCAAAGAATATGTATTTTTGATCTCACGACTAGAATATTCAAGAAATGTCGGAACGAAATCAGATATATATAGAGTGTTTTTTTAACTTGATAGTATGTAAAAAAATAAAATAATATGTATGCCAGAAATTTACAAAAAATTGTCAATGATTTCGTGTTTAAGGATGTTCCAGCATGGTATTTGCAGTTTCTATGTTAAAGCAATGGTACAATTTTTTTTTCGACAGAATTTAACGAAAAATTAAATTTAAGAATTTAATAATGCTTACTATTAATTCCCAAAGTTTCAGAAATTTTGACCGTTTAAAATGGGAAATAATTATGCCAACGTCCCAATTTCGATCAATTTACGTCAAAATTAATATCTCGAAAGTGAAAATTAATTTCTAAATTTTTTTTTTAGAATTGTATTGTATAAACATTTTTTTCTACTTTTTCTTCAATATATAATAATATCATAAAAAATAGTTGGAGAGACCGGACATTTTACATGATTTAAATGGGACATGACCAAAAAATCGCGAACTTTGTCTTTAAATATCTCGCGATCTAAACGGTCAAAAATTATGAAATTTTAGGAATTCATAAATAAAGCTATTATAAACTCGAGAAAAAAAATTCGGCCAAATCTGTCGAAAAGTGATTTCATGCTGGTACTACCTTAAGTAAGACACACATCTTTCATTTTTCTAAAATTTCTTTCATATAAGAAATCAATAAAAAAATATATGTTATTTTTTGCTCAGATCACCAAAAAACTTTTTTTCAAATTCAAAAGTTATCTTTTTTTCTCTATAAAATACGAATCATTATAAAAAATATCGGGTTCCATTGAAGTTGACCACCATTTAACCTTGATTGAGACTATTAAATTATCAGCTTTTTGTTTGAAAAAATTTTCTTATTTGATTGATTATATCATGTATATATGAAATATACATAGTATATTAAGTTTAGTAGTCCCATAGTCCCAAGTTTGTAACGCTTAAAAATATTGATGCTACGAAAAGAATTTTGGTATAGGTGTTCAGATAATCACCTAATTAGTCCATTTCCGGTTGTTTGTCCGTCTGTCCGCCTGTCTACCAACACGATAACTCAAAAACGAAAAGAGATATCAAGTTGAAATTTTTATAACGTACTTAGGACGTAAAAAGTGAGGTCGAGTTCGTAAATGAGCAATATAGGACAATTGGGTCTTGGGCCGTAGGATTCATCTTGTAAACCGTTAAAGATAGAACAAAAGTTTACATGTAAAAAATGTTCCTTATAAAAAAATAAACAACTTTTGATCAAAACATTTTTTTTTATAAACAGCACTGTTTACCCACGAGTTCGCTAATTGGGTGCAAATTTTCTAGTATATATTAATATGGGAATATCAGTTATTGGTGTGTGGCTATTTAAAGTGGATATCTTTTTTTATTTACGTGACGTTAAAAAACAAACGATTGCACCTTCAAGACTGTCTATACATGGTATTTCAACAATTAACTCAGTCAATTGGTTGTTTTCACTTGTTTTTTATTTTTTATTTTTTTTGCAAATGTTCAGTTAAAAACACCCAGTTTAAAATAAGTATACATTCATTATAATTATACAAGTTTTGAAAATTGAAAAGCTAAGTAAACCATTATTCTATCATTAAAGTTCAAATAAATAAATATGCATATATAGTTCTTAAATAAATATGTATAAAGTATATTTATTCCATTTTCATATTACGAAATTATTTACCTAACTTAGAAATAATAATTTATGTGCTTCTCACTTCATATTGATAGGTTTAATCAATTTTATTTCTCTTACACTCAACAACAAGAAGAAAAAAAACTGGAAAAGTTAGAATTTAACTGCCACATAAATGGCTCTGTAGATTCATTTTCTTCTACGAGAAAATTTCTTCAATACTTTATATTGAGTTTTATTTTAGTCTTCTCGAAAATGATCGAGAAAATTGATTATTATGTAATTTCCAAATAATTTTTAGCCCAAATAACTTATCAAGCATAAATCTAAACTGCAAACCTTAAATTTTGTGTCGAGAAAAACAATTAAATACAATAAGATAACACAATTCATCACTTGAATTTTTTAAGTGAATTTTTCATATCACATTAATATAATAGAGAGCCTAAATAGCCGAGCGGTCTAAGGCGTTTGTCTTTGTCTGTTTGTACATTTAGACTTAGGTTGCGGGTTCGAATCCAGGCAGCGGCAGTGTGAAATTTATAAGTAATGGGAGTGCAGAATTGATCACATTGTCGTCGCTTGAATAAGAACGAAGTAACCGACTCCACCCACATCAAAATGTAATTGTAAATATGTTTGTTATTAAATAAATAAAGATTAACAAAAAATGATGTGGGTGGCCTCTGTTATAGGAGTATATGTCAGAGAAACGGAGGTTAAACCCCATTATTATTATTATTATTATTATTGGAGCATAAAAACATTTTTAATGCCTTCAACAAAGAATGGCCATTGAAGGGCCATATTTTAACTTTGAAATATTTTCGGTCAGAAATAGACGAACATCTTCAGGAAAAACCAAGATGGTATCCCCTTAATCGTAAAATAATGGCCATGCTTAACGGCAGATAAAACTATATAAATTGTCCCAGCGTGGTGATTAATCTTTGTGATAGCGTATTCCTATCCAAAATCCTAGGCAATATGTTTCAATTGTTTCCTTGAAGAAATGAAATGTATGCCTAGACCTGCATTAACAAATTGAGCCAAACGGGCCATGGCCCTACGCAGAAAATTTTGAGGGCGGCAAATTGATCAAAAGGTCAAAATTTGTTTGCGTACATGTAAATTTGATCTAATTTGTTGAGAAACATGTTCTGAACCAAATGGATAATTTTTAAATTCTGATTCTATACGATTTCTGATATACCGACGAAAGTTTAAGCATAAGAAGTAACTTAGGGCGGTATTTTTTGCCAAACTTTCCAATCCCAGCGAAAAAGAATACTCCACTTACAGGATTTTTGGTAGATAAAAAAAGTTGTTCGCCAAAGCATAATAACCCACATATAAATTTTCTAACCTATTGTATTTTAGAGGAAAAGTTCATAGAATGCTCCGATATCCAAACAGAGAAAATGGTACGGATTGTGTGAAAGGAAAAGAGAATCATTGAAAACAAAACAAAAACATCAGTGTAAAATGTATAACATACGTAACGAACGCCATCTGTATGTCGTCACATATGTTCGATTTCCATCAGCTAAACAGATTCAGCAGTGTTTAAAATATTGTATTGGATTTTAGTACTTTTTTTTTCTCTTCATTTTACGGATAAAATACAAAGAAGACAAAAAGAAAAATACAAATTCTTGATATTTTCGTATTCCACATACATATTGTATAATCAATTATTTTCGTTTTTCTTTCTTCACTGATTTTTCTATTAAAAACGGATTGATCCCATATTGAATATGATGAAATTGAAAATAATGGCCAAGTTTTTATAAAACGTAATAAAAATAATGTCTATCTTAATTATTTTGAATGATTAATCTTAAAGTTCGTATTCTGAAGAAACTGCGTAGGATGTTGTTAGAAATATTCACCTGAACAGGAATATATTATTTCTTTGTAGCTGAATTAATCTAATATAAAAAATGCCAAAATTGTTCTCATGTTGTATTTCATATATTTTGAACTATTCTTGGCAGTATTTGTCTTTTAACATTTTTTCCTAAACATCACCCTTTCCAAAAAAAATTCGTTATTTTAATGAAAATTTGATTTTGACAAAATTAGCGATTATTGTGAGATTTTAAACCAATATTTGAATGGTTTATTTCAAAACCAGTAGGATCTTATATTTTTGGTTACGTGACTTTTTCCAGTAAACCTCGCCGTTTTCGAGATGTCGACGTATAAAACTTTTTAGGCTAAAATTTTGTTATCAACAAGTTTGACGATTAACAAGTGCTTTTGATCAAAGATTTGATTAGAAATCCAACTGATTTTATATTTTTGACTTGATTTTATATTTAAACTTTTTTTGTATCTGGACATTGTTTACCCACCCTCGCGATCTCGATGAAAATATGAAATGGTCGATTATTTACTCATTTATAATATCAGTGGGTTTTTTAATCAAATATTTGATTATAAAAGGTCCATATCTCGAAAACGGCGTCATTAGATAAAAAAGGAGTCAGGAATGTTTATTTGGCCTCGCGATTCTAACCATTAAATATAGAACTGCTTTTGAGGCGGACTTTAATAAGTTAATGAATTATTTTGCTGAGGCAAAAGCACGTCGTACATGTCGGTCCCTAAAGAATAAAGAAATATCTTATTTTTCAGTTGTCTTTCCATGGTTATATGTTTCTTATGTTACCCAAATTAAAATTATTAGCAAAAAGATAATCATTTATTAAATGCTTTTTAACCGACTTCAAACCAAAAAAAAGGACGTTCTCAATTCGACTGTATTTTTTTTTTTATGTTTGTTACCTCAGAACTTTTGACTGGGTGAACCGATTTTGATGATTCTTTATCTATTTGAAAGCTGGTGCTTCCCGTGTGGTCCCATTTCATTTTGGTTTAGTTCTGACAACGACATCCATGAGAAAGCCATAAAAGTCTTAAATTTGCATTCATTATGTCTGGGTGAACCGATTTTGATGATTCTTTTTTAGTGAAAAATTAGTTAGTGTACTTCAGATTCACTAAAAATCACAAAATAAAAAAAACTTTTAACAAAAAGAAAACCGACTTCAAAAGAAAATCTTTTCCAAAACAAATTAAAATGCACTAAAAAGTGAAAAAATAACGATAATATAATGCAGTTAAAATTGTTGTTATTTTTGGAGTCGGTGTCAGCCAAGCTAATGTGGCAAACTGTTCTGTCATAGTTGTTTCCTTGGCTGACACCGACTCCAAAAATAACAATTATTTTTAACTGCATTATATTATCGTTATTTTTTTACTTTTTAGTGCATTTTAATTTGTTTTGGAAAAGATTTTCTTTTGAAGTCGGTTTTCTTTTTGTTAATAGTTTTTTTTATTATTTTCCCACAAAAAATGGACCTCATTATTATATTCGTGAGTTTTTTAAACAATTTATCTCAAACGCTGAAGAGAGGACGCACCATGAATTTATTGCTCCGGTTAAAAAAACGTAACATCCGTGGCTGATACTAATACAAGAAGTCCAGTGTACCATCAAAACTTCACAGGCCTCCTTTAGTTTAAATGTGGTCACGTTCTTCTGCAGTGGATTCTAATACATATGGTTATATCTTAAACTAATCATTCATGTTAGTTTTTAATAGATAAATGCAATGAAGTGTCTTGAATGTCACATATATTCAATTTCCATTAGAAATAGCATCCATCCATGATATGATTAGTATGTAAATTTTATGCATGACCATTATAGTATCTAAACTTCACTTTGCATTGGTAGATATATATTGGAAACTTGTTCTATGTCACTGTGTTATTAAAATATATACATAAATTTAATATCAACAAAGTTCTTAATGTTTTAGTTACAGTTAGTTCTCTCTCTAGGTAAAGGTAGAAATAGGTTAGGTTAGATGATAAATGTATATATATATATCTATATTAATATTATAAATAGGAAAAGTTTTCTTATATATTACCCTCATGGACAAAGGAAACTGGGTCAATTTTAATTTAAAGTAATAATTCAAGCTCTAACAATAAATAATTTGAGAAGGTCATCAAGGTCTGGCATGTATTTGAATTCATTTCCAGTATAGTAATTTTGAAGGTACTCCCAGTATGATATTTACACTTCCTATGCTAAAACTCTGGTAAAACCCACTTTTCCATTTTACGAAGTTTTTTTTCCATAGGCTAAGAATTAGTGCTTACTATTAAATCAGATAGATAATCCAAGAGATAATAAAAAAAAGAACATCGTGGTGGTATTTCTTTTTTTGGAACTATGTTCCTTATCGCACGTTATCGTTCTGATTTGTTTGTTTTTTGGGAGGTAAAACTGAAAAAAGTGCAATAAAAAAAACACGACACCTTACACGACATGTAAGTTACCTAGAAAACTAAAACTTCTTCAACCGATTTAACCTGCTATCAATTTTGAGAAAATGCAAAAATATTTTTATAATTGTCAATTTTAATTTTTTGTCAAAATTTTATGTTTTATTGTTTAAAAAAATTGAGCAGTGAAAGTTTTCAGAAGTTAAAGATAACAGTGATAATTTTAAGTAAGTACAATGAAATTCTGTTATTCAATTTGGTACAATGAAATTAGTTCATACTGTAAAAACTAAAAGTAGCCATAAAATTAAATTCTTTAAGGAATCAAACAAGTATTTGAGTTAAAATTAATGCCTTAAATTTTCAGAAAAAAATCTTGTTAGTAAAAAAAGTAAGTGCTACGTTTATAATATACCAATGTACCGAGTGTCCTACGACACCCCTCGTTCTTATTATTTCTTCTAAAACATTCCTTTAAACTATCCTTTTTTTTTCAATTCTGTGGAGAGAATTTTTTAATACCGTAAAAAATAACTGGGAGCACTTCGAGTTTTACATGCCTTGACCCTCGAAATCGCGAACTTTGCAGGCGATTATCCCGCTGTCTAAAAAACCAAACAACTTCTGAATCTCACATTATTCTGAGTCTGTGATAAAAATAGGCCTTATCTGTCGACAAGTGCTTTCATATTGGAAATACTTTAAGAAAAATCTTTGTCAACAATTTACAAAATAAAATTCCTTGTGTTAGTTTTTTTGTATTAATTGGTCTATTTATGTTAGGAAATAGTTTCAAACCAAGCTTACAAAAACGAATTAATAGTAGAAAACAATTGTCTAATTATACCTACCCGTAGTCAATGTAGATGGGTAACTACTCGAAAGATCTGTATAGTGATTCATGAAAGTACCTAAATCAAAACAAAAAAATAAAAATAACAAACTCAAACACTTAAAGGAATTGATTTTACGAACAAAACTATATATTTATACAATTGATTCAAATTAATTTTCCCCACAATAGACAATACCATGTAATATATATCTTGAAACTTTTTCGTGAAATGAATCACGGCTCCGTTTGTTTTATTATAGACGTATTGTCTATCGCTATTAGAACTATCACGTACGAACTGGTTACAATAACAACATATATAAAAGTTATGTATAAAGTGAGTCAGAAGCACTGTGTCACAATTTTAATACTACACATACAGTATCAGCTACAAAAAATTGGCTTTATATTGAAACAAAATTTATATAAATTACAAATAACTATAATTGATTATATAGAATCGCAATAAATTGCTACCTGTGAATGGAAGTATTGTTAAGTTGTTGTACACGAGTGCTATCTGTGACTGGCAAATAGAACTATTATTAAATCTTAGAACATGAGCGCCGTCTGCGAATAGAAAATGAAATTATTGTGAATAGTAGACCATGAGAATAAAAAAAGATTAGAAGCTAAAAATTCCAATGTGGTTACGTTAAGTATTTTTACGGATTCAATCCCTGTATTTTGTTTATGATTGGTACGCGTAAACAAATTTCACTTCAATAAGCTAAATTTAAAGTTGAGAAAGTGTAAAAATATAATATGGTGTCATAAGTTTCCATTTTTCGAATTATCTTTGATTTTTTAAACTTATAATAGATTTAGTATAAATTACTATAAATCATTTTAAAATATCTGCGTTTTTTGACTGAAATCGAAATATTTCAAAAGATAAATTGCAAAAAAATTCTACTAAGAAACATTATTTTTTAAAGATCTTTGGTATGTAGGAACAGCGAGATTGAATCTGCATGTAATTCAATTTCCGGTTCACCTTTTTCCATATCCTTATCATTTTTTGTGATGAATTCACTCCTCTTGATTCATCGGGTACAAACGCTACAAACGTACTACCATCCTATTTGATCAAATTAGATAAATATACAACTACTTATGTAATTCTGTTTGTATTTTCTAACTTATACAGTTGAACTTCCATAAATTGGTTTGCAAGAAAAAAATCCTGACCCAAAATAGTTTCACTTATATCGTACATTAATATCCTCAATTATAGTAAGACAGCGAAAAAATCCTTAAAATCGTAAAATCTGAATCAATTCTAATTGTTCGAATTACCAGAGACTCGTAAATTAACCAAGTTGATATTTGTATCCATTTTTACACCATGACTTTCAAAGTTTCAAAAAAACTTTCGCAACTAGGAACTAGTTATTGAGGATAGATCATTCCACTTCGAGCATCAAAATGGACCTTATAACTTAAGTATCCTGGAACAGCTAGCCTAGCTTAAAAATTTCAAAATTATATTTATTTTAAAAATAGAGATGAAAAGTAGAAAATAAAGTTTATTTCTTTAACTTGCTGACCTATTTAATTTCTTTAGCTTTAATGGTACTTCTGCACTCAGAACGTCCAATAATCGAAGTTTTACTGTACTACATACGTGAAAATATCTATTTCTTTATAATCAATGAGATTCATTTATACATTATTGTACAGAATGATTCATTTTAATTTATCCTTTCCGATAGTAAAACTACCTCTGTTTATTACGATGGTAGCACAGAGCTTAAATAACCAAGTAAAAATATTTAAATAACCATATTTTTATAATATTGCCTCGCTTTTACTGAAACTTTATTTAGACTAGCAACGAAACATACCGAAATAAATGGGCTATAATTTGGACAAAACATCTCATTTCTAGTGCTTTTAGTTTAGCGTACCTATGTTACATTTTTTTATCTACGCCCGTGAGATAAGAAGTACTTTTCACATTCAGTATGCGTGGGAAAATAGGTCATTACTGCACTAGGTTGGTAATGAATTCATTAGAGCACTAGTTTCATAATAAATTCATTATCACACTCCAAATTAAAGTCAAAATGTAAACTATTAATAACTTTTTAATTTACTATTTTTCTCAATAAGCCATGACAAATTTATAATAATAATTATCGATTATTTTCACTACTTCTATCATCCAATTTCGTACTTCTGCGATCGTCCAACTCGTGCTACGTACTCGTTGTGCATATTTCACAAGCGTACGTTAATAATTTTGTTACCCCACTAGTATCGTAAAATAACTATTCTAAATATCCAAAGGTACACGACTCGCCCCTTATATAAATTACATGTAAGTGTAACATTTAAACGGCGTTGAACAATTACTAGCTACAGTTCTTAACTTGGTTAGTTATATTATAGTAAAATCAAGGAGAAACTTTCTAAAACTTTATATGTTTTAGAAGCAAACATTCTACTTACTTCTAGTTCTATTATATACCATATTATTAAATACAAGTAATAGTATTCTAAAATAGTAAAACAAACACCAACCCACAAAATAGTAAAACTATAAAATTGATACACTTGTTGTAACATTGGAACAATGGATATTATAATTTATTCATTTCGTGGTAGGAAATGGTTTTATACTCATATCGAAAATTGAAATCAAATATTTGATGATATTTCAGAAGGGTATCTAGAATAGAATGTTTTCACTCGTCAATTCAAGAAATTTATGTACTAGTCCAAGCAAATTCGACATTTATTTACTTAAATTCTAAACGAAAAGTTTCTTAAAGTAAAGTGGTAAAAAATTCTCTGTATATAGAAACTCTCAGCAAGGTCTATCTTATCATAGGCCTTGTCGAGGGTTTTACTGTAATTTTTGGTTTAAAATAATTCTTGTACCGCATATTTATATCATTTGCTTTCCATGATTTTCCATTTTTCTTGATAGACAAAGTTAAATAGGTGAAGTTGAAGTGTAACTAATCAATACAAAGTACAACTAAAACAAAGTCGCTTCAATCTGTCCCTAATCCCTATGTTTGCTTAGATCTTTAAAACTACGCTACGAATTTTGATGCGGGTTTTTCTCATAGATAGAGTGATTCAAGAGGAATGCTTTTATGTATAATACATGCATAATATAGTAGAGTAAGGGGTTAAAATAGGGGTTGAAAGGGATGTGCTTCAAAAACTTGCTGAAATATTGACAAAATATATAACCAGCTTCAAGGATTGTTTTTATATATTTTTAACATTCGGAAGGGGGAAATGTGGAGCGAGAAAGTAGGGATGAATAATCGAATAGTTTCAAATATACCCAAGTGAGGTATCAAATAAAAAAGCATGACGTGTACAGTACAAAAATTTAATCATTACGCAAGGGTATATGAGGGGAGGGGTGAAAGTGGGAATGTTACCCCAACAAAGCGGGTAGTTCACAGCTAGTTTATATATAATCTGGAATCAGGAAATTATTGATGTGATAGCTAAGGACTGTACCAATCACAAATTGTTTAAAATTTTAACGTAACATGATCATGTTACTTTCTATTTGAATAAGTTACAAAGGAACAAATGGGGAATATAGACACAATGGCAGTATTCGACCATTTAAATTATAAGTGGTCAAATAGTGTAATGATAACAAAAGTTATATTTATCTAAAGATGTTGAGTGGAGCAAAAGAGTGTTCGACTTTGAAAATGATATTAAAAATTAATTTCTGTGAGCTATCTTTTTACGACTCTAAACTACATAAAAAACAATTTAAAAGAAATTTAAATACCGAGAAAAATTGATTGTATTTTTAAGCAAATTTTATTGTCAATTATTATAACTTTTTAGTCCAGTAAATACCAAAAAAAATACATCTCGCTCCATCTTGTTTTAGAAAAGCTCGGCTATACTTTGAGAGCTTTGAATAACAGATAAACAAACATAAAACTTACATAATTCACATTAGTATCTTTGCAATAAATGTTGAATAATCCTGTTCAATATAGTTGGTATCTTACGTAATTATCAAATCTAAGCCTTACCAATAATGAAATTTATATAATAGTTTTAACAAACCAATCAATCTTATTTAATTTATAGGAATATTGATTAACGATGTTCCAGCATGGTATTTGCAGTTTCTATGTTAAAGCAATGGTACAATTTTTTTTTCGACAGAATTTAACGAAAAATTAAATTTAAGAATTTAATAATGCTTACTATTAATTCCCAAAGTTTCAGAAATTTTGACCGTTTAAAATGGGAAATAATTATGCCAACGTCCCAATTTCGATCAATTTACGTCAAAATTAATATCTCGAAAGTGAAAATTAATTTCTAAATTTTTTTTTTAGAATTGTATTGTATAAACATTTTTTTCTACTTTTTCTTCAATATATAATAATATCATAAAAAATAGTTGGAGAGACCGGACATTTTACATGCTTTAAATGGGACATGACCCTCAAAATCGCGAACTTTGTCTTTAAATATCTCGCGATCTAAACGGTCAAAAATTATGAAATTTTAGGAATTCATAAATAAAGCTATTATAAACCCGAGAAAAAAAATTCGGCCAAATCTGTCGAAAAGTGATTTCATGCTGGTACTACCTTAAATAAACAAAACAATAATTAATAATGTTTGTAGAAAAGTAAAGTAAATCAAAATCCTACCTCTGTTACAATTGGGAACAAAACCGTTGATATTTTTAATTTTTGCATGATATTTTTAAAGTTACAGACAGTTTTATAAGAAAAACGAAAACGCCCGACAAAAAAATTTTCGTTAAACATCGTTGTGACGTAATAATGTTAATTAATTGAATAGTATATACACTATATACAATTATTAATTAGCATTATGACGTTACACGATCTTTTACGAACATTTTTTGTCGGGTGGTTCCATTTCTCTTTTGAAAAGTTCTTTTAAAACTGCGTGTAACTTTAAAATTATCATGAAAAAATCAAAAATAAAAACAGTTTTGTTATAAATTTTACAAATGATGTTTCCATTTTTGTCAAAAAAAAAGAAAATCCCAATTATATAAAAAACATAATATTGAACTTGGATAACAAATCGAAATTGACAATTCTGCAAAGTGATTTTATTCTTATACATATACAGAGTGAACCAATTTAATCTATGAGGGCTAATAGCTAGTTTTGTTATACAAGTTGCAGAGTTGGATGGGGGGACATCTTGTTCTGACATCAGATTGGTAAATAACACTTTAAATTTGAAAATTGATTCTCATAAAAAAACAAACATTTTTTATTTAAAAAATTTTTTCGAAAATCGTTAGCTTTCGGAGGAAATATACTTAAAAATATGTCATTATTGCATTTAATCGAAAGAAAATAAATTATTCCATGTTAGTGTTTGTGACGAGACGCCGCGAGTATCTTTCTTCCAATTATCATGAGAGAGTGATTAAATAGACACTCGTAAAATACTATTTTTAACAATTTTTATGATATACAAAGCTTTTTACAAAAATAATGAATAGAAATTTTCTCAAACCAGCTACTGTGACGTATTAAGAATGGATATTGAATGGATTTATAAATGATGTTACAACGATGTGGTGCCTGACTTGGAGTATGTAAGTACCTCGATGATGAGATTTTATGCAAGGACACATACATATTATTTGGTGAATAAAATGCTAAGAGTGCTTATTATTATATACCTACCTCTACGACAAGACATCCTTTTATAGTCACGGTCAAACAAAATGAGTTACAATAACGTCCGTCGCGTAGTTATACAGAAAAATGACAAGGTTTTATCGATAGATAGACACATGTAAGAATAGGATTTTGTCCTGAATTTGAAAAATTGGTTTATACGTTACATTAGTATCTGATTTACGCCAAAAAAAGTGCATCGAAAACAATGTAGAGTGTCATGGCGTCTTGAATGACATCACGACTTGACCTACAAGCATTTTTGTGTATGCAAGTTTATTGAGTTATAATTAACTAACCTGCTTCGTTCTATTTAAATGTAATGTTGTTTACATTGCGTTTGTGATGGCGTGACGTAATACTTTCAATACTTTCTGATTGGTGTTTGTTGTCACGTGACTGAATACCTAATTTTACTAAAATTATTTAATAAATAATAATCCTTATTTTTTATGAAATATTACTTTATTTTGAATGTCATTTTCTTTTGAATATAATAAAGTGTGTTTAAAATTATTGTTTAATTCATAGGGGGCTATAAGAAAACCTAAAAAAAATTTTAATATTGGCAGAGAAAGTTCAATAAAAACCAAAAATGAAAGTTTATTATGAAATGTTAAAAAATTATTTGTATAAAATGTCTTTTCATAGTCACACAGTTTGGTTTCAGAGTCACAGAGTGAAATATGTCTGCATGGTTATTTCGGTCGCAAAAATTAAAGTTTTTTTGTACGCCGTTGTTACTTAAAAAATTTATAAAATGCCTTTGTCATAAACTTTCACAGTTTTTCCCAATGTTTTCATTCCAAAGTTAAATAAGATCAAATAAAATGTGGCCCAGTTTATTTGTCTATTATTGTATATTAGTATTTGTATCTGTTTGTTAATGGAAAAAGCTCGACACAAAAATTAGCTTTTCTCATTCGAGTTTATAAAATCCATTAGTAGAAAAAAATATATATATAATAGAAAAAGAAAATAAATGTAGATTTACTTTTTGGCTACTTTCATTTTCTTATAAACTCGTAATACCTTTACCTAAGTATCTATAGATTAAGGTAAATAAGTACATTATTCGAAATAAAATTCCCATATGTTTTTGATATTTTCGTTTTATCATTTGGCTTACCGAAGAGTTAGATTCGTGCAGTAGCCCCTTCCCCCGGATGTACACTTGACATAGATTTACTATCGAATTTTTAAGGTTAAAATTTTTTATTCGGCTTCCTCTATACCAAAAATCTCTGCCCCATCAGAATAAAAGCTGGATACGCTCATGTATAAATCGAAAATAAGTGACCCTTATTTTCGTGACATTCATTTATCATAGATAGTACCTGGATGACCGAGCTTTGCTGGGTATTTTTGTAGTTAAAAAGATACAAATTTTATCACTAATATAAGAACCGTTTAAAACCTCTCCACACAAATACCAATTTGAATGTCCCGGTAATGTACTTTATTTCATTATCTATGATATACCTTCATATTACTCCAACTATCTATGAACCAAAACTGACAAAGCCACACGGAATTCACACTATTCAATACATACGAAGCGAACCACATACAATGTATATACTCGCCGATAGATGTCAGGAAGAGTCATATTTTGCAGTTGATATTTCAGTTTTTCCTGAAAACACAGATAAAAGAACGTGTTCAAAAAATGAAACTTGGCTAGATCGATTTTTCGCACCCGAAATGAAATGATATCTAGCGAATTTGCGCTAATTTCTTTGATGACCTGAAGGCCGTTGACGTCTTGCTATTCTTAAACAGCTCCAAATGGTTCAGGGAGTAGCGGCCAAGGATGTAGTATATACCCGGTATAAAAATAATTTCTTTATTATAATAGGGGCAGAACAAAGTGTGAATGAAAAAAAAAATTCTTCTTATTTTATTTTATACTTTATTCAAACATCTATCACAGATTATGGTAATCAGAAGATTAACATTTGTAACTTTTTTTTTATAATACAATATTAAAATTATTTTTTTTTAAGATTTTTTTAATAAACTTTAAATATTAAAAAATATAAAGTGAGCTAATATGATTGAATGTTACTTAATCAAAATAAAAAATTTCGTTGTAGGTTATTTATACAAATTAATAATACAAAAGAAAACAAGCTATATTCAATCATGTTCTCTCACTTATTAATACGAACCATAAAAATATTACTAAAGATAGAGATTATGAAGCACTTCACTCCATTTTTAACTCACGAACCAAAAAAAATGAAGTCTGTCTGTTTGTCTAACTGTGGCATCGTAGCGCCTAAACGTGTGAACCGATTTTGATTTTTTTGTTTCGTATGAAAGGTAATTTAATAGAGAGTGTTCTTAGCTTTGTTTTAAGTACGAGTTTAGGGCTCTGTATCGGCAAAATTTGTGGGGTTTTTTTTTTTAATTTTGTAAATTTTACTTGTGTACATACATTTACGTCCTCAAAATAAATCAATCTCTAAAAGCAATTTCTACTTTTTATTTTAAACTAACGAAGATTGGTAGCAGCTCTCAGCAAACAGCAATCAACCACTTTCGATTTTAGACAAGGAATGGGACTAAGATTTTAAGCAACAAACTTAACACATTTGCATCTCTATCTTTATAATTTCTATGCTTGGCACTGAATATCAGTTGATACGTACAATTTCTCAGTCTAGAAAGAATTTCCAATCGAATTGATGAGACATGGTTTTAATAAAATTGAAGGTAGATTTCTTTAAAATTTATTTTGCTTGCTCAAAATTAGATAATCAATAGATATTTTCAGCTGTTTTTATTTTCTATTCAATTAAAAACTCTTCCAAACGAGAGACAATTTACCATTATTTATTATTTTACAACCAAATCTCGTAAAAGCAGTTCCAGTCTTACAAGCTGCTGTACTTCAGTACAAAACAGCTAAGCCGTTATAAAATCAGATTAATTATTACAGCTTGTGCTTGTCTGTCAAATCTTCAAAACAAACTGCGTTCTACAAGATTCTTTTACTTAAAATTAAGCTCAATACTCACTAATAGTTTAAGTACACGGTAAGAAATGTTGACGTTTATTGCAATGCTGGTATGGTTTAGAGACAGATACTGTATCTATGTTAGCATAATTAGTACAGTATTCAATAGGGTTATCCATCAGAAGGATTGTGGTTATCGCCAACCAGTATGGGCCTGATTGCATTGACTCGTAAGCCATAACTATTGCTAATGTTACTATTCCCTCAATGGTCAACTCAGTACAGCGTTCACACCAATACCGACATGGTGATATCCGCAAAAAATTTCTTACCGTGCACTAGCATTAAAATTATTAAATATCTCAGGTATGAGTATTTACATTTTTTATTAAATTATGTCTTTCTAAAAAAAGAATTTAGTAACAATTTTAATCACAATTCTTTGAAATACAAATGACTATTAATACCTACGATAAATATTGGGAAAAACTTTTTTGACAACTTTTATCTTAAAATAGAACTACTTTAACAGGCTTAAATTCGGTTTCAGGAAGCTGTGAATAAATATACATGGATATAATGAAATCATAGTAATTTACAACAATACTTTTCATGGTCTTTTCATTCAAAAGACCACTGCTATTGTTTATAAGATTTAAGCCTGCCATATTGAGTCCATATTGAGTCCTTGGCGTCATTAGTGATTTTCCCAATATTGACAAACAACTTACAAAAATTTCAACAAGATCTTTAAGAGACTCTTTCTTTATTTCTTAATTAAAAAATATATTAATAAATATCATTTGCTTACAACAATTTTTTTTAAATTAAATTCGATGTTTTGTAAGTCTCATCAAAACCCATAATAGTAAAAGATTAATACTTTCTCATTACTCTAAAAGTCTACGGCGTACACTAACATATAATACTTTATGACATTTCTTCATCTAAGGGTTTTGTCTCTAAGTTTAATATATACATGATGTTCCAAAAGTGTGGAAACTTCTCGAAATCTCGCAGAGTCAGCAGGTCACATACCATATCCCATAACCTTGTATTTGACCTTGAACATAATCTCAAACCCACAGCAAACCAAAAATCAATTTTTCAAATAGGAACCTCTATTTTTTAGTACGTATTTGGAAAGAGCAGAATAGTTTACCTCCGAATTTGACTTTGACCATGACCTTTAATGTCATTCCAAGGTCAAAGATTATTTCAATGGAAACTCTAAGACAAAATGGACAATCCTGACAATCCTTTTTTCCCGCTGACTCGAAGATGTTCAAGGGTTTCCATACTTTTTGCACCCTGTATACTAACTTATCACTTCAACATCATTTCCCGTTTTTTAGACTAAAGTCTTACTCATTTCATAATAACATTTAAATAAATAGAAACACAGGTCTTTTTGATATCCGGTTTAACGCTCTTAGTACCGTTGCTAACACTGCTGTGATAGCTTAGTTGGTATTTGTGTAATGTTTCCACATTTTCCATATACATGACTTTTGTATTTTGTGTACACAATCACCGTTTGCGTTGATATATAAATGATATTTACCCCGATCATATTAGTCAAAAAAAGAGGTCAACCTCGAAATCTAACGGACTAAGCTGAATATTTGTACAAACCTTTATTTGATAGTACAAATCCTGTCTCAAAAGTCAAATATGGTCACGTATGAGCGTCCTTAGATATTCAAGGTCAAAGGTCGCAAAAATCAGTTTTTTGACAATATTTCGTTTCCTTTTTCTTCAATCGTATTAACATTTACTATAAAAGTTGTTGAGGATAAAATTTTCTACAAATTTTTCCTGAAACTTTTTTTTGTACGTTGAACTGTTTTTAAAATAGAAGGCGCAGAAGATATACGCATGTCAGCTATACGTACCTAACAAGTGCAGGGTCAAATATTTATAAATATAAGAAACTAAATAAATTATTCATTAAATACGATTAAAGGCAACGGTTTTTTTTTTTTTTTTTTGAGAATATTTCCTTTTCATTTGCATTAACATTCACCAATACTAGCAAAATATGTCATTGATATAATTGCGGATGTTATAAATAATAAATATGCTAGAATTAATATAATACCAACACGTTTACATAATTTAAAATCATTTGTTAAAAATGTTGTATATAATATAAATATACCAATTAATATACATATAATTGTATAACGTATACCACCTGATTTTATTGGGAAATATTCCAAACCGTTCATTTCATTTTGTAACGCTTTTATAAACCATATTAAACCTAAACACATTAGTATGTCCATTGTATTTGCACCGAGCGCATTTGATACACCCATACCACCGAAACCTGTAGTCAATCAAATAAAATACGGGTATTATTTATTATTAATTAAAAATATCATGGAATTAAATTAATTAAATGTATTTAAATTATTTAATTTATTTAAGGTAGTATAGCACTATCAAGTATCAATTAAGGTAGTATAGCACTATCAACACTGCCACTGCCTGGATTCGTACCCGCAACCTAAGTCTAAGTAGACAAACGGACAAAGTCTATCACCGCTTGGCCACTGTAGGCTCTAGGAGGAATTAACATGTCATTTTATATAATTTAACTTAAAATAAATGGTTAAAAGTTTCGAAAATCTAAAAAAAAGAGGAAGATGGTAAAATAACCTCCCTCACCGAAACGAAAACCTGGATCCGCTACTAAGCACTGAAGAGGGTGACAGATAACTACTATTCAAACTCGAAATTCAAAAGATCATACTTCCCTTAGCTTAGAGAAAAATGAAAACAAACAATTATCTGAGTTAATTATTGAAACACTCTGTATGGAAAGTGTTGAAAGTCATGGCTGGTATTTTTTTAAATAGATATAAGTTTTTAAAGTTTAAAAAACCAACATATTTATGGCGGCCTTCGGGCCATAATTTGTTTTGGTTATCTGCAAATTTTCAACTGCCTATCTTTTATAGTTTTGGAGAAAATGGAAAGATGGGTCAAAAATGTTTCAAACAAAAGTTGATTATTTTTTTATAAGGAACATTTTTTACTTTTAGACTTTAGTTTTTGTTCTATATAACAGTTTACAAGATGGATCCTACGGATCGAAGACCCAATTGACCTATGTTGCTCATTTACGAACTCAGCCTCACTTTTTGTGCCCTTAACACGCTATAAAAATTTCAGCTTGATATCACTTTTCGCGTTACAAACTTGGGACTAAAATAAATGAAGCTTGATATATATTTCATATATACAGAGTATAAAAACTTATATGGTTTTTACTATGGTTTTATATTTTAAAAACTTCCTTAGATTATATATAACGCATTTATGAATGGTATCTTATCTTCAAAAGTCATATAAATAGTTAAAATATTTACCTTTTCGACTCATAATAATAATCGAAATCGCTTCAGGTAAACATCCACCAGCTGCCAAAAACGTTAATCCCATAATTACACTTGGAATTTCAAATGTGGTCCCAATAATTGACATCATCCAAGTGACAATATACGAATTAACACCAATCCAGAAAATACACATTAAAAATGTTAATGGAAATACTTTTGGATACTTCCGACAATCAGGTAATGTACACGTTAAAACCAACCTTATCGGCCATGTGTAAATCCACCATACAAGTAACCATGGACCACCTTTTGATGGTGGCTTACATATCCCAATATATTCTTCTAGAAATTAAAAAACATACGCATTTAGTGTTAATAATTTTAATTGAACATAACTTACACATGGTGGCAATCAGGGCATTTCTCCGAAATGTACAGATACCAAATTTTGTGGATACCGTAGCCCATTATAGAACCTTAATATCGGAAAGAAATAGGCATGAGGTTCGGGTGACAAAAAAGTTGAAATAAGGAAACAACCAATCTCGAAATATAAAAGTGAACACCGTAAAGCCCACAAAAAGTATCAGCATAAGATCAGCGTATGGCCGGAAAAAACCGGTTGTGCCCGACTAATTAAGGATGTATGAGCACGGCAGTAAGACGAAAAGTATGAATAAAATTTTTCGATATCTGGAATAATTTTCAAAATATCAAAAATTGAAAATTTTGTTTAGTTATTCGCTTTCGATATTTTGAAAACCCAGGCACATTTTTCGTCTACATTCATGAAGTTGTAACAAAATTCATCATCAAAGTTGGAAATAAGGTTACAAATAATTTCAACCCTAAATCTAAGATTCCCTTGGTGCTCGTACTACCTTGAGCTAAAATAATGATAAAGTTTTTTGGATACTTGTTTGAAACACTCTTAATATTTACATCAGTTTCAATATAAATTTTATGCCTTAAACCCACAAAATAGTAAATATTGCCAACCAAGGGCACAATAAATGGGATCACGCCTGCATGTTTGAGAAAAGAAGGTTTCTCTAAGGCTATAGCTTGGAGAAGGTTCCAACAAGAAAAGTTTTTCAATTTTATAATTAAGAAAGCTATTGCTTGAAATTTAAATTAAATCGTTTATTTAACAGATTAGTCATAACTATTCAGGTATTTGGAATTCCAAGTATTACAAATAAACTTTTCATTTAATGATTAAAGCTGTATTTAAATAGTTGTAAATCGTTAAGTACAAATTATATATAATCAGTAACATATGTAATTATTATATTATTTTTGCATAAAATTTTATAATTAATGATAATCTAGACATACCTATTATAAATAAAAAGATTAAAAATGTCCTTTTTATTACGTTCTCTGTCAAATTTTAACTGTGCGTAGCCGGAACTCACACTCAAATAAAAGGATTATTTTAAAACTACTATAATTTACAGCTTTAAATGCATTAAAAATAATCTCGAATTTTCAAATAAAAAAAAATGTTTTTTTGTTTTTAAATATTGGTTTTTCTTAGTATATAAATTATGATTGTAAACGGAATTCCATTCAAATAAAAGGATTATTGTAAAATTATTATAATTTACAACTTTAAATCCATAATAAATAAAAAATTATCTTGCGCAAATTGTCATTTAACAAACATTTTTCCAAATATTATAAGTTACTTTTTAAAAAAATTCGAACTTTATCATTAAAAGTTTACAATATTTGAAGGCGCGTAACTTTGTTAGCGTTTCTGGGCTCTACCAGGGTCATTTCAAGAGTATTTGTAAATGGAAAAAAAATCTAAGTTTGTCCTAAATACCTACGTCTCTTTTATTATAGTGTTTAAAGGGCCTTACTTTCTCCCTATAAATTGGTGTTCTTTTTACAGCCGTAACATTTTTTACATTTAAAATTTTGTTCTATCTGTAACGGTTTACAAGATGGGACCTACGAATCAAAGATCTAATTGATCTATGTTGCACATTTACGAACACAACCTTACTTTATACGCCTGAGCACGCTATAAAAGTTTCAGAACGATATCTCTGTTTGTTTCGTTCAATGGAACATTAAACATCGGATTAGTATTTTTCAAAAATTAAATTTTATCATGCCAAAACTTTTTTTGTAAAGGAAATTTAATCTACTTTCTTTTCTCTGAAAAAATATCAATTCCTATCTCCGACCAAAAAAAATACAGACAAAAATAGCAAAAAAAAAACTTAAAAAACCAAAATTTTGACTTTTTTTCCTGTTTGTTTAACTGTTTTGGCATGAAAACATTTTTTATTTTTTGTTTTTATTTTAAAACTAATACTAATCCCACAGGAAATTTGATTCTCTACAAAAAGTATAAAATTTATCGAAATTTTGCTTTGTTAACAAGATATTCGGAAAAAACCTAAAGGGGTGCTTTTTCACTTCTGTCTTCACTCTCCTCTCTCTAATTTAGGTAATAGCACTCTTTAATACTCCATTAAACAATTCTTGCAATAAAAACTCGGGAAGGTCTTACTAAGTTCCTTATTGCCCTGGATTATGTTTTTAAGACATAATCAATAAAGCCTAGATATTAAGTAGGTACTAAAAAAATACCTAAATGTTTGCTTCTCTCCGCCCATTTAAAATCTTTCTGGACACGCGCTTGTTATATAGCATCACATAAACAAGACGAAATTTGTATATCAATAATAATTTTTAAAGAATTAAAGGGATTGACAGAAGTAATTATTAAAATTACTCTAATTTTTTGAAGGTCAAAGTTAATCTATTTTTTTTTTTTGTCAAAATAAAATTTCCACGTGGTCAATAAACAATAAACATAAATATTCACATATTTCATGTTACGAAAATTTATTTACATAAAAGATTATAATGAAAAACTCAAACAATTTGAAGTAAATTTTCAATTTTTTTATTTATTGACTGTTACTATTTGCTTATACAGAATATCTTAAGTTATACTCGAAATGATTTCTTACAATGGTTCACAGGCTTTGATCTCCACAAAAAATATGTACCCATTCCTGGTAGTAGTAGTATTTCTGATAGTGTTGCAAAATCGATTAAAAGAAAACCGATTTTTTAATTTTAAGCACTACAGTGAAGACTATCGGTAATAAAAATCAATTAAAATAGAAATTGAAAAAAAGTTTTTTTTTAATTTCTTGATAAAATAGTTTATTGAAATTATTTTAGATTTTGACATGTGACGTCACCGCGTCCTTTGTCATTCCATGTCACATTTCGTTGACCTCACCCCCTCTCCTTAAGGGGTGGCGTAATTTATGGATGACCCCTAAAGGTTGGCTAAGGACTTCTGGAACACACTGTATATTTGAACACTTAAATAAATTGTTTATAAATCATCGCGTACATTAAATCTTTTTACTACAATTTGTTAGGGAGCCATATAATAATTATTTACTTAAGCCTTTTATTTTAAGCCATGCATTTAAAACAATAACTAACATATCCGTGTAATAAGTTATAAATAAATATTATTTTTACTATGACATGTCTGTAAAAATTGAAATTCGTAAATTTAATAACACACAACAGTGACGGATTTAAGAATTCCACGTCAGTAGGCACTAGAAATGTCCCGGCTCTCGCATTTTAAGTAGCCTTATAGTGTAAGAATGAATTTTGTTGACTTAGGGTTGAGACGATCTTGAAATAAAGATCGTATATTAATTAAGTCGAAATATAGTCGAAATAAAAAAAAATTATATATTAAGAAATTCTATTGAGGAAAATATAATTCAAAAACAAGACGATTACATTAAATATAACAGACGATTTCAAAGCAATCATCGTCAGTAGCTTAATTTAATCATATAATACATTACAAGCATTCTTTACAAAGTTAATAATAAATATGTAAGGAATGTTTGTAATGTGTTATATGAATAAATTTAGCTACTGACGATGGTTAAAAGTCTGGTCCTGATAGTATATCAGGATTAATGCAGGAACTGTCACAGTGGGGACGAGGAGGAAACAATATCTCACCTTGTCTATCTCAGCCCAGTTCGAGACGGACTCACTTAAGCCAGCCTTTCTTTAACGACCTTTGCGACCTTAAATACGTTGACGTGAAAGCACTCTTGCTTTTCTTGTAATGCTCAAAATAGTTCATGGAGTAGTGGCCAGAGATGGATTAATTCTATTTAGAGTCTAAGTGTCTCCAACTCCAGAACAGCAACTCAAACCTAACCTAACCTACCCTAACCTAACCTGACTTAACCTAACCTAACCTAAGTGAAGTACGAAGGCTATAAAGAGGTAGTCTTTGATTTTAAAGTTGAATTTGCCCAGCGACGTGGTTGGATAACTGCTTGTAGATAATTTATATAAGAAATTCACATACCTTCAGGTAACAACGAGTCATCAGTTAAATATGATAATTTTCGAACAGTTGATGTAGAACCCAACGATTCATCGGCATCATGATCATAATATCGAAATAATCCATAATCCATAAAATTAAATTCAATTTTTGGTGGTACACCTTTATTTGAGTTAAACGATAATGTTGAAATAGTACGTAAAAATTCCTTTTTTGGATCGATGATTTTTACCACTGAAACTAAATTCATTAAATAATCAGTTTAATTAAACAGTTGTTATTTTTTTAAGCTTTTGTTTTTCTCGAAAAGCCATAAGTCTATTCAGCTTTTCCAACGTTATTTGATAAAAATTTAACGACAAATATTGCCAGAAAAATGGGACGAGAAAAATTTCTAAGCTATTCCGTCCCATTTTTCGATGTAAGGACCGGACCGGTAAGGAATTATACAAGGATGTCTGTTTAAAACAGTAATAAATACTAATTTTTAATCCCCGAGTAAAAGGAGGGTGTTATAAGTTTAACGAGTCTGTGTATCTGCATGTCTGTCTGTGACATCGTAGCTCCTAAATGGGGGAACCAATTTAATTTTTTTTCTTTTGGTAGGCAATATGATTCAAAGTGTTCTTAGCTTTGCTTTAAGTACAAGTTTAGGGTTCTGTACCGGAAAACAAATAGAAAAAGATGACAATCTTCTAGCGGATGAGCAGATTTTCTTAAATCATAGCTAAGAACACTGTCAATCAAATTATCTTTCAAAAAAAAATCAAAATCGGTTTATCCTTTTCGAAGCTAACATGCCACAAAAGAACCGATCTGACCTGGATTTATGTCGGATGTTTCCTATTTTTTTTTTTATATTATAAATAAAAGTTTGATACGTGTAACTCCTTTTCAAGAAGCATTGCACCATATACTTTGGCTTACCTTGAGAAGAAGTTTCATTCTCGGCTGGTTTTGATGAAAATTTCCGTAAAAGTGGTTTAAGTCGTTTAAGAATACATTTATTCGAAAACATGAATATAAAATATGCTATGTACATGATAACTAATATCATTGCTTCATACCAATAGATTTTATAATCCCATATTACCGCGACCAAAGCACTGACGCATATGGCGTATATTACACAGTCTCGTGTAACTGGCCAACGCTCTATCGATATTGGCTGAAATTTAAAAATTTGCACAATAAGTTTACAATTAAAAAAATGATAGGTAATCATAGGGACTGTCTGCAGAATGAAACACATAAAACTTTGGAATAACTGTGTTTGTTTGAATTTTAAATTTAATTTTGGATTAATTATTAAAATTTCTAATATGAATTACTAGGGAAGAAAATAAAAATAGTCTAGAAACACATTCGACAGTTATATGGCTTTCATCCCTTTTTCTAATTATTTTTAAATATTTGTTCCCGTGAGAACTAAGCATTCTCCTGTATAAATGCATAAACTTGTAATTTTTGCGACCATTAAACATACGGAAGCTATATTTTTATATATAAAATTTACATAATGGGTATAAAAAACTATTATAAATAATAAAAAGGCAACAACACAAAATGTTCTCAATAGGTCTGTCATGCAAGTACTTGACTGTATTCAATATTGCTTAAATTCAGTGATGGGTCGTTTTCAACGTGGTATGTAAGTCGCTTCTGAAGTGACAATCCAAACCGTGGAAATAGATGTTCCGTCCGACTATTTTCATTTGTAAAAGACAAATTATATTGTAAAATTATAATAAAATTAATCCTACAAATCAGAATCGATAATTTACGTCTGTGATTGGATCACAAAACTGTGCATATTATAGCAAATTTAACCTTTTTTTCTTCCAGTAGATTCGGAGGATATAAACTGTGATATACGGAAAGATAGACGAACAAACAGGATAATTATTTTTAAAGCAGGCATGGATGTAGAAATTAATTTTGTAAGATACGAAAAGATTACTAAAAACTGCGGAAAGTTACAAAGTAAACTACGGGAAAATATAAAGTCTTAGAGTTGGTTAGACTTCCAATTTAAAACTGTTGTATCTTTTTAAGTGACAAAAATGGTGGAAATAATATTACAAACCTTAATAGCCGTTAAACCTCCTAACGCACCAACACCTAATAAATTAAACGCAGAGGAACCAACAATTGTTCCAATACCAACATCAGATTTCGATATAAATACACCGATAAAATTTACAAAAAATTCTGGTGCTGATGTCGCTACAGACATAAATGTGGCTGCTCCAATATCCTGAAATTAACACACGCCAATTATATCTTTTAATTTATATTAGCAAAATTATTCTCTTATCAACATGGGAATAAAATTATCAACTACGAATTTAATCCGGATATTTATTGATATCATTAATCAGAAAATGTCGCAGTACTTATCCCATTTCGAGTACCTATTTTATAAAAATTCAAAGTTGTTCTTAATTATTAATTTTATCAATAATGATAAAGATTTTTTTTTTCGTAGTTTTATGGGTTCTGAAAAGAAAATAAAACATCCTTTCGAGCGAGGATAAAATATTTTTATCCTAAAGTAACAAAAATTGAATCCCAAAACCAAATCGATTACGAAATGTATTTTAGAAGTTTATAAACAAAAATTTTATCGTTTAAAAGATTTGATTATTCTATCTAAACTTATCGTCAAATTTACTATCCATAGGTATCAGGCATAGGTATAGGTATCCATACAAATTTTTAAGAAAAAAGTCATTGAAAATCGATATAAAATACATTGGCTCTTATGGAGGAATCACAAAATACGACATATTTTGAAAGTTTTTGATAATTTTCAATTGGAATGAATGAAAACAAATTAAAAAAAAAAACTTTTTAATAGAAAGTAAACATATAAGCAATGATATAGAAAAGAAAAAAAACCAAGTATCTCCGTCCATATAAGGGATGTAAGAGTAGGATAGATTTAGGGTTGAAATTATTTTTATCTTATTTTCAACTTTAATGATGAATTTTGTTATAACTTCATGAATGTAAACGAAAAATAAGAATAAAATTTTTCGATACCTGCCTTGGTTTGTCAAATATCGAAAGCTGAATAATTAAATAAAATTTTCAATTTTCGCTATTTTGAAAAATACTTCATATATCGAAAAACTGCATTCTTACTTTCGTCTTAAATAAGCGTTTTTTTTGCATATAACAACATTCCTAAGAATATCCTAGAATATTTACTAGAGAAGTCTCAAAAAAATCATATTTCAAGACTTTTAGAAATAGTCACTCTAAGAAATCTGAATGTTCAGTAAATTCATACCTACGAGCCCTGTATAGTGTAACTTTACACGCTTAAAAATAACTTCAATATTGTATTACATTAAAGTGTTAAGTATTTGAAATTCGATATCTACTGAAAAACGGTAGTAATTTGTTCATGACATAAATTTTTAGGAGAGGTTTTTTTTATATCGAAATATATTTATATATCAATTTATTTTTTTATTGCTGCGTAAAAAAAGTCAATATTTATATTTTGTCATTTTTATAGTTCTTTTTATATTTGGAAAAGGTACTAACTTTCTTAAAAATGGTGCTGAATAAAATAATCTGAAACAAGGCATGTATTTGCTGACAAGGCAGGCGAAACATTGGAGCTTCAACCAATACAGAACGAAAACTGACAAAATGTTCATTGATTTTGTATCAAATATGATAATTAACTGAGACCATTTTCTTTTAAAAAAAAAACTGCTACTTTCCTTCATCGAAATTTTATTTCCTTTTCGAAAATTTATTTTCAAATGTTAATCCTGACGAAGGATTGTTATAGGTCTGATTGTAAACAGCTTTCCTTTCAAGTATCCCACTAGAAAAAACAGGAATGGTCAAATTAGGATATCTACGATTTAGACTTTTTTTTTGGGGGGTGATTAAAAGATAAGCTTTATCCTAAAAACAAATTTATCACTCCATTCTAAGAGAAAAATTGGTAAACAAATTGTTGAAATCGCATAATATACTGACCAAAATGTGAAAAATTAGTTTCCATTTATGTAGACAAGAGCGATCAATACTCGAATAACTTATTCCATACTAAAATTGTCAAAATTCCTACAATTTTTTAAGTTTTTATACCATGTATATATGAAATATACATAGTATATTAAGTTTAGTCCCAAGTTTGTAAAAAAATTTGGTATAGGTGTTCATAGAATCACCTAATTAGTAAATTTCCGGTTGTCAGTCCGTCTGTCCGTCTGTCTGTCAACACGATAACTCAAAAACGAAAAGAGATATCAAGATGAAATTTTTATAGTGTACTCAGGACGTAAAAAGTGAGGTTGAGTTCGTAAATGAGCAATATATGTCATTTGGATCTTGAGTCAGTAGGACCCATCTTGTAAACCGTTAGTTATAGAACAAAAGTTTAAATGTAAAAAATGTTCCTCATAAAAAAATAAACAACTTTTGATGAAACATTTTTATGTAAACATCACTGTTTATCCATGAGGGCGCTAATTAAGTGCAAATTTTATAGTATGTATTAATATGGGAATCTCAATTACCTGTGTGCGGCTATTTAAAAGTGGATATCTTTTTTTATTTACATGATCTCAAAAACAAACGATTGCGTCATCAATACTGTCTATACATGGTATTTCAACAATAAAATCAGTCAATTGTTTGTTTTCACTTGTTAAAAAAAATTTAAAAATTAAGTTTAAGTATTCAAAATTGCCCTTTGATTTGTTATCGAAAAATCAAATTCCGAGACCGAAGGTCAGATTTGATTTGACAAAAAACTTGTTCAGTCAAAAAAAAAGATTTTTATTTTATTAACACTAGCTTTTTACCCACCCGCTTGGCTGGGCTTAAAAGTAAAGACCACCGCGTTATAGTCTCCACCCCTTTTGCTCTAACTTATCCCCCTTCCATAACACTCGAAATAGGGATAGGGATTGTTTTACACAGATAAAACACATGTACAGATTAAAATTTTTTTGAAGGTTTTTTGTAGTTGTATAATTTTGATTCGTTGAGTGTATCAGAACAGATGGCTAAGAATTGTATATCTCGTTCAACATTTTTACAGAAATCATCACATAAAATGATGCTCATAGATAGTTAAGGCATTATAGTCTGAAGTTCCTAAAAACATGCTCTCAAATATACATACACCATTTTTAACAACAGTCATGCAACTGTACATAATACTTAGACGTAGTGCGTATAAATATACTCAATACACACCCACATAAAATTGCAAATTTATTATTTAAACTTTTTTTAATCTTTTCAACAAAATATTAATTTTTTAAAGCATTCGTAAGAACGGTTCCTAAGCTATACATGAAACTATATCTTTTTTTATACTTTATCGGTTTTATAAATATGCACTTTAATTATAAATATGTTGCTTTGCAATCGATTGAAAAATTTCATTTTAGCTTTTAACAAATTAAATACACTTAATTTAATTTTAAAACAATTATCAAACGAAAATATGACTAAAATTTTTTACATATGCAAACACTTTAATAATATGACGCATTTCTAAGACTATTTATGTTTTCTAATCAAAATTTCTTAATTTAGTTAAAATTAAAAAACAACAACAATTGTTATCACAATAGATATACTTAAAGAGATTTTTTTTTAAATATTTGCATGTAGTTAGTAACATCAATTGAATTTCATTGATTAATTTTATTAAGTCAATTTAAATTCCCACACAATATTCAGATAATAAAATATCTACTTCAATTTATTATCATAAATTTTTACCCGACTGCCAAAGAAGGATTATACTTTTCGCGCGTATCTTGTTTGTAAGTATGTTTGTAAATTTCTTTATTACCTCGTATATCTTCCAAACGGTTCGATGGATTTAGACAGTTAATTATGGTATGATTATATTCGTCTGAAAAGCGATGTTATTTGTTTTTTAATTCGGAATGATAAATGCGGTATCATTGAAAAGGTATTTAAAAATCCTAACAAAAAAGTGTAAAAAAAAATAAGAAATTTGAAAAATCAAGAAGCCCGATTACGTTAAATAAAAACTGAATAGAAAAAACAAGTTTAGTAGTTTGCATAACGATTTAAATAGTCAGGACCCATTATTGGGAAGATTTGCGTCGATCTAGATGTTAATGGGTCCCGATTGTTAAAGTCGCTATGTAAAATACTGGGCTTGTTTCTTTCTTTTCAGATTTTATTTAACGTAGTCGGGTTTTTTTAATTTTTAAATTTATTTGTTTATCTAAAAAAAATTTTGTATTATTTCACGTTTATTAATTGAATTTTATCTATTTACTTATCAGAAACGGAATAACCAAATTGCAATGAAAACAATAGGGAAATACCAAGCATTGTTCGAAAACTTTAATGAAAATAACATCAATCAATTACGTCAGCCAAATTTTTTGTTTTGTACAGTGGCATATATATCGATTCGATTCGCCGACAAGTCGGAACATCCCTATTATCGAACTCTATAATTTTTCCTCTTCGAATGTAGGTATTTTTTTATACCATGTATATATGAAATATACATAGTATATTAAGTTTAGTCGCAAGTTTGTAACGCTTAAAAATATTGATGCTACCAACAAAATTTTCCATTTTCATTCGTGTTTCTGTACATTTTCGGTTGTCTGTACGTCTGTCTGCCCGTCTGTCTGTCAACATGATAGCTAAAAAACGAAAAAAGATATCAAGCTGAAATTTTTATAGCGTGCTTAGGACATAAAAAGTGAGATCGTGTTCGTCAATGAGCAACATACGTCAATTGGGTCTTGGGTCCGTAGGACCAATATTGTAAACCGTTAGAGATTTTTTTTTGAGAATAAAAATTTAAATGTAAAAAATGTTTCTTATAAAAAGATAAATAACTTTTTTTTTGTATACATCACTGCTTACCCACGAGGGCGCAAATTTTATAGTATGTATTAGATGGGAATATCAGTTATGAATGTCTGACTATCTAAGAGTGACTTTTTCTTTACTTACGTGACGTCAAAAAACAAACGATTGAGTCATCAATACTGTCTAAACATGGTATTTTAACAATTAACTCAGTCAATTGTTGGTTTTTACTTGTTTTTTTCTTATTTTATAAATATAAATCTTAATTTGATGCTATTTTAAACACGATAAAGAATATCAAAAGAATTTATTGGTTTAACATATCTTAATAGATTAAGAATAAAGCTTTATTGATACCTAACAGATCACTAGATAAAGATCACATTAAAACAATATAATATCGTCATATGACGCTTGTTTATAAGAAAAAAACGCTCATCGACGTGCTCAATAATATTCAGCCAATAGACATGAAATTCGAGAATGAAAATTTTCGTAAAAAACTACAAAACATATTTTGTTAACTGATTTTAATAAATAAAGTATTTTTGGATTAAATTGAACCAAATATTTCCAAATTGCGACTATCAAGAAGCTTGACATATATTTTTTTTAATTATTTCATTGCAATAAAGAATGGAATTATTTAATAACTTGTATTTTTGTAATTGTTCACGATATTTTACTTACAATTAACATAATTACACGATTATTAAAAGTTTTAAAGTTTTAATAAAATACCTTTGCGGGTAGATACCTATAGTATTTGATTGTAAAAGAGGATATAATTTCCCAAGAAATTAGATTTTTGCAATTTTTATGTTAGTTATCACAATTTTATTTAATAATCGGGGTTTTTTTTATTTATTTCTTGTAATTTCATAATTTTAAATGAGTTTGAATTATTTTATTATAAAGGGTATCCCAATATCAAGCACTGTTTGAATTTTACACCATTCGGACAGTAACGGGTGTGTTAACGGATGTGTCAGCTATCAGTTTAAGGCTTTTAAAAATGAAGAGCTACAAGAGAAAACAATACATAACTTCTTGTTTTCGTGCAAACTATATAATATGATCCGAATAGTGATTTACCTAAATTAGACCCGGTAAAATTCAGATAAAAAATGTTTGCAGGATCCAGTTTAAAAAATGCTCCTGAACGTAAAAGTTGCAGGTTGCCGGTGGGTAACCCCGTAGGATATTGTTTAAACTAATGTTTTTTAAACAAATAAATAATATTGACCGAATTGCTTCGGAAAACATTTTATCATATAATTGGTGTTAAAGTTAACAAAAAATGTTCTTTGAAATTTCTCTCTAAACCCTTCCGTTTACAAATAAACAATTCGTAAAAGAAAAAACGCAATTTTTATCCCTAGAAAAGTGTATGAAAAAATCTGGTTTTTAATATGTATATAAAATTTTTATTTGTAGTGCAAAGCTTAATCAACAACATTCCAACTTTGGGTACACACTTGCCATTATATTATACTTTTATACAAATCTCAAGACAAGTGCTTTGTAACTTGAATTTTTTTTTTAGTAAAATTTAATGATTTTGCCAATAATAACAAATTATGATTAGATTAAAGAACTTGAATTATAATTTAATTTTAGACCAGATTAGGAAATCAATGAATTTGCGAAAAACAACTTTTTTTTCTTATTATTAATGATATTTATTAAATTATTTCTATAAAAAATTTTCCATATTGAAATGTACAAAATCAAGATGTTTCATTGAAATCAAAAAATATAATTTAATTTTTGAAATTATAGTTTCATTTCTAATACAATTTTACTTTTATTTTATCTGTTTTCGTAAATAGAAATGCAATTCATAAACTTCTAGCATCATGGGAGTAGCAAGGGGTGTATGTCAGGGCAACCAACCTTCCCCCTTGGACGTAAATCCATATATTTTGTTAGCTAAGTATGCACAACCTCCCCATGCCAAGCTTTGATTCTACATTCATAAAGATTTACTAAAATTCATCATCAAAGTTGAAAATAAGATAAAAATAATTTCAACCCTAAATCTACACCCTGCTCGTATATCCCCTATAAGGATGGAGACACTTGGTTTTTTTCTTTTCTATGTCATTGCTAATTCGTTTACTTTCTATTAAAAAAGTTTTTTTTTTTTTAAATTTGTTTTCATTCTTTCCAAGTGAAAATTATCAAAAACTTTCAAAGTATGTCGTTTTTTGAGATTTCTCCATAAGAGCAATCAATGGATTTTATATCGATTTTCAATGATATTTTTGTTAGAAATTTGCATGGATACCTTAAGCTGAAATTTTAATAATATATTCTTTGAGTAAAAATCAACCTAAAAAAATTTTGAGCCTTTAAATCAATTATTGTTGCCATGCTTCTACATCGTTAAGACTAATTTTTTTGGCAAAATCGATCCATTAGTTTGATCAATTTCTATCTAACTATTTCTATGCTTAATATCTAACTATTAGAAGCTTTCTAACTAAACGTATACTTTAAATATACCTACGCAGGTTGTAATAATAATTCGTATAAGTTTCAACTTTGTACCGGAAAAACTTATTACAATTAATAAAAATAGATATATTATAAATCATTACTTATCATTTTCTTCAAGCATATCTTATCTATTTTCAAATAGATAATATTTATAAATTTTCAAATAGATAAATGCACGAGCTTAGGATTGATTATAAAGTGATTTGAATTTTCGCATAAATACTTAGAATTGAATACCTGCTTACCCTATAATCAATCAAATAGTTTTTTTTTTCAAAAATATTAAATTTAATACACGTGCTTATGAGATCTTGATTATGAGTGCAAAATTAACATTCGATTTTATGACGTATATGAATATTTTCTACATTTAAGGTCAATAAAAACCTTTTCATTTACATGTTAAAAAAGTTGCTTTTGGGCATTTCCAGTTTTTCTCTCCTAGATAATACTATTTTAGGAAAATTTTACTTTTTACATAAAATTCCTTAGGCAATGCTGTTTTAAGTTTTTACTCTTTTACATAAAAACGCTTTTCTAAGAAAATATAACATTTTTACAAGATTACAAATACTGCGTGCAATAACATACATTTTCCCTTTTTTCAAAAACAAAACTCTGCTTGATGAGGTGACATGACATTTTCTAGTTTTCACATATAGAAAAACATAGTACCTACTATTACAGTATTAAAACTATTAAAAGTAATCTTTTTCTATTATTTACAATGAAAATAACAGCAAGTTCTGTACACAATTACAGGTAGAGTGTTTTTAATAAGTCAGAACTGAATAAATCGGAAGTAGAACTGCACAATAGAGAAATTGCATGTTTTTTAATTATATTTTTTTTCGAAAGTTACTAAGAAATATTACAAAATTTTAAAAAAAATTTTATTTTTTTTTCATTTTAATTTTTTTACAATTGTAAATGGTGTTTCTAAACTATAAATTCAAACGCCAGTGACGTCAATACATCGTTTTTAGAAACGCCACCGTACGGATAAATGATAAAATAACATGCAGAATGATAAATGGTTTGTTTCTAAACTTGCTTTTAATATATTATAACGTAATTTTCTATAGAAACAAGTAGAAAAATTTAGCTTGATGAAGATTAGTTCATTGCCTCAACAGGTGAAAATACGTCACTATCGTTTTTTTATACCATGCATATATGTAATATGCAAGGTATACTAAGTTTAGTCCCAAGTTTGTAACGCTTAAAAATATTGGTGCCACGCACAAACTTTTGCTATATGTGTTCATAGAATCACCTAATTAGTCCATTTCCGGTTGTCCGTCCGTCCGTCCGTCCGTCTGTAGACACGACAACTCAAAAATGAAAAAAGACATCGAGCTGAAATTTTTACAGCGTACTCAGGACGTAAAAAGTGAGGTCGAGTTCGTAAATGAGCATCATAGATCAATTGGGTCTTGGGTCCGTAGGATCCATCTTGTAAACCGTTAGATATAGAACAAAAGTTTAAATGCAAAAAATGTTCCTTATAAAAAAAAAAAAAAAACTTTTGCTTGAAACATTTTTTCGTAAGCATCACTGTTTACCCGTGAGGGCGCCACTTAGAGCGGAAATTTTATAGTATGTACCATACTTGAATATCAGTTATGTATGTGTCACATGTATGTATGTGTTATGTGATAAAGAAATCAACACTGACTATGCATGGTATTTCAACAATTAATTCAGTCAATTGTTTGTTTTCACTTGTTTTTGTTTTTTTTTTATTCAAAAATACAACTATTTTTAGGTGAATTATTTTTTCACTTATATATGAATTTGTAGAACTCCATATTTAAAAAAAAAAAGTCTGTATAATTGAGTAAAATTTAAGTTTGCGCCTTCGGAGTTCAATCTTGTTTAGATTGTACACAAAATGGAACCTACCGGACTTAGACAGTTGAACTTTTTTCAAAAATATTCTTTTGGGCTCTTTTAAGAGCACCTAATAAAAACTATTCTCAAGAAAACTTAAAACATACATATTTTTATATTGACTCACCTCGGATAAATTTAATTTCTTTATTATACATTCCACCGATGCTAAGAAGAAATCATTACAAACCACTGCTAATAATGTAAAACTATAAATTCCAGCGAAAATGTGTAATAATATGGCACCATGTAAACGTTGATTTTGTGTAAAATAATCTGGCGGCATGTCTTCAGCATCCTCTAATGTACAATTGTTTAAGACTGTGGCCAAACTCGAAGTGATATGGGTCTCCATGTTAACTGTATGTCTGAAATAAACGAAGTTAATTCTATTTAAGGTTGTTGTCTCGTTATGACCATAGTGTCGAATTTTTATGCATATTAAGGATATTATAATACAATTACAATAAAAAATCGAAGCCGATTGACCGTCTCTAACTCGAGATAAATTTAATTAAAGTTCGGATAATTAACATGGAGAGAATAGGAGAGGTTGTGTTTTTAACTACTTTTTCATTCGATTGAAAGTTTTCTTGGCTACAATTCAATAAAATCTACTCAGCCGTTTGAAAACCATCATCTCTTTTCTGGTTGTTATCTGGTACGGAACCCTAAACTTAAACTTGAAACATATCTAATAATCAAAATAACTTCAAAAAATCAAAATTTCATTCGTTTAGGATTTACGATGCCACAGACATACACAGGGATACATGAACACACAGAAAAACGGACACACCCCTATTTCAAGCTATTACACCCCTCTTTTTAGTCGGGCGTAAAAAAACAGTTTTAGGAGCTACGAATTCACAAGCAGACACGCAGGTACACAGACAGACACGTATTACAAAGTATAATGAACTTATAATACCCCTCTTTTTAGTCGGGGACTAAAAATTACAATAAAAATACAAGAAATTATTGAAACAATCGAACTTTCTGACAAAATAACAATCCAGGGGGTGACGAAAATATAATAAGCCTGCGTATTCTTGGTACAGGAATATTTTTACCGGGACTTAAATAAATTGTAATCATGACAAGAAAATCCTTTAAAAATATAAAAATTCTTACCGAATCAAATATTTTAAATACAAAATAAAAACGTATTCACTTGTAAATTTACATATTAAATATTAAAAACAATAAATTTCACGTAATAAATTTTCTTTCACTGAATTAAATACATAAAATCATCTCAGATAAATTTTTTTTACAGATTGTGTTAAATTCGATCATTTGTGATGAAAATCTTAACGATATAATAATATATGATAAATAATAAAATCAATAAAAAATAAATTATTGTATTCTAATTATGATTTTTCACACCTAAAAAAATATCGTGATTAATTTAATATGCAAATTTTTTTTACATATATTACTATAAAAAAAAATTATTTCGATTCGATAAATAGTGATAATAATTTTTTTTTTATATATAAATTAAATTAATTTCAGAAGGAATTTTTATTTGCGATATACCTACACTTGCTGACTTCATCTAGAAGGGCCTATCAAAATAATGTCGTACTTTGACCATTTTTAGCAATCGAAAGCAAGCACTTTCAACTTTTTTTAAAGGTAGTTCTGATTATCATCCTGTACCGTTTTGCGCTGGGGGTTGAAATGGGCAGAAAAATTTTCCCATTTATTTTTATAATCTTAAAAAGTAAACGCCAATTGAAAATTTTATTTTACAGAAAAACCAATATCAGCTTGTTCTGACAAGCTAAATTTAAATTTCACTTGTACGTATATGCCGCAGAGCTTACTTAATTGGCCGTTTAGTTAACAGCCTAGATTTTTTACCAAACGACGCCGTTCAACTAGTGACCTAAATGGTACTCAGCCGTAGCGTCTAATACAACATTTAATGAACTGGCTGGCTAATGTTTAGGCCATTCATTGAATAAAGTGGCTATTTTACAAAAAAGATGTCATGGTTTATTTACGTTTTTTACTACATTTTTGGAATCTCTGACCACCAAAAAGTGACTGACTTGCCGAAACCCCTCTCATACAAAACTTGCCGAAAACCGGGTTTGAATAGAAAATTTTTCTCGCATAAATCTAATCAAACTGATAAATAACAACAATATTTCCCTTGCCGAAGCAATATTTAAAGTGTAAAGATTTCAGCACCAGGGCAGAAAGTGGAACTAAATTTCAATGACTAGACTAGGCAAGTACTTAAATCATTTAGTAAAAAGGTTAAGCTGTTAAGTGATCGGCTAATTAAACTAGTTGGCTGCGACATATACATGCATGTATTAATGCCCTGAAGTTAAGTTTGACCCACTTCCCAGTTTCCAATTGAGCTGAAATTTTGCATGCATTTATCTAAATCGGGCGACAATGCATTTTTATGGTTAGAACGACTTTATTTTCCCGTCGCTTCGACCATATTTAATATACCTACTTACGTTTTTTAATTTTAAATTATTCATTAAACGTCAAACCAAAATTGGCACTTTTGACTTTAAATAACTGTATCTTCTGAAATAATGATCGCACAAAAGTCTACCGGGCATCACTTTAAGAGCAACGCATCTGATTTTCATATTTCTAAAGATAATATTTTTCTTTTTTGTCTTTGTTTAATGTCTTTTTTAAAAAAATTCCAAAAACAGTACATCAACGGGGCAGAATTTGGATCAAAGATAAATAATTCGATAATTTACTTATTAGGGTTTCGTGTTTGTAACTCAAAAATGATGAAACAATAGCTCACCAGCAGTGAGATCAGCTTTTTATAAAAGTTTATTGATTTTTAAACATATCTATCATAGTTTTTTTTATCGAAAAGTGAAGTTCAATGACTTTTAATTAAATTAATTTAAACAAATTTTTTCCATTAACGAAATTTTTTAAGGCAAGTCTATACCATTATTTTCGTAATTAGATTATCTTTCTTCTGATACCAATTTCGATTGGTTAACAGATCGGTGTAGTTACCTATATTAATTTACCTGTTCTTATGATATGAACAAATCTACACCGATCTGTTAACAAATCGAAATTGGTTGGTATCAGAAAAAAGATAATATTTAATTACAAAAATAATGGTAGGCCTGCATGAAAAGAAACGTTCATGGAAAAAATTTATTAAAAGTAATTTAATTAAAAATAGCCATGATCACTTTTCGATAGAAAAACTATAATAGGAGTATTAAAAAATAAAATAAAATTACATAAAAATTTTGTCTCCTATGGCTATCAGATGGTTGAAGATCGACCATATAGCGTCTCTTAGCCCATCCTCCAAAATGGGTTTCTGATTTTCCTCTAGGCATAAGTTAATGGAAGAAAATACAGCAGTTTAAAGTCAAAAGTGTGAATTTCGAGTTGAAGGTTAAGAAGCTCCCTCAGAAAAGCTCATGTCAGGCTTATGGACAAGTAAAAAAACTGGCAAATAATCATATCAAAAAATTAATATATCATATTATTATTTTTTAATTGTTATAACGTAATTTTAACTTCAATCAATTTTAAAAATTATCACTTAAGTATTATTTATTAAATTTTAATTTTATTTAAAATTAGACATATTAGAAGCGCTTTTCATTACCGCCCATTGTACCTACACATGAACTTAAAATGTAATCATGAAACTAACTTGGAGTCATAAGCTTGTCCCTACACAAAACGAAATCCTCTGTACGCGCCTTTTAAAATTTCGATTAAAAACGAAAAAATTATTTTAATTTTAATAATAAACTTACAATTTAATAAAAAAAAAACTGTCAAATAATTATATTTAAAAAAATTAATATATCATATTATTATTTTTTAATTATAACGTAACGTAATTTAAACTTCAATCAATTTTAAAATTACCACTTAAATATTTTATTAAATTACATACAGATAATAGATCGATACAGGTATGTTAACTTCACGTTATACATGAAGACTGAAATAATAATTATGAAAATTAATAATGAATATATTATTAAGAATGTATTGTTATTATAATATAAATTTTTAGATAAGAAAAATCGAAAAAAAAGTTGTATATCATAATAATTGTTATCGTAAATATAATTATTAATTTTAAGTATTTCATAAATGTTTAGCTAAATCCGCATGTAAAAAGATAAATTTAATAGGTGGTAGATATATGAATATACCTGTCTTGTTAAAGTTGTACAACCAACTGAACCAGTTCTATTCGATTTTTACCTCGGAACTATTGACGTTAAAGTTATATAGACCGAGTTTCAGACGATTTTAAGCGTGCCAACATCTGAGGTAATTGCTTAGACCCAGGAGCGGATTTACGAATTTGCCGCCCATAGGCAGGCATTAAAGTGCCGCCTTTTTTTATAAACAAAAATATGTTTTATTTTTTTGGAAATTGAAAAATATTTAATATAATAAATGAAATAACTTTTTAATTATAAGTAAGGTTTACAAAAGAAAAAAATAATTCATTTTTCTATTATTTCAATGTACATTTTTACGCCGGACTTTTTCAACAGCAAATGTATCGATGCTTCAATACACATTATAGCCGAAGAATTTAGTCTGTTCTCTCAACGCTGTTCGCTAGTCTGTTCTCGACATTCGCGAACATAGTGACTAGATATAGTTTAAATGGAGTGGCGATTTTTTCAAATGATTGTTTCACGCAAAATTGACTAAAATTGAAAAAAAATTCAAATTTTTACATTTTTGTTAAACAAAAAAATTTTTAATAATTGAAACGAATTTTTTGCCGCCCCATTTTTTTTGCCGCCGTAGGCACAGGCCTACTTTGCCTACGTATAAATCCGCCCCTGCTTAGACCCAACCATTGTAGATTCGTAAGAAAAAATTTAAAGTGATACGTGATAAGTATTTTTTATAAGTCGAAAAGAGAAAAAGTTCAGTGAAATCACGGTGTTTTATGTAAAACATTTTGTGATATGAAAATTTGACATTCAATATATGTGTTTTTGATAAATGTCCCTATATTCAATGTAAATTTGTTTGATAAGTGTCCCCTATATTCGTTTGATCAATTTATTTTTTTATAAATTTCCCTAGCTGACCTAAGCAATTACCTTAGTCGTTGGAACGTTTCTCACTGTACGGAAAGATAGGCGATGCTTAGTCTATGTAAAACTATAAAGTCAATGATCGGAACCCAGTACAGTCGAACTAAATATCTAAATGGAAAAAATTAATGCATCTTTTAAATTTTCCACAACTGTTTATTAGGTTGCAAAAACTTCGTAAGCTAAAGTCGACCTCTCAGGGGCGTACCTAACCCCCATTTTTGTGGGGTAGTTGAAGGTTTTAATCAGTTTTTTACAAATCACAAAAAAACTATGACTCTAGCTCAAGTATTTGTGCAGATTTTCGTTTTTTTTTTCTACTTTGACCGAGCTTCAAATTTGACCGAGATATGCAAATTTTAAAATGGAATTTTTTTGCTCATTCAATCAAATGAAAAAGTATTCATCTTGTAAACCGAGATAGAACAAAAGTTTAAATTTAAAAGTCCTTATAAAAAAATTAACAACCTTTATTTGAATCATTCTTTCGTAAGGGCGCAACTTAGGAAAAAACTTTTGTGTCCATTTTCTCCAATACTATAAAAAAAAGTGTGTTGAAAATTTTCAGGTTTACTTCAACTATAGGGATTACGTAAAACATTCTAGAAAAACAAAAAAATATTCCAAAAATACTTTCAAAAATTTCGAAATTTGTTAAAGTAATTTAAAATTAGATGAATTTGCTTTTACGAATTATTTCAGAAGTTCTTGGAATTTTATTTTTAAGGTAATTAACAAACTTTTTAATAAACTTGTTTAAACATTTTATTAAAATATTATAAAATTATAAAAAATAATAACACATTATGTACAGTGAGAATTTTTTTTTAACTAACCCTAAAATGGACGAGAAATTGGCTCATATTAAAGAAAAAATAAATTCCAAATTTTTCAACAAAACAATTTATACGGAAACAATATTTATAAATATTTTATTATTAAGGTATATTGCAAACTATAGTCTGGCCATTGATGAATGAATTAAACAAGTTATTAGAAATCTTAGTCGATAATGTAAGTAAAAAAAATGTATGGCATATTCATGTATTTTTTTTCTATTTTTAATTCATTGTTTACACCATTATAACAGAGTAAAAAATGTAAATACTGCTTAAAAATGCTGTATTTAAGTGTAAAAAAATATTTAAAATACATCATAATTTTGAGATATTTAAACGCAGTTTTTGGGCGCTCTCTGTTGATGACGTATAAGTACGTGATCTGTCAATTGGTGACAGTTCAATGTATAATTTACACTTTAAAAAAATGAATTTACAACACAGAATTTACACTCGTTATTGTTAAGTTTTCTAATAAAAAGCAGTAGAATAGTATAATTTAATGAAATACCATATAAAATGTAAGTAATTAATATCATAAAGTATGTCAACAAATTTGACAAGCCCGCGTATTTTGATCCGTCACGTCTGTATAAAAATTGGAATTTCCGTTTTAGAAATTTTTAAATGCCCACACTGAATTTCTACTTTTATTAATTAATTTTAAGTAATTAAAAAGATATTAATTACTTAAATAATGGTTTAGTTGAAATGTTAAGTCATTAAAGTTACGGAAGAAAAATAGTTGAACCAAATTTAAATTTCATGAATATTCCCTATTTCCAAATTTATTTCTAATGCAACATACCTCAAATAAAATTACAAAATTTATACTGTACGTAACTTGATAGCAACAATTTTCTCTTCCTGTACACATTCAAACACCGTGCTAAAATTTTTGGAAATTTCGGTAGCTACTAAAATGCTCTTCACGCGTCAATTCTAGGGTTATTTTATAACAAATAAAATCTAAGAAGTTTCATGATTAAATTACATAAAAATATCATATAAAAATAAACCAAATTATACAGAGTTGTACAATAAGATATTACCAGGTAACTGGGAAAGATTTTATCTAAAAAGATGTTTCCACTTATATGGAAGATATTTTGAGAATATAGTACCTGGATGACCAAGCTTCACTCGGTATTTTTTTTGTTAAAAAGGCACAAATTTTATCACTAATATAAGAACCATTTAAAATGTCTCCACACAAATACCAACTTGAATGTCCCGGTTATGTACTTCATTTAGTCGCCGATAGATGTCAGAGTCATATTTTTCAGTCAATACTTCTAAAAATAAAACCTAGGAACCTAGGTAGATTGCTTTTTCACCCCCAAAAACCCCCTGAATGATAATTTTCATGATTTATTGGAGCCGTTTCCGAGATCCCATCTTATCGAATTAACTTCGTTGAATTTGAAGTTTAAAGAGAAAAAAATGAAATGTTATTTTTCTAGCTCCATGTATAACCTTACTTTTTGTTACTTTTTAATCTTCAAGTTCAACGAAGTTAATTCGATAAAATGGGAATGAAGTTAATTCGATAGCAGTATTTGTTTTTCTTAAACCATTCGAAAAGTTTTAAACTTTTATATTGTGATAATTTTTTTATTTCTCTATTAAAAAGTATCATGTATATCCTTAAATGGAACTCATTAAAAAGTATATCCTTAAATGGTCTCTCATTTAAAAATTAAGGGACACTTTTTGAACAAAATATCTCCCATTTACTCTCATTTAAAGCAGAGAATCTTATTAGACAACCCTGTAAATCAATCTTTGTTTGCTTTACAAAAGCACAATTATTGTCAAAATTTAAAAATTAATTAAATAAAGTTATTCTTTGTTTATGTACTAAAATTAAATACAAGATCAGTTGATAAATGATTTCAAAATCGATACGATAACTTCTTTACCATTAATTTTTTTTTCATTTACATTTACAGGAATAAAATACAAATATTTTTGAAAAGTGTCTTTATTTTCCGGTACCATTCCCGTTCCATTCCATGTTTCTTTGCTGATTTTGTTTTTTGTTGTTAAAATTATATCAAGGAAATGATCTCTAAAAATTTTCAAATTTTTTTTTTAAATTTCACAGCACTGCAGATTAACTAGGAAGAAACACATAATACTATAGCATACTCAATAAAAATAAACGAAAATTTCCGATTTGAATTCCAAAAATTCATATGTAACTTATCATCTGATTCTTTTCCCAAAACAAATACTTGTTCATAATGGGATACAGATAAAAAGTATACTAATATCGTGTGTTATTCCCAATTTTCCGTATATATTAAAACATACCTAGCTCCATCTTCTGACATGGTATCACAAAAGTGCTGTATTAACCAGCTACCCTTTATTTTATCACGTATTGCTAAGTAACCAGGTGTTGTTGCAATTACTTGACAAAAATCTGCATTTATCATTGCTGCCTGTTCACTCGAAGGACCATCCGAGACTAGGTAGTGATCATCATCAAGATTTTCTTGGTCATTTCTTCTGGGCATTCTATGCTTAACTATATATAAAATTATAAAAATATTTCAGCATTATTTGGTTGTGCAGTTTATTCTACTCTTCAAAAATTGTAAATTGGTTTTTTTGATAATAGGGAATATTCATGTATTTTTTTTATATTTTTAATTCATTGTTTACACCGTTATAACAAAGTAAAAAATATAAATACTGCTTAAAAATACTGTATTTAAGTGTAAAAAAATATTTAAAATACATTATAATTTTGAGATATTTAAACGCAGCTTTTTTGGTGCTCTCTGTTGATGACGTATAAGTACGCGATCTGTCAATTTTTGACAGTTCAATGTATAATTAACACTTTAAAAAACTGAATTTATAACACATAATTTACACTCGTTATTATTAAGTTTCCTAATAAAAAGCCGTAGAATAGTATAATTTAATGAAATACCATATAAAATGTAAGTAATTAATATTATACAGTGTGTCAACAAATTTGACAAACCCGTACTTTGATGTCACGTCCGTATAAAAATTTGAATTTCCGTTTTACCACTAAAATAATGGTTTAGTTGAAATGTCCAGTCATTAAAGTTACGGAAGAAAAATATTTGAACCAAATTTAAATTTCATGAATATTCCCTATTACTCTAAATCAGCTTGAACATGAAAATAATAACATTTCTGGGAAAATGGAGATAATTTTTTATCTTCTTCTATTTTAGAAACTTGTCACGCTTAAGAATTCTTGGATTGCACACCAATAGGCTTGTTGACTAAATTTTTTTTATCACTTCAGGTGAAGAATTCTCACTGCGCGGGGAGAATTTGAAGTTGGTTTTTGAAAATCTTTGGAAGCACGCAAAAACATTTAAAATTCATAATTAAACAAAGGGGAATATATAGGTTAATGACGTCATTACCCGATATCACCATTGTTTTGCAAAAAGGAGATGGGAAAAAGTCTTTGAATGCTTACAACTTCAACGTTTTGTAATCAATTTTAATTCCACTTTCAAATTTTTCTATGGTATCAAGTCTAGTTTTACGTTTTTATGCGTAATATGACAAATTCAGGCAACTACCGTATTCTTGATATTTCTGATAATTTCAGGTGTACTTATTGATTTTACATCGCGGATATAAAATTCAGCTACACCCAGAATGAACATTATGTTCGCATCATATTTACACGTTGTTTATTCGGGTGTACGTATATTATGTGTGAAATTCGGATAAAAAACATTAAAAAATAAATAAAAGTACTCACTTCCTTCTTTTCCATCACCTTGGCATGCTTGTATCATAAGAATTTTCGGTTTTCCTAATAATTTTTCATTTTTCTTCATTATAAGTTTAATCATTTCAATTTCTACTGGTTTTCCATTCACATCAAAAATAACACCTATAAAAAAATATTTTTTTAATAGAGTCCGATATCGAATTAATTGAGTCACAGGATTCTACTTCTAATAACACCAAATAATTAATTATTAGTAATTAATTACTAGAATTAAATTTTTGTGGCGATAAAGAGCATATTTAAAAAATACATATACAGACCGTGTTCAAAAGCATTGCTAATAATCCAATAAATCTACGGAGGCCCAATGCTAAATTAGACAAAAGTGCTACCAAAAATAGCGTTTTTTGTTTACGGCTAATCAATGGTTAAATTAACTGAAAAAATTTGCAAAAGCCAAAAGAAAAAGTTTTCTTGCGATTAAAAAAAACATTTGATGGCCAAGCAAAATAATTAAATGAGAAAGTTATAGATCTCAAAAAAACCTATCGGTTGACGTATGACGTTGAGACCCGATTCGGAGACGTAGATGCCGCGAAAACTTGAAAAAATTAGCGAAAATAGTCGTTTTTACATTTGCTTATAACTTTTTTTCTTTTTCGATTTTAAAGTTGCTATTTAGTGAAGTTATGAGTAATAGATTCACAAATCTTTCCTCTTGGTCGAGAGACTTTGGTAGAGCGGTTTTTCGGGGTTTAATGTCTTCGCCTAGACACCTTCGAGCATTATATTTTAGTATCAAGCGAAATTTTTTATTTTTTGATTCCGAAATCGGGAAGTGCAGAAGCACTCGATCTTAACTGGATTATAGCCGTGGTTATACGAAATATAACAATTAAAAATATTTTTTTTTTTTTGTAAAGTAAGCATTTATTATAAACGTGTGCAAGTTTTAGAGCTCTACGAGTTTTACTTTTTACCGCAAAAACCCCATTCCAAAAAAATGCACTTTTTCATTGCCCGATTTCGGCATCAAAAGAATCACGAAGCAGTCTAGACGATGATTAACGCCCCTATGCATAATAATAACATTGAATTTAGAGCGTTATAACACATAAAAATTTCAATAATAATTACCGTTTTCACCATGGGATAAAATTACAACAACAAGACAACAATATTCTTCGTTGAAGTCCTTATTAATAGATTCTCTGATTTTTCGCTGAATATCAAGATAATCTAAATTTTCATATGTTACAACGTGAAAACCATACATTTCCCATATTTGGATCAATCGATCACGATCAAAATCTGTACCAGTTCTATCTTCAAAATCACGGTGAAAATTTTTTTGATTAATTATGATTACAAGTCCTGCTCTTTTTAAATCCATTTCGTATCGTTCTGATTCTAGTTTAACGCCATAATACGAACATAACAGAGGAATTTGTAAATTCTTACTCAAAAAAAGTGCAATACGGTACCAACAATCCTAAATAATAAAATAATATAATTATTTAACAAGAAAATTAAAAATATTCACTAATTCTACGAACGTTTAAAAAAACTTTAAATCGATAAAGGTTTTAAGTTCAAATGAGCTGAAATGTGGTATATTGAGTTGTATCCAAGATCGATTTATATTATAAAAGTGGGGTTCGATCTCTACAAATTTTTTTGGCATTTTCAAAGTAAGCAATCAATTGAAAATAAAATTTATTCTTGAATGTTTATGAATTTTATTAAGACACACTAAGATGTTGCCATCTAATTATTATTTGGCTGTATTTCTTACAGTAAAGGCCCATTGGTTGTAATAATTATTTGCGCCATAAAATTTTGAAATGCTATGCCCGATCTTCAAAAAAGGAAACAAGCATTGCTGCGAAAATTATCGAGGAATCTCCCTTTTAGATGTAGTGTACAAAGTATTGGTCCAATTAATTCGGGCAAGGTTAAGTGCATATGCTGATAACTTAGTTGATGAGTACCAAGGGGGCTTCAGGAAAGGAAAGTCTACTGTTGACCAATTTTTTACGGTTAAAGAGTTATTTAGTAGCAGTTGTAATAGTAATCTACCGTTGCATGTGCATTTTATTGATTTTAAACAAGCATACGACAGGATTATAAGAGAAAAGATGTTAGAAGCCTTGACAAAACTAAATATGCCTAAAAAATTGGTCAAACTAGTGCAGATGACATTGCATAAAACATGGAGTAAGGTAAGTTAGGAAGGAGGAATTTCCAAAGACTTTTGTGTAAAAAAGGGATTAAGGCAAGGAGATCCGTTGTCCACGCTGTTACTTAACTTAGTACTTGACGTCATAATCAGCTAGACAATATGGGTTAACAGTTAATGAAAGTAAAACAAAATATGTTAATTTACAAAACCATGATGGCGAAGCTGAAAGTAATCTATAAATTCAAACACCTAAGAAAACGTACTCCTTCCAAAGTTTTACAGATTTTGAATACGTAGGTGTCTTAATTACAGCAAATGCGAATGAAGAGATGGATATTAATAATAGGCTTCAGTACCTTGAGAAGCATCTTGCTATCCCCAATGGTATCAAGATCGGTGAAGGTCCGGATTTATAAAACAATGATTAGGCCGACGGTATTCTATGGGTCGGAAACGTGGGCTATGAACAAGGCAGTGGCTAATAAACTACTGATTTGGGAGAGGAAATTTTTAAGGAAAATTTATGGAGGTGTAAAAGATCAGTGTGGATTTTGGAGAAGAAGGGCAAATGAGGAAGTGTTTATGCAATGTATAGGAATCCCAACATTGTTAATGTTATCAAAGCACGGTGTGTAGGATGGCTGGGGCACACTGTCGGATGCCGGATAAAAGAATTCCGAAAAAAAATGATTACCGAAGGAGAGGGCAAGAAACTTATAAGGGGGAGGCCGAAAAGAAGGTGGATTGGAGCCACGATTGAGGATCTTCAACAGATCGGAATTAAGAACTGGAAAGAGAAGGCAATTAATAGGGAAAAATGTGTATAGAGATTGTAAAGACATGTTAGAATAAACAAAAATTAAATTCGCAATCAGTTACCTACCTTTAAAATATTAGAAGTATAGTGTTGAAAATCTGTATAAGATTTTTTAATTATTGAAAAAAATGGTGGTAAATTATTAAAAAATGTCGAAATTTTCATAAAATTCTGTGTTTTGGAATTTTCCTCCTGCCTTTTTTTACAAAGATACATAAAAAAGAAAATCGAAAAAGTAAGGGAAATAGTAGAAATGGTAGGTTGATTCAAAGTGATATATTTCCTTGTCATATTACCAAGTTCAAGGTATACATATAAAGTGAATAAAATCAGTACCGCATAAAAACTAAATAAATTAAGCAGCTCATTTATAATGTCACTGATGTAAATATAATTGTCAATGCGTTCAGTGTTGTCACTAACTTTTATCAAATTCTGATACAAACAATTATTTTCAAATATTTCGATCTTTTCCATTTTTTGTAAAGGGTACTTTTTAAGAGAATCACAAAAAATTGAGGCTATCCATATTTTTCGTATATACAAAAGAAATTTTATAACAACAATTATTAAGATGCACAAAACACATACAAATAGTACAATAAGTGAATACAAAAGCAACATATATCCTATATCAGACAACATAATGAATAAATTTCTGGAATATACAAAAAAAACTAAAGATTTTTTTTTAGGTATTATCTAATTTAGTTATTGACTAATGAGACATTTTAGACGAAAACGTCTTAGAGACATTAAACAAAAAATAATAGAAGTTTATAGGTTAAACGAATATTCCTAGCAGGTTTACAAAATACAAACATTACCTACTTTATGAATATAAATGTCAAAATATCATAATATCTATGGCAATGATTTTAGTACAGGAAAAATAGAATATTTAGGCGACAAAATATGTACGACAATAGGGAATATACATGTATTTTTTTTATATTTTTAATTCATTGTTTACACCGTTATAACAAAGTAAAAAATATAAATACTGCTTTAAAATGCTGTATTTAAGTGTAAAAAAATATTTAAAATACATTATAATTTTGAATTATATAAACGCAGTTTTTTGGCGCTCTCTGTTAATGACGTATAAGTACGTGATCTGTCAAATTTGACAGTTCAATGTATAATTTACACTTTACAAAAATAAATTTACAACACAGAATTTACACTCGTTATCATTAAGTTTTCTAATAAAAATCCGTAGAATAATAGAAATCAACGTAATACTTGGTAATACCAAACAAAATATAAGTAATTAATATCATACAGTATGTCAACAAATTTGACAAGCCCGTATTATGATGTCACGTCCGTTTAAAAATTTGATTTCCTGTTTTATAAATTTTGAATTTTTCTCACTGAATTTGTACTTTTATTAATTAATTTTAAGTAATTAAAAAGTAATTAATTACTAAAATAATGGTTTAGTTGAAATGTCCAGTCATTAAAGTTACGGAAGAAAAGTATTTGAACCAAATTTAAATTTCATGAATATTCCCTATGACACTTTATTAATTAACTTTATCTTGGCACTAGAAATAAAGATATCTACAGAGACCTACCAAAATTTTGGAGTATTTCACTCTCCCTTGAACTTTTTTTTTACTTGATGTATAGTTATTTCATACTTCCTGAGCAGGGAGAAAATTTAAAAAAATGCAAATTACAAATAACTATACATCAAGTAAAAAAAAGTTCAAATAAAAGTTCAACAATCAAATGAAAAATGATTGAATGAAATGAATTAGAGATGAAATGTAAAAGCTGCTGATTCAGTCAATATAGACGAAAAAAAGGCCGGACCTGGAAAAAATTACAATAGTGACTCTGAGGTTATAGATCGTTAGGGGGGCATGTAAATAACTTTAAAAAAAATTAAGAGAATTTTTCGTTCCGCTGTTTTTGAGAAAATCCAAAAAAATGTGGAAAAAAAATTTGGGATGCGTTTTTCTCGGAATCTATTGGTTTAAGGGAAAAGTTTTTCAAATAAAAAATGTAGAAGACATTGTCAGCTACATTTTATGTCATTGGAGCAACGTCATACGAGTTAAATTACAAAAAGTAGGTGGCGTTAAAGTATCAAAAAAAGGGTTTCTTACGATTTTCATTAAGAAAAAATGATGTTTTTGTAAAAGTGTAAATGAGAAAGTTGTTTGACTCAAAATTAGCTTCAACTTTTATTTAAACAATTTTTATGAAAAACTTACCGTTTCCGAGCTATAGTAAAACAATGTATGTTTAAAATAAACCAAGGAAATCAAGTACTCCTTTTCAAAATTTTAAAAAACTTAACTTTCAGATTTTTTAGCAAGCTGTATTTCAAAAACGGTAAGTTTTACAAAAAAATTGTTTAAATAAAAGTTGAAGCTAATTTTGAGTCAAACAACTTTTTCATTTACACTTTTACAAAAAAATCATTTTTTCTTAATGAAAACCGTGGAAAACCCTTTTTTTGATACTTTAACGCCGCCTACTTTTTGTAATTTAACTCGTATGACGTTGCTCTAATGACATAAAATGTAGCTGACAGTGTCTTCTACATTTTTTATTTGAAAAACTTTTCCCTTAAATCAATAGATTCCGAGAAAAACGCATTCCAAATTTTTTTCCCCATTTTTTTTGGATTTTCTCAAAAACAGCGGAACGAAAAATTCTCTTAATTTTTTTTTAAGTTATTTACATGCCCCCCTAACGATCTATAACCTCAGATCCACTATTGTAATTTTTTCCAGTCAAAATGCCAGATTTACTGTACCATAGCCCTTATAAAAAAATTAACAACTTTTGTTTGAATCATTTTTTCGTAAACATCACTGCATTACCCGTGAGGACGGACGCAACTTAAGAAAAAACTTTGGTGTCTGTGATGTGGTATGTGATGTTTGATTAAGAAATATTTCAAACAAAAGTTGTTTATTTTTTTATAATATCTAATTTTTACATGTAAACTTTTATTTTCAAGATGGGTTCTTTTTTCACTCGATCTTCTAGAATGTTTCATAAGACCACTATTTGAAGCTACGTGCAAATTTTCAACTCTCTATCTTTTATAGTTTTGGAGAAAATGGACAAATGTTTTGTCCTAAGTTGTTCTCTCGCGGGTAAATTTTTATCACTTGACTTTTTTCACCAAGCGTTATAAAAATAAATTCGAAAGGGTATTCCACTATTTTTGAAAAAGTACCTCAAAATGTTGATTTTGCTTATAAAAATACACCAAAAATTTATTTCGGAAAAATACACACGCTTTCGTGCCAAAAACTTAAATTAAATTTTAAACCTTTTTTAAACTGTCAAAAACGCGGGCATCCAATTTGAAGACGTAATATCGGTATTATTATACGAAATAACACAAATAAGTTTGACAGATATATTAATAGACATCTGATTATAATAAATATAAGTACTTATTATCTATGGATATATTATACCCAGCTGTCTAAACTGAACTAGCTAAGGTCTATGGCTCATACCGATATTACATCACAGCAGGGCTTGCCCGCGTTTTAGGTCACGTGATACAAGTTTAAAAATTACGATTTTTAATTTTAATATTTTAAAAGAAAAATGTGCTATTATGACTCGAAATCAGAATATTTAAGTATATTTTTACATAGATTTTAACTTTTTTCAAATTTCATAATTTATTTTTGACTAACGATAACACCATATTTTGTCATCACCAAAATTGATGATTACCGACTATAATTTCTGATAACTTCATTTAATTTAATCACAGATGTCAACACTCTCATTCATTAAATACCTTAATATTAGTTCACTTTTTTAACTATTTTATTAAAATATTATTTATACATTAAGCAATATCAAAATACAATAAAAACTTTATTTTATTAATTTATTTAAAAAATAATAATAAAGCATAATTTCTACGCTTCACTTTAACTTCAAGGCACAATTATCCTTTTATATACAAAAATTAATATTCATTTCTTCTTAGATCCTTAAAATGACCATGACCAAAATAATAGATTTTTTCCTTCACATTTTAATGACGTCTTCCATAGTATGTTAAATTTTTCACTATTTTTCTAACCACTACGTATTTCAACGACATAAATGTTTATTTTCGACCAATACTCAACATCGTTTAATAAAAACACAAAATTGCACAGAAATTTACTGACGTTGTATCATGTGTACAGGAATGAAATATAAATATTTACTAAGGGTATTTGGACCAACTACTGGTACCATTCCAGTGCCACTCCATCTTTTTTCTCTGATTTTACTTTTTGTTGTTAAAATTATATCTTCAAAATGATCTCTAAAATGTTTATAGATAGTTATTATTAGTCTTTTGTAGCAGGTTTTTACTTCTGTGCAGATTAAGTGGGAAGAAAAACAATAAATTACAGGGAATGTACTTTACACATACGGTATTGTAAATCAGGGCCAAAAGTACTTACATATTTACGTCCCTTAATGTTATTAGTAAAAGACGAAAGGCGCGGACTCTCCAAGACTTGCAGTGCTATGGCTATGGAGGGTGGAGTTTTTAAAGAAGACCATCTTAAATAGGGTTTAAAGTTAAAAAGATTATATAAAAAATTTAAACCTTTCTATCCTACTTTTATTTGAACACTTCTTTTAAAATTTATACCTTTGCTACAACAACGCCATCCTTATTTAATGTTTTTCGGTGGAAACTTTTGATACACTGAGATGGTCCTCCTTACCTCTACCCTCCATACCTACGGTATACACTTATTATTCTAGTTCAAGATATCAGTTTATAAGATATATGATTGTTTGTTTGTTACGCTTTCACGCAAAAACTAGTGAATGTACAAACTGTACAACAACGTAGCTCATACATCAGAATAACACATGAGCTATAATTTATGAAGATATATTTTTAAAAAAAATTAAATTTATTCCGACATTTTACTGCTCCATCTGTGATCGTCATTTTGAACCATAAATTAAAGATTTCTGTAAACATTTAAAATAGTAAGTGTAAAACAATTCATGCCCATCTTTTCTGATATACTCAATGAATTATGACTATATTACATTTAAAAAATTGAAAACTGTGCATATATTTTAGCTGTGTAAAAAAATCCCCTTTGAGTGTTATGGAAGAGGGATAAGTGAGATCAAGAGAAGTAGAGGGTATATTGGTGGTTTTTACTTTTAAGCCCAGTGAAGCGGGCGGATATCAAACTAGTCAATTCATAATATACAATATAACATCAAGCAACTTAAGATATGTATTGTAAAAACTTCAACCCTCAGAGATGAATACATCATTATCAAATTACCACGGATTTAAACATACCTAGATCCATTTTCTTCCAGTGCTTCACAAAAGTTTTGTATTAACCATGTACCCTTTGTTTTGTCACGTACTGATGAATAACCAGGAGTTGTAGCAATAATTTGATAAAAATCTCCATTTACCATAGCCGTTGGTTCTTTTTTACTGGAAGGACTATCATCAGTTAAATTTTCTTCTTCATCACAATTTTCTTTTTCATTTCCTGTTTTCTTTGATAAAGGAATAGCTGCATAAAAATAATTTAAAAAATAATAAATTTATTTTCCTTAAGGTAATATAACAGTATTAACTACTTTTTTTAAAATTTATTCGAAAAATCGTAGTTCTCTACTTTAAGAGAAAAGAAATTTTTAACGTACCGTTTAAGAGATATAATTAAAATTATGCAAAAATACGTGGGCTCTTATGAGTGCCTTTGTTTAATTTTACCGGAAATGTTTGAAAAATTGGCACAGTTCATCTACAGTAAAAAAACTTGATGTATTATTATACCATGCATATATGAAATATACATAGTATATTAAGTTTAGTCCCAAGTTTGTAACGCTTAAAAATAATGATGCTAGGAAAAAAATTTTGTCATAGGTGTTCATAGAATCACCTAATTAGTCCATTTCCGGTTGTCCGTCCGTCCGTCTGTGGACACGATAACTCAAAAACGAAAAAAGATATCGAGCTGAAATTATTACAGCGTACTCAGGACGTAAAAAGTGAGGTCAAGTTCGTAAATGAGCATCATAGGTCAATTGGGTCTTGGGTCCGTAGGACCCATCTTATAAACCGTTAGAGATAGAACAAAAGTTTAAATGTAAAAAATGTTCCTTATCAAAAATTAAACAACTTTTGTTTGAAACATTTTTTCGTAAACATCACTGTTTACCCGTGAGGGCGCCAATTAGGCGGAAATTTTATAATATGTGTACAAACTATACACTAAATGTGGGTCGGTAATGCAGAAACCTATAAAGTCATTTACATATGTACTATACTTTATTAGTTACGTATGTGTCACATGTTTGTATGTATAATGTGATAAAGAAATCAACACTGACTATGCATGGTATTTCAACAATTAACTCAGTCAATTGTTTGTTTTCACTTGTTTTTTTATAGTTTTATTTGTCTTTGTTTTCTGTCAATAGCCATATTAGGAAGATATATTTAAATGTTTCGCGTTCTGGCAGTTTTTCGGTTGACAACAGCGATGAATTCAACTTTGCATAGTCTCATAACATACCTTAGTAATTAGCAATGTAGAAGACGATGCGCACAGAGTTTTGCAAAAGTTTTTTCAGTATCTCGCAGAATAGGGAATATTTATAAAAAAAGTTTTCGCATTTCTTAACAAAATACCTAAATACCGTAAAAGGGATGACAAAAAGTGAAATTAAAATTTAAATCAGCCTAGAAATGTGGATGATATAAGCATTTAAACTACTAATTAGACAAATAATAGAAAGAGGGAGGGCTTGGAGTTTATATAGAAATCAAATGCTATGTTTGCTATATAAACTCCAAGCAAAAGTCTATTTTACTAGAAAGAGATACAAAAAAATCTTTGATGGGTTTTATCTTGATTGTTTTTATAGTCATAAAAATAATTTTGCTCTGCTGTTTGATATAGACCACAAGCCCATGCTGAAATTTTTCGGGTGAAATGATCCAGTATAAAACATGCCGAAAAAGATGCTCTTAAATATAAGAGTAAGCTTAAGCACCAGGTGAGTACAAGTGAAAATATGGATGTCACACCTCTTGGTACTGGTAAATGTGGCTAAGTGTGATAAATTGACTGCGATAAGTAATAAACCCTAATTGTGCTAAAGTATTAGTTGCTTGAATTCATCAGAGATACTCGAATTGATGATTGGTGTTTGTTTTAAAAAACTATCATTATGTAAAATTTTAGACTATTTATAATTAGAAAGGAAATGAAATTACGTACCCCTTTCCCTCATAGTGCCTTGGCATGCTTGTATCATTAGAATTTTCGGTATGTCTAATAATTTTTTTTTCTTCTTAATTTTGTGTACAATCACATCAATATCTGCCCTTTCTCCATCCACACCCAAAATAGCACCTGCAATTTAAATGATTTCTTTAAAATGAATAATAAATGAAAAATAAATTGTAAAAATGAATCAATCTATTAAATATTTATGCAACTATGTATTTGGTCTAAAAAAACTGACTGTTGTAGAAACATTTTCAAAGATAGGGGAATTTTGATAATTCACATTGCACATGCACTTGAAATGGGAATAGGGTTACCACCTCTCCATATTTGTTCGGGAGACTTCCGAAATCGTGTCATCTCTCCCGATATCAGCATAAATTCTCCAGAGTTAAGTGAAAATAAGATATTTTTTGTCTACTTGTTTCATATTCAGGTAAATTCGACAATTCTGAGCAGCTTACTTTTTAAATTTCATGACGCGTATTTATTTAAATATTTAATAACGGTAAAACTGAGTACACAAAACATGAACAATTTCGGACAGTATTATAATTCGATGGTATACTTGATTAATTTCCCCCGAATATCTGGTTTATCACCCAACTTTCCGTAACTTTAACGTGGAAATCCTAAATTGGAAAGTTTTTCCTGAAGAAAAAATATTTTCAGTACAAATAAAGTTAGTACAAATCGTTTTAGAAGACAGCTGTGGTTATGTGTACCCCTGTTTCGGTTACAAATGTGTCGATTTAGGACGTCGAAACCATACAGTTTGTCTGTATAATAAATTTATAAGTTGTAAAGCGAATAATTCTATAATGGAGAGAGTTGGATCGAGTTTTACTGCAGTAACAAAGTATTTGTTAAATAATTGTACATATTCTTTAGACGAAGTGTTGTTCTGACCCTTAGACACGATTTTTCTTTCATTTGAAATTTATAGATAAGCACTTTTTGTTATTAGGTGACTTACAAATTGCTTCTCAAGTTGTATTATGTATAGATAGATTTGTGTATATTTATTTCATATGTACTTTATTGGAAAGGATTTTTATTCCTTAAATATTTGACTTCTCAGTTGAATTGATAATAAATATTACATTGAAATTTAAATTATATTTTTTTCATTTTCAAAAACAAATTTTTGTTTTTTATTTTATTTTATCACGTATCTATTCAACAGAGAAAATCGTTTAGTTTGAATTATGTAATTTACAGTTTAGAAATTTTGTATTTCAATTTAGTACCATTTGTATTCCACATCCTTAACCTAATCACTCTGTATACTCGTGCGGCATTCGATCTTTGATATCAGATATCCTACCTATGGATTTCCTAACTAGGGCAGCCATTGCTGCATACCTCCCTCTTCCTTTTTGTTTTCCCCATCCCTTTTTTATGACATGTTCTGTACAATGTTTGAAATGAATAAATTGAATTAAAACGGTTTACCTTGTTTGTTAATTTATACGAAAAATAATATATGAAATTATGGGAGATTGCGCTACTTATAAACTTGAACAAAACTTAAAGAATAATAACTTAAATATAAAGAAAAATTATAGCTACCGTTTTCACCATGTGATAAAATTATCACAACCAGACAACAATATTCTATGTTAAAGTCCTTATCAATGGATTCTTCAATTTTCTTCTGAATATCAAGAAAGTCTAGGTCTTCGTGTACAACCACCTTAAACCCAAACATTTCCCATACATTCTTCAATCGATCACGATCAAAATCTGTTCCTGTTCTATCTTCAATATTATTACATTTAAAGTTTTTTTGATTAATAATTATCACTAGTCCTGCTTTTTCTGGATCCATTTTGTACCGCTTTGTTTCATCTACTTCATAGTAAGAACATAAAGACGTCATACTGTCCGGATTGTTTCTACTTTTATCCAACACTAATTTTTTTCTAAATGTAGTCGCAAGTAATTCTTCATACATTTGATTTGCACGACTTACACTCGCTTCTAATCGCTTACCAAACAATCTTCCTAAATTTAATTGTTCAATTAAATTGATCAATTTTGTAAGATCGTTTGTATTATCATACGCAATATTTATGTAGCGTTTCGACATCCAATTTAATATATGCATTTCGAGATATTGATTGTCTATCGTAAAAATTGATTGTTGTTCATTTTGTGCCATCAAATCACATTGAACATTCTTGACTAATGTATCAATCACATCCTTGTCTAAATCTTCACATAAACGATATAACGCTTTTTTTACAGGATGTAAATTGATCGTACATTCGTAATTTAGAGGTAAAAAACGTTCTTTCATCTCCACTTTCGAAAATTCTGTGAAAATAAAAAAATCTTATTCAATACATTTCCGTTCTTCACATATTTTTTGCATCGTGCATATTTTTTGCAGTAGTGAAAAAACAAAACGGCAAAGTTTTCCTCAGCTGTCATATGACCAAAAAGTCTCAAATTTGCTGATACGATTAAAAAATGGAATGCAAATTTTGAAATACAAAATTTTTTGAATAAAAAAAAATCATATTTTAACATCTGATACATAAACCGTGACAAAATAGTACAAATCTTTGCCGTTTGAACGCTTATTATCGGAATAGCTCACGGTTACAATGCCCATTCGAAATCTTCTGCAACTAAAAATATCAAATGGAATTTTTAAAATAAATCGCTATTTGCAGCCTTAAACGAGAGTAAATCAGTACAGCAGTAAGAGAAATCATGCGGTTTCTACGGGCCTCCTGTAAGATTGGATACGGCAGTAATCTGTTAATCGCGCAGTAACTCCAAGTATGGCCATGAACTACATTTTTACCATCTATTTTAGCTGATATCTAATAATGAAAATAACTAAAAACCTAGCCAAAAAGGTCATTTATAATAATATATAGCCTCAAGTGAAGCTGACTAACATGCTCATTTCTTGACATATACAAATTCTAAGTGACTTATAAACATGATACAAAAATTCGGTTTTTTATATTCGACGCGGAATTGTTTGAAACCTACAGAAAAAATCGAAAACTTTAACTTTTTCATCAATTCAAATTAATAGAATAGAATCGAAAATAATACAATACAAAATTCTATGTAATCTGAAACTAAGCGATAAAGTTTTATAGAAGCTGCTTAAGGCAGACATTACACAAGGTAAGAATAAAGAAAAGTTGAATTAGATGGTAATATCTGCAGAAAATTTTCATATATGACATATTATGGAGAGCACATTTGGCATAAACAAGTTCTCTGAAAACTTTTTGATAAATTACACCGGTATACGTGATTAATAATTATTTTTAATTATAAGATAATCGAATTCGATCATAATTCAGCCTGTGAGAACATGTGAAGCAGTTATTCGGATTTCGCATTGTTATGTCAGTGGAACTTTCTTCAAAAAGTCATTTCATTCAAATTTCAGTGTTTTTACAACACGAACAAAAACATAAAAACCATTTTAGTTTTCATATTATTGATTTATACAGATTTCGATTAGCCAGTCAGTGATAAAAACGCAAAATATATATTTACCTAATTTTCTTAAAACTTTATAACATTGTACATTTGTTAATGCTTCCAATAATGTTTCTTGCCACTTTGGATTATTATTTTGAACACTTCGCACCCATTCACTTATTAATCCCACCTGGTTACCAGTTACTCCTGCAGTTACTTTTGCAATAGATAACTGCTCTAATGCAGTGTGTGCATTATCATATAGCAAAAATACAAGCGATACGATTTCATAGAAATCTAAATCTTCTTCTAAACGATTAATGGACTCAAATGTTAAGGGTAATGGAATTATTGGAGATTGAATAGATGGTGGTGCCGAAAATGACGCGTCACTGCGATAATTATTTCTATTTATTCCAATCATGTTGTAAATACACTAAAAATTAAAAAACACTTTTCACAAAAAGTCGAATTTCTCAAAATAGATTTTATAGAAATTCGATTATATCTGACTATTCAAGTATGTGAAGTCAGCTAACACAGCTTGTCACAGAATATTTTATTATGATTCAGATACTTAATCATAAAACCAATCTTGGTATTCCCCCATTTATTGAGAATTCATTTTCTATTACTTTCATAAAAAAACAAAAATTTCGCAGAGCTTAACATAAAAAAAATAAATTCCTCTACGAATATCACTTACTTGTAAAATATGTCTACCATAAAGTTTTAAATTTTCTAGACAAGAAAAGAAGATATTGAAAAAATGAGGCTTCAAAATTTTAAAACAAGCTTTCGGAATACATATAAATATGGTAATTGAAATAAAAAAACATGAAGACACAAATGAAAGAACTCTGTATAAGTATGATTGTAAAAACCAATATTGTATAAGTTGATAAATTAAAACAATTAAGAAAATTGTAGCAAATAATTCAATTAAACTTTCTTTAGGAACCATTACTCGAATATGCAATAATTGTTTTTACTAAAAATAAGTGTTGACATTTCTAATCATATTTAAAAATGTTAAAGTTTATCATCAAGCTGTAGCTGACACTTCACAATAGGTAAGCTAGGGGTGTCAATGACAATGATAAATATTTATCGTACAAAAATTTGTTTACCATAACCGTGGTATAGACTATAGAGAATTAATACAATATGTTCTTGGGCAGTGCCTCAGGGCTGCCAGATTGTATAGTCGGATACAAAAAGTGTATAATATGGTTATTTTATGTATACAGTTTCTATAGCAGATTGCCTCGTATAAATGGATACAAAAATACAAATTCAAACGTGAAGTAAATTTTGTGAGTTAAAATATCCATTATTTGAAATAACGAGAAATCGGACATTTCTTAATCGTGATGCGCTTGTCGCTCTTTCGAAAACTATTCTAATCGAAATTGGCGCTCTCTGAGTAATATTCGTTAGCATTACAAGTAAACGTAAAAGTGACTCTTTAATCCAGCGCCACTTGCTACTGGAATTGTTTTTTAACAATTTTGTCGCTTTGTATAATGAGATTTGATACTGTATAATTTCAGTGACCGAGCGGTATAAAATAAGTTCATAAGTTGGCTCTACTGGCAGCCCTGGTATCAGGTGTCGCTATCCAATACCTATGGATTTCTATTAGGTTTATACAAAGGTTAATACCGGGCAGTGCTGCCAATGTGCGGGTAATTACCCGATTTTCGGGTAATTCGATGTTTGATGGGTAATTCCGCGGGTATTTTAAATTCCCGGGTAAAATCGGGTAATTCTCTTGTTTGCCATTACTAATTCAAATAATAAATTAATAACAGTTATTTTTAGATAACATTATAGTATTGTCAATTTGTTATTAGTTTTACCTTTTTCAAATGTATCAGTGGAAAGAATTTTTAGCGATCTGAAAAACATTAAAACTGACCATCGTAATTGTTTGAGTTCTAAAACACTTAAATCTTTGATAGCAACTAAAAATTTACTGTCAAAAAATGACAGCATTCTCGATTTTGAACCATCGGATAAAATGATCAACGCTAATATTTGAAGTAGTAATTAAAAAATAATTATATTTATTGTTTGATGGTTTAAAGCTTATTTAAGTTATTGTTGTTTAGTTTATAATTAAGAATATATTTTAAACGCTAGGGAATACCAAATGTATTAGACTGATATTTATTGTTTGATGGCTTAAAGCTAATTCTAGTAATTTTAGTTTAATTTATAACTAAGAAAAGAATATATTTTAAACTCTAGTGTATGCCAAATGTATTACATTGGTACTTGTTTGGCTTAAAGCTATTTTTGTTAATTTTTGTTTAATCTATAACCAAGAATAAATTTAAACGCCAGTGAATACCAAATGTATTGTATGTATTAGAATATAAAATTTCTTTAATTTTTTAAATATTTATTTTAATAAATTAAACCACATACTTTATTAATTTAAATTATTTATGTATACTCATGAATACTTCAGTATTTCAAATTAAAATTTAAAGTTCAAACGTTTTTGTGATTTCGCGCGAAAAAAAAATATTTTATTAGTTGGCGGGTAAAACTCGGGTAAAGAATCATAACTATCGGGTAAAATCGGGTAATCTCGTTTGAGAAAACGGGTAAATCCTAGTCCACTCATTGGCAGCACTGATACCGGGATAGCTCCTAACTAAGCCAGCCATAGCTGCATACCTCCTCCTCTTCCTTTCATTTTCCCCATTACTTTTTTATGACATGTTCTGTGCACTGTTTTTATTGTTTAAAAAAATTATGGATTTTAATTGAATTGAATAAGGCTGCAATTCAATTGTTTTATTTAAAATTGAACCAGAATATTGTGCCATTTGGAAATGGGAAATTATAAATCGTTTAAAAACAAAAAGTTTGGAACAAATTATATGTCCTTTAATTACAATCACAGATTATAGTTTTTAATTTAAAACAGATCTGTAACTCCCTGTAAAATTTTTACTATTTTCGTTCCCTGAAGGTGCCTTTCTTCAGGTGGCTCTACACGTTTTATTCGTGTAGGGGCATCTATTAGTTTTGATAATAATTTATCCAGTTCAATGGTTGTTGGGGAAACAATATTTTATATATTTTTAAATAAATAAACAATACGTCTTTCAAAATTCGTTTATATGTCATTAAAATTCGTTAAATTTCTTTGTGTGTATTCTCAATTGATTGTCTTTATTAAAATTTTGTGGATTATTTGAATAGTGGCATTATTTAAGTAATTTGGCCGTTTGCAATGTGCCCCTGTTCATTAACTAATTAGTGTAATTTAGTCGTTTTAGATGTGTTTATATTATTTTCCTATTTTTTATGGCATGTACTGAGCCAGTTTATTTTAGCGCTTAGGACGTGTTGATCATGTTGATTACATTTAGGTAGTGTTTAATTGTGATTATATTTGACTATTAACGAAATAAAATGGTTTTACATTGCATTTAACTTACATCAAACTAATAATTAATTGTTATTAATAATGTTAATATTAAAATAAATATGCTATTTTATTTCAAATATTGCAATAAATTATTATTTTATTAATATTTGTTATTTTATTTAAAAAACTTCACATTATTTAATTAGAAGACAAATAAATACAAAAAAATTTTTAAAAAAATGATATATTTCGAATAGTACCTAATTCCCGCCATTTAAAAAAATAAATAAATAGTTTATTGTAAGTGCCTTTCTCCAGGGGGCTTTTTGGACAACATTTCATGCAAATTTCATGGACAGTAGAGTTGCCTATCTTATAATCTGTGATTACAATAGTTTTAGAGCCACTGGTAACCACTTTGATATATTGACGTGTCCCAATCAAATGATAACACTGCTACACTATGGTTCAATTTAAAACTAAGATACATTTTTTTAAGTTCGAAACATCTTGTACGAATCAAAACAAATATAATTTAAGTTAATTAATGATTATAATGATATCTTATGTGAAATAATTCAAGAAAAATGGTTAAAAATAGCAATGGTCGATTTATATTGTATGCGGCGGGTATATTTAATTGTTACTTTTATTTTGGAATATTACAAGAACGTATAACACGAGGAAAATATACGATTACTGAATTAAATGGTAATAATGAAACTGTTGAAACGACTGAAAGATTTACATACATGTTAGCATTGTGTGGGGTACAATGTTTGGCTAATTATTTGTTTGCAAAGGGACTATTATTCTGCTGGCCACAACAAGAGGATAAGACACGTAACACTTATTATGCAAGTTCATCGTTCACATATTTATTAGCTATGGTTTGTTCAAATATGGCACTTCAATGGGTACCTTATCCAACGCAGGTATAATCAATCATAAATTTTTAAATAATTGCACTTCCAGTAGTAAAAAAAAAGTCTACAAGGAAGTGAATTTGTAACTACATGATTACATTTTAAAGGAGAGAAAATACTTATGACTAACAAATACCGTATAATATCCTTACAAGGATCCTCTACAAATAATTTTTCCTTGTCAATGTCAAAACATTCAGTTTTAAGGTTCAAATACCGCATAGGAAAATTTTCAAAAGATTAAACTGTAAACGTGGAATATAGCATAAGAGATAACAACGCCGCAAAAAAGTTGATTTCAAGACATAACTATACTTGTAAATTTTCTTGTTTTGCATTTTAAGAAAAAAGCCATTCTTTATAAGAAGTTTTGCTTATTATGAAAAGTATGTTAGAATATTTAAAATTTCTAAATAATGTATAGGGTAGCCAAAAATTTGATATCACTTTTTTTTTTTGGGTAAACTACCCTTCGTTTTTAAAAGTTGATAAAATGTTAACAAAAAAGTTACTCGAAATTAACAATTATGACTCTATACAAAATATCAAGCAGATCTTTCCAACTTTGACTCCATTCTTGGATGTTTATCCAAGAAAATAAATTTTCTGTTTAATTTTCTAAACTAGTCCACAAAAAAATACATTATCGTATAGTACATGTTAATTGATTTATTATTATTTTCTTTCTTACGTTTTTTTTATAATTAGAGCTTTTGTTCAAATAAAAAAATGATGCTATAATTAAAGTACACGGATCTTCTTGATATTTTGTATAGAGTATAGAGTATAATTGTTAATTGCGGGTAACTTTTCTTAGTAACATTTAGCCAACTTATTAAAAAAAGGGTAGTTTACTAAAAATAAAAATAGTGATTCCAAATTTTTGGCTACCCTGTACATTATTAAGAAGTTTTAAATATACCTACATACTTTTCATAATAAGCAAAACTTCTTATAAAGAATGACTTTTTTTCTTAAAATGCAAACTAAAGAAATTTACAAGTATAGTTACCTCTATCCGGGATTAAGAATTTGTTTATCACATTTCGTTAAATGCCGTTTCAAAAACAATTTCAGTTTTTGAATGATTTTAAAACACATTTTGTTTATTCAAAAGAAATTTTCGTCAAAAACATTCCATGTCCATTAAGTTTACGATAAACAGTTTCCACAACGTCAGCATGTACCTTTATAGTAGTAAAAATTCATCTACGAACATTTAATTTTTCCGTAAAGCAAATAGTCACGATTCCATTCTGCATAACGGTACATAACTCAAAAATCAAGAATTTGATCCTGACGAAACTGGTATTAATTGTTTGGATTCTTTCAAAATCATTTCTAATCTACTCTGGTAATTTTCATTCATGTGTTTCTAACTTTTTAGAAAATAAAATATAGACTATGTTATTTACCGACAATTCAGCCATTCTTGCGTTATAAATGGTGTCACTAACACGACTTTGTCAGGTTCAGAATGTTTTGATCTGAAACCTTGAATCCAACAATCCTGGGAGAAATCCCTGGCGGTTAGCTGTGAGGTTTCTGCGGTTCGTCTGATCTCCACAGAATCCTATAGCTTCATATACTTAAAATAACATTTCTTATCCGAAGAGGTCTCGCCTTCAGGTGACAGACTGTTCTCTCCAGGAGGGCACAGACAACCCCCTTGGTGTAGGTGCTAGAGACCAATTTACGATAACTCTCTTATGTTTTATTTTTATTAATATGATGCTTACTTACTACAAAACGTAAAAAATTATTTTGAATTACAGGTCGTTGGAAAATCAGCTAAACCTATTCCTGTAATGTTACTGGGTGTACTTATTGGACACAAATCATACCCATTAAAGAAATATTTATTTGTTTTATTAATTGTATCTGGAGTAGTACTATTTATGTTAAAAGATAAAGCTAAGAAAGCTGACACCGAATCACATTTTGGTATTGGACAAGTTTTATTGTTGTTATCATTAATTTTAGATGGCCTAACTGGTGCTGTTCAAGTAAGTATTTTATTAAAAGTTCGGGTCCTGTTCAATACTAACGAGATATACAATCCTACATAGATTTATTTAAAAAAAAAAAAAAGAAGGATTTGGAAAATTAACTATATTATGAGTTATTTACAATTACTGGAGAGTGGCAGTAATCCGAACTCTCAGTTGTTCGTACGTTTAGTAATCCGAACATTTTTCATACTCCCTGTAAGGGGTCTCATTGTACCTCTCACTCTGCCCCATACCAATGTTTAGAATGAAGTATCTGCTGCCAACTTTAAATAATTATCCAGTCAAATTACACTTTGAAGGTTACAAAAATTCCCATAGAGCTAAAAATTGGTATGAATGTTCAATATACTATTATAAATGAATTGTGAAAAGTCCCCATCAATCCCCCTTGTTCAAAAAATTTTATTGAGGGGGGAAGTTTGCAAAAATAGGTTTTTCGCGTTTTTCAGCAAAACGGTGAGTTTTTCAGCAAAATGGTGAGTTTGCCACCAAAAATTGTAGATCATTCAATTTGCTACAAAATGTGTCTCTGCACCTTTTTTCATAAGTGCTGCCATTTTCGTGATATAGCGGTTCAAAGAATTGAACAAATTATTTTATTTTACATAAAAAACCAGGAGCTATGGATTGATTGATATCTTCAAAGATCATCACCTTTCGTTTCCAATTGTCTCTAGATAAAAATTTATAGATACCTGACTTTTTTATTGAGATAACTATTAATGTTTTGATTTTCTCTTTTCTGTCAGGAAAGAATAAGAGCCGAATCTGCTCCAAGTGGTCAACAGATGATGCTTAGTATGAATGCATGGTCGTGTGCATTTTTAGCAGTTGCTTTAACATTCACTGGTGAAGGATTTTCATTTGCAGCATTTTGCTCTCGACATCCTGAAGTATTACATCAATTAGGCACATTAGCCATTGCTGGTGCTTTAGGACAATTATTTATACTTTTAATGGTAAGCAGCTGATTAAAAAATCAACAAAAGTTATTTGTTTACTGATAACTTTACTGTTTTTTTAGGTCTCAGAGTATGGACCACTTCCATGTTCGATAGTAACCACAACTCGAAAATTTTTCACTGTACTTGGATCAGTGTTCATCTTTGGAAATGCGTTAAGTTTCCGACAATGGTTTGGAGCAGCAGCAGTATTTACGGGTTTATTTTTAGATACAATTTTTGGGAAGTCACCTCCAAAAAAAGTGAATATATCTAAATAATTTTAGCACAATTTTTTTATATTTATAATTGTATACATTACAGATGGCCACAGATTTGGCAAATTCTGAAAACCGAGTATTATTAAAGAATGGAATTCGATTAGAAATGTTAGGAAAATTTGAGAGATACAAGGGAACTTTACCTGAAATTGAATTTCATCATTTTAATTACACAGGTTTTCAAAAATGATTGGATCCCTTCGCTAATCTCATAACTAGCGATGCACTTTGAAGGAAAACGATCAGTGTAAACGTTGTTTGGTTCAAAGGTAAAAAATACTCTTTGATTTAAATAAAGAAGTATTTCAAATTTTATGTTAACTCTCTTTAAGGTTATTAACCGACTTCAAACAAAAACGGAGGAGGTTATCAATTCGACTATATTTTTTTCTGTAAAAATTCCAACTTCCATTTTTAATTTTCTTTATCGATAATTAACAAACAATTTATTGCTAATATAAACAGCATGTATTTACTCGATAGTTGTAACCCATTAATAGTTGTTTTTTCTACCACCAGACTGCGTGCCTCGATTTGTCAGTTCTTAATTCACTATATTTGTGAATAATAATGTATTCAGTTAAAATTGTGGGTAAAAATTTCATTTGATGACCGACCATCAGAGAATTTCAGAATTTAATTTTTGTGACCACCGTGTAATAAAAATTACGGCACTCTAATTAATTATAATTAGATTTATATATGAATCAAAGAAATTGAACATTTGACAATATTTATTAAACAATTAGTTTTTTTTTATGAACAAATGTTTTTTATTAAAAAAAAACTCCTTTCCCTAATTTCCATTTTAATAATGCCATGAATTATTGGTTTGAATAATAGAGGTCATTATTGCTTGATGAAAATAACGCACGTTAGAAAGTAGACTACCTGAATTGAATGATTTTAAAAGCAATCTGAATGTAACGAAAATAACTGCTATTTGCGTAGGTGTAATCAGGCCAACATCGTATGGATTACTTCAAACTCAAAAAAACAGATCTCGAAGATTATTAGATGCTTCAATCAATTTAAAGAATGAGTATCAATTAAAAATATGACCTTAAGTTAGCCCCCAATTGCAATTTTAAAAATATTCTTGTCATTTTTGGTCAAAATATCATTCATTTTTAATAATTAGTTCTGTATGTATTTCTTTTTCAAATTTAATATTTACTTTATTGATAAACAAATGATCATTTATATCAACAAATGAATTATTTGCCATTTTGTTATAATTCTCTAGTAAAACTTATCAATACATCACTTGTCCACCATTATCCACTAACCAGTAATCATCATAATAATCAATTCATAAATGCCAGAACATGGTTGCCAGAAAAATATTCAGCAAGTAACCCCACCTAGGTTGAAAAAAGCCTTATGTACTACTAATAGCTTACAGTTTGTTTCAACGAATTATATCTTTAGCGCGCAAAATTCAAAGCTTAGAATTGTCTTACTGTAATTAGTAATTAGTGTTGCTTAGTATTTAATTATATTACCACTGTTTATTTTTAAAATAAAAACTTGTTTTAACATTAACTTTTTGTTTATAAGATTGCACATAAACGTAAACGTAACCAGGCAACCGAGGTAACGAAAGCGTAAGTTAAACCTGGCAAAGTGACAATTCTGCTCCAGAAATATGCTTTCAGCCAAAAGCGTGTATACATAAGAACGTGAAACTGAATGAACATTTCAGGAGCAATTTTTTTATCCATAAATTTTTTTAAAAATATTTTTTATTATTTTATGGTCCTTTAACGCCCTTTATTGAGATCCATAGAATAATATATGATAGTCTCGCTTTCAAGCAGAAAAGTGTTTCAAGCAAAAATTGGTGTTAAAAAAACTCTGGAGGATCAAATTAGACGAACTGCTAGTGTTTTGAACTCTATCAACTTTTAAGTAGATCCAGAGAATAATATGGATAGATCTACCAACTTTGAGGAACCTGGCAAGGAAAATCTATCCAAGAAAAACTATGCTTCATAATACTATGTTTCTTTGTCTTTTATCGACATTTCTATTGTTCTTTCGTTAATTAAACTCTTTCCGAAGAATAATTCTAAATTGTTTAATCGACCGAGTAATGTTGTCTTGTGTATAGTACCACAATCGCCTTATACTTAATTCAAGTGAATATTTTCCAAAAATTATTGTAAATATTTCAGACACAATTTTTATTTAATTAACATGAAATTTTTTTTAAAAATAAAATGGACACCCCTGTATGTCAGAATATAATAATAAAATGTTAAGTGCCACTGGTTATGTGTATATCGCGAAATTGACATTTCCCGTATCGAAAATGAAACTAATATGAATCATTTAACATAATTAAAAATAATTAATAATAAATAGTGTTTGTCGTTTTTCAATAAATTTAAAAAAAAAATGTCTCGTCAATTAGCTCCAACAGAGCGAAAGCTCGCAGAAAAGTTAATAATATTAAATGATCGTGGTGTTGGAATGTTAACAAGAATATATAACATCAAAAAAGCTTGCGGTGATGCAAAATCTAAACCAGGATTTCTATCTGATAAAACGTTAGAATCGTCAATTAAGAATATTGTACGTAAATTTCCAAATATTGAGACAAAAGGTCTTCAAGCGATCCACCCAATTCGGAATGATATCATCAAATCATTATCACTGTATTATTATACTTTCGTCGATTTATTGGATTTTAAAGATAACGTTTGTGAATTATTAACAAGTATGGATGCTTGGCAAGTACATTTAGATTTAACGTTAAATTTTGATTTAACAAAAGCGTATTTAGATTTAGTTGTGACCTATGTATCGTTAATGGTATTACTATCACGTGTTGAAGATCGTAAAGCAGTGCTAGGATTATTTAATGCAGCCCATGAAATGGTACACGGACAAAGTGATCAAAGTTTTCCACGACTGGGTCATATGATTGTTGATTATGATTCTCCGCCCAAAAAATTATCCGATGAATTCGTTCCGCATGCAAGATTGTTAATTAGCGCGCTAATGTCATTGTTCACTGTTTATCCTGCACGTAATTTATCGGCTGATAGTTGGAGATCAGAACAAAAATTAAGTTTAGTTGCAAATCCAGGACAATTATTAAAAGCTGCTCAAACCGATACCATGTCTTGTGAATATTTATCACTGGATGTGATGGAACGTTGGGTTGTTTTTGGATTTATGTTGTGTCATCAAGCATTACAACAGGAACAAGCATGTAAAATGTGGATTGGTGCTTTAGAATCGTCATGGGTTGTGCCTCTATTTCGTGATGAAGTTGTTTATATTCATTCATACATTCAAAGTTTTTTCGATGGAATTAAGGGCTATGGAAAACGGGTTTCAGAAGTGAAAGATTGTTATAACCAAGCAGTCCAAAAAGCTGGATATCGACATCGTGAAAGACGAAAATTTTTACGTACAGCTTTAAAAGAATTAGGTCTTATAATGACTGATCAACCAGGATTACTTGGCCCTAAAGCACTATTAGTGTTTATGGGCTTATGTTGGGCTCGGGATGAAGTATTATGGTTATTACGTCATGGAGATAATCCACCACAACAAAAGAGTAAAAGCAAGAATACCGAAGATTTAGTTGATCGTCAACTTCCAGAATTATTATTCCATATGGAAGAATTACGTGTTTTAGTTCGAAAATACAGTCAAGTTATTCAACGATATTACGTACAATATTTATCGGGATTCGATGCAATTGCATTAAATCAAACAATGCAAAATTTACAAGTTTGTCCAGAAGATGAAAGTATTATTTTATCATCGTTATGCAGTACAATTGCAAATTTATCTGTGAAACAAGTTGAAGATAATGAAATATTTGATTTTCGTGCATTTCGTTTAGATTGGTTCCGCTTACAAGCGTACATGTCGATGGGTAAAGCTCCAATGCCAATTGCAGATCATCGTGAATTAGCATCATTTATCGATACCGTTTCGTTTCATACAAAAATGGTGGATAATTTGGATGAAATGTTAGTTGAAACATCCGATTTATCAATATTCTGTTTTTATTCGAAAATTTTTGAAGATCAATTTCACATGTGTTTAGAATTTCCAGCACAAAATCGTTATATAATCGCGTTTCCATTAATTTGTAGTCATTTTCAAAGTTGTACGCACGATTTATGTCCAGAAGAACGTCATCATATTCGTGAACGGAGTTTATCCGTTGTAAACATGTTCTTAGATGAAATGGCTAAAGAGGCAAAAAATATAATTACAACAATTTGTGACGAACAATGTAAGATGAGTGATAAATTATTGCCGAAACATTGTGCAATTGTTATATCAGCGGTTGTGAATCGTAAAAAGAAGGATAAAAATAAGAAAAATATTTTGGAAATCGAAAAACCTGGTATGGAAAGTTATCGAAAAACACGAGAGAATCTTACAACCATGGATAAACTACATATGGCTTTAACTGAGTTGTGTTTTGCTATTAATTATTGTCCAACCGTTAATGTTTGGGAGTACACGTTTGCACCACGAGAATATTTACATCAGCATCTAGAAAGTCGATTTTCACGAGCATTAGTTGGAATGGTCATGTTTAATCCTGATACAAGTGAAATTGCTAAACCGTCTGAGTTACTTGTGAGCGTTCGAGCTTACATGAATGTTTTACAAACTGTTGAAAATTATATTCATATTGATATTACTCGAGTTTTTAACAATGCGCTTTTACAACAAACTCAACAAGTTGATAGCCATGGAGATAAAACCGTTGCCGCTCTGTATACACAATGGTATTCGGAAGTATTACTACGCCGCGTTAGTAGTGGAAATATTTGTTTTTCAATGAATCAAAGAGCTTTTGTAAGTTTAACTGCAGAAGGTACAATACCTTTCAATGCTGAGGAGTTTTCCGATATCAATGAATTACGTGCATTAGCGGAATTAATTGGGCCATATGGAATGAAACTGTTAAATGAAACCTTAATGTGGCATATTGCGAGTCAAGTACAAGAGTTAAAAAAACTTGTTGCTGGTAATAAAGATGTTTTGGTGTCGCTACGTACTAATTTTGATAAGCCCGAAATCATGAAAGAACAATTTAAACGATTACAAAGCGTTGATAACGTTTTACAACGCATGACAATTGTTGGTGTCATCCTCAGTTTCCGACAATTAGCACAAAGTGCACTTGTCGATGTTCTCGAACAACGTATTCCATTCTTATTAAGTTCCATATTAGATTTTCGTCATCATTTACCTAGTGGGGATCCAATGCAAATTGTTAGCGAAATGGCATCAGCTGCTGGTTTAACATGTAAAGTCGATCCAACTTTAGCGGCTGCTTTACGTAATCAAAAATCTGATTCTGATGAGGAAGAACATCTTTTAGTATGTTTATTAATGGTTTTCGTAGCTGTGTCAATACCGAAATTGGCTCGAAATGAAAATTCATTTTATCGAGCATCGTTAGAGGGACATTCGAATAACATTCATTGTATGGCGTTAGCGATTAATAATATTTTTGGAGCATTATTTACAATTTGTGGTCAAGGTGATATTGAAGATCGAATGAAAGAATTTTTAGCATTGGCATCGTCAAGTTTGTTACGATTAGGACAAGAACCGGATAAAGAAGCAATACGTAATCGTGAATCGGTTTATTTGTTATTGGATCAAATTGTGCAGGAATCGGAATTTTTAACAATGGATTTATTAGAATCTTGTTTTCCGTATGCGTTAATTCGTAATGCGTATCATGCGGTATTTAAACAAGAACAGAGTATGATTTAAAAAATTATTTTTTTTGAGTTAGAAAAACGTATGTTAATTTAAGGTCGTTCAAATATTTTTTAATGTGAGATAAATAATAACAAGATATTTAATGTTTCATTATATTTAAATTTCGATTTAATTCGAAAATAAAATTTGTTCGTACAAAAAGTATTTATTTATGCACGTTTGATACGTGTCTACAAGTCCGTTGTCTCAAACGTAGTGTGTGGCAAAGCGAATCGGTGAAAAAAATTACGCTTACGAAACGAAACTCGTCGCCTTGTTTAATAATTTGCTTTTCTATGAAGTCTCACAAAATTACGCGTATTGTTGTTCTAACAATGTAGATTGTATATATCTTAACTTTTTCGGATGGAACGTTTCTTTTTGTCACACAATGTGTAAGTAAGCGTGGACTTTACTTATTTTACGATTGAAATTGTATGCTGCTAGGAACTAATATTACGAATGTCCAGGAGTTTCTATAAAGCGGGAATTTTTAAACCTGAGAATGCTAGGCAAGTGTCAATCGTCCTTCTCATTATTTCAAATTGACTGAATTCGTATTGACGTTTAAAACTTCTAATTAAACAAAGAGGAAGATACTTTAAGTAGCTTCCTTGTTGAGTATCGCCGTAGATATTACATATAAAACTTTGTTTTGCAAGAAAGAGACGGGCAACAATCTTTGAATGCTTATATCTTCTTCGTTGTTTAATCAATTTTAATTTAAGGTTCGAATTTTGTTATGGTGTCAAGTCTACTTTTATATTTTTATGGGTAATGTGGCAAATTCGATATTAGTAATACCCAATTATTTGTGGATAACTTTCAAATATGAATACAGAAAATTTAGTCAAATACTTCATTTCAACAACAAAAATATTGTGCTAGAAAGTCGGATTCAATGTGCATTCAATCTAAAGATATGTTCACAGTAGCGTGAGTGATGCGTATTTCGATACGTGACAATTCTTGATTCGACTCGTGTATTGTGGAAAAAAAAAACTTTATGGTTGTAAAATTATAGAATATTTTCAAATTCTCATGGTGCTTATTAATTTAAGCATCTAAAATTATTACATCCGGTTTTATTAGCTTTAAAGTTTAAAAAAACATTTGTTATAATTATATTATTTTTATGAAATTTTTGTAGGCATAATGTCCCGCAAAAAATTTCGCATTTAAAAAAATTTTTAATTTTCTCGAAATTTCAAATAGGAGCGGCGAAAAAAGATTTGATCTTAATGAAATAAATATCATCTGATGGGTTGTAATTTCTTTTTTTTGAATCAATATCTCAAATACTTGTTTGCTTGAAATTTCGAGAAAAATAAAAATATTTTTAAAGTGCGCCACTTTTTTTGCAGGGCAGTATATATGAATAATTTTATACGAATACACAAAAATTTTATAATTTGTTTAGGCTTTTTGTTTTTAAATTGATTTATAATACAGTCAAACTTGGCTATTTCATAACTCAAGTAATTTTTGAAATTTCTGAATAAATTCTTCACAAGCTATAAAATTTATACTTAAATTTTAGAAACACATTTAAATCATAACATAGAAAACTTGTAGAATTACTCAGCGAAGAATAGATGTTATGGAACAGTAATTGAAACTTGAAACTATTTGATGTGGTAAACTGTATAATTAGATTGGATTTCGTTTAGCCAAATTGGACTGTATTAACTTTCAATCTTTATTTATTTAAGATGCATTTATTACGTAAATTATCTAAATTATATATTTTTCTGTAGTTTTAAATTATGTTAACAAACATAGTTCAAAAAGTAATGAGTAATGACTTATTTTTAAGTAATTAATGGATTACAACACTTTGAAATTAAACAAATATTTCAGAATTTGATTAAAAAGAGAATTAATTTATTTTCGAGACTTTATTTTTAATAATGTATCATTTTATTTTCAATATTAATACCGGACATAAAAAAATTCAAAGTGTTGTAATTCCTAAGTTTGTAGTACAACTTATATAGATATTTTCAATGGCTATTTAGCAACATACTATGTTTTCACGATTTGAGAAAATGCATTTTTGTTTAGATAGTATCCTGCACGAAATGAAGGAATAATTCATTCGTATGATTAATTTTCCGAATATTCTTCAAATTGAAAATGGTTTTTTTTAGATAACTCATTTAAACTAAAGTGACGTCATTATTCAATAACGCCACCGTGAGAATAGTATTTTCATGTTGACCGTGACTCTGAGTTTGAGCGTCAAATTAGGTCACGTGATCAGTTTAGAAAACGTCACATAAAAACGTAGTAAGCGTTGTTTAGCTACTTATTCTCAGAATTGTCAGAAAGTTTCTTTCTTATTTACTTTTTTTTACACTTTCGTATAACTATTTCATGTGTTATTAAAAATGAGGTCAGAGAATTACTTTTAGTATGTATCGACTTGCGAATTTTTTTAGCACATATCGACTTTCGTAATTAAATAACTTTTTGTCGCTCATTTTTACAATTTGACGCTGGACATAATTATACTTTTTTCAACTAGATGGAACTCTCATTTGATACACAAAGCCATCGTTAAGCGTCATAATGAGATTTCATCTTAATGGGTTTAAGTTATTTTTATTCAAAACTCAAATCAAAATCTGTTGTTTAAAAAGAAAATGCAATTTGAAAGAAATTTGCTGGTGTTTTACCCTCATCCATACTTATATCTCTAAAAGAAATTTTCTGTGAAAACAAATATAACCAAACGGATATAATGACGTCACAATCTCATGTAGCTAAAACGTGCGGAGTTATTTACGAAATGTAATTATCATTGTTTAAGTGCAATTTTTGTATAGTTCCAGTTAAAATAAAGAGAGGTAATTTTACATTTTCGTATTAATGAATTAATACAAATCGAGAATGATTTGGTAATAACACATTTGACATTATGTATTTGTACTCAATTGTAGTCATTGGGAATTATTTACTTTCTTTTTAAGATTTTTGTACTGCTCGAGTGTCAAAAATAACTTTACAAAGCTTTATCTCGTAGATTATAAGATTATTATATTATATAATATTTAAGTATTATTATTTAATTTAATAAATGTAATTTTTGTACTCATTTACAGAGATATTAATAATAAAAATATTCTTTAAAATTATACCAGATTTTTTTGTGATTTTAATCCACAGGCTGGATACATCTTAATATTACCTACATATAGATTGATTTCGCTGACAATTTATGTGTGTCTAAAACTCTGAACTGGAAAGTAGTGGATAACTAAGCAGATGCCAGTAGGGTCTTAACAATATTGGGGGCTGGAAAATAATCTGGCGCCCTTAAACAAATTCCTCCGGGTGTAGATGATCCTGAAAAAACTAATCTAAAAAGGGAATACATCTGAAAATTTATCGAATATGATCAGAATAAGAAAAATTTTTTATTTTATTGTGAAATTGTTATTTTATTAACCAAAAAATTTTACAGTTTTATTAAATTTACAAAAATTTGCAATCTAATTTTTAAATTTATATAGAGACTAGTATTTATACAATATATTTTACAGTATGTGTATTTCATAATTAGGCATTATAATTACAGAGTGGTTCAAAATTGCTGCCACTAACGATAGAGGCCACCACTGTGAAAAATTCGAAGACAAATTTTTTCCCAAAACCCCTGTCCAAAAACTTAAATCCGACATTTAGAGAAGTGTCGCAATAAATTCCACCTAATTTCTTGTCGTCGTGGGAAAAAAGAAATTTGGAGTGCTCTGTACAGAGCGGCCAGTTATTACGGGCCATCTTATTAACATCGATATGTAATATCATAAACATTTTGAACTTATGAAACAAATATTACAATTATTATTTTTCGAAAATAAAGAGATTAATGATCTTTTCCAATTTTTATTTTTTTAATAAATACTTATTTCAAGAAATAAATTTGAAAATTAATTAGCTGCTTTCTTCAATATCATTGAGGTTTAAAAAATAGCTTCTATTCCATTTTTCCACGATTAAAGCATAAATTTGGTATTATTTTTTAATGAAATTTCCCACTTTTGGCGTTCTAGGTGAGGAGAGAATTATTGTCTGTATTTAATACCGAAAAAAATAACAAAATTCCTCCCATGATTTCTAATTTTTGTTTAAAGCTTAATTTAAGTGAAAAACAATGAAGCTTTTTCACTACTGATCTAAAACATTTTGATAATGTAGACACTAATGCCTTTACCCTTAAGAGATGTATGAAGTCGCATTTATGTCGTCAGCAAGGCGTTCGATAAAGGGGCCCGCCCGACTGTTAAAAAGATTGAGCGACCTTGGCTTACATACTATAACTTCGACTTGGTGACTATCAATGTATAGTTACCGTTCAAGACATATAGCAGACCTATTTATAGTTCCTTTAGGAACTGATTAATAGAATATTATGCTACCGAACAAAAAAAAATGTATGTGATCTTCAATGCTGTTATCTTCTATCCAATACATATTTAGATCAGTGGCCATGTAAAATATTTCAGCTAGTTATAATAATGCCTAATTATTTCATAAACAATTAATGTACCAAAATGATGGTTTCTTTTAAGGCACTTAATTTAACAATATGGAAGATTTTTCAACAATACATGACTTACTTCCCTGTATTTGTATTGTAAATGAGTTCTATAAAATTGTCAATAGAGTAAGTCATTGTGTAATACTGCCTAAACACCATTATTAATATTAGTCAATTTTTTTTAAAATACATAATTATAAATTTTTCAAAAATTGCGTCTCCAAAAAAAGAGTTTATCAATTAATATAAATTCTAAATTAATTTAAGTTATTCTCCTAAAATTATTATTAATATCATGTAAATTTATCAAAAAATTATCTGGAATAAAAATTCACTGTCATCAAGTTAAATACTTGTCTTATTACTTAAGATATGGTTTTCATGTAACCGAGTTCGTCATATAGCGGTCGTTAAATTTACGTCAAATAAATATACTGTTCCTATTTGAATATAATAATTCAACTTGTAGGTACAGATGAACCGATAGTTAAATTGCAGGTGGATTAAGAATTTTCTTGTCTACCCGCCGTCCAAAAATAATCAACTATGAGTTTATTCTACCATGCAATTAGATCCCAAACCAATATTAAATATTTAAAAAAATTCTTAATTTCAATGACAGTAATTTCTAAAAGACATACTCAAATATTACTCAAATCGAATTTATTTGAGAATATTGTTATGGCATGGCATTTTAATTTTATTACATTTTAGATTTGAGGTTCTTTGAAAGTAGATATCTCAAAAAACCATAATACAGACCTTTTAATAAGCTTGCTATATGAGAGTCCTGTTTTCAAGAAAACTATACCTTTACTGGCTTATAAATAATACAAAAAGAATTGTTTCACATTTAAAAGGAACGAGATTAATTCTTAAAAAATATTTTCACACACTCTATATTTAGGATATTTTCAATATTGTCTAAAATATTTTTAAAATCTTTCAAATATGACACTATTTTAACTGAAATAGTCCTCAGTAAAAGGCCCTCCTTCACAAGTGATCACTTCGAACAGTGAGAGGCATTTAATGGTAAATCTAAAATACTTTTTATTTGGAAAAATTCATGGAAGATTTTCTTTCGTTGAGATTTGAAAATTTGTAATTTCGTCAATCATAAAATTACTATATAAACGTTTTTGACCGACAAACTAAAATTTGTAATTTTCCGGATGTCAGTCGACGAACACTCTACCCTGTTATGTATAATCACCAACCGCTTGGTGATTATATATACCAAATTTTTATAATGTGACGGAATTAAAAATATTCGGGGCCTTCCGAAAGAACAGAACTTTCCCAAATATAAATCTCCCCCTGTTAGTAACGACTATTGAAACAGGTCCTGATCCTGTGGATTACAATTTAAATAATAATCTTTAATTAAGAAAATTTACCGAAACAATTTTTTTTGAATAAAAATAAATTATTGGAGATTTTTTAATTAATCTATGCTGTAATTAATTGGAACCTTTATCTGTTAAACGATTTCGAAATTCCATAAAATTTATGATATAAAAAAATCGAATAAAAATTTTCGAGGAATGACATTTAAATGGAATCTACGAATCATAAATCAATCTTTTAAAAAAACATATTGGACCAAAATTACAGTTTTTCTTCAAGATAATGGAATGTGCATAAAAGTGACTCATAAACAAGTATGTGAGTGTACACAACTACTATAACCAATCGTCAAATGATCAGCTTTAGTAAATTGAAAGAATTTTTTATGTCTGGCTCTTAATAAATGCACATCTTACAAGCTTTTTTTTTTCCAAAAAAGAATTTATATTTGTAACTATTTGTAAGACATATTTTACCGAAGACAGTGGGAATTAAAATAGGGGTGTATAATGCATATAAGCCACAATTCTATGAAAAAAAATTTGAATGATTTTGAAAATATTCTAGGCTAAATATAAGAAAAAATAAAAAAATTGTACTATTAGTGCGCATATTAGGCGCAACCGTTGATAAAATGAGAAAAGGTAAATAAGTAATATTTTACGGGTGGTTCAAAAATTAGTATGTATGCCAGATTTCCCGTTAAAAGGATAGATCTACCGTATTTTGAGCGTTATACCGCTTTTTAGTAACCTACCGTTTTTATTATTTAGGTGGCACATTTATAATAATGAAGAAGATTTCACTACCTTTCGAATCTCGACGGATATTTGAATTTAATTTTATACAACTTTTGTAATTTTCAACTTTTTCAACACGAATTAAAAAATGTATAATTCGGTGAAAATTCGAATTTAAATAAAAATAGAGCCTACCGTATTTTTACCGAATCTACCGTTTTTTAAAGGTACCATCTACCGTTTTTTTTATTCGAAATGATCTGGCAACACTGTATGTATATCACGCACAACTCAAAGAGATAGGTGTTAATGGACATTCCAATCAATTTAGTCGTGCACCAATCTCTCTTTTTTGTACGCCCATACTATTTAGTGACTTTCATCACTTATCAGTGATTTTAAACGACTCTATTAGGTTCATTTAAATTGAAACAGCGTAATATCTCGAGAAATCAAGATCAGGTTCAGAAGTGGCAAGTCAGAATTTTATGCATAAAAATTAAAAAATTACAACCATATTCATAAATATTTACTTAATCCGCTAAATGTATATAAGGCCGGTGCAAGTTCTGGGTGGGATTTCTAACAATCCTTGCCACGCCCAGTAACCCACCCCCATGCATATTATTATACTAAACGTTTGAATTCATATTGGATATGATATTTCAAGGTTGTATAATAAAATATAATTATAGGTATTACGTTGTGTCAATTTAGAAAACCTTTGTGTAATAAATTATAAAAAAACATAATTTTATAATTCCAATGTACAGATTTTAAAATAATTAAGAAAACTCTGTGTAATTGTGACCTTGATTAAAGTTTGGGAGTTAATTACGTATATTCATTAATATGTCAAAATTAGGCGATATCCTAAAATAACATATAATATTTTGTAAAAACAAATAATTTTTCTCGATCTTATGTCGCAGCCAACTAACTTAATTAGCCATTCAATTAATAGCCTAGCCTTTTTACTTCACGGAGCCGTTCACTTAGCGACCTGAACTAAATTCAGCCAGTCAATCAAATAGCTAGGCTAATGACTTGGATCAATATCATTTAACTACTTGTCTATTTTAGCCAATTTAATTTAGTTCACTTTCTGCCACCTGCCGCTGAAACCCATACACTGTCAATAATATTGTTGATGTTTCTCACAGTCTGATTGCGATTATGCAAAAAAATGACAAACAGTTGGAACTGTGTATGGAACTATTAAAAACAGGTTTTCACAGCAAGAGTTGCAGTACTCAGATACAAACTATGGCGACGAAATTTCAGATATTCGAATTTCTTTCAGAGAGGCTGTTGGCAAGTCAATTACTTTTTGGTGACCAGGGATTCCAAAAATGTTGTTGTAAGCCTACTGTGAATCAGTGTTGCAATAATAAAGGTGCCTGTTTTAGAAACAAAGTTTTTTACGGATCCAAATGCCATGGAAGTTTAACTTACGTTATTAATTACATGTGTACTTTATTACCGAGTTACGCTATTCGACCACATGATTACCAAATAACAATATGTTACATTTTAAATTACGTAAATAAACAATTTCTAATGTCAGATATTTGATCTTTTTTGATCAAATGTGTGAATATTATTCAGGCCGCTAGTTGAACGGCACTGTTTAGTAAAAAGGCTAGCCTATTAATTAAATGGTTAATTAAGTTAGTTGGCAGCGACAGATACATTGGATAATTTATACTATCTAAAAAAAGAATCAATTTTATATAAATAAACATTTTATATACTTATAGATACAAAAAAAGTATCATAGTAAATGACTTTATCATATAAATTATAAGCCTCCTTTTGTTGGACCTAAGTAATACTCACATTCTATAAAACAAACTAATACAATTCGTCTTTTTAAATAAATAAAAATTGGAGTTTTCTTTTTAGAAAAGAATAAATATGTTTAACGAGTATAATCTAGAATCCTTGCGTCAATTCATTACCATTTTGTTCAACCGAACGATTGGTAGCACTACCAATGACTTCTAACCATCTAAAACAACAAAAAAAAATACAAAATATTAACTTTATTCAAGAATAAAAATTTTTTAATAAATATTATCAGAAAACTATATTAAATGACTAAAAATAAAAAATTTCACATACCTTTGGAAAGTATAATTTGATTCCGAACGGAAAAAATATACGTGATTTTTATATTGTAATTTAAATACAAATTCCTTTGAAATATTATCACTTGGTGATGGTGTACCAATTGTGTAACCTAAAACTGGCAGCGATGCTAATGGAAAATCTTCTGTGGAACTCTTATAGAAGAATAAACAAAATGATGTAAATACAACCCATAATTTTTGCCATCCATTACTATTCTTAAACTTGCGTAGCAAATAGCCAGATAATTGATTCTGTAAGGAATATAATCGTTTTTTATTATTTCATTGATAATTTAAGCAATATTAAAATGATGCTATTTTTGAAAACTAAAAGCATTGGTATAAGTGGAGTAAAAGCAAGCGGACGGCGGATGGGCTTGAGCTCAACCTTGGGCTTCTTTTCAACATTGTGTCATCTCAAAGCATACCTTAGTTCGACAATGTCTGAAGATCGGCTCAACGGTTTAGCCTCGCTCAATATACATCGCGGTGTAGAAGCTGATGCGAGTTTTGGGAAAGTTAAAAATAATGCCTGAATATCAGATTTTGATAAAATATTCTCTTACTCGAAAATAGAGTTTTTTGTTTTTATGACCTAACATTATGAACCAAAGTTCGACCACCAACCCCCTGGGTGATTCCTGCGCACGAATCTGCATAATATGAACCTTCTTTGAAGGTGGCATTTTTTGTAGCCCTCTCTTGATATGAATTCTAAATTATTGTTTAATATTTGGATAAACTTACCTTAATGGATAGTAATTGATCAACCATACTAATTGTTGTATTTCTATGCCAACAAACTTGTACAGTTGTATTATTACGTTGTAAGGGCATACTTGGTCGTTCAGTGGATGAGCAACCATCTAATCCTTGTTTATCAATTATTTCATCAGAAGAACCTTAAAAGTTTTAACAAAAATTACAATAAAATGAAATATCATTATTTCAAACGATATAAATTTAAAATTACAACTTACAACAACTTTTTAAACTCAAATACGTTAAATTTGAATCTGTATGATCACGTGCTTTTTGTAAAGCATCTTGTAAATCAGTCACCCAACAATCTTTTTCGTATTGTGAATTAGCTGCTACAGTTAAAGCCCTATTACCACCTACAGAAGAAAAATTTAACAATTAATTTATTTGTATATGTCAAAAAAGTTGGGGTTGGATTTAACTGTACCATAAATTGTAAAAGCATATTTTGCAAGTGCTTTTTCTGGTTCGTCAATCATCACACCACGTAACGGCATATGTCCATGTACACGAAAATGTGCAGCGCCTTGTACACGCGATGTATACAATAAAATATCTGAAAACTTAAAATTTCATTTTACTTAAAAAAATTTTCAAAAATAATTTTTCTAAATATGAGCGGTACCAAAAAGAACATTCTTTGTTGATATCCTTTTCTTGAATGTTTTAATAAACATCCGAGTCGTAAGAAATTACGTCCTGGGGTTCCTAAGATATCAAATCCAACAATATCACGTTGTAATTCATGTAGTGTTGCTAAATTTTCACTATGCTTTAAAGTTTCTTTTGCCGGTGACAACAATGGAGTCAAGGCGGCACGTGCAGCAATACAACTGGCACGATCGGAACGATTTTCGTCATAACTTTCCAATAGTCCTAAGAAAAAATATGATAATTAGTTTTGAACGCTCACGCAGTATCTGAATTATGACTTTGTTCGCTAAACTTACGGTCAATTAAATTCTGATATTGCAGCAATCGATGTAAAGGTTTTAAAATAAAACTTGTAAAAGGTAAATAACAAACTTTTTGTAATTCGAAATCTCTGTAGAGTTGTTCGAATCGTGGATTACGTCGAAATGCTATATCCAATTGTTCTAGTACTAATGTGTGACCATCTAAATATTCTTCATATAACTAGAAAAAAAAAGCGAGAAATACTAAAACAATATTAGATTATTCAAGACTACTAAGTAATGCCGCCATATACACTTTGTTAAGTGATTACTGCAAGTTTTGAATGGGATGAGAACTTGGACGTATTCTATACCGACGGATCTTTTTCTCTGGAAATCTATATTTACGGATATCATTCCAGGTGCTGGATCATTGAAGCGTGTATCAAGCGGAAATGATGGCTATTATGAGGTATGCGAATGTATAACAATAGACATCCGGGAGTTTCGTTTGCAAAATGCAAGCTGCTCCTGAATAATGATATCTTAAAAGAGGCCATTCTAAGATGGAGAGAGGAACGCACTTGGGAGTAATCTAAGGCATTTATGGCCTGAGTACAATCGTAGGCGCTCCGAAGATCATATATCGCTTCAAAAGGCCTATATAAGCAAAATCTGGAGCTGTCACAGTGGGGAGGAGGAGGAAACGATGTCTCATCTTCTCTGTCACTGTCCAGATTTTGTCATGAGAAGATCTGGACAGTCTCTTCTCATGGCAATATCTCTGACTTTAAATTCGTTGACGTCAAAGCACTCCTGTTGTTCTTAAATAGCTCCAAATGGTTCATGGAGCAGTGGCTGGAAATTAGCTAACCCTTTTTCAATATCACAACAAACCCTATGGTCTAAGGGTGTCCCATCCTAGGACAGCTACTCTAACCCAGCCTACTGCAAGTGTTTAGTAAACAAGTTTGAACAACATGTGTTAAATGTAAGCGTTTACTAGCTTGCAAGAATTATTTTAACACTTGGACTCTTTTTCTTTTACTCTTTCACTAATCAAAGTGCATATCTCGTAAAATGGGTTTAAACTTACCGGCAGTAATGTTGGAATATTATTTAATAAAATATCACCCAAAGGTAAAGTATGATTCTCCCAACCTTGTAAACATGAGTCTAAATCGCGAGCAAAAACTGCATGTACAGTGGCTAATGGAGAAACTAATGATAATAATAATTCAGCAACTTCTTCCATTTCCTCTGTTCCGAATTCATTTCTCCAATACTGAAAAAAAAGTTTATTTGTTATTTACATAAAATTATCATGAAAAATGGATTTGAGGCGGATTGACAAATGGGGGGATATAAAAAGTTCGTGATTTGATATAAGATAAGATTTTTTTATAAAAGTTCTCACCTCATTAATGACATCCAAATCTTTTTTATAAATTTTTTCAGTCATTAATATTTCTTTTGCAATGAAAAATGATTTATCTGTTGGCCATCGATACTAAAACATTAAAAACAAAAAATACGTTAGTTTAATATATTTAAATAAAAATAAAATTCTAAGAAATTACTTTTTTCTTTCCATTTTCATCGACATGATTTCCATTGATGTTATTATTAACACTATTATTAAGGACCGTTGTTGTTGGCTGCTGTAAATCAGGCGACGTTGGCGACGTTGAATTTGACGAAATATTATATAAACTATTATTGTTATTCTGTGATGATACATTTTCCAAATTTTCTTTATCCGGCTTCTCTGTATATTGGAAAAGGTAAATATTTAATAAATTGCATAAAAATTAATAAAATAGAAAAAAATACTACACAAAAATATTTTCAGGCATGTTGGATTTAATTTTAAAAAAAGGGGAATAAATTGATTTAAAATGTGTGGAGATTAATTATGGAATTCGAATTAGAGAAGTAACTTCTCTATCGATCTATTACAATGGAATATGCATTAAAATTATAATCTGACATTGTTTATTAGCAGTTGAAACAAAAAAATATTTATGGAAAAGAAAAATATTGTTTTGAACTATGATAGTATCTTAAATTGTGAAATTTTTCAAACAAGCTATCGTAATTTATTACGAATTTTATTCTTTAAAATAAGTTGGTTAAAGAATTTTCTATAAACAATTTTTCGATTTCTAATTTATGCTGTACGGTTTTCTTCAACAATACAGACATGATAGGAAATTTCGGGCTTTTCCAAAACAATCAGGGTAGAAAAGATAGAATGATATTATATTTTATTAGGCTTTGTTTTCGTTATTGTAACCGTTAAACGCACTGTAAAACAAACAACTGTATTCAATAAAATATATTACAAAGATAAAACGTCTGTTGATAAAAATAGCGTCCGTCATTTTTAACGTTCATAAATTTCTGGTCTTTGCCAATATGCTTGGCAAAAATTATGCTACTAGGAATAAATGTGATACAATTTGCAGCATGCGTATTAGTAAAGCATTGTAAAACTTACCTTTTTATTTTAAAACCTTAAAAACTAATTTAGGAAAAAAATTAATTTTTTTAAATTCAGTAATCAAACAAAAAAAATAAAATAAAATAAATAATTTTAAAAAAACATTTAAAACAATTGTTCAAAAAATATTATGAAAAAAAAAAAGATTGTCTAAATTCTAAAAAGTAACTAAAAAGGGGTTAAATAAAATTTTTTAAATATTTCAGAAATCAGGTAATTGAATTTTTTTTAAATATTTTGAAATAATAACACGCTATAATTAGGTCGAGTTTAATTGCCAAAAAAATTATTTTTATTAGATTACTTTATAGCTGCACCCTTATGATGATACTTGACGGTGTCTTTGAGCGTCAAATTAATTTTCCAACCTAACTGAAAAAATAGTTTTGCCCGGCGTCAAGCGTCAGCGTCAAATTGTAAAAATGAGCGACTAAATATTATTAATATTGAACCTCAATATCTCGAGATATGCATACTAAAAGTAATTCCCTAACTTCATTTTAAATAAAACAGATAATTATATTCATAATGGCTGCTGAATAAGATTATCAATTGCGGGTTTATCTGTGCCAAAATATAATTCGTGAAAAATTATATGTAATATTTAAAATTATTATATCTATTTGATAGGTTAGGTTAGGTTAGAGTGGTTGTCCTGGGGTGGGACACACTTAGACCATAGGGCCCGTTGTGATACCGTTATGGGTTGGCCCATCCCCGGCCAATATTCCATGAACCATTTGGAGCTGTTTAAGAACAGCAGGAGGGCTTTGACGTCGATTGACTTTAGGTCGGAGAGGTCGTCAAAGAAAGGCTAGCTCAAGTAAGTCCATCTTCAGCATGCTTGCCGCCCAGCCAGTGTCCTGTGATAGCCGCAACAACTTTTCGAACAGAGGCCCTTGGAAGTGATATGAGAACTTCGGAACGTCTGCGATTGTACTCAGACCATATCTGTCTTATAGTACCACAAGTATCTCTATTCGATAGTTGAATATAAATTTATTAAGCCATTACGAAAACGGTTTGACGCTGCTAAATTTTTTCTAGATGGCAGCACGGATTAAACTGTTTACGTGACTTAATTTGACACTAAAACATAGCGTCAAGTGTCGGCATGAAAATACACCCTTTGGCAAAAAATTTTGAGCAATTTATCTCAACCTATATCATAGTTTGAAAAAAACTATTTTTTTTTACATTGTACAATGTCACTGATTTATTGCGAAGTGATAAAATGCATAATGATTTTTTTTCTTGTATAATGTTTATAAACAATTAATATCAATAATAATTAATTTATTATATAAATTACATAAGAACTAATTAATAAATTTCTTTTTTTAAATTTTAATTATGAAAAACACAAAAATGTAAATCGAGTGACGTAACAAGAGAAAAATGCAAATATAGGGCACAGATACAATAAATTTTTTTTTTTTCAATTTTTACTTGGCACTTTTTAAATACTATCCGCTCAATATTATTTATTTATTTTTCAAATATATTATTAATTTTTTTTTTTTTAATTGTACATATTTTTAGACTATTCATTTAAGTTCAGTAATTAAAGTAATTAATATATTTAATTATATCACACACGGAGTACAAATGTTACACCACTCTTAAATTTTTGGATTTTTTTTTTGGTTTGAGTTTTTTTTTTCTTTTTTTTTTAATATATTTTTTAAAGATCGGATTGTGGGTTTATTTTTATTTTTTCCACACCAAACAGATTGTCAGTCTCTCAACATTTTTTAAATTAATTTTAGTAATTGTTATAATATCCATGATTTTTTGGTAAAAAATTGAGTATGTCGAAAGTGTTTTTAATTCTACTAGATTGGAAAAAATTATACCGATTTTTTTATTTATTCAATTCGTCATCATTATGACATTTCCTTGAATGCCTTTAAAATTATTAATTAATTAATTTTTTTAATGATAATCGACTCGATACTATATTATTAATCTCTTAGTCATCCAAATCGATAATAGTTAAACAATTGACTAATCTAGTAGGATAAAGGCGTTCTTATATTAAATACAGACTAGTCATACATGTTTTCATGTCTATTATAAATATATATATATCCAGTATGTAAGTTGACATGGCAGGGTGGAAAAATTACCAAAATCGGATTCATTTAACGATTAGGCAAGTAGTTTTTGAGATATCGTGAATTTTGAAGTTATTTTAAGTCATATCTCGAAAACTATCTGCTCAATCGTTAAGTACATCCGATTTTTGTAATTTTTGGATCAAAATTACCTTACAAACTGTGTTTTATCAAATTCCGATCCAAAAATTTTTTCGATTTTTTCAAAGAGGTACCCCTTAAAAAAATTCAAAAAAATCGAGAAATATTTTTTATTCTCGATTTCGATAAAAGTCTGTATATAAGGTAATTTCGACCCAAAAACTACAAAAAAGAGGATCAGTTTATGATTGAAAAACTAATAATGAACCGGATTTTTTTATTTTTTGGGTCAAAATTACCCACATTACACTGAAGTGATAATTTTCCAAGCACCTTTCGCTCTAATACAATATTTCATTTGCGAGAATTTTCTAAGGGGAAGACTAAGAATAATTAAAACACTTAAGAATTTCTGGCATATAAATATATCTTCATATATTTAGAATGTAAATTCAGTGGACCCTCGGTAATCCGGGAAACCTTTTGCAGAGCAATGTCGGACTATCGTATTTGTCGGATAAAAGAGTACCTTGTTATCGACAAGTCACAAATCAAATGATAAAATTCTACATGGTATTAATTATTATACTCTGAAAAACAAATCATACTTCAATAAAAACCATTAATCGGATTACAGGGGGCACCGGGTTAGCCAGAGGGTCGGATTATCGGGAGTTCACTCTAAATTTTAGAGGATTTATTTAAACACATACTGCGTTTATTTCCATTGGAAATCCTGGAAAGTGTTTCCATAATATGTAAATGCGCTCCTGGATACTAATTCTTATAATTTATTTTCAGTCTATATTTAAATAAGTTTGTGATAGTAAAGTTGGGGTAAAAAAAAATCAATTTTCGTTAAATTGATAACTTCAATCAGTAAAAATTCAAGGTTTGGTTTTTGATATCCGGTAGATGTGTAATTATTTGAGTAAAATTGAAATTGAGCAAATGTGGGAAAACAGACATAATACTTTGAAGGTTATTATTTACTTTAAAATAAATAGTAACGTAAATTAAATTTTTGGCACCTAAATCTATTATTCCCAGAATCATTCGAAAATAATAAAATCATGGATATTTTTTAATCTATATAATATATTGTATGTAGTATTCTAAAACGAATTATACTTGGTTTTGCGAAAAGTCTTCATTTTTATTTAAAATAAAAAATTCCAATTTATAAATTATTAATAAATTTAGTAAGGGAGCATTATATTTCACATGTTCAAGGTAAAAATGCGAGAAACGTAATTCATTTTATAAAAATCGGTTTTTGTTAATATATATCTGCTCTAAGACCACATTATTTTCGATATTTCTTGTTTTTTCATCTTTAAAGCATATGTCTTGACAAAACGAAATGGTTTTCCAAAATATATTCGATTATAATGGGCATGCAACAAATATTATCACCCAATTTGGACACTACCAATTTAATTGTATGCCGTTTGGATTCATTATGTTTTGTCAAATATTAGCAAGATTTAATAATAAAGATTTAATCGAATTTCGATACTTTTTTTTACCTGTTTCTAGAATTCGAACAAGCTTTTAAAAGTTAATATAACGGTAAATCAAGAAAAATGCACAAAATGTTTTCTTATGTCAAAGGTTAAAATTGTGGAAAGTATGGTTTTTAAAATTATGATTGAATAATTATTGATATTTGATATTTAATATTTACAAATATTCACTTGCTTTGTATCGAAAATCTTAAACAAAGACTCAAGTATTTAAGATTCCAAAATTTTGAAAGACTTGTCCTTCAAACAGGTAATATGATCTATCTGAGTGGCCGAATCTAATCAATAGGGCTTTTCATTTACAAAAGGATACTTTTTTGTTTCAGACAGTTTCCAATCAAGTAAAGACATATCACATATCTTCTATCCTAGTCAAAAAGCGCTGCTAGAAAAAGATAAAATGTATTAGACTTTTTTAGATTGTATAGTTTTTTGACAACTGTCCGAAACAAAAGCAAATCGATGAAAATTCAATAATTAAAGAGAGAGGAGATATATGCTTTACTATACATTTTAATGTGCTGTGCTATATTTGGCGTTCTGACAATAGTTCTTTTTTCTATCACTAGATACAATGTTTCTTAGCATTAAAATCCAATAAAGCATGGAGGTTATAAAGAAGGAGAACGATCGCTACGTGCTAAAGCATTAGCCCAGCTGTCCCTGAAAATTTGTATAATTTATAGTTCGTATTTCAGCCACCATTCTGTAAGTAGTATTTACGAAGTTAGCTGTTTATGGGTACAAGTAGATGAAGTTAGTTGCATAATGTTCAAATTGAATGATATTATTTAGACGTATATTAAACGTTGAAAGATCCTTGGAAATTAGCGCACAACAGCCCGCTTTTAATGAGACAACTTAGCGATCGCAGCGCCTCACTTATTTTGTCCATATTTCGGGGACAATATTTTCTATAGCGATCGTTCTCCTTTTTTATAACCTCCATGCAATAAAGGATGAACGAATTACCTCAGCAACGAATATTATTAGTTAGGAGACAACTAACCTTAAAATTCATTAAATTACATGTTTAAAAAATGATAGTATCCCTCACATTTTCCCCTGAATAATCGACCATAGCAAGTCGGTTTCATTATGCTCTCTCTATTTATTATTTATTATACTTGAGACTTTTCACATTTAACGAAATTGAATGATAAATCAATCAATCAAAAACCATAACTATTGAACAAATTATGTTTCCTCTGTGAGTTTTCATTTTTTACGTGTACATTTAAAATATATTCTAACTATTTTTAAGAGTTTTGTCTTTATGGTTTCTTAAATATCTTTATAATTCCATATACTTTGTTTTATAAAATGAATTTAAATATCTCTAAATGACCTAAAATTTTTAATTTATTGTATATTTTCTTTAATATAACGATATAACTATCATTTACTCATTTTTACTGGTTATGTTTTTTTTTTTGAGTTAAACCAAATAAGAGTGATTCTTTATTATATAGTGTTTTTTTCTGTGAACAATTGTTTTAAATTCGGGTCAAAATTTAGAATGTCGATGTTTGATTTCTGAAAACTATTTTTGTGAAGACTATAATATATAGTACGTTCTAATTATAATTTATTTACAAGTTTTATTCGATCAAGAAAAGAAAGTGAAACATTAAATATTTTTTTAGATAATTTTTTGAATTAAAAATTACCTATTTTTCCTGAGTTAATATCATGACATTTGTTTTTCAGTCAGTACTACTATAAATAATTTCGAAGAATCCGTGGTTTTTGGAATTTATCCTGGACATAAAAATATTACAAAAAGTTCATTTGATCATGCCCCCCTTCGGAGTTACAGTCATTACAATTTTCTCGTACCTTTTTTTGTCAACAACTTTTGAGAAAATGTTTCGAATAAAAGTTACTGCAATTTTTATGAGTCTTATTTTTGTTATTTAAAGTTTTGCTCTATCTTTAACAGTGCTCAAACAATTTGTTATTTCTCTAACAGTACCTAATCGTAGAAATTGAGAAAAACTATTGGAAAGCTGGTATCCTTAGAGCAAAACTGGATACAAAAATGTTTATTTTGTCCGAAACATTTTTTTCTATGGCTGAGAACACATGATAAGAATTTAGTATTAAAAATTCTAATAATTCAAATAATAGCAGTCATGAAGTTTTTTTGTTCTTTTATAAATTTCCCCCACATAGTTTCAATTTCGTCTCAATTTTTGTAATTTTAAATTGAACGAAGCTTGAGCTTTAATTTTTCTTTATCGAATAAAATTATGCAGCACTGTTCAGAAATACTTAGACATATAGAATTAGACAGCGCACTTCGAATTTTACGAAAGTGAACACAAATAACAGGGATATAGTATTCAATTGTATTTTTCTCTACATTTTCTTAAAAACTCCTTTTCTAGTTTTACTACCAATTACAGGAAGTGTAATTCTATATTCTGTCCAATTCTATATGGTCTATGCAGAAATATAAGTGTGTTAGTTTTATAAATATTAGTGACATAAAGCGTAATTTATATTTTGTTTTTTTTTTTGACTATACATTACTATTATTTGCACAAATTTCAATAATCTAAATTAATATTAATCATATTTATTTATAGAGTAAATAATACAGGTTAACTGCCGAGATTATATAAATTTTTTCTTGGAATGTATCCCACAACGGGCTTAATTGGTGCCGCATTAGTTAAAATATTCTAAGTGTTGTTACTATAACATATGATCAATACACTTAGGATTGTAAAAGTGATTGACATGAATTAAAAAATAGCAATATGTCAATCTGTCTTTAGAATAATAAAAAGTAACTAAGAAAACAAAGTAACTAAAAAGAATGAATGTAGTAATACGCGCTAGGAACTTGTTATGCCAGCTATTGATAATATTAAAAACGAATGGTTCAAATTAAAGTTGAGTTTTTAGTTTAAACTTCCAATTCAAAGTTTCCAGATTTGGTTTTATACTAAAACTATTCGACAAGTAAATTTATTAAGGATGCCTTAACTGGTGCGATTTTAATGACTAGACTTTAGTTTTCGGGATTGTGACAAAAAGCACAATATTGGTAATTATAATTCTAATGACAATGTTTACACAATAGTTGCGTTTCTTGGATCTAAAAAGGTAAGTTGGATCTTTAAGGTAACAGCAATAAATCTAAATACGTTTTACATTTAGTAACAATCGATGTTTCATTGTAGTCAAACAAATAAGAGAAAGAATAACTTAAAGAAATTTTTTTCTCTTAATAACGCATTTCGTTGTCGCATACAGTCCAAGAAAAAAATATTCTCGAGAATCAATCTATATTTATAGAGAGCTTTTTATCCACTAAAAGTACGTCCTTTATACATGCTTATAATTTAATAAATATTTTGGTACAGATAAAAAACTCTCTATTAAAATAAATTACTTAATTGTAAAGCTGCTATTAAATTTTATTATTGCAGAATTAATGCATGTTAAGTTTTGTGAGTGTAAAACGTGTACATTTTTGTTGCCTTTTGTTTAGTTAAAATTTTTTAGAATTGTGAAAATTGCTTTGTTTGTTTTGTATACATATTTATATATATATTCGTAATATTAATGGAGGGAAAAGCATTAGAATAAAATTATTTACTTTTTATTTTTCACTAAGGATTTTAAAGTGTTAATAAACAGACCAATAATTTGTTTTTCATTTTCGCGTACACTTTATGGGTTTATTCATTTTATATTTTGGGTACATTAATTTTTAACTTGAAAACAAACAGAATTAATTAAAGAGTACGAAAAAATTTAATATTTAAAAAATATGGTTATGTGTTCTCCAATTAACACTGATAGATATAGTTTGCGACGTCCTAGTAGCATTGTAAATATGATAGTGCTTCTTACATCTAGTTCTTACTGGCACTAGAATTCCATCGGTACGCCGTTGTTCTCGTTCCTAAATTATATGTATCATGGTACACCAGTAACATGTATTTATTGTAAACGATTCTTTCATAATTAACAGTTAAACTAACAGCCTAACTTTTTTACTAAACGGTGCCGTCCAACTAGTGGTCTGAACGATATTCGGCCATTCAATCAAACAGCTAGGCAAATGATTTGGATTGATAACGTCATACTACTTGTCTAGCCCAGTCAGTTAAATTTAGTTCCATTTTCCATTCCAAAAATGTAGTTGTAGGTCTACTGTGAATCATTGTCGCAATAACAGATGTACTTGTTTTAAAAATCAAGCGTTAAAACAAATAATATTTTAATATTTGGTCGAATACATGCAAGCAGCTAGTTTTTCGGCGCCATTTAATAAACAGACTAGACTTTTAACTGAACGGCTAATTAAGATAATTAGCTGCGACATATAAAATGTAAATTGATGACAACATATCGTGATATTATCATACATGGATTCTATTTAGAAACAAAAGCATAGTACCGACGCGATCTCGCTACTCTCTGGTGTTAAAAAAGCATATCCCAGACGTAAGATTTTTTAAAAAACTCTATTATTTATACTCTGTGGTTTTGCAACTAAATTGCCAGTGCTATTCATCAAAGCCATATTAGATAAATCCCTCCAAAATTTTTACTATTCTATTGTGTACAAAGTAAATTTTTTTCACAGAAAATTAAATGTAGCAAATATTTTTTTAACGGTGTTTTTAATAATATTCTAAGGAATTTTCTTTTTGGCAGTATATTGAATTTTTGATTTTGTGCTTCGACTTTTTTTTTGGTGAAATCGATTAAGTATTAAGAATTAAATTTCGTCAATTTTTAATAATAAATAAATTAAAAGAAAAATATATGTGAGGTAGAAAATTATCCAATATTTTCGCTGTGATTTTATTTTGTTTTGGTTAAACGTAAAAATTAAAGAAATTCGAAGATGAATGAAAGTTGGAAAATCAACAGCGAAAAATTAAAATCGTTGCCGTAAAATCATAATAATAGTACCTTATGGACTAATTAAACTCTGAAATACATTTAACACGTATTTTGTAAATATAATTAGGCCTTTAAAATAAATTAACTAGGGATTAATAACAATAAAATAACAATGTAACAAGTAGGGAACGATAAATTAAAGCAGCAATTCCGATGGAGGAAAAACTATAAGGAATTAATTTCTGTCGGTATGATAAAATCTAACAAGCCAGAGTAAAAGATTCAACTGTGTTGATCTTATAAGATTTACGCTGAGAAAAACATAATGGTGAAATTCGATTATGTTCTACAATAATGTACTCTCAATGAGTATCATTTATCTCACTTCGGAACATATCTCTTTTGGTAAAAGTCACTCAGAGCACAACAAAGTCAAAGCCTGCCCACCAGTGGCGTAAAAGATACCGTAAACTTTTTTGAATCTTTAACATATATGCTACTTTTTTATTGCTATGGTGACGTCATAGCTTGCGACTGCCATAGAGACTACACATCAAAGGTTGTTTTGCGAGAGAAAGATAGATAAAATTATGTAATTGCTTATATCTTTCATGATTATCAACCGATTTTAATTTTTATTTCAGATCTTGTCATCTATTCTCGCATATTTTCAAATTTTACTGAAAATCGACATCAGATGACTACCGTATTGTAAAATGTTTTTCATGGCACAGAAAAAATTAATGTCGACAGAAATTAACTTCTTCATAACTGTTTTTTTGCCATCAGGAATGCTGCTATAAATGCAACAACAAAACTATATAAAAATTCGTGTATTTTCTAGGTTTTCCTTGAATCCTAGAAATGAATCACATACTTCATCAAGAATAAGTTACGGTTATTCTACGAATTTCGAGTTAAACGAACAATAAATAATAGAGATATTTCTCGATAAGTAATCGATAATCTCAAAATTATATAAATTCGATCCGATATGAAACTTAAAAATTAAGAGAGGTGATTTATGCCCATTCCGATTGCTATTAAATATATTTTTTTTAAAACAATTGTTCGCGATTATTTAAGTGTAAAAATTGTGATAATTATGATACTATAATAATAATTTAATCATTACAATTATTTAAATCCGTTAACTTTGTTTTTAGGTATTAGTTTTTTTTTTTAAATATTCAATTCGAAACTTCGCCGAACTATTTACATAACCGAAATATAAGAACATGCTTATTAGTTAAAAAATTCACACAGTTATTTTAAATGATTTTTTTAAAACAGTATTATTCATGTAGCAAGCACCCTACGATTTTGTTTTTTTTTTAACTTAGAAGGATCATTCACACGTAATAAATTTTAACAAAAACATTTTTTTATTAGATTATTAAAAATAAAAAAAAAGTTGAAATCATTCCCTGAAGCATAAGATTAACTGTTCTCCTCTTTCACATCAAATATTGTTTCATAAATGAGTTTCGACTAAAAATTTTAAGGTTATTTTATTGGATCGTGGTTGGAACTAATAAATGTTCGGTTCGAACCCCATAGACATTTTGGGTATGGTAAGTAATATATCCCAGGTTGCGGGCACGATGGGCATGCCGACAACCCTAATAGACTTGTGACGTCACACTTTCACGGTCTATTGAGATCGGTTCAGTAGTTTTGAGTCTGAATGTGTCACTGTGATGTGCAAACAAACGCTCACCCAAAATCTTAAAATTGGTGTGTTGTTATCCAAAAAGTAAGTCTCTTAGCAGAATTCCTAATTCAGTAAAAGGAGAAACAGTTAAGGAATTTGAATCGAAACCCACAGTGTCAATGGGTATCTACTTCAGATAAAATAGATTTGAGGCTAGTTCGAGATCCAAAAACAATAAGAAACAGTAGTTTCCTATAACAAGTTTCATTTTACTGCAATTAGGGTAGTTTTCACTTTCGATTCAAATTTTACGACTCTTATACTTATCTCAAGAAGGCTTCCAAACATAAGTACGGATTTAGAATGTAAAAGATTTAATAAAAATTGCTCGAATATTTTAATAGAATTCCGTATAAGTCACTTTGGTAAATACTATAAAAGATTTTTATCATTCTGATTTACATTCTAAGCCCAAATTAAATAGCTGAGAAATGTAAATAATAAATTTTTAATATCGAGTCCTTAATTAAACAATATTGCAATTTTTATATTTATTTCGGGTATAACATCAATTATAGTGATTTTCATTGGTAGAAATAAAAATTTACTACAAAAATTCAAGTAAAACTGTAAAACACAAATATTTTTTTAAGAATTTAAATCAGATTGAATCGATTTGTCGAATTTTTCTCTTACAAGCCATTATGCTTACAATCTTGTTCAGTAAGAATTTTTTCTGTTGTGTCTTGTGATTTTCCGATTGTGGATTCAACCTCTACTAGATTCTTCTTGACTCTCTTACACCGTAGTAGATAATTCCTTGCCTCCATTTGCTCATCCCACTCGGTTCTACTTAACAAATTATTTCCTCAAGCTTCGTAGCTTTTCAATATGGCGACTAGTCCGCACAACGCCATTTTCTGACAAAAAGGTTAGCATAGTAGAAAGATACAAAATTAATTCGATGTGAGATCTCATCTCACTTCTCTGTCTCATCAGGAAACAGATTTCAGAATGGTTGAAAATCTGCTCATACGAAGAATTAAGCCTGAAAATCACAAAAATCACATCGTCCGAAATGTAAGTGGGGAGATAGAAGCTAAGAAGATAGTCTTCGCGAAACTAGTTCTTTGGTGAATTTTAAATAAATTATTGGATATTCTATGTTAGGAGATGATTAATTTTGCATAACTATAGCTAGCCTATCAACTTAACTCGCTGTTAACTCTTGTCACAATTTCTATGTCAAATTCAATCTGATTTCGACTTTCGAGTCCGAATTCAACTTTCTACCAATATAAATCACTATATATTTAATCTTAGTAATTAAAACGTTTTATATTTTATAAATTCGCAATTTAGAATTACATTTAACATAAAATTTTGTGTTCTCACAAAAATCATAAACATCTTATAATTTTCTTTTTTTGTTCAAAAGATTTAAAATCACGCAATTTTTCTTTTAGTCTTAATTATCACTTTCTGAATCAGAATCACCTTTATGCTTTAATATAGTATCATTACTTTTTTGTCGTAGTAATTTTGATTTTCTAACTTGTGTGAATGTACCCTTCCGTTTGCTATGCTCATCGCTAGTAGAACTGACACTTACATTTGATGAGCTGGTTGATGCAAGTTCACAAGGAATTGTTGATGATTTTTTAGCAATTCCACTGCTACGATGTGATCGTACTAATGGTACCGTTTTAAAATTTGAATTCGATTTAAACGTACTCATACCGGTTGGGGAACTTTTATTTTGATCATACGAAACACTTTTTTGTAACGATTTTACTTGTTGTAAGCTCACTTTTGATGAATGTGTTGAAGATTGTTGTATCTCAGTAACAATAACATCTTCTTTGATTGCTGTGGGTGATGTAACTGCTGGTGGTATTTTTACAGGTCTTTCAGTTGATTTTGTAAATGTTCCCATTTTCTCAGGTGTTGTACTTTTTTGTCCATTTTCCAAATCATGAGTTAACGATGACTTACTATGCGGTGAATTAGGACCTAACGGGTGACTATTACTACTCGACCATTCGGATAATGATAAATTATCAAAGAGTGAACTATCATCATCTTTTAATCCACCCGGACCTTTAAAACTTTTACTTGTACCACTATATGAGCCCGAAATATTTTGAAATAATACTGTTGTCATATTTTTTGATTCTGACAAACTTACACCATCTGATTTTGTAATATTTTCTGAATTGCTACGATCTTCATCAGAACTATGTGGTGATATTTGTTGAATAGTAGTTTGTTTTGAAAGCATTCCATGTTTTTTTGGTGGTATAGGTGGTTTAACTACAACAGTCGCTGCTACCGCTGCCTCTTCTTCTGAAGAATATTTTGTATCTAATAATATTTCATTTTTCGGTAAATCAAATGAATTGTCTGATCCAGAACTATCCGATTTACTTTTTGATAGTTCGTCAATTAGTGTTTGATCGACAAAAACTTCATTTTCAAGTTCTGGAGTTGCATCTGAAATAGAATCTTGTACAACAACTTTACATGCTTTCTCTGCTTGAATATAATAAGTTTTTGCAACTTCAATGTCACCGACATATTCTGGTGGTGGATCATAAACGGCTGATGATGGTGGACTAGGCCATTGCCCACTATCTTGACTTTGTAATGATCCACGTAAACCAAACACTTTTGGTAATTGATAATCTTCCATAATTGGAATTCGTGGTGGAGAATCACCTTCCATTGAGGAAAGTGGTGTTATTGTTTTTATTGTTTGATGTTGATTAGATTGAAAATTTGATGATGAAGCTGTTACAGGAATTTCTGGTAACGGCCAATCTTCAGACTCTTGACTACTGGAACATTTTAATTGTGGAGTACCACATTCTTCTTCTTCCTCTTCTTCCGAATTTTCTTCAATAATAGTATCATCAGAATTTTGCCTTCGTAATTTATCTTCAGCCATAATTAATTCTACTTCATCCAGTGATAAATCAGCCATTTCAGCGGATGTTCGTCGATCATCTGATATTTGTCGTGTTAAATTACATCCTAACAATGATTGTGGTTTAAATTTATCACCAGATGAGTTTTTATTACTAGGACTTCTTTCTATTGAAGATGAGCTACTTATTTTCTTATTGATTGAAGACTCAGCTTTTGGTAAATCCTCATTCAGAGGTTTAGCATCAGCACTCGACGAATCTGAACTAAGGCTTGCAGGCTGATCACTTGAGACTAAAGATTCTTCATTCATGCTATCATAGTGAGTCATACTATGCTTAGAAGAATTTTCATCTAAGCTCGATTTCTCAGAATTTGAACTTCTTTCTGATATCCGAGATAAAGTTCTCGATAAATAAGCAGTATGACCATAATTAGGAACTACGTCAGTTGTATTAGCTTGCTGAGGATTCGGACCATATACTCCAGTTGTATTCACATCATCTAAATTGGTCATGGTATCTTCATCGTCATCACATCGGAATCGAGCATATGAATCCCTAGATAAAAAGTATTCTTTATCATCTAAATCTTGGTCAGGTGGTAAAAGACCATCTTCAACACTAGACGATTCACTATCTATTAAAAATGGTCTCCAGGTGGAACTAGCTTCTATTGTTGGTGCTTCTCCAGTTTTTTGTAATCTATATGCAACACCCAAACTACCTGAACTAGATTCTGTATCTAGTCTAGATTCTGTATCTAACGAATTTTTCGATTCAATGGATAAATTATCAATTGATCGAATTCGTGGTTTGTCTAATGATCCATTTCTTTTGTCAAATGATCCACCGGACATAGAATCTTCTAACGATGAATATGTACTTCGATCAGACGCTGATGATATTCTACTATATGAGCGTAACCTTCCCTTTTGTAATTCTTTGTCGCTTAGCCATTTCTGTTCAAAAGGATATTTCCCTTTAAGTACTTTACCATCATGCTCAAACGATGATACTGTTAAGGATGATGTGTCCGTTGATGATTTCGAGGATGTTTTTGTATTTAACAACGATTGTTTATGCGTAATAAATACTTCAGGTGGTGGTATTGGTTTATTCCCATTTCCACCTGAACCAGAACTCGATGATTCTTCATCAACCGGGCTGGATCTTTTCAGCGGACTTCGTGATGATTTATCTGAAGATCCTTTTTCTGAGCTATATCCTTTTTCTGAATGTGCTTTCTCAGATAAGGCCTTTTCAGAGGTGTCAGACGTTACTTCTTGACTTAAATTTTTCAACAATTCATTTTCTAATTGCTCACGTGTTTCATAAATTTCAATTTGTTGACTAATACCAAATGGTCGAATTATTGAACAACTTACACTAGATTCATCACTTTTACCTGGTTGTTGAACGGGGCTTGGATCTTTTTCACCACTAGTCCACGAACCTGTTGTATCACTACTACGAGATCTAGTATCACCAAATTTCATCATTCTATTCTTTGTCGCTGCATTTACTTGATTGGTATGTAAGAAATTTGGATCTTCTGGTATAATATCTTCATCGTTCAAATGTAAACTTAGATCTTCTTCATCATCTAAACCTATAACTTCCTCACATTCAACAGTAATCCATGAGGCTGTATCCTCTGATCGACTACGTTCTGTACTTAATTTCTTAATTAAATCACCTCTTATATCACTTACTTCCGTTAAAGATTCCTCTTCTGTACTTTTAATTTTTGGAATTATTCGTACCGGTATACTATCTTTTTCAATTTTTTTATCTGACATACTTTCAGGAATAGTTGTTGCAGGAGACAAACTTCCCGATATAGGTTTAGTATCAGGACTTGTACTTTTAGTACTTTTAACATCGTCTACATCAACTGATAAAGTTTGTTGTGAAAGCACGTGGTGTTTTGATTCACTACTGCCATTTGGTATTTGTATATCAGCTATAATATCTGGAGGAACTTCTTCCATATCACTTGGAGGAATTGGATCGTTTGTCTCTGATTCAATATCCGATGTCTCTTCAGATGTGTCACCTGCTTCAGTGCTAAAACCAGGTTTCGAATCTGAATCAATTTCAGTTTTACGTTGTTCCAAATCTAAACTTTTACCTAAACGACCAACTTGTTTTTCGGTTCCAAATGGATCGTCTGGGAAATTTAATTCTAAACTTTTTGTTAGTTTTTTATCTAATTTCTTTGGTGATTTCGTTATAATAATTGCATCATCTGGTATTGTAAAGTTAGTAACATCAATTTTAATTTCTAATTTACCATCAGATACAGAAACCGAATCCTCAACAATTGGAAATGTCGGTAAGGTTTCTTTTACAGGACTTTTCAGTGTCTTTGTTTGTTTTATTGCAGTTTCATATAAAATTTGTTGTTTCTTACGTCGAATACTCAACTCATTATCATCTTGAGATTTACTCCGCTCTTTGCTCGATATACGTTTCAATTCTAATTTCTCAAACGATTTTGATTTTTCTTTTGGCTGTTGCTTTTTCGATTGTTCAGTTTCCTGACTTTTAACTGCACGTAAAGGTCCCGCTGTTTTTAATTTTGGTGATTTTTGTTTTTCTAATGATTTATCTTTTATAATCGTACCTTTCGGAGATTTTTTAACTCCACCACTTGTTGGTGTACTAGTTTTTGAGCTATTTGGGGATTTAACAATACTCGTATCTATTTTTAAACCTAATTTCGATGCTTTTACCTGAGCTTTACTCTCATCTTTTTTAGGAGGTTCTTCTACGTCACTCAATATTTTTTCTTTCACTTCTTTGTCTTCTTTCACAGGTGGAGGTGGAGGAGAGGGTAATACTTCATCGTCGGATGGTAATTTAGGTGCTTCTACACTTGGAGTTTTATCTAAATCACTCTTCGACGTTGTTGATTTAAGAATATCTTTATCAATACTATCATCTGTTTCGAGTGAATCCAAAGTATCGTCCTTGCTTGAAAATGCATTTGGTGGTGGTAAATTCGTAACGGATACAACAGCAGTATCCAAACTTTTGGCACGACGTGAAGATGTTGGTGATTGTACAGCAGTTTGTCGTTGCATTAATGTAAAACCAGTACCTTCCGATAAATTTAATCTTGCATGTGCAAATAAACCTGGTGTTTGACCTCGACGAATAAGTGTAGTATCAGCATCTGCTAAAAATGATTTTAATTTTGTTTGAATTATTTCAGTCGATTTAACAGTCGTTGTTGGCATTTCTGATGGTCCCAGTAGAGTACTTGATAAATTAATAGTGCTTGGTTTTTCAATCGGTGACTCTTTCTCACTTGGCGCTTTCTTAGCTTCGGTATCTTTCGGTGTTTCCTTGTCTGGTGATGGTGATAAATCTTTTGCTTCGGGTAACGTTTGTAACGGTGGTTTTAAGGTACCTCCATCTTCTTCTGAACTAGGTATCGACAAGGATCTTTCCGAAATACGACGTAATTCAGTATGACCTACATCTAAACTTCGATCATATGGTAAAATTTCTGATTTTCTTGGTTGTGGGGGTGATCCTTCAATTTCAGTTGACGACATTGTATATTGTAAGTGAGTTTGACGTTCTGATTCATATTTTAAAATCGATTCCATTTCTTTTCGATGTTGTGGCGGTGAAAATTCTAATTTTGTGGGGGTTGCCTCCGCGCTACCAAATACATCATCTGAATCTAATGATTCGTCATCGGAACTGAAGGACGTAATCCGAACTTTTCCTTTATTCTTTGAAGATTTTTTATTTTGTGAGCGTGGTTTATTTATACGCTTCGGCTTACCATCTTTTGCATCTTTTCGAGCTTTATTTATTATGTCAGCATTATATTTAGCTTTAAATACATTTTTCGCATCATTTTTTTGTTTAATGTCAACTTTATTCAATGCAGTTTTTGATTCATCAACAATTGAAAAACTATGCGGTGGTGAATCACTTTCAATACGACTTAATTTCATATTCAGTGTTTCAAGTACAGATGGGTCAATTTTTGTAATATCACGTTTTGGACTCGACATTAAAACTGGTAAATCATTCTTATCAATTTCCAAGGTAATAGGATTGATATTACTTAAATCAACATTTTGTGTAAATAAAAATTGCGATTGAGGCGGAGGTTGTATTGGTTCTTCTAATGCTTTCTCTAATTCAGGTTTTAAATTTTTCGGTGATGATATATCGGAACTTAATTTACGTTTTGGTAAAACGTCTACAATTTGTACATCAACCTTATTTGTCGGTTCAACTTTTGGTGCGGTTCCATTCATTACATGTCGTTTATGTAAAATGTATGGAATATCAAATGAGTCTTTGGGTGGGAGATTAATTAAATCAAATTGAGTTTTTGCACCTAACACTTCAAATTGACTTTTAGGAACTTCAAATTTTGTTTTTGTACCTTCAACATCTCGCTGTAATATATCGAAATGACCAAATTCGGCTGTAGGCATTTCAAAATGACTAGCGAAACCTTTTGATAGAGGTGGGGCACTGGGTATTTGTCTATATAAATAATCTTCATCACTCGATTCAGCTGGAGTTAAATCAATTGATTTTTGATGCATTAAAGTATGTCTACGGGAATTTGGACCTAATCGTGGTCTATTTGTAATATTATTTGGATCAGATTTCGTTCGTTCAATCGGTAAATGCGCTTGATATTTATCCATATCCTCCCCGTCGATTAGTAATTGCTCAGAACCTTTTGAACTATCTATAAAATCACTTACTATACTTGAAGTGGTTTCAACAGGGAAATTATCCGGAACAATCGGTTCTGGTAAATCATTATCAAGAATCGGTAAAGGAGGATAAGGATATTGATCAGAGAGTCCATCAGCATAATCACTATCCTTTAATTCCTTAATTTTATCATCATCAAAACTAAATATATTACTTTCAACTTGAGCAATTGATTTTGAGCTTTGACCTGGATCTGATTTCGCAGATCTCGATGCACTCTCTGATAAATTTTGTATTTCGGTGGGTAAACCACAAATATTCTCTGGCCAAATATGTGTAGATTTAGATGTACTAGATCTTTGTGTACGTGGTATTGTATTTAATTCAGATTCAAAAATTGCACGATGATTTCGTATATTTTGTTCAGTTTCTACATTTTGCAGACTAACTGAATGTACATGGGGTGTTGTTTCTTTAAATGAGGGAAAACTATCATAATCGGGTATCGATTTCGCTGTATCATTATTGGTCTGTTTATTATAATCGTTGTTTAAAGCAGGGAAAATGAATTCACTAGGTTTAGAGGATGTTGATTTTAAGGTTTCACCAACTATTTTTGGTGATGGAATTGTAGTGGTTGTTGTTTTTGGTTGTTCTAAGGGTTCTGAACTCTTTTTGGATTGTTTTGATTCACGATCACTTTTTGATTCTAAACTAGAAGTACGTGATCCTGAACTAACCTTAGATAATTTTTTACTGCTACCCATGGAATCGTAATAATCACTTTTTGATTCTAAACTAGATGTACGTGATGATAATTTGACGGTACGATAGAACGATCCGTCAGATTTTGGTGGATTTTTTTCGCGAGGTAAATCTCTCGGATCATCCATCATGAAAATATCTTGATGTACATCCGATGTACTCTTATAATGATGGATACGATCGGAATCATCACTATCAGATACAGATTGAATATAATTACCGGAATCTAAACTACCGCTACGTGTTTTATCACTAGGATACGAATGTCGATAACGATATGCCGACGAACTTAGATCATCGTCAGATCGTTCTAATAATTCATAACTATCATGAGATAAATCATCTTGAGATTCAGCTAATTCATAATTACCGGGATCTTCCATGGATTCTTGACTGAGTGTTACCGTACCTGGATAACTACTTGAATAAATTTTATGATCCAAAACTATAATATCCTGTTGAATATCTAAGCTAGTATTTCGATTACTATGCACGTTATATAAACTTTTATGTGAATCATCGTAACGTGTAACCGGTGATTCTAATTTACGTTCCGGTTGACTACCACTTTTTTCGATCGATGACTTCTTTTTAAGTGTTTTTGTTTTCGATTGTATTTGATTTTCAAATGTAAAATCATATAGATCCCGACAACTAGCGCTACGTTGCCATAATTGTGAATTATTTTGTTTATATGATAGATGATCGTATGAATAATCGGGTGCGGTTCTACAATCCAAATTTGATTTTGGTAATGTTTGATTGTAATCGAAATGATCGTTGTAATGGGAATATACAGTTTGGGAATGTGTGGATGTTGTATCTGGTTGTATAGGATTTATATAATACAATGAACCTTCTGATTTTGGTGTGTATTTTGTGTTATGTGGCAGTGATGAGGAATTTGTTATAACATTTGTCTCATTAGAGTACATCGGCGGGATAGTAGTGTGAGTGTGGGTTGTTATGTATGACGTTGGAATGTATTTCTGACCTGTGCTGTTGTCGATGTCTTCGTCTCGATATACCCCCCTCGATTTCGCATCGTGTACTCGGCTCGTACTCGTACAAATTTCCACTGAAACCTGTTAAAATATTGTTTTTTTATTTGTTGTTTTGAAGGGTTTATTATTTATTTAATAATTTATTATAATATTTTAATATTTATTATAAATTTGAAAGGAAACAAATGATAGATTTTAAGGCCGCCGATCGAATTGGTAATTAGAAGTTATCTTTTCCTTACACATTCAAAAATGATGGACCATTTTTATAACACGATTTGATTGAAGAATTGAAAATATTAGCGTATTCAGAGTTCATTCATCAGAAAATAATAATCTACCATAAGTTTTTTTACGATTTATGCCTTTCTTACATCCAATTAACCTAGTATTTAAAGTATTTCGAAAACCAACATTTATTACGACATCTCCATATACAACCTTTTTAAAAGGGTTGTTTAGAATAATTAATTTCTCGTAAACCGTACAGAGAATCGGCTTTAAATTAATACCGAAGACGTATTAAATAATCATTGACACACAAAATTTCAGAATTTTGGTGAAGTTAAAACAAACAAGCCTTGATTAGGGTCTGGTGCGACCCTTAAGGTCTACACGAAACCTTCTTAACATAATAATTAGTTATAAAAAATAAAATAAATAAATAAAAACTCGACCGAATGATATGAAATTCTTATCGAATCATATTGCCGTTAACACGCTTCGATCGACACATCAACGAAGTCGATATCATTTTTTGTTCGCACACACACATATATTTCTTCTTCAAATTGGTGTTAATGCCTTGTTCTGACCGTGAAACGTAAAGATATGTTGAAAAAAATCGAACCCATTACATTATTTTCTCTTTCAAATTTGTTTACTTGTGCATACTGCATAACTTTTAAAGTGTTGACATCTGTATTGGAACTCATAAAAAGTTTTATTTTGAAAATAAATCTAACCAAACGAAAAATGTTACAACTCATTACACGAAGTTTTGTACAACCTAAATTTATAAACATTTGTTTCATTTATTTTAATAATTTGATATTAAATTTTAAAATACCGATTGCGTCGTCAGAGGAGGTGAAGGCGAGCTCGTCGTCACTGTTGTGTCCTCCACCAATACCGTGGGACTGTCTGGGGTGGGTGTGCCCAGTGTGATAGAGCTGCGTGGAGAGTGTGTAGCTGTGCCTTGGCGGCGATAAGCTGACCTCGTCGTCTGAGAAGCCCCCCGCCCCGCTCGTGCTGATTCCATCCGTGATGCTTTGTCGAGCTCCTCCGCTATTGAAAAAATAACGTCAAAATTTAGTTTTATTTGCTTTTTAAATAAATTTCTAGTTTCCTGTTTTTTTAGTTTTTAGAGCACGAAATCAGTTTTTCAACTACAAGGAAATGAGTACCTACCAAGTGAAGGATCGGCGAGAGGTAACAAAGGATGGGCAGATATGCTGGTGCCCACCGATACAGCGTGCACGTTGACAGCACTAGAATGCGCCGAATGGCGGAAAGATGCCGACCTGCGCAGAAGAGAATGAGGAGAGTGAGAATACCTCGTAACTAATTACATCCCTATTTACATTATTTTTCTATGCTCTCAATTTGTTCTAAAAAAATATATTATATTTCACTAACATATATAATAATAATTAATTAATAAAAAACAAACAATTATTTGTTAATTAATAAGTAATAAAAAGAGATTGAATTCGTTCAAAAAAAGTTTCTAATAAAATATATAACATTGAACATTTCATGCTGGATTCTTTTTTGCAAAAACGTTCCGTTATTGCAAAAAACACAACGATTTGTTTGTTTTGAATATATAATATATTTATTGGTGCAAGAAAAAATTAAAATACGTCCAAATGCAGAATAAAAAAAGTAGGTAATTGAAAAATTATTAATTTGTTTTTAATTCGAATATGTTTTGTATATTCTTAAAAAAATAGGTAATAAAGAACATTAAAAAAATAGTGCCATGGAGAAATGTTATAGAGTTTTTTATTTTTTTTTTATTTAAAAATCAATCCAAATGGAAGGCAGCAAAAATTTTTTATTATTACTTTTTGAAAAAATTATTATTATTTTTTTTTATAATTAATTATGTGAAACAATTCCCCCATCCTCCTTCCCTTTGCGCAGCTCAAGAAAAATGGAGAAAAAAACTTAATATAAAAAACTACTAATATAAATAATAGAAAGAAAAATGTAAGTTTTGAATTTTGTAATTCTTTCCTAGCTTTATGTCTGAAAATTTTTCATAATATATTCACAAAGTTTATGTTTTCAATCGTTTTTCAAAATTTTGATAAATAATTATCACAGGGGAAATTTTTAAATTGTCTTAGTTTAAACAACATGAACCGTACTTAGTCTGAGAAGTAAAACAAAGCTGTATAGCCATTTCTTTTTCATGAAAATTATTTAAGAATTAAATCCTTTCAATTTAATCTTAAACCATTCAGGTTTATATCCCTAGAGGAGCAACGTCTTTTGAGAGCAAAAAAATGAGCGGAAATTCAAATTTTTGTTAGTTAGTTTTTATTGCTTATCGCTGATTTCACTTTTAGTTCCTGTTTGGACCCGAAATCTTGAATCCTGGAAGCAATCTCGGCGAAGAAGCTGTGGGCTTTCTGTGTGTTTTTTGTCCTCGGCAGAATCTTACTTAAGGAATCCAACCTCCTAAACTTCATCTGCTTAAAATAGCAACTCTTACCCGGAGGTGTCTCGCCTTCGAACGACAGGTGTCCTCAATGAGGGCACGGAGGAACCTTTGGTCTGGGTGCTAGGTTTAGGGTACTCCTCTTTGTATTATTATTATTGCTTATGGCTGAATTGCGTTCAAGAACCGTCAATAACATAGGAGAGAGTTTACGACCTCGAGACCTCTCCTGAAATCATTTCGTATTAATATAATGGATAATTTTGACACAACCATAATGCACCATCGCATAGAGTAAGCTAAAGTGGTCGAATTTAAAGCAAAAAAAACGCTAAAATCATCGCTTTAAACAGATTCGACAACTTCTTATTGTAAGAGCATATTGGAAAGTGCCTATAAAAAATGTTTCGATGATTGGGAAAATGCTAGTGCAATTTCGTCATATTTGCCCGACTTAAAGAAGAGAACACAATATATGAAGATAGCAAAAATTGTTTTTCGAAGATAGAAAAGATTTCAACAACTTTGTAATTAAAATTTCATGAGCTGATGGAAAATTTATTAAATTCAAAACAGTACTGTTAAATTTTCATTTTGATAATTTTTGTAAATATTATGTGAGCAACTTTCAGACATATAAATAAGAAAAAAAAAGGTAAATTTACAATCATGCAACAAAAAGAGTAAGTTATGCGGGAAAGTTTCATGCTTTTATTTTAAGAGAAAAATATATAGGCTGCAATTTTGTTTGTATTTTATGATAATTTGTAGAAGAAACAATAATGCATTTGTAATTTGGAAATCAATAACATTTACACAAGAATAATTTGTATAATACAAACCTTTGAAACGTTTGACGTTTCACATAATTATCGCGTACGAATTCCACCATTTGTTTTTGAGTTTTTCCGCTATACCTGAAATTAGATTTAAAGAAATTAATTTCAAACTTTAAAATTATTAAATTTTGATCACTACTAGTTGTAAGATAAATTTTCATGCGCAAATTATTATGATCGAAGACCAGATCCAGGACGTGGCTATTTAAATATTTTCATCGCAAGTGCCTATTTTCAAGAACTAGGAAAAAAATTGAAATCAAGTGTTATCAAGAGTTTATGGTAAACGGTATTGCTGGAAGCCTGTTACATACAGAACCATATATTTTATTTAGAAAAAAAAAAACTGTAAAATTCTTTGACATCAGCTAATTTCTTAGGTGTGACTATTTTCAAACGCCATAATTGGTTCAAAAGCTCTACGGATCTTGAGTCCTAGGGTCAACGAACATACAAAAAGAAATTTAATAGGCTATTGTCAAAGCTGTTTCTTTAACCTTCAGGCTATTTTTCATATTTAAATCGGAGGTCTAGTTCGCCGTAGCTTAGGTTCCATCTATATAAATGCCAAAAATAATGGGAAATTCGAAGTCATTCAAATTCGGAAAAAAACAGAAATTTTAAAATTCATACCTAAAAGAGCTACCACGTGAAATCACTCTTGTTTTATGACGTGAAATATTTTTAACCACAGCACATCGGAAAAATCCATGATGTTCAACACATTTTTTCCAGAAATTTTTACATTCATTTCGTCCTTCAAAGTAAAATTCTACTAAATCCTTGTAAACGCCCTATTAAAACAAACATAAAATATTATTTCTAAAAGAAAAACCTTATTAATTAGTTAACTCACATAACTTTCTGGGTGAAGTTTAATAAGAAATCGTTTACGTTTAAATGAAATTTTTCTAATTTTAGCCCATGAAAACGTATTTATTTTACTAAAATGTTGGAAGACAACAATTCCCATATGCGCAACAGATAAATTTAATGTAATACCATCATGATCTTTTGCTGGGTGCATTTTCATTCCATATAATTCACAACGACGTGCTGTTTCCAACAAATTTAAATCAGCTTCGGCTGGTGATTGACCACTAAAAAAATTCACAGTTTTAATAAACTACTCAGATCTCAATCAATTTGACAATTACAATGGTTTGAGAAAATTATTTGAATTTTCTGACAGAGAGAAAGTTTTTTTTGAAAGTTGACTAAAAATTACTAAGAAAAAATAATTTTTTTTTTGTAATTTTACGATTGAAAGTGGTATTTTTAAACCGTAAATTTAAACAACAGTGACGTCAACATATCGCTTTGGTAACGCCATCGCACGGAGAAATGATAAAATAACATACAAGATGATAAAAGGTTTGTTTCTTAACTTGTTTTCAAAATATTATAACATAATTTTACATGGAAACAAGCCGAAAAATGTGAATTTAGCATAATTCCGATTGACTGTCAGCCTCAAGATGTCACAACCATTCACAAGTTGTTTTTTATCCAAAAATATTACTATTTTTTATTAATAATTAATAAAAATATAGAATTATTAACTTCTCTATTGACAAAAGGCAAGAATAGTCTAAGCTCTGAAGTATTGACTTATTCGTAAATCGTAAGTGATCTAATGATGTATTTTGAGAGGAAGAATGAATTTAGATTACCATACCCCTCAAATTCAAACAACTTGTTGTATCAACTTCTAAAAGGTTTGAAGTAATGGGACGTTGTCCATTTTTATAACAAAATACTTACGCATGTTTTTTATGATTTTCCATAATGCGGCATTCTAATTCATGGTCTTGATGGGGGACAAATTTGTATGACGAGAGGTACGTATGATCTGGATAATCTTCTGCTACATAATCACCACATTCCGCTATAAAATTAAACGTTTATTTAATATAATCATACAAGGTAATTACTCTTTCCATCGGGTACGCAGGATTTAATTTTAAAATAAAACGTAATTAAATCCAGAACTCTTGCAGAGTATTTGGCTAGTAGGCTAGAGGTCATGTGATTCGACGATTCCCACCAAGTGTGTATATTTCTTGGGTGAAAACAATGAGTTGAAAAATAGATCGAAAGTAAAAAATTAATAATTAAAATTATTATAAGATTATAAGCAAGCTCCACTTATCAATAGTTCTGGTTTAAAAAAAATTAAATCCGACGTAAATCCAAAAGGTTTTTATGTATACCTTGAACTATATAACTAGCCATTAAAGCTGCTGTATTATCATTGCACTGTAAATGAGCTTGAGAAAGATCTCGTTTAATTTGTAAACAAAATAAATAACGTGTAAATTCTTCTTCTAATTGGCCTGGGTCCGGGGTGTAAAATTTAACACAAAAACGTAATAATGGATCAATTAAAGATAATCCTAATTGACGAGATACTGGTTTTTGTAAATCCAACCAATACTATAAAATTAAAAATAGCAAAAAATTTTAATGTAATATTATCAGTGTACTAAAGATATAATTTAATTATATTTACCCTAGTTCCAGCTAGGTCTTGGTATTCGAGACCAAAATAATCGGCTTCTAATAGATGCAATTGCTTACAAACTTGATCAAATAAAACTCGCCCTAATGCTTTGGCCTAGAAAATTTATACAATTTGAAATTTTTTAATATATAGCAAATATTTCAAGTTACAATTCCTTAAATAATGATTTTATGTATTTTCTGTGTCACAAAAAAACGCGTATTTGAGTATATGTAACTACACTATGTAAACCGATGCGATTTTTGGGACACTGAGTGTAGCTTATGGTTTGATGTTTTTTTATACCCTGAATATATGAAATATATATATCAAGGTATTTAATTTTAGTCCTAAGTTTGTAACACTTAGAAATATTGATAATATAAATCGAGAACTCAAAAACGAAAAGAGATATCGAACTGAAATTTTTATAGCGTGCTCAGGATGTAAAAAGTGAGTTTGAGTTTGTAAATGAGCAACATAGGTCAATTGGTTTTGGGCCCGTAGAATAAAAGTTTAAATTTAAAAAATATCCCTAAAAAATATACAACTTTTGTTTGAAACTTTTTTTCGTAAACATAATTTTTTCCCCGTGAGAGCGCAAATTAGGGCAAAACTTTTTCTCTAAAACTATAAACGACAGAGAAATTTTGTAGGTATCTTCAGCTATTGAGATACAGAGACGTTTACGCCCATAAGCGCAATTTTATCACGCTTTGTCATCAGAAGCTTAATTAAACGTCCAAGGCGAGCATAAACAATATTTAGTTTTCGCGGTTCAATACATTTAGGAATCTTTCATTTCAATATTTCGAAAAGTTTGGTATCTATGGTAACTGATATAATAGGTATTGTATGGAGTGTCCTAAAATTCAAGGGGCTATTTATTCTAAAATGGAATATATTTTCGTGAGATTTTAAATCTTCATGCTTGTTACATTATGAAGAAATTTACAAAAAATTGAGTCATTTTAAAATGGTCAAATGAATTTTGGAATACAAGTATTTAAATCACCTTGAAGGAACCTAAAGCATTCAAGGAATTCTCAACTGAATTTTTCACACATAAGTAATCATAAAAGTGGCGCTTTGATCTAACTATCGATTATTATAAATTTCAAAAACTAAATGAAGTTTGGTCGCTGAACTTTTATAGCCGTAGTTCATTTAGTATTCATATTTGTAAAAATTTGTCATTTTAAAAACTAAACAAGATATTGAAAAATGGTCAAATCAAAGCGCCAAAAAAATCATTGTGCCATTACATATAATAATACAAAATTTAAGTGTAATTATACCTGAATTTGAAACATGGTTATGGAATCATCTAACATTTGTACTCGTACGGCAAGCATTTTTCCACCTTTTTTAGGAGTTGCTGGTGGTGTACGAGCTCCACCGTCAACTCCTGCTGGTGTAGAATGTGAATGATGCATTGTTCGTCCACTCCCAACCAAACCACAACCGTCAGTTGTTAATTCTCCCGTCGAACATGCCCGCTGTGAGTCCATCATTCGATTTCGCGACATTAGAGATTTGCTAACCTTTATACATCTAAAAAATTGAAATACTATTCACTATCACGATCAATCAAATTTACATAGTTTTTTTTTTAAAACATGAAACTGATTTCTTTTGACCTTATTAGAAACAAATTCACTTTCAAAAAATTCGTAAATGACCTTTAAATAATACAGAAATTTTATCGCGCAAAATTTTTGTAGGAAAACATACAAAAATATACTAGTTTTATTTAAGTATGAATTTACTAATTAATTTAAGTTATCCAATAATTTTTTTTTTTTTTTTATAAGTAATCAATTAAAGTTTTTGTACTAAATTACGTCATGAGATTCAATTATTTTAATTGGATTTAAACTTTAAACTCTACCTACATGGAAAAGCTAACTAATAAAATTGTATTTATAAAATATCAGGTACATTCATTGAATTAAAAAAATAAATAAACATGCAACCATATGGTTAAAAAAACGGAAATTTCTTAATTTCTACAATGAATGAGTAAAATAAATTTATTTTTAAAAAAGAACACTTTAAATAAGCGACTATAGAAATACAAAATAATTAAGAATTGTAATTACTTTAAATTGATTTGTTTATATTAGTCTGATGAATATAAAGCATGCATTATGGTAAGTAACATTTGAATAAATATTTTTTAATTAAAATGCTTGTAATTATTTAATTTAAAAATGACAATAATAATAATAGGTCTCTTAAATTGTGAAAGCCAAACCCAAATCAATTCGAAAAGCTGCTCTAGTAAACACATACGTCTATATATGTGAGTGTACATTGATATGAGAGAGATAAAAAGTGTGTCGGCAATTCTGTGATTTATAATTTGAAATTGCTACACACCCAAGAAAGTATTGAAATGACAGTAAACTTGATATTAAATGGCATAAACAACGACACATTTTAAAGAAAATATGTACATCGTTTTTACGTTTTATTTGATTTTTGTAATCACTATACCCGCTTTCTAACTTACATTATATTTCATTTTTATATTTTAGTGATTAGATATTTTTTAAATTACGATTTTTTTATTTAGTTATTAGAAAACTCACAACACAACTCTCACACAAACTATATGTCGAGATTAATCTGTGTCGAGTTTATGACATCTATTTTAAGATACCCAAGGTACTTTGTATGGATTTTATAAGGTTGAGATTTCATATTTTAAAACAAGTGAAGGTATAACAACTAACAGAATTTGTTGTTTAAACACCCTAGACATATTAAGTGAAGAGACAAACAGATGGACATAAATGGAAAAAAAACTGCTAGTAATTCCTCCCTATTTTATTCGAATAATTTCATATAAATAACATATTCGTTTCAATAAAAATTGTTTATTTTTAGAAATGGAACAATTTTCATTTAATAATTTTTCTTCCATCTCTCACGGTTTAATGTATTGAAAGAAAAATAATGAATTTGGGGACCCTAAGTTACCTAAAAACTTGTAAATATAATTAAAGAGAATTGAAAAAAACTATATAACTTTTTCTCATGACGTCCTTCGGATTATGTAAGATTTAGATTGATAATAATATTAAATAATATTTAGGAGGGATGATTGTTTTGGGTGCCTTTCTGACTTCATTATATTTTACTACTTGAGGTAATCATGAAATCACCTTAACGTTAGTATTGAGTAACTTTCCAACAATCATATCAATCGGACTTATAGTTTTCCAAAAATCGTTCTTATGTGAAATAAAATATCTTAGTAAAAGTTGCAATTTAAAATATTGCATTCTGTTCTCCAAATTGATTGTTACAAATGTTACAAACATTTTGCTTATGGGCTTGAAAATAGAATTTTTAGTTGACATATTAGGTCATTCTCATGTATATGGAGGTAAATTCAGTTTTGAGAATAACACCGACTGAGATTTGATGCGACAGGTTCAATAATTTTACCTATTCAATTAGAACTGGTTTTGTTGAATTTAAATTTATTGATAAAAAAAACAGAGCGTCTTATACAAAACAAGAATTTATTTTATTTATTTTGAAAAAGTGTATATATACATATCTTATATAATAGTTAAGAATTTATCGATCACAAGTAGGCAAATTCACTCTAAAGAATATATTTAATTCAATAATAGATGAAAATACTAAAAATGCTATGTACATTAATAAACAAGTCAAACCAATTTTCCAATCCAATCTGAAACAAATGAATTTAAATTATAAACTCATAATAATAACTGTAAAAAAAGTGACCATCAAATTTGGTTTTATTCATTTGTTTTAAATCCTGTTTAATTTTTAATCTCATATATTTGAATTTGAAGTTTTTGATGAAATTTCAAAATTTACTTCAAACTATGAAGAGAGGGTAGATAAGGGTGCTCTCGTGGAAATGGATTCATCAATGATACATTGGCTAGTTTTGTGCTAAGCCAAAAAACTGTTGAATTAATGCAATTTTTAGGCCAAAAATTTATGATTTGCCTCTTTTTAGACCAAAATTTACTGTTTTTCACCCTGTTATGCCAAATACCATGATCAATTTACTTACACAAATTTATTAAATATAAAAGCTAAATAGAGTAAAACCAGTGACGAAAATAACGAAACCGCTGAGTATGTGAGACCAGATGAATTAATTTGTATAAAATGTTGACCTTCATGGACTGGATAAAATGCACTTTTAATAAGCCATGGTAATCCTAAGCATAATAATATATCGAATGTATTTGAGCCCAAAGAATTACTAACGCCCATTGCACCATGTCCTAAAAATTAAATTTTAAAGTATAATATTAACAGTAGTGACATCTGTATCAGTTATACTATAGGTTAGAAAATAATTCGGTAATATCGTGATCTATAAGATGGACATACCTTGATTTGTAACAATAACACTAGATACCGCTTCAGGTACACTAGTTCCTGCTGCTAAAAATGTTAAACCCATCACAGAATCGGGTATTTCCAATGTATCACCTGAAAATTTTTACAATTATTAAAAATTAACCATTTTTTTAAATACACTTTTGTAGAACAATATAACGATATGAGGTTAAATAACAAACGCAGACAAAATTAATCTAACAACCATCTAGGATGCAGACTTCTTTCGAGGGGTCATTATGAACTTTCTATATGCATTTTTTGAGTATTTTATTTTGCGATTGAACGAGAAGTTTCTGAAATTTCTCCGGAATATCGCTCTTTTTTACGATTTCAGTTAAGATGTTTGTCTCCGTACAATATTGAAAAAAAAATGTTTTGGACTATATACACGGTAATAGAATACACGCTTGTAGTCAAATAACGTGTTATATTTTTAACTCAAATGTACCACGTGACTGTTTGTCATAATAAATATTGTATATCAATATGTTGTTGATATAGATATCTCTTTTCAACTACCAATACTCTATGTATAGTTGTTTCTCTTCAACAATAAAATTGATTAACTGTGCGTTATTATACCTCAATAATGAAACAGTCAATATAATTTTGAGTTTTTTTATTAAACGCAGAACAAATACATCAATGTTCAGTTAGTTTTTCGAAAATATCTGAGGGTTAGTTTTTTTTTTCTAGAATTAAAAAAGTTGTTAAACACACAACCTCTTCTATGCTTTCCATGTTAATGATTCGAACTTTAATTAAGTTAATCTCGAGTTAAAGACGGTCAATCTACTTCAAATTTTTATGGTAATTGTATTAAAATATTCTTAATAAGTATAAAAAAATTTAGAATTTTTTGACTCTATAGTGGGACAACAAACTTAAGAAAACTCACCTATTACAGTGATAAACCAAGCTGTACAATACGAAGTAGCTCCAATCCACAAAATACACATGAAAAATGAAACTATAACTAATTTTGGTCGCTTATGTATATTTGGTATGGTGCAATATAACACAAATGATATTGGCCACGTTATTATCCAAAATAGTTTACCACAGGAAGATACATCTTGGTCTGGCCATTTCCAAATTTCTGTAGATTCCTCTGAAATAATTAAAACAAAAATTTTAACTATAATACATTTCCGTGATTGATTGAATAACAAGTCGCAGTTTAAACCATTGAAGAAAGAAACATGAAATTTGAAATACGTATTCTTTCGAGGGTATATTCTATGTCAAAAAAAATGCTCGTTTTAAAGCATTCTAAGTGTTACTATTATAACATAACATATGATGAGTACGCTTAGAATGTTTTAAGTGTAGCAGTTTTTTTGGAATTAAGTATACGTGCAAAGGGTTTTTTGAAAATCAACCTTTAAATGGTTAACCTGTGAATTGTCGTGTGCCACTAAAATATATAAGTACCTAAATTTTCCATTTCTTGATACTGCACTCCCATTTCATTGGATCCATTCTCAGGTTGTCCAATCACGGGTACACCAAGGGTTGAACCATTATGCTGTATTACATTCTTATCTGTTTTAAGTAATGGTCGAATTTCTGTTACATCTCTATAAGTGGAACGTTTTCTAAAATACCTTACAAATTTCTTAACTCCATTACTGATTTCTTCATTAAAGTACATAGCTAAAATAAATTATAATATAATTAGAATTTTATAAATGTTAAGAATTCTGAGCATGTAAAGCTGCTTTATGGAAAAAAAGCTTAGATCCTGAGTCATTTATTCTTCTACTACAATGGGATAATGAATATAAGCGTTGCTTTGTTCGATCCAAGATCCCTAGATGTATTGAACAGAAAGAACATGCATATAGGGACCTTGGTTCGAATAAGCCTTTTGCACAAATATGCGGTCCCGTTGACTAAGGACTGTCAATTTTTTTTGTCTTAAGAAAAAATTAAGATATAAATATTTACTTGAAATGTAGAATAAATATGCTGCAACGAGACAAAATGCTTCCATTGAATCAATTCTTCCATCATCTAATACTAATATTAAAAATATCACGGATAGCCCATACATTAAGCAATCACGGCTTACGGGCCACCAGTCTAATTGTATCGTCTGGAAAACAGAATCATTTATGTTAAAAAATATTTTAAAATTTGGAATCTATGAAATAAATGTTTTAAAATAATATTTTTTATTGAAAAGCTTTCAATTTGCTGAGAACTTGGAATGAACAAAAGTATTCAATAAAATCTTTTAAAATTTATACTGAAGCTATTTAATTTCTGAAGTAAAACTTGTTGTATTTACTTCTAGTAATAATATTTACTTTTATACCTAAAATATAATTGTGGAAACGCAAAGAAATAATATATTTTATACGCAGGGTGGTCCAATTTATAACAGCAGAACTCATTATAAATTTATGGCTGCAGAAGCATCCTTTTCTAGATACAAGGTGTAAATTTTGAAAGTATAATAATAATTTTGTGAATATTGCCATAACGACTGCTAAGGATTCTTCATGATTCAAAGCCAGTGTGGTCATAAATTAAGAAAATCAGAGGTAGAGATATGGGTACGACATCACTTCCTTCGGAGAAAAAAAATGATCCTTTGTTGTTTTAAGTAAACCATTAATGCCTTCTAGTATATTTATCTATAGGTGGCTTCCGCGCGATCAAATTAATCGCTCAACCTGCTTATGATTTATGGTAAATTTATTTTTCACTACCGAAAGTAAGTAGCTAAAAATTAAAAATGTTACTTAAAGTCAAATGATCCAATATTCACGTGGGATAATATTGTAAGCTAATAACTGATAAGCTAAATTGGAAACTGATAAACTAAATTGGAAACAATAGATAACAATTAAACAATGTGCAATTATGAGTCATCAACAGATTAAATACACTTGAAGATAGGAGAATTATTATCGTTTGTGAAAAATACCCAGAGATAAAAAAAATCACCTGTCTCGAAAATAAACCACAACAAGCTGGAACAGCTAAAACATTGAACACTGCCGATCCAACAATAGTACCAACACCAAGATCACCTTGTGTGATAAAAGTTCCCACACAATTTATAAACAATTCCGGGCTAGAAGACGCTGCTGCCATAAAAGTAGCTCCCGCAACATCCTCTGCCATTCTTAGTGCTGTAAAAAAAAAATTACTTTAAGAAATTCGAATGGACAATTTTTCATGTTTAACAAATTTCTAGAAATTTTTTTTGAGTGATTCACGATGCCATAGACAGACACACAGATTGACAGACAACCATAGCGGTCAAACTTATAATACCCACTTTTTATCTGGTTGAGGGTTAAAAAAAAGTTCGTTGAAGGGTGTGATGTTTGACCGAAACATGTCACTATTTTCAAATTGATCACTTAAATTTAGATATATTTTTAATTAATACTTACAATTGCACATCATCTTGATGGCAGGCACAAAATAATCATCACAAACGATTGCCAAGAGTACAAAGAAGTAACACGAGGCAATAAAATGTATAAGGACATAGCCTTGTTTACGTTGAGTCCTTGTGAATCCATCGTTGGGAAATTCATCGATTGCTGGTGGTGTACAATTTATTCCTAATTCGTCTTCGATTGTTAATAAATGGCGTTGATTTAAACTTGGCTCGCCTAAATTACAAATAAAAAAATTAATTCATATTCTAGAGTTTTAGTACAGTACAAGATGTTACAAAAAACGGCTAATAAAGAAAATGAAAGAAACCGCACGCATTTTGCTAAAGCTTCATGGAATGTGTTTCTAAGGTGCCAAATATCATTAGTAAGACATGAGTTAGTGGTGCAAATGTTTCTATTTGTTAAAAAACAATAAATTTTGAATTCAATGAAACGATCAATATTAAAATTCACTTAAAAAGTTAGTAAAGAGGAAACTTGTATGACGTAAATGTTAAGTGTTTGTCAAATAATCGAAAACTATTATACATGTATAACGTATACGTAATTCAAGTTGCCTATTTATCAATTTTTTAAGTCAACTTTAACGTTGATCATTTCATTGAATTAACAATTTATTGTTTATTAACAAATAGAAACATTTGCACCACTAACTCATGCCTTACTAATGATATTTGACACCCAAGAAAAGATTTTAGCAAAATGCGCGCGGTTTCTTTCAATTTCCTTTATATTTTAACATCTTTTACTGTACTATTTATGAAAATTAAACAAAATAAAGGTTTACCTTGTAATTCAGATCTGCGATCATTGCTAGAAAATTGCTGAGAAACTAAACTAATAATCACATAAGTTCCAAGTATTCCAGTAATTAATACTAATCGTAAGATTAACGCTATTCTAGTGCGTTTTGATTTAATAGATACACCCATATCACGTTACGAACAACTTGAAAAAAATTTATTACGCAACAAGCGCGTGATAATTATTACGTAATGATATGAAATAAAAATGAAGAATTGAATTAAGAAGTAATTCTTAAAGAAATAAATATAGTAATTTGTATATTAATTTAAAGTTATTGTCAGAAAACAGATAACATTTTCGATTTGAAATAAAACTTATATTTATACACCTTATTTGTCTAAATTCGAGATTGAAACGGTTATAAAAGTTATTAATGATTTTAATTCCATTTATATATTCAAGTTTTTCTATAATTTCTTATCACCTTATTATTGAAAAGGTAGTTTTAGAATAAATATTGATAAATTTATTGAAGATAAATTTTTTTTGGAATTATAATTTTATTAATTGATTGAAAATAATTTATTTACAATGTGTAATGAAATCGTAATTAATCGTAATTAAACTAAATGCGTGTAAGATGTAATTTGTTTTTTGCTGATTAAACTGGAAATTCGTTTTAGGTCACGGGCGTACCTAAAATGAAATTGGTTTGTAGACACTTTTAGTAAAATGGCTAGACAGGCTATCACTAATTTGAAATCGTTAAATTTAATCGTTGAATAAATAGGTATACAAGTTTGTGATGTGTTGGATCGGTAAAAATGTAGACCCGCGTATGCGGGACCAGATCGTATCAGAGTCAAAATTCGTCGATACAGTTCATCAGAGTGAAATCTGCTGATACAGATCTTTGTTTCATAAAATAAAAAATGAAGTAATGCTTTCTATTAGCAGAATTGACTCGAATTAAATTTGAATGAAAGTATAGCATTAATTAACAGGAAGTAATTGGCGCCCCCCCTTAAGTTCATGTCTACTACGGTTTGTTTTTAGATCGTGCCTCTGTTATTGTATTACTATATTAGGTCGTGGGTACACGATCTAAAAATTACAAATATAACTTTATATCCATAATAAATATGTATTTCATATTCAGGGCCGGATTAAACATTTGAGGAGCCTTGGACCGAAAATCAAATGGGCCCCATGTAAGGGTAGACTTTTTTTTTTACAAATTTAAGGCATTATAAGCACTTTTATTTCATACTTTGTGGAAGTATTTTGCTTTCCATACAATAGTATGTTGAGAAAATGGATTTAAAAAAATAATAGACATAAAAAGTTACTTACTAAATATTTTGGAGATCTACGATTGAAGATCGCATGCTCGCATATTCCATCAGCTATTTGCTGAAGAGAATTTTTTTACATTTTTTTTTTCATTAGATTGTTGTGGGCCTACAGAACACTCGCGGGTCTTGGGCCTGGACCCACTCGGCCCATACATTAATCCAGCCCTGTTCATATTACATAAAATAAATATATTTTGGTCGTAAAAAGACGAAAGATTCGGCATATATAAAAATGATAAGTTGGCTTGTGTATGCCTCAAAACTCAAAAAGTTCTGCATCGATTGAGCTCAAATTTTGACACGATATACAACTCGCTTCAAAGATTGTTTTTAAATCCCCGATGTGAGAGGATATGGGACATGGCATTACAAAGCTGTAAGTTACATGAAAATCAGTTCAGTCGTTTTAAAGTTATGAACTCTTTTTTATCATGGTCTAATCAAATTTTATAAAATTTATTATCTGTTAAACTTCTCATCTATTTTGATGCAACCTTTTCTGTACAGGACTATAACAAAATAACTATAGCAAAAAATCTCAAAACATGAAGATACCTTAGAAATTACAAATTAGAAATACAATTTTTTCATAATTACTACACATTATCTATATTTACAATAGGTTTGATACCGATGATTTTTCAACAGGTTGTATAAATTTATCGTTATTTAGAAGTAATTTAGTAAATAAGTAAAAAAAATATGTTTATTTAATAAATTGACTGACGGCTTAATTTAATATTGATTAATATATTATTCTTAAAAAAATTAAGTGTAGTCATCTAAAAAACAAGTGATAACGTTTATAGATAACGAAATTAAATTACTGTTTTTTTCCACTTCAGGTAAAGTAAAATTTACCTATACCTATCGTGTTTTAGGTAAATGTCGTGTAAAGATAAATCGTATTGTATTCTTGAGATAAAACATATTTATCAATTTACAATGTTACCAAAATACCTGATATGAAAAATGGTAGCTATTGTTTCCATAATTCTGAAGACTATATTTGCTGCAATCAATGAATTTATTAAAAATATTCATAGGTTTTCATGTTGGTTTGATTCCACTATCTTTTAGAGGTAGGTTAATTCCGATCACAAATTGGAAAAATATGACCCAAATTTAGTAGAATTACATACTTGGTTTATCAAAATTGGATAAAATTTGGATGTCATAGAGCAAAATAAAATTTTTTGGATTCTGATGACGTCGTAAAGTTTAAAAATTCAATTTCTTTGATAACACAGGCAAATTTTAACCGATCTTATTGGAATTTTTTTTGAAACCCTCTAATTTTGGGTTTTTCTTTTCAGCTGTGATGTCAATTTTTTGCTAGCTATCTTTTTTGTGTTTAATTTCGGGACCAGGACTCCACATTCTTGAAAACTATTAGAGCTAGGCTAATTTCGATCACAAATTTGAAAAGTATGACCGAAATTTAGTAGGATTACATACTTGGCTTATCAAAATTGGATAAAATTTGGATGTGATAGAGCAAAATAAAATTTTTTGGATTCTGATGACGTCTTCAAGTTAAAAAATTTGATTTTTTTGATAACACAAGCAAATTTTAACCGATCTTATTGGAATTTTTTTGGAACCCACTAATTTTGGGTTATTCTTTTCAGCTGTGTTGTCAATTTTTCGCTAGCTATCATTTTGTGCCTAATTCCGGAGCCAGGGCTCCACATTTTTGAAACCTATTAGAGCTAGGTTAATTTTGATCACAAATTTGAAAAGTATGACCCAAATTTAGTAGGTTTTCATACTAGGTTTATCAAAATTGGATAAAATTTGGATGTCATAGAGCAAAATAAAATTTTTTGGATTCTGATGACGTCGTAAAGTTTAAAAATTCAATTTCTTTGATAACACAGGCAAATTTTATCCGATCTTATTGGAGTTTTTTTGAAACCCACTAATTTTGGGTTATTCTTTTCAGTTTTGATGTCAATTTTTCGCTAGCTATCACTTTTGTGCTTAATTTCGGGACCAGGGTTCCACATTCTTGAAACCTATTAGAGCTAGGTTAATTTTGATCACAAATTTGAAAAGTATGACCCAAATTTAGTAAGTTTTCATACTTGGTTTATCAAAATTGGATAAAATTTGGATCTGATAGAGCAAAATTAAATTTTTTGGATTCTGATGACGTCATAAAGTTTAAAAATTCAATTTCTTTGATAACACGATCTTATTGGAGTTTTTTTTGAAACCCACTAATTTTGGGTCATTCTTTTCAGCTGTGATCCAGTTTTTCGCTAGTTACCAGTAATATGCTTCATTTCGAGTATGCTTCATTTTTTTTTATTCCTATCTCTGATTCTGATAGGAATAAAAAAATTTGCCATAAAAATCAGAAGGAAATTAAAAGAAAATAAATAAAAATTTTCAATTTTTTTTATCACAATTTATTAAAAATGTTTTTTGTTTTTTTTTTGTAATAAAATATTATTTTGAGTGTTACATTGTGTTGCAGCATGCCTCTTTGTCTACAAAAAATTAACTAAAATCTTGTTTTTAATATCAGGAAATCATTAACCATATTTATTCATTCATAAATCAATATAATATTGTCGTCATCAATTTGAGGGGGAAATCATAATAAGTATATTTATTTGATATTTGATTGTGTACCTACTAAATTAAATAGTAATCATTTTTCAAAATATCAGCCCAGCATTTATTTGTTTGGAATGCATTGTCACAGTGATTTGCTCCAACTAAAACAAAAAAAAATACATATTTTACTTTTTTATTTACATTCGATCGAATAAAAAACTTGAAAGAGTTTTATAAATTGATCTTAGAAAATTTGCTCACTCATTAAAAGCTGTACCATTTCGTTTTGAACATGCTTTAATTAGCTTGGTACCTATATATCTATGTAACAAAATTTTTTTAAGAAATTTTTTACCCGCTTCAAAACATTGGATTAAATTGAAACTTAGTACACTTATCAAGAACCGATGAAAATTCAATTATTTGATAAGTTTGTCCGATTATTCTGATTAGGATCTTCAGGATTAACGATTTTATAATATAAATAATTCATATAATTATGGTGGAAGCGCAGATAACATTCTATAATATTAATAATAAAAAGTAAAAAAAGTAAAAAATTTGCTTTTGTAGCTAGCTGATCTAAAACAACTAAAAAAACATGCTTTTGTAACTAGCTGAACTAAACAGTAGATTTAAGAAAAACTTTACTTTTATGAAAGCTGACTCCCTCCCTCTAAAGAGACGAAAAATTTAACTAAATGCCAATCATTTATTATCCGATTTACAATTCCCAACCGAAAGATCGAATTTCGTAAGTTTACGAGATTCCTCATAATTTTTCGCCTATACAAATCCCTTGAATTTGATTGTTTTATTCTTAAAATTTTAGTATTCTACATTTTTAAAGTTAAAGTTGTATCTATCCGTAAACCTGTCTCCCCTCCTGGCTGAATTATTGATTAGATCTATCGATTTGTAACTGATTTGAAAACTGTTATCCGAATTCATGATGACTAGTAACTCATGTTCACGATTATTTAAAAATAATTTATTTGTTTGTGGGGTTTGTGGAAATAATATACATATAGTTAGTTTTAAAACTATTTCCTAGTTTTGTATATTTAATTAATTTTTTTCTAATTAATATACCTAGCTAAATAAACGAATACCTATTAAACTATATATCTCTTCATGCATTCTCCTGTATTGTTATTATTTTTACAATTGATCAAATTCAAATCTTGAAACAGCTTTATGAAATGCAAACGTTATGATTTCAAATCTTGAAACAGCGCTATAAACTGAGTGATTATTTTCTCGTTACTTACTTTTTGTTCCACACGTTTTTAAGGGTCCCGAAAACACAGTTTTCATTTCATCTGGTAATAATGCAATTGTAGCATCCACATCAATTATACCTTCGTCGTCCATAGTTGCCATTTGTACCATTAAACATCGCATATAACATTTTAGTTTTTCATCTTCGGCAAAGTTTAACTTACGTGCATCTTCAATTGTTCCTACATGAAAAATCACATAATTATTTTGATCCTATTTCAGTGCTTTTACTGAAAGCTCGTAATGAACTGAAATTTCTATGATTTGTAAGAAAATTTTTCTTTAGGACCAATCTTTTTTTTATCAATTTCTCAAATAAAAAACAATTAAGAATTATAGAAATTTCGCTATGTTATGGTATTTTTTTGGTTGCTAACTACACAGCCCTGTCGGTATTTTAGCTGCTAAATTAAGCTGAAAAAGATCAAAGCTTTGAAAAGCATATCTATTTCCGGATTTAATTATTTCAATAATAGAGAATATAAAGGATCGCCGGAAGAATTTCTTTATTTTTTCATTAAATTCTTAAGAAATAAGAAATAATAATAAGGTTTAACCTCCGTTTTCTGACATACGCCTCATCACAGAGGCTGCTCACATCATTATTTGTTAAGTTTTATTTAAATAATTACATTAATTTTTACAATTACATTTATGATGTGGGTGGAATCGGTTAATTCGTTCTTATCCAAGCGACGACAATGTGATCAATTCCACAGATCCTATTAATTATAACCTCCTATTAAGTCTAAGTAGTCAAACGGTCGAAGACTAACGCCTTAGACCGCTCGGCCATTTAGGGTCTATTAAATTCTTAAGAAAAGTGTATTTGTAACCAATCGAAATTAAAAAACAGTTTACTTCTGAATCAAAAACTTTTAAAACTTAAAAATATTGGTTTTTGGGGGAAAAAATCGAATTATATCAATGAATATGGAAACTTTAAACAACATAAGAACAGTCAGTGACCTTTTGATTTAATACTACTGTTTGAACTACAAATTTTTATTTAATTGATGTATATGTATATTTATTTACATTGGTATAATTTAGTAGTTATTATTTAATAAACTAATATTGATTTTATATTAGTTGATATTATTTTATCAATATTTCACGATCACTTATTTATGCGTATTTCAGTAATTCAATACTTAATATTTATTTAATTGTTTCTTATTTGATAAATTTGTTATATAAATAATATAGATAGAATTTGTATTTATAAGGCCAAGTTTATCCCAGCGCGCGGATTTAGGTACATCAGATGAAAAATGGTAATGATTTATACGTATACATTTTTAAAATGTCTGCAATGTCTATTGTTGCAGTCTTGGTAACTTTCAAATAGTGGAAATGATGGGAAAATCGGATTATACTTATCTTTCTATCCGATTTACACATACATGTAAAATTTCAGTTCAATGGGAAAGTGGGTTAAATTTAACTTGCAAAGTACGATTACAAACAACGGCACAACGGACAGGTGAAACTAAATAATAGCTTAGTCATTTTTTCAATTAACAGTAGTCATTTTCTCGGTGGCTTAGGCATTGAAAGATATATAAAAATAATGCGGTTTAACCTCCTTTTTTGAGATGCCTATCTATAACAGAGGCCACCCAAATCATTATTTCTTTAATCTTTATTTATTTTATTTTAAACTAGCCGGTTACTGGGGGGTGGAATTGATTACTTCGTTCTTATCCAAACGACGACAGTGTTTGAAGATTCGAACCCGCAACCTCTGAATCAGTAGCCGAACATTTTAAAGACGATCTAGACCGCACGACCACTGAGCCGGTTGAATAAATAGCTATGCATATTAAGAAACCATAGTAATTTACAACAACAACTGTTCAAATGTATTAATGAACTGACTAATAAAAAATAACCCACTAGTTTAATAGTCTGGTCATTCCATAGAAAAATTAAACCTGCGTATGACTGCCATACTGATTGTTTCACATTATTAGTGATTTTTTTCCCAATAGCTTGATAAATTTTAATTTTGAATTTTAACTTGAAAGTGAATTTGTCTTATTTATATAGATTATAATTCTAAACAAAATTATTGCTACAAATCTGCACTTGTTAAGCAAATCTTTAAAAAATGCTCACTGATTATATACAAATATTTCAGTCAAAGTACACAAAAATTTTAGATTTTTCTTTAATCTGATCTAAATTATTTAGTCAAAATTGTAAAAAATTTATCAAGAATTTATAAGACGTAAATATTAAGAGTATTTTTTTAATCGATTGTGGAGTATATATCTATATAAGTACTTGTTGCAAAATTTTATCAAACACAAATTGGAAATTACCACTTAATAAGAAGTATCAGTAATAAATTTAGTTAGTGTGTTTTTTGAATTTAAAAAAAAAAAAACAGATTTTACCTATTTTTATACCATGTATATATGAAATATACATAGTATTATAAGTTTAGTCCCAAGTTTGTAACGCTTAAAAATATTGACGCTACAAAAAAAAATTGGTATAGGTGTTCATAAAATCACCTAATTAATCCATTTCCGGTTGTCCGTCCGTCCGTCCGTCTGTGAAACACGATTACTCAAAAACGAAAAGAGATATCAAGCTGAAATTTTTACAGCGAGCTAAGGACGTAAAAAGTGAGGTCAAGTTCGTAAATGAGCAACATGGGTCAATTGGGTCATGGGTCCGTAGTACCCATCTTGTAAACCGTTAGAGATAGAATAAAAGTTTAAATGTAAAAAATGTTCCTTACAAAAAATTAAACAACTTTTGTTTGAAACATTTTTTCGTAAACATCACTGTTTACCCGTGAGGGCGACAATTAGGGCGGAAATTTTATAATATGTACTATACTTGATTATCAGTTATGTATGTGTCACATGTTGGTATATGTAATGTGATAAAGGAATCAACACTGACTATACATGGTATTTCAACAATTAACTCAGTCAATTGTTTGTTTTCACTTGTAATTTTGAAAATTTTATCATTTCTTAACGTTTTCCCAAAATTCACGAAAGATTTGAATATTTGCCCATTTGTGTGTTTAACGGTTGACAATGAAAAGGTAAAGAAAGCGTGACACTTGACAGTTTAGGTCTTCTTAAAAAGAAGGACCCGACGAAAAAAACGTGTTTCACTATTGGGCAAGATTTAAAAAAATAAAAGGTTTAAGCAGCCAATGCAGCTCGTGATTAAAGTATGGACTATGGTTGTAATAGTGATTTAGCTTCATCAAGTGTGAAAGGATATTTTTTTTTGTTTAGTTCAAAGAGATTAGGCCCTAAAAGACACCGCTAATCATGTTCGGGTTTAACATTATTGGATTTTTCTCCATGGAGTTTTTTGAAGTCTGAGGTTTCTGGCAACAAGTCTCTGACTAATCACGCTTTGAGGGAGAAAATTCAGATCTTTATCACCATTATTCAGCTATATTTATGCAAAATGGTTAAGAAAAATTTCAATGTGCCATCAAGATATTGGAATTTTACTTGATATGCTATAGATTTTACCGGATATTCTGTTCTATACATAGCCCTATACTGCACCATTTTTATGAGTTACTAAAAAAATTACCACTTTAAATTTTAAAAAAATGTGTTTTCTATATCAGAAATTATTTCTTCCGTTAATTTTTAGACACTATTTGAAAAACATTTTTAAGTTTTAAGAATTATAAGAAAATTCTTACCTTCAGCTACACCTGTTTCTTCTATACAATTTGTATGTAACATATTAACCAAATCTTGCATTTCTTCTGAGAGTCCCTATTTAAACACAAATTTCTTGTGAAAAATTGAAACAAATTATGAGATGATATTTTCAAATTTCTATAATAATTTTATATTTATAAAATCCAATAAATTTTTGTAAAAAAAAAAGTAAAGCCCAGAAATATTTTCAGTAGTTCTCAATTCTATATATCTAGCGTTTTAGCATTTTATCAACAAAACATAATTTGATTATGAGATGTAGTTAATACTTATAGACTTCTAAATATGAAGCAAAAACATGTTTCCATTATAAAATTTTTTTTCGAAAAATTTAAAAAAATAATTTAAGGAACTAAATAATTTAAGATATAAAAAAATGTTCTAAGAAAAATATTCTATTCTAATAATTTTTTTCGATATATCTAACCATTCATGAAAATATTAAGAATCGACCCTATTTGTTAGTTTGAGGTAGACTCAGTTTAAAGTTCAGATTTCCGTTAAATATCTTAAAAAATGTGACCTATCACCCTGTATCACTGTGCAATTTCAAATCGATATTTCTATAAATAACGAAAATATTAGGATGTTTTTATCTTAAATGCGACACACTGTGTATTATTTCTCTAGCCTGCTTTAGTTAAGGAACCGCAATACGGAATTCAACACGGGTCGAGCTAGTACAATAGGGTATTCTACTATTTTTGAAAAAGTACCTCAAAATGTTGATTTTGCTAATAAAAAGTCACCAAAGATTTATTTCGGAAAAATACACACGCTTTCTTGCCAAAAACTTAAATTAAATTTTAAACCTTTTTTAAACTGTCAAAAACGCGGGAATCCAATTTGATGACGTAATATCGATATCATTATACGAAATAACACAAATAAGTTTGACAGATATATTCATAGACATCTGATTATAATAAATATAAATACTTATTATCTATGGATATATTATACCCAGCTGTCTACACTTAACTAACTGATGGTCTATGGCTCATACCGATATGACATCACAGCAGGGCTTGCCCGCGTTTTAGGTCACCTGATATACAGTTTAAAAATTACTATTTTTAATTTTAATATTTTAAAAGAAAAATGTACTTTTATGACTTGAAATCAGAATATTTAAGTATATTTTTACATAAATTTTAAGTTTTTTCAAATTTCATAATTTATTTTTGACTAACGATAATACACTATTGACATAAGAAAAAAAAACTACAAACCTGTACCGAAGAAGACATTAAGATTAAACAATAAACACTTGCACAAAATCGAACTAAACCCAATTTTAAATAGAACATTTTTTTTTATTAAAATTTGTGTGACATCGAAAAAAGTTAAAACGTATTATTTATAAATCATAAGAATATTTATGTTCTTGGACAAACATTAGAAGATACCTACGTAGGTATATATTTTTAGAATTAGTATTTATTTTTATTAGCAACAAATATATATATATGTCTTTTTTTTTTATAATAATATTTTTTATTTTATTATTATCAAATAATTATTAATTTGTATGTAAGTATAGAAATAATAATATGATATTATTTTATGTTGGAAATTAAAAATTAATTACTATTATTTGAAAAAAAAAATTATAAATTATATATTATTGTTTTTGTTAAGATTTACAAAAGGCATTTGTAAAATATATACCTAGACTTACGTTCAGGATATGTAAGATGCGTCCCATAGTGTACTCGATGTGAAAAATATGTAAATTTTCGAACCTTAGAAAATTTTTTCTGCGAAAGCTGAAAGTTTTACAAAAATTTTTCTAAAAATTTTTGTTAGCTTTAAATAAGTTAAAGGATCTAAAAAAGTGAATGTTTATCCAAAAAAATTAAATTTTCTTAGTTCTTAGAAAAATTTCTAATAACATTTTATCATTAATTTTTGGGGGTTCTTTGAACACTTTGAGCCTTCTTTATCAGCTATATAAATGAAATTAGCGTCTAGTGTAATAATTTAGGTCAACATGTCTTACAGGTATACACATTCCTGGACGAGTATGGAATTTAGAAGAGTCCAGGAAAGTACTTTTCTTAAGCTATGTTTTCTGAAATTGTTAAAAAACAGCTACAAACCTCGGATAAATATAACAAATTAATAATCAAAAGAAATGGTACAGAAAAATTATTTTTCTGGTCTAGGACGGGAAATTTTCTGTCTCGTACTGTTATTTGTTTCATTATATCAATCCTAGTAGCGCGGTTACAGATTAAGGCATAACAAATTCCGTTCGCGGTATGCTTAGGGTAGCGAATTCGATTCTCGCCGTCACAACAAAAATTAATTTAATTAATATTTGTGATGGGCTGGTGTAGTGAGTGGTATAAGCACTCAGCCTCTGAAAACACATATGGTATCACAATGGACTCTATAGACTAAGTGTATCCTTCGTGGACAGCCAGTATAACCAAGCCTTACCTAACCTATTTGTTTCATTGCCCAGTAACCATTTAAAGTACAAGAAAAATAGGCTTTCTGGTTTAACAATTTAGAAAAATATCATTCTATTATTTTACCATAAAATAGAAAATTATCACCAGAAAAGGTGGTAAAACACACATATGGTATCACAAATGACTCTAGGGCCTATAAGTGTGCCCTTCGTGGACAGCCAATATAACCTGTCCTAACCTAACCAATTTGTTTCATTACCCAGTAACCATTTAAAGTACAAGAAAAATAGGCTTTCTGGTTTAACAATTTGGCAATAATATAAAAAATAAATTAGTAGATTAGGATCCGAATTTTTAATATGTTATAGTTCACGAAATATATTATTGTATAAAACAAAAATTTGGGTATCTTACCGTTCAATTAAGAGAGTTTTTATTAATTAAAAATACACTAAATAACATACCATCCTCATAACAGGTTATGTTATTTAGTGTATTTTTAATTAATAAAAACTCTCTTAATTGAACGGTAAGATACCCAAATTTTTGTTTTACACAATAATATATTTCGTTAACTATAACATACTAAAAATTCGGATCATTATCTACTAATTTATTTTTTTCTATTACTGGCGTCACCCTGCTTAAACGAAAACGTGTGAACTTGAAACCTTTTTCTGCTTTACATTCTGGTTTTATATTGATGAAAATTTAAAAAAAAAATCATTATTATAAAGTTTTTAAAAAATTATTTTATCTTAACTTAATGTTAATTATATAATAAGCGGGTTATGTTATTAATAAGCGGGCTCGCAGATATTGCATTTGAACATATATTTAGTAGTATGTACTCGACGCTTCCACCATTTTTATATACACGTTTAATTTTGAAACGTAGGAAAATACCGGTATTTAAAATTTTTGTTGCTTTTGCTGACTCAAAAACGATTCTTATTTAAATTTTATGGGACGCATACAATTTAAAATCTTTTTATTCTCATGGTTTACTGAATTTCTTTTACTTATAGCTGCAAATGTTATTTGTTGCCTATATGCAGAGTTTTAATTGAATATTATGCTAAAAAAAAAAACAATATATTTTCATTCATCATTGAGAATTTTTTAACAAAATTGTATTTAATTAATTATGAATTATTCGTTCTTTATTATGTCTGGTTTAAAGGAAGTCTTTTGGTTAATCAATTACTTACATTATAAATATAAATTAATAATAATTATTATTAATTTTATTGAATTATGGGTGTCTTAATTTATTTTGAACAATTTACAAAAATACAATTATGCAACCGATTCAAGAAAATACGTTTTTGTGTCTGTAAACTCTCTAGCGGCCGTAATTTAAGTCCGATTTTAATAAAATTTGGTATCAAGAAGGGTTTTGGTATTTGAAAGGTCAAGTTCGTTAATGAGAAAAATCGACAGATAAAAAAGGGGTAGAGGGTGCGCAAAGTAAAAAATTTTGAATTTTTTCAAAGTAAAAAATATTTTTGTTTTTTAGTTTTAAGCAAAAAAGCGCTCTTGTCTTCTTTTCGAAATAAAAATGCAATATTCGATTTTAAGAAAAATGTGTTATTTTTTCTATCTCTAGAGGAATTCGCTTAGCTAACGCAGCTCCTGTGCTTCGAATTTTTTTGAGTTCCTCTTACCCTACATAATTAAAATTCACTAAAATGTGATTGATTTTGCTCTAGTACGCACGTTTGTGAGATATTAGGAGTTGAAATTTCTCCGGATACGATTTTAGTCGAATCTCAGAAACTACTCGTTTACATGACAATTTGTAAAAGCTGGACGCGCTCAATTTAGAATATTCAGAGCAGTTCGGAGCGAATCGAGGTATACAGATAGTCATGTATATAAGTAATTCGTAGGGCAAAATTATTCTAAAAACTCGATAATTCCGTTTATCTACACTTCTTTGGGTCCGCACCTGGTAATGTCCGCTCGTAAAATTGTGTCATATGACAATTGATTCATTGAAAAAAATGTAAGTAGACCTTCAAATATTAGTGGCCCAATAAAGCATATTGTTAGTCTTTAGGTCTAGTGATTGCGTGGCATTGGATTATATACCTTGATTCATTGAAGAAAATATTAAGTATAAGCTATTAAAACAATTTATATGTTTGCAAAGATGTGCAATTAAAACATCCGTTTCATGCCCTGCACGTTAATTTGTGGAAAAATTAATGTCATACTTTTATAATACTTACTTAAAAAAACTTAAATATACACAGTAAAAAAAAAGTACTTGTTGCACGAAAATATGTCCTTAACATGGTAACAAGTAAATCTTTTCTTAGTTCAAGAAAATTTTAAAGGTATCTTTAACGATATAAGAGAAAAATATAGTTTTCTAAATCAACGAATTTGAATTTGAATTTTGAATTTACTTACTTATGTAAATGTAAATTATACTGATTTCAATAAATAAATAAATAAATAAAAAGTAATTGTATTAGTAGTAGTTGTATTACTTCAGTAAATGCTACAAAGAATACTATCATATATTGCTCATCTATGTACACAGCATAGCAAACATCTCATGATCATAGCATACACAGTAAATTGAACAACGTTGCCGCTTGTACAATTCACTTCTGGATTAGACTTTTTTTGTAAAGTAATCGGTCGATTACATCTTATTTAGGCTTAAAGCATGCTTAATTTGTTTATTTACATATACTTATCTATTCTTTTTTTTTTTTTGCATAGTTATTTTTTAGCGCTAAAGCGTGAACTAAAAATGTTCCAAAATGTTCCAAAATAGTTTGAATTCCTACTATTTACATATTAAATATCAACAATTTTGAAAATTTATAGCAGTTAACAGATACGGTCAATGGTCCTAAAATATTTTTACAGCTGTGTCTCATTGAAAACTGCATCTATAGAATTTTTTATGTAAAAATTTTTTTAGCCGCATGTGGCAAGGACCTACCTCAAACAGTCAAATAATTATTTTCTTGAATTGAGTATTGAGATCATTGTAATATTCACGAAGTTATTTTTACAGTGTACCTACCTTCTTAAAATATATATTTTAAACTTACCTCTGCTGTATAATTTTTAAATATAAAGGAAATTAACAACAACAACAAAATTAAAAATAATAACAAATTAATTGGGTGGTACGTTTATCTTTTAATTTTTATAAAGTTTTCATACAGTGTTTTCGTGGTTAGAGACTTAATTGAGGCTCCACGTTGTGCGTGAAGGGTTTCACAAAAAGTGAAATAATTTTTTACAAAGTTTTTTCTTTGCAGTTCTAAAAGGGTGATCCAATTTGAGTTTCCCTTTACTTTAAAAAAAAACGCACTGAAAAAAATTAATATTATCTTAGTTATACATTTATTAATCAAATATCAAGTATACTTCATTTAATATGAAAAATGATACCAGCCAAATGATCGCCTCTAAACCTTCTGCAGCAATTTAATCGTTCGAAGTAATTTTCTATGAATTTTCGCAAATTTCGGGGAGTTATTTCGGCTATAACTTGGTGGATGTTAGCTTTTAGGTGCTCCAACGTTGCAGGTTTGTTAATATAAACGCGACTTTTAAGAAAAACCCCACAACAAAAGGAAATCCAACTACCCTATAATGCTTACAGTTTTCTTGATCTTTTGCACAATGGTGCGACTTGTTCGCTCACTACGATTAAATTGATCATAATCTTCAGAAATTGTTATTGATGTAGAACAAGTTGAGTGAACAATTTGAGCGTTGATGAATTTGAACATTATATACATATATATACTTATGCCAGTTTTCCTACTGGTAAACAAAAGTAGAAACTTCCCTCCATTATAGGACTATGGTCTCTGGGACTAATTATTATCAGGAATTGTAATTAAATTCGATAAAAAATATTTATTTCTTAGGAAGCAATGTATACCAAGATAATTTTTATTTAAATATCGATACATACATTTTTGTTTTTTGTTGGCGAGCTATAATAAATAACTAGAATTAAATTTAAAAATTTGACACCAATTCTTTTTTTTTACAATAGTAAATTATGAAAATTTTATAATTTTAAAATTAAATTTTTCACAATAATTCGAAAATATAAGTGTAGATTTAAAATATCCATTTTTAACAAATTTTTATTGGAATTAGTTATTTCAAAGTTTTAAGTTTTCAATTCTGTGAGCATTCTCTATAGCTGTTTATAATTTTTTTTCCGTTTAAAATGGATATTCCTTACAGTAGATAAATTGATATCTTGACTAACCCTGTATTTTCATACCTACTAAATATATTTTTTTTCTAATTAAAATTAAAATTGCACGTTTATTTAGAAATATCTATTTGGTATAAAAATATCAAGTACCTAAATTCATTAATAATATTCTTTATAATGACAAATTACTATTGAAATAATCTGAATAATTTTGTCAATAGAGAATATCGACGATTTTTTTTTTGTTGCTTTTTATAAAAGCTCATTTCATTTGAGGAAAATTATTTTTAAATTATTAATAACCATAAAAACAATTAAGATAAAAGCCATCAAAGATTTGTTTGTATCCCTTTCTAGCAAAACAGAATCTAGCATGGAATTCTTATGTGCAAACATAGTGTGTGACGTCAAAAACTATGCCCGATTTCTTTGTCTAATAAATATAGTTTAAAATGCTTATTTCATCCGTAATTCTAGGTCGATTTTAATTTTAATTTCACTTTTTGTCATCTTTTTACGGTATTTTCATATTTTGTTAAGAAATGTGAAAAAAAAATCATCGATATTCCTTATAAAAATGAGTGGTGTCCAGATTAGATTTTCATCGATCCATTTTTATAAATCTTTTTTTTATATTTAAATATAAATAAATAATTAAATCTGACAAATTTTAATTATTTTTACAACTGAAAATAATTTAGAAATACAGCATAAATTAAAATTTAATGAAATTAATTTAAAGTTAAATTTTGTAATATTTGGTATAGAAATTACATATTTTAATATTGCACAAATTTTAAAAATAATTATTTATATTAATTAATAATATTTTTTTGTAAATTTAATTGTTAATACTATCAGATGTTAGTGCTAATGAAGTTAATGCACTCCGTCGATTTGGATTTACACCTAAATTTTCCCAATTTATCCATGATAATCTTGCTGTTAAATCTATTGAAACAAATAAAAAGAAAAGTTTAAGAAAAAAGTAAAAAAAACAATTAGTCTAAAATAATTTAAAATAGAATTTTTGATTTTTTTTTAATTAATGCGAGAATTGATTCCTTGGTTATTTATGATATCAATTCTCTTAATCAAATAACACAAGGTTGAATCGATTATTCGATTATTAAATATAGAATGGATGAAGAATATGGTGAAACGATGAAATACCGCATTTCAATTAAAACTTTACTCAAAAGTATTACAATTATTTACCCCTTTTTTGAGAAAGTAAACATATTATGGATCTATCCCTATATATTATAAATGTGAAAGTAAGCATGTTTGTTGGTTTGTTTGTTTGTTACGCTTTCACGCCAAAACCAGCGAATGGTTTTTAATGAAACTGCTATATCAGAATAACACATAAACTATAATTTATAAAGATACCTATATTTAAAAAAAATTAAAAAATTTAATTTAATTTGACATTTTTAAATTTTTACAGAAATCTTTAATTTAAAATAGTAAATGTCAAACAAATCATGGCCAACTATTCTGATATACTCAATGAATTATGACTATTTTACATTTAACAAAAATGAAAACTGTGTATATCAAGAGAGGGTGGAGGCTATAAAGCGGTGGTTTTTATTTTTAAGCTCAGTGAAGCGAGCGGGTATCAATCTAGTACAAATACAAAACATACCCGTATTTCTTTTAAAGAATGAATATGATAAAGGTATTGAAAACAAAAGTGATTACAGATGTAATTTTGAAATATAGTAATGTAATTTGAGACAAGTTCGTTGGCTTTTAAATCTTTCATATTTATGTAAAAAAATTACTCATAAATTTAACCCTTACAAATTATATATTATTTTTCATCTGCCAATTTAATATCTATATTTTTTGCAAAAATTGACTCTATGATCTAATCTATTGACTCTTTGATCTGATTATAAAATGTCAACTACCTTTCTCAATTTCAAGCAATGTGTTTTTTTTTGGGTTTCGAGTGTTTTTGACCCGATAAATCCAAAAAGGTTGAAATAATTTGGATAAGAAATGCTTTATTGGACATCCCCCATTATTAATCAATAATATTTGTATCTTTTTGGTGGAAAATCTAATTTAATTTAAAATGTAGTTAAACTACTTTCTCAAATAGAAATCTAAATTTTTTGTATGCTTTTACAAATAAAAAAAAAAAGAAAAGTTTTTTTAAATTAATATTGTGCTATAACTTTTAAGTTTACTATGCAAAAATAGTTATTAAACGCTTTCGGTAATGTTATCATCAATTATATTCTTACCACTTGTGTTCCAATGTGCTTGATCTGCTTTAATTTCACCTCGTAAACATTTCTCCACATATGTTAATGGATCACAATCGACACCTAATACTTCTCGTAATAACGCAATATATGCAATTGCTAAACGTAATGTATCAATTTTGCTCAAACGTTTTTCATATGGAAATGTTGGTACGTGTACCCGTAGCTCGTCGAAAGCAGAGTTTATACTGCTAAAAATTAAAATAAACTTTATTTAATATCATAAACTTTTTTTAATTAAAAAAATGTCAATTATAAATGAGTTATTTTTAAATTTTAAATGTACAATTGGTTTGAATTTTGTGTTTGATTTTGTATTTAAATTTCAAAATATGTCCAATTTTTTAGATTAATTTGTTGCTAATGTGAAAAGTTCGCTTAATTTGTGCTTTTCTTACGACAGATAGTGCAGTAAAGAGTAAAAAAATGTATGGATCGGTGGACCCAGGAAGGAACTGAAACTTTACTCACTTTATATTGAAAAAAAAATTTGTACAAATTTATAAATGGTTATGCAGAATGGCAATATATTGCCCCCTGGGAATGGAAAATAGAACAATTGTTATAGTTTAATACACGAGCACCATCTATGAATATGGAAAAGAACTATTGTTAAATTTTACAACACGAGCGACGCCTTTGAGTGAGTAATGAAATTATTGTTAATATGGCAAAAACTTAAATAAGTTAAACATTCTTGTTGATTTAATTAAAGTTGTGTCTTTCTTGCCACAGATGGTGAAGTTTAGGTTATTTTAAATACAGCACAAACACATATATTCATTATTTAACTACGGGAAAAACAAACGTTTCATGCAAAAAATTGTAGTTTACGTATTTAAAGGCAAAATAGATTACAAAAGCGTTATTTCGAGATCGTTGGTGAATACAGAAAAAATACTGTTCAGGTACACAACACAAAAAAATTCCTGGACTTAAGAAAGCTTGGGGGGTTGATGTTCTATAACAAGTGACAATATTTTTTAAGTCAGCGTTCTCAATATTGAATTAAAGAAAATAATTATTTGGCTGCTAGCATGTAAAGAACATATTGTCTTAATAATAGTACTTTTTTTACAGTGAATATATTGTGGGAAATTTTTTGTGGTTTATTTCAAAAGCATATACATCAATCTGTTTACTTAGAAATAGAAACTAAAATAAAAAGGCAATAATTTAAAATGAACACTTTTGTAATCTATTAATTAGGTGATAATTTGAAAAAAGGGATGTAGGAAATTAGTATATAAGCCAAAATTCTTAAAAATATTATTCATTGCAAAGGTTAACGCTTTTATACAAAAAAAATGGATTCAAAATTAATTTAATTGTGTTAAAACGAATAAAAAACAGCTTTAACCTTAATAAGTAAATGTAAAAACGTGTATGATATTCTTTAGAAAGGTGATTTTAATAGCGATATACAGTGATTTCATGAAATATTTTTCCTAAATGTGAACAATGGAAGATCTAGTTTAAGTTAAATGATAATGATTTCTAAAAGCGTTTCCGATTCCTTACCATAAGCTATTTGGAATTGATTGACAATTGCAAGAGTACTTTAAGTAATCAACGAAGGCGAGTCATCTTCCTGTGTTTTAATGCTCCAGGACTGGCATAACTTGTTTGATAAGCCAGGACTGGTTTGAGAGCTAATATTTTCGGAACTTCTCAGATTGTACTTTGAACACATTAATTGATTTGCTACAAGATTCCCTTTCCATTTTATATAGATCTTCTGATGGTTAGTGATATTAATGGGCATAACATCGCAGATAGGCTTAAGTACGAAAGAAGCACATCTCAATTATGTCTAATAATGCTTGTGATTAAATCTTTGTGCCATTTTTGGAGAGCTTGTCGACTTTAATTAAGTGGATTTCTTCTATTGACAACTGATTGTTTTGTTATGCCATCAGTGGTTAAATTTCTACTTATAATAAAGCTGCATGGGATGCTGTCAATACATATGATTCGGCACGATGTCAAAAAATATCAAATATCGAAGTGTCAAAAAAGTTCTAAATAATATCATATCTCATATAAGACACATGTATTGTTTTTAAATTTGCAATCTAAAGTCAACCATGTTTATTAAACCACGCCTCTATATCTGTTGTCAATGGCTCGGCATCTATATCGATTCACATTGATATTTTCCAGCAACTTTCTTAGAGAAATTCGAAAGTATTGTGAAAAATTTTGAGGTTTGTAAGCCGAGCTAGGGGATTTTATCACGCACTGGCTATCGAAACAAGGCTCAAATTTTGGTTGCCTGTAGAATAGTTTTTAAAATTTTTGGTTGATTACACATTATTTCATGAAATATATTAAATCGCTAAAAAATTATCTTTCAAAAAGAATCACATATTCTGTTTTTACCTTCTGTAAACTCAAGTGATATTTTGTATAAAATTTTCTACTAATTTGTTTTAAAACAAAATTTTATTCTAATGTGACCTCAGCACAACTAATTAGCTTTATACCAATTTGAACTCCCAATAGCAGACCTCAGCATTCGTTTCCTTTCTCGTATATTGGCAGCATGACGTTGAACACGATATGGTGATCGTCCATAATAATCCACTGTTGATGAGCCACCAATTTCATGAACATCATTATTGGAATCAGCTATTTAAATAGAAAAACAGTAAAGCTTAGAAAATGTTCCAAGCGTCGGCAATAAATATTTTTAACCGACGTAAAAAGTAGGAAATTCTCAAGTCAAATCGTATATTTTTTTATGTATATGACTAAGCATAACTTTTTACAGAGTAGGCCGATTTCGAAAAAATCTCTTCCGAAAATTGTATGATTATTATAAATAAAATAAAATAGTAAAGAATTAAATGATAAACTAACCTGTGCAATGATTTGTATGTTGAGCAGTTTGTAAACTATGTAAATAAACATGTTGTATTGCATGAGTTCGTGTCCGATTTGCATATACACAAGATGGTAAATCAGAAACATCTTCGTCATTTCCTTCGTAGCCATTTTGATTATTTCCATAATTTAAACTAGAAACAAAATTTAAAAAAAAAAAAATAGAAAATTTAAAGTTTTTTCTAATAATCATTAATGAACGTAAATAATTAAATGCCAACAAAAATTCAATGATTCTTTTTACATGCATTTTTTAGGATTGATATAGGTTATTCAGAAAATTGAAAAATTAAACGTGGCTCATTTGTCAAGGAATGAAAATCAAGATTTTCGGCCTCTGTACATGTTAAAAGGAAGCCCTTCACAACACAATATTTGGAAAAAATGGCAAGAAGTCTACGAATGTAAAATTATATTTGAAGAAAAAATTGGCAAATAAATTCGATCCACAGTAAAAGCCTCAATTTTTAAATTATATTTTTACCAAGCATACGTCTAGTAATCCTCCAAAATATAAGCAATATCTATATATATATATAAAAGAATAACTGGCTGATAAATAACATATCAACGCACAGATCAAACTCCTGGGGCTAGGACCGTGAAAATTTGTATGTTCGAGGCCCACTTAAGCAGAAGCGGTCTTAGCTTTTCTTTAGTCTTTGTAAATCTACCTGGGCCCCCAACAGGAGCCCTTTAACCAAAAACTTGGGCCCAAATGTGTAAATAAAAATTTTTTGTGGAGGCTCTTAGGCGTTCAACTAGGCTGCCTAACTGATAAATGCGGCTAGTTTGTTATAGAACGGAATATTCACAACGCTTCCACCATAATTAAATTACATTATAATTTCTTAATTGAACAATAGCTGTTACAATAATTGATACTTTTAATAATATATTAATATTTTATAAGATTCCTATATACCCAGGGTATTGTAACTACCAAACGGATGGACCGATTTTGCTTTTTGTTATAAACAGTTCTTTTGTGTGAATGCAATCAATTCAGATATAGTAAATCTAGCCATAATGTACTAATATGATATCTGAGAATATTTGCAATATGGCGACAACGCGACAATCTTTATATATAACTCATCTTATGACCACTTTATTGATCAAAAAGGGCGTATTCTATATATTACTTTCGAAGTTGATTATATTTCGTACTCAAATCTTTGTATTCAATCCAATCTTAAAATATTTTTGTCGTTTTTTCTGTCATTGAGAATTCTATCATTTCCGAAACTGACTGCGGGCACTCGTTATAATTTTTCCAGTTTTTCAACTGTCAGTAAAAGGCTCCATTTGTTTTATATAATACGTTTAAATTAAATTCTGAAAATTTTGATTTGAAATAGATAATTTATTTCAAAAGTAGGAATATTTTACATTGATTAACCTTTTGGCAAATAAGTGGCTGATTATGATTAAAAAGTTTGAAGTCTGAAAAATATTTTTATCGAGTTTACTGTCGTTGAGAATTTTGTAATTTCCGAAACTGGCCCGACACACGTTATAATTTTTCAAATATATCAGTAAAAGGCTCAACATTAGTCGTTTGGCGAAGCGGCTGATTAGTAGACAAAAAAGTAATAATAATATTTTTCGATATCAGCCCTAGTTTTCAAAATATCGAAGGTTTAATATTTTGGTTTAATTATTAAATCTTTGGTATCTCGAAAATTGACCCAAATATCGAAAAATTCGTCAAGTTTTGTCTAAATTCATCAAGTTATAAAAAATTTATCAACAAAGTTAAAAATTTGATTTAAAAAATTCAACCCTTAATCTATCTACCCTATTTTTCCATATTGCTTAAAAATTTGAATTTTAAATACATAATAATATAAGAAAATTTGTAAATCCAATCGGACACACTTACTTTAAAGGTGGTGAAGACGATGAATCTGGTACTTGAGAACGACTCATTTCGAAAATCACTTTAATTTTATTAAAAAAAAAATACAAAATCAAAATTATATCAACTAATTAACCCAATTTATTATAAAACACTTTAAGCACAAATACACAAAAAATTTGATACTTGTTAATATACACAAATTAAATTCTTAAATGGTTTAATTCCCAACGGGATTTTCACTTATATACTGCGAAAAATTTAAGGGAGGATCCACATACAATTTATTTTAATTGTAATAATTGTCCTAATAAATAAAGATAAACGATTCGAATTCAAAGTAAAACATATATTCCTGTTTCTTTTTAACAAAAGTTGGTAAGTGAATGGTGTATAAGGGTTGATAACATGGATTATTGATTAGAGGGTTGTTACTAAAATGTTTCATCCACCAATGAAACATTTTATGAGGGTTACTTGTACTATGATTGGTTAATAGTAAATATATCTTTTGCATTTGAATATGGTATGATGATGGTATATCTGTTTTTGACTTATGTGAAAGCATTAGTTGCAGGGGGTATATTTCTGCAAATGACAGGTTTTTTCCAAACCCCATATAATTCGAATCTCCTCTCTAAACATTGTGTTCAAGTGTGTGGAAAATTATTAACGTAAGCATTTTCTTTTTTTTTTTGTGTGTATACATTTTCATTTAAATTGTTATTTTTTATTGTTTTATTTTCATATTTTATGGAATCAAATTGGAAAAGAATATTTATGTATTAGAGTTTTCAATTAATAAATAAATAAAGATAAAACAACTATTTTGCGTTTGGCCAAGTAAAATAATTTTTACTTTAATTTATTGAATTTAATATCAAAATTTGGTTTTTCTTTATTAAAATACAATTTTAACACCATAGACACAAAAACAAAAAGTAAATTTCGAAAAATCAGGCTGCGACTAAATAGAAAAAGCCAATTCCGGTAATAGCAGTCTTTAACAGTCGGGACCTTTGAAGATCAGTTCAAATCTTCTGAATAATGGGTCAGTAAGACCATTGAACTTTTCTTTTTAGTCGAGATTTTTGATATTTTAAATTTACCATTTTTATTTTACACTTTTTAGTTAGGATTTTCAAATACCTATTTAATGATACCCCACTTAATATAGTTCAACGACATTTTTTTCTTTTTCATATTATGGCGTCGGTTATGGCTGTATTGAATTTTGATTAATGGCATGCCTCTAGTGACACTTTCAAGATTAAGACAAACCGATTCACGTTAGAATCATTTAAGTGAAATCAAAAATTTGGTCTCTAGAGCGCCACAAAGGAACAAACATAAAAATCTTTTTATATATGCTTTATTATTTAGTATCACAAGCATGCTTTATTATTTGATTACACGATTTACATTTACAGGACTTCATCAAACGGTACATAACATTAAAATATTGACCATTTTTCAATACATTTATATCCAGAGAGAGTCATTTTCTAGGTATAGGGTTCGATGAGTTATATTATTTTATGGTATAGATAGGGTGTTGAAATTTTGAAAAACAAAACTACCGTTGAAAACAATTGAAAATTTTACAATATAATAAATATGTAAAATAAATAAATAAAATAATATAAATATATAAAAACGAAAGCGGTTGAAATATGGGTGTACCACCATTAGCCATTTTCGAAAAAAAATATTTCGCCTCACTGACTTTATTGCAAATATAATAATATTATATAATACCCCCATGCTTCAGGCATTGCGTGCAAAATTTCCAATTTTTCTAAGCAATCGTTTTGGTAACAATTACAATAAAATCTTCCTTTCCGAAAATTCTAACACTTTGTTTCTTGAATGTTTCAAGAAAAATATAAGCCTTTTTGGTACCACTTAAATGGAAGAAACATTCCTAAAAAGATTTAAAATATTACTATTATATTAGCTTTTAAAAACACAGTCTCATTTAATTTAGTAGTAACATCTTTTTGGACTATGTGTCTGTTCTCATAGACGTGAGAACACCTTATTCAACAACCCTGTAAGATTACATCGATGAAAGAACTATCAAATTTTCTTCGCTGGTCTAGTGCCTTTTATTTTATTTTTCGGAATAGAAAAGAACGATGATTTTCTCATCGCTTCCACCATATTTGATATACATATGTTTTTTAGTAAAATTCTCTTTAGGGACAAGCTTTTATTGAACTAAAAGATAAAATAATTTTTCTTATGAGTCACTCATACCTGATTATTTGTCTTATTTGAAGCGCGTATTATCCTTGATATTTTAAATTTAAAGGAAAAACGATTTTCTACTTTTTAGTTCAATAAAAATTTGTTCCTAAAAAAGTATTTTTTTTTTATTTAAATTTTTTTATACTTTGCAATTTAATTGCCATACATAGCCTATTTTTATCTCCAACTAAAGTTTCTAAGGTAATTACCTATAGTAATTAAGGTAATTACCTAAGGATCCTGATATAAACTTTAGGAGCACACTGTATGAAGAGATTTTTTTATATATACTTTTGGTAAAATAAGAATTGTTCGACGGATACTCCAGTTTCCTAAGAAATTGGAACTTTGAATGGAAATTTTATTAAGAAATAGGTATACAAGAAACTAGAGATAAGAGTATAATGACAGAAAATTATACAAATAAATTATTTTGTAAAACATTTTCATAATGAGTTTCATGTCATGATATGCCGAAAATTAATAATTTTGTAGAACTATCTATTTAATATTTTTTATATTCACCAATAGCCAAAAAAACCGGGCGTCAATCCAGGATATATTTTTACAGTTATAGCTTATTAATAAAGTTTCCATGGGTTTAAAAACTCAGTAAGTTCGAATAATCAAAAGACTGTATCAATTTATTTAAATAAAATATATTTTTCTATAATTAAAATATGCTTCAACTAATAATTTTTTTACGCAAAATAATTTTTCGATGATACATTTTCAAAGTTTGTTTTTCTCAGATTGAACAATACATGATATGATTTCAATTGTTAAGGTCAATTTTTGTGGATAATAATGTGGTAACCCTCAACAATTGAGTATTTAAAAAAATAAAATCATATAATCAAACCTGTATACATAAATAATTATTTTGTTTATTTAATCTTTTTTTATTGGTATTTAATCTATTTGTATAATGTTATAACATTGATAATTGTATAATAAACCCTTAGGTGTATTTTATGGATGTATGTACAATTCCCATAAAATGATGTCCCCTCTTATCACTGTTTGCAGAACGCTATATGGACTATATGGATTATTCAATTGGTATCGATACAAAAAATGATGAGACATAAATAGCGTATGCTATACAGCATATAAATTAAACTTTTAAAGGACCTGGATTTGAAAAAATTATGTAAAAATTTAAAACAAGTGAAAACAAACAATTGACCGAGTTAATTGTTGTAATACCATGTATAGACTGTGTTGATTACTCTATCACATTACACATACATACATGTCACACATACATAACTGATAATCCCATATTAATACATACTATAAAATTTGCATTTATGTTGAGTATGGATTTTCTATCGCTTCCACCATATTTGGTATACATACGTCTTTTAATTTTAAATTGAAAATTTAAATAAAGAATCGATCCAAAGTTTTTCGGCAGACAAGCAGACACTTCGAGTTAAAAAAAAAAGCAAATAATAATCTTGGAGCGAGAAAAAATTTATTTGTCAAAGAACGAGGCCACCTTATGGTTCACGGAAAACAAGTAATTGCTGTTAACATTAGCAATAATCTGAGTGTTTTAGAATTTAATGTTGAGTGTTTTTAGTTATGTTTCAAGAAAATCGATTCAATTTGAAAAAAATTAGAAGAAAAAAACCGCATTTGTTGGGGATTTTTTAAATTTTATAAATTTCAATATTAGTTCACTTTGTGAAAGTTTTTAAAAAATTACGGAAGCATTTTTTTGTGATTATAGCTAGTGCGAAACGAAAAAGAATTTTCGAGTACAATTACCTTTTTGACGTGGAAAAACTGAATCTGCAATAAAAATCGTAGCACAGGAGCTGCATTAGCTAACCCCCTCAGAGATAGCTAATTCCCTCAGAGATTGAAAAAATAACACATTTTTCTTAAAATCGAATATTGCAGTTTTCTAAGCATTTTTATTTCGAAAACAAAGCGTCTTGAGAAATAATCACAAGAGTACTTCTTTGCTTAAAACTGATCAAAAAATGTACTTAACATTTTGTACTTAATTTGATATATATTATAATCGTGAAGTTTGATGGATGGATAGATGAGTGGATGGATAGATGGATGGATGTTTGTTACTATTTCACGCAAAAACTACTGAATGAATTTGGATGAAATTTGGAACACACATAGTTTATAACCTGAATTAACACATACGCTACTGGGAACTATTTTTTTAATGGGAAAAATGTTGTAAGGCTTTGAAATAGGTGTTATCAAATTTCATAAAATTTACTAGATACTTCTCATCCATATCTATGCAACCATAATGTCCCACAACGAAGCGTGGTAGGATATAACTAGGGCTTTTGCCTTAAAATTAAGGTTCTGCGCCAAAACAATAAAATTGATGAAATTGGGAACAAAAAGAGGATAAGTCACGATATATATGAAGTGAAGTCTATGAACGAGATATGAAATGAACACAAAAATCTTTGTATTTAAAATTAAATTTGCCCAACGAAACGAGTAGTTCACAGCTATATACATTATATCAGAAATTTGTGTTGAAGGAGACAATTTTATCAAAATAAACTATAATAAAATATTCCCTGGATAATAATTAAAATGTTTATATTCCTGGTCGAATTAAATACATATATACATACATATAGGCATATATACCTTCATTGTTTGTTTGTATTAGCAACTTGTTCTCACCCTGGGGCTCGTGTGTATACGTACGTATTCTACAACAGGATTTTACAATTGTAAAATAAACATTGTTAAATAAAGGATTTTAATAATTTTATTGAACAAAAATTAAATTTTAAATAAGCGTATGGGAAATTAAATTATTTAAAAAAATGTTTTTAATCACTTCTTTATCTATGAATCAATTCAGTATTCATTCATAGATAATATTATGGAAATCTTTATAACATAAACATTTATAAATGCGTATTACAGTAATAAATGTCTGTAATTCAATTATGGGAATTTATTTTAACGCACTTTTGTAATTTAGTAAGAAACTTTATTTGGAAATTTAAAAAAACTTTTTAAAGGACAAGCTTTATTGTACTAAAAAGTATAAAATAGTTATTTCTGTGAGTCACTCATACATGACTATTTGTAAAAGCTGGAGGTGCTCAATTAAAAATATCAAAGATGATGTGCCTCAAGCTTTTACCAATAACCATGTATGAGTGAAATAGCTTAAAAAAACTATAAAAAAAAACATGCTTTTGTAAGTAACTGGACTAAAAAGTAGAAAATAATTTCTATAACATAAAAAAAAAGTTATTAAGAAAAAAATTATTTAATCATTAAAAAGCGTGGGGTGCTATATTTCATTTAAGGTAAATACTTATTTTATTGACTGACATTGGAAAAAGTAAAACACCCCACGCTTTTTTACGATAAAATATTTTCTTGTAGACATTATTTTTTACTTTTTAGTTCAGTTAGTTACAAAAGTGTGTTTTTTTTTAGTTTTTTTAAACGATTATTTACTTTCTACTTTTTAGTTCTGCTGGCTGCAAAAGCATGTTTTTTAGTTTTTTTAATTATTTATTAATGTTATGAAATATTATCAGCGCTTTCACCAGAATTATATAAATTATTAATTTTATAAAATCGTTAATTCTGAAGATCTTGGTCAGGATAATCGAACAAAATTATTAAACTATTCTATTGTCATCGATCCTTGATAGGTGTGCGAAGTATTAATTGAATTCGACGTTTAAAAGTGTGTGAAAATCATGCTTAAAGTTTCCGTTACATATATACATACCAAGCTAATAAAAGCCGTGTTAAAAATGCATTGTCTTGTATTCTTCTCATAAAACCCTTTCATTTGATACCCATGTCATGGAAGTATCCGCCATATTGAATTTAAAATCGACGTCGTTTAGCTAACCATACATTGTCATCCTACATGTATGCAAAATTTCAGCTCAATCGGTTAAGGATAACATACATTGCAAGATAAAAGCTTGTAAAAATATACACTTTATATATAAACAGTAACAAATCAAAATAGTTACAAATTCCAGTAAAACTCTCAGCAATGTTAAATGAAAGCAAATTATATTATACATGTTTGTAAAAATTTGTGAATTTTTGAACATTTTTAGACAACTTTTAACACATTTGTGTAAAAAATTGCCTATATTAAAATTTTATATAATTATGTATAAATATATAAAATATTCCAAGTACTTTAAGAGTTTGGGTATCGAAAATCCTTTTTTAAAATTAAAAAACTACAACTTTAGGCTCAGAAAGTATTTGCTTCAGAATATAAGTAACCTAAATGTCTAAGTTGCTTGGGCTATCACTTTTTACTTTTTTTGAGCTTCGATACTTTAATGTCTCTCACAGAAAATATGTTTTGATACTTGAAAAAAAAATTATATATCATTATATTTATACAATTGAAATTGGTACATTATCATCATTTTTAAGATAAAAATCTATATAAAAATGAATTCTGAAACGTATATCTACAACTCTAGTAGCATAAAATTACTATGATCCAAAATATAAATAAATATAGAGTACTTGAAAATTAATAGTATTTATTTTTTGAGGGGTTAAATAAACATATACACAGCCACTTTACAAAGAGCATTGTGAAATTAAAAGGAAGAATCAACACACAAAATTATTCCGCTTGCGGCTATCAAATACAATATTGTAAACACTAGCAGTGGTTCCTGTGGTCACGTGTCTATACATACGATTGGCACACGACATACCACGTGTATATTCAGTTCAGGATCAAACTGTATACTATAGGGCAGAGTGTAGTACCCTGGATATAATGGAACGACTCCATGGTTACTCGACAAATAATACTGTCAGTGGGATAGTAACTGTATATAAAGGCAAAGTTTATAGATTAGACGCAAGCAATCGAGAGAATGATTATCCATTTGTTTTCCAAGCAAATATAGGCTCATAGTTTGAGATATAAGTATAATAGAAAATAAATAAATAAAGACACGAGACCTTTGGAAATTGTGAAATGGGTGTAGTATTCAGGGGTTGAAAGTGTATTTTCGCATTTTTTGGGGAAATTCACCCATTTTTTCGTATTTATTTATTTTTTTCCCAAAAAAATTTAATTTTTATGAAACTAAGTGAAAGAATGCCTTAGTGCATACGAAATATTCACCATTTTTTTTTTAGAAATGAAAGTGAAAATGTGTTTAATTAATATTCATAACTTCCACAAATTAACGCTCTCAAATTTATTATTTTTTTAAATAATAATGCCATTTTTTATTAACTATTAATAAAAAGTAGTTATAATTTTGAATAAATGAAACTGCAGTGACGTATTAACCTCCGTCGAGGCTGTGAGCCAATCGGTTTCTATGGAAATTTGTGTTATAATATAGTGAAAACCAGCTAAGACACAAACCATTTATTATTATTCATATTACTTTATCATTTCTCCATGCGATGGTCTTACGAAAGCGAGGTGTTGACGACACTGCCGTTTTAATTTATAGTTTAGAAAAACCATTTTGAATTGTAAAATTGCATGATAAATTAATTTAAAAAAATGTTTTTTTTTCCTTTTTCCTTGTAAATTTTAGTAATCTTTCGAAAAAAAAATAAAATAAAATAACATGCAACTTCTCTATTAGGATGTACTTAATACATAAATTATTAATTATTACTCATAAAAACCTTCCGAAAAAAATTATCGATGGTGAATATCCTTTCAAAATTCATTGCGTGGTTTAGAAGGAGTAGATAAACAGACAGAAAGACGTGGATAGCGATAGCTTTTTTTTATACTATCTGTAGAAGATTCATGGCTTTAAACAACGCATTAATATAAATTTTGAACCCTGGTATTACACTTTTCCTTATTATTTGGATGGACAAAAGGATATATTATTTTTAAGTTGTTCTTCCTATGCAGCATACATAGACACACCCTATAATGTGTACATGCTTATTGTTAAGTTTGGGATGTGTTTGCTTTTCTTGGCGGTAAATTTATATGTTAAAATGGGATAAAACATATTGTTCATGTATATGTCAGGAACAATAAAATTATTAGGTGTTGATAAATGATTTGACAAATTTTTTGAACTTTTTAATTTATATTTTCAGATATAACTTCAAGGGTTTTTATTCTTTTTAATATGTATACTTTATATGTTCTATACGCGCGTCGGCAGCAATGGTCCATCCCTGATACCACTTAAATCCAATTTCTAATTTATTTTATAATATTTTATCATGCTCAGTAAGATATACAACGTTTTGTAAGATTTAAAAGTGGGTTCAAGTATTGGAAAGAACGCTTCGTTTGGAGACATTGTTATAATGATTCTCTCTGTGATAGGAATCTGTTCAGACGTTTTAGGTCGTTCCCAAAAAATTGGGAGTATGCAAATATTTGAAACTTACGTTTCAAATTTTGAGGGCGGTGGGAAAATTTTTCGATAGGTACCATAGTTTTTGAAATATTGATGCCTAAAGATATAGAAAAATGACTTATAGAAGAAATAACACACAAATGCCATTCATTTCATCACTTTAAATGCGTATTTTATAGAAAAACGAGTGCCGCTTGTTATAATTTTCTTTATACGAAAATATTTTTCACGTTTTTAAATGATAAATTAGTTTTTATACCATGTATATGAAATATACATAGTATATTAAGTTTAGTCTCAAGTTTGTAACGCTTAAAAAAATTGATACTAGGAAAAAAATTTTGTCATAGGTGTTCATAAAATCACCTAATTAGTCCATTTCCGGTTGTCCGTCCGTCTGTGGACACGATAACTCAAAAACGAAAAAAGATATCGAGCTGAAATTTTTACTCAGGGACGTAAAAAGTAAGGTCAAGTTCGTAAATGAGCATCATAGGTCAATTGGGTCCTGGGTCCGTAGGACCCATTTTGTAAACCGTTAGAGATAGAACTCTTCCTGCCATCTATTGGTGTATATCACAGTTAACGAAATAAAGTACATCACCGGGACATTCAAATTGGTATTTGTGTGGAGTAATTTTAAGCGGTTCTTATTATACCATGTATATATGAAATATACATAGTATATTAAGTTTAGTCCCAAGTTTGTAACGCTTAAAAATAATGATGCTAGGAAAAAAATTTTGTCATAGGTGTTCATTAAATCACCTAATTAGTCTATTTCCGGTTGTCCGTCCGTCCGTCCGTCCGTCTGTGGACACGATAGCTCAAAAACGAAAAAAGATATCGAGCTGAAATTTTTACAGCGTACTCAGGACGTAAAAAGTGAGGTCAAGTTCGTAAATGAGCATCATAGGTCAATTGGGTCTTGGGTCCGTAGGACCCATCTTGTAAACCGTTAGAGATAGAAAAAATGTTCCTCATCAAAAATTAAACAACTTTTGTTTGAAACATTTTTTCGTAAACATCACTGTTTACCCGTGAGGGCGCCAATTAGGCGGAAATTTTATAATATGTACTATACTTGATTATCAGTTATGTATGTGTCACATGTTTGTATGTGTAATGTGATAAAGAAATCAACACTGACTATGCATGGTATTTCAACAATTAACTCAGTCAATTGTTTGTTTTCACTTGTTCAAATTAACCTTAATCCAAATTAATAATATTAAGAAAATTATCCTTGTTACATAATAAAGCATACCTTTAAAAACACTTCAATATAGGATTTATATGTTAAAAACGCAAGCTTTAACAATTCAAATCTATAAATGTAACACCGTCATGGATGATCCTTGGAAAACGTGATTTTTTGGGGACGTCCTTAAAAATTGCTTTGTGAAGTTATGGTGGAAGCGCAAATAAGTACATTGAAGATATCTATTAATTATAATACTAAAAAAACTGTTTATGTTAGTGCGACTCTTTTAGTCCACAAATACAATTTCCCATATGAAGAAAAGTACTTTTCCTAACTGCCCTAAACACTGCTATATTAATAGAGAATATTTATGATTTTTTTGCTTATTCATGTAACAAAGGGCAGAAAAAAAAATTATTTTTGGACATTATTATTGCATTACAACAGAGATGTTTATCTAAGAGGACATCAGTGCTTTCTATGAAAAGATCCTAGAATGAAAACCCGGCATTGGGAAACATATTTTTTTTATAATATAAAAATTCATAACATCAATTATCGTAAAAATTTCAGTAACCAGTAGTTTTACAGAAAAAATGGTAAGGAGATAAATTATTGTTGATTTTTTACAAACTTTACTAATTATCAGCAAAAAATATCCAATAAAATATTTCGAAATAACACTGGGCATAAAAAGCGCAGTGTAAAAATTTTGTCAGTGAAATCATTTCCGTCGCTGTTTACGGTGAAAGTTATGTTATTATATTGATTTTATTTTCCACAAGTAAAATTCCATGAACATGCGCAAAGAATAACTGATATGGTTACAGTTTTGCAATGTACACAAAAAATCTTGCGTTTTCTCCACACAACCTCCATATATAAAATATAAAATTGTGTTATGGAGGTTAGTATACAGTGTTTCAAAATAATTGCATTAAAAGAGCAAAAGTATTACAAAGGTAAACTTGAAAGAAGATAGTGCGTTTGCATTTTTTGAATGCAATGTCCCACGAAAAAATTGGGGCTACGTTAATTATCTTGAAATATTGCTAATTTCCCAATGAATATTAATTATATTGAAGTCAGAAATATTTAAGTTGAATGCTCTAAAATACTAAAATTTTAGGGTAAGCCTATGAGACTGTATAAGGTTGATCTTCACCCATCTGATACCTATTCATTTATAAACACTCATAGTTTTTCTATCGAAAAGTGTTCATGGCCATTTTTAATTAATCGATCGAAATTGGTATCAGGCGAAAGATAATTAAATTACGAAAATAATTGTATAATATTGCCTGCAAACAATCGTTCATGGAAAAAAATAATTAAATTAAAATAGCCATGAACACTTTTGGATAGAAAACTATGATAGGAGTGTTTAAAAATCAATAAAATGTTTCTATTATCAAAGAAATAGGACCGAATGCTACCAAAAAACTTCAAAGCTCTCAAAATTTTGATTGTGGAAACTCCCAAGTGTAAACTTTGACAGAATTAATTATTATTTAAAGATTATAATTAATTTATTTATTTTAAGTAATATGGATAACATTTAAAATGTTATTAATATTTTTATTTAAATTATTACAAATGGAATATAGTGTCATCTAATCCAATTTGCATAAATTCCATTCCAAGAAATTGAAAAAAGAACTTTGTCCAATTTTCTTGATAATGTAAACAACCCTTAAGAAAAAAAATGTTTACACGTTTAAAAGCTTTTATTTTTGAAAAAATATGTTAACATACACATTCGCATTGAATGTACCTTAATAGATACCAGCCAATTTTAAAATCTTTTTTATTTATTTATAAAAAGTTAACAAAGCGATAAATTTTAATAGGATTTTAGTAAGTTTATTCCCACGATTAACACAATACGCATAGACCTAATTATCATTCATATATGAATAATAATAGCGCCAATACTATATACTGAATACTACATACAAGGGGCAGTACTAGTTAACATACCTATATTAAATATATGTCATTGCAAAAGTGGTTACAATTGTTAATAATATTTCATCACATTCGAAATACACACCCCTTGTTAACAAGCTAGGATCAATATACGACATTTCAAAATACATGCTATTCTAAATATAATCAGATATTTTGTTGACAAGTACTGTTTATAATCATTTGACCCAAAGAGAAAAAAGGCATTTGACCCAGGAGTCGACTCCGAGCACTGTATATTTTCATGGGAGTCAGTGAAAAAAATTTGTCTGAATGTACTCAACAAAATCATTTTTATACGAACTTGAGGTTTTTCAATTTACGTCCATAACGTGAGACAGAAGTATCCTACTTTCAGACACCACATTCTCCTTATTTAAAAGTTAAAAAAACTATTACATTTTATATTTGGGACAATTTCAAGCAATTTTTGATCCTTGACATGTCGTCAAAAACTCGTTACTGACGAAAATACAGATTATTTTGTGATTCTGGTTAAAAATTTAATTTGAAAATCAAGAGATAATAAATATATTTTGGACTATTCTATACATTTTTTAACTCTTTAAAATTTTGACTAAACCTTACCGTTTTTGATATATAAGACCGTTTTTGTCAAACGTTTATGTCTCGAAAACGGTGAGCTAAGGTAAAAAATGTCAACGACCAAAAATGGTTAACAAACGACAAAACAAGAAAATCCCAACAATTTTTTTTTAAATTTTATATAATGAAAGTGTAGTGTCCGGAACCGGAGTAAATCTGTCTCACTTTTCGGCGTTAATCGAAAAAACATAAGTTCGCATGAATATGATTTTGTTGAGTGGGAACAGATTTTAGCCGGTTGCATCGATTTCGTCAAAAGTATAAAACTTTTGGGAGTACAATTATTTTGGAGTAGAAATATATTCTAGCAGATTTTTTGTCAAGTATAATTATTTATAGTGCAGTAAAAGATGTTACGAAAATCGGCTAATCAAGAAAAATGGAAGAAATCGCACACTTTTTTCTAAAACCTCGTTGAATGTGTTTCTTGGGTGTCAAATATCGTAATTAAGGCATGAGATTGTGGTGAAAATGTTTCTCTTTGTTAATAAACAATAAATTTTAGATTCAATGAAACGATCAGTGTTAAAGTTCACTTAAAAAATTAGTAAATAGGCAACTTCTATGACGTAAATGTTAAGTGTTTGTCAAACAATCGAAAACTATAATACATGTATAACGTATACATTGCCTACTTATAAATTTGGAAAGTCAATTTTAACATTGATCGTTTATTGTTTATATAGAAACATTTGCACCACAAACTCATGCTTGTCTAATGATATTTGACACCTAAGAAACACATTCCATGAGGTTTTAGCAAAAGGCGAGCGATTTCTTTCATTTTCCTTTATTTGTAACATCTTTTACTGTACTATTAGGAGTATATTGTAATTAAAGTATAATTCTTAAAAAGTAGAAACTATTTGAAAGTAGTTTTACTACAGTAGAAATATTTTGACGTAGAAAAATTAAAAGTAGAATTGATAGTTACATGTTTCGTGATATACACAATAGAATAAGTTTAAAAGTGGTTTGATTTTCTATATGAATTGATAATATATAACAATTGTGTTTGTATTGTGGCTTTATAATTAGAGCCACTCAATTAATTTTGTATAGGAAACATTGTATACTATTATGTCATGGATTCATTTATGTGATTATTATATGGGGTTGAATGGATTTAGAAGTGTGCGAAACATATTTAATGTTTTTGAAAATTGATTTGTCACATTCGATAAAAATATTATAAATATAATACATACATATACACAAGACAAACTTTGACAACAAATAAGTAATATAATGATAATAAAATTAATTTAAATAAATTTATAATTGAAACCCTTTTTTTTGTATGTGGATAATCTTTGAGAATGGAAGATGTAGGTTATCCCATCAAAATTTAAATAACGAAGGAAAATCTTCTAGAATCAAAAATTAAACAAGTAAAAACAAAAACTGGCTGAGTTAATTGTTGAAATACCGTGTATAGAAACTGTTGAATGTCAGTGCTTTGATTTTCAAAATTCCGAAAATTTTCGAAAGTATTTCCCATAATTTATTTTTGTTTTTTCGAGAATGCTCCACGAGACCACTAGTTGAAGCTACTTGCAAGTTTTCCACTCCCTATCGGTTATAGCTTTGGAGGGAATGGACATCAAAGGTTTGTCCTAATTTGTTTTGTTTAAATATAATTTGAGTTAATACGAACAAGACCGGAAATCTAGAGGGCCCGGATTTGAGTTCCGGCATCTATATAATTTTTTCGTTCCTTTCTATTTATTCAAATAATCTTTTGACAAGGTAATTGGAACTCAAAAATTACGAAAATCAGATTTATTTGAACGCACTGTCTATTTCAAGATTTCTTGTAATCCTTTTTCCAGAACGGATTTCAGTTGATGGCATCGTTTTCACCAGATTTCAATTGAATAATTTTAAATGGGAATGTAGTTTTCACCCGTGGTTTAATCTAAGCTCAAGATTAAAAGCCTGACATCCGTCAATAAATCTATGGATAAAATCCAACAATATTCCTAACTAAATACGATTTCCCTCCTATCATTTTAAATGAAGATAGTTGATGGTCAGTGCCATCTAGTAACAATATCGAAAACTATTTTGATGTGGTGTGTTTACTGTCTAATTTATATTCAATTTCAATTCAAATTAAATAATAATTTTATTAAGTTCGATTTTTATAAATAATAATGTTTTAATTTAAAATATATTTTATACTTTTTATTCTAGTTGAAGGTACGACGAATTGTTGGTCAATAAAAAAATATATTAAATTTTAAATTCCAAATGTGGAAGGAGCAGATAAGGTTAAAATTAGTAAATAAATCAATTTAAAAATTTTTTTTATAAACGTTTTATTTTAAAACGGCAAAATATAAGAAATATTCTACAAATACATTATAATTAATAAATAATTTGTTAACTAACAACTTCAAGTGCGCCTGTAGCTGAGGTGATATAAACTAGTAGTTATAATTTAATTTCCGGTGCTGAATCCACAATTTTATCAGACGATCCTTCTGCTAATAATTCTTCTTGCGATTTTAATTTCTGTTGTTCACGCATTGGTTTAATATATGCGAAATATCGATACGCTCGCAAACTTAATAAATATCCTCCATACACTGTTAAGCCTAAACAAGCGCATACAAAACCCTTATGTAATCGATCCAATATTAATGATGGTCTCATTTTTTTCTGCATTTTGATCAATTTAAAATGAACTATTGTTTTATAAAAATAAATTAACAATATTGTTAACCTCTACGAAAATTTTTGACAGTTTATTTTTAACGACACAAACACATGTGAATATATTTATTTCTTTTCAACCAATTGTCAATATATGGATTCGTAAAAGAGAATACTTATCACTGAACAGTAGGCAAAATAGAGCAAAATAAATGGAAAATAGTACATTTATTATAACTTAGATGGCATTACTAATGTAGTTTACAATTTTAAATGTTTTGAAATTTAAAATATTTCATTGATCGAAAATCTAAAAGTTTATTTTAACATAAAATAATTGTTGAATAATAAAATAAACATATATTAGCTTCGGATAAAATAAAATTAAAAAAAAAAAATTGTCAAATTAATTAAATCGATTTCTCAATCAATAAAATTATAATGAAATAATGCACTTTAAACTTAACATATGTTAAACTAACTCTTATGATATGTTTATTGAAAAGCTTTTTTAAGAAAATTTTTGGCACAGTTTTATAAATAATATTGAAAGATTAAAAGACATCATTATATTATCATTTGAAATATCTCCGCATAAATTGGACAAGTCACTTATTTTTTTTATAAACATAATAGCCGTATTCATAGACTAACAAATAATAAGCATAGTTTTAAAGATACAGTTCATTCATCTATTACATATGAGTTTATTTATAAATGAGTATTTGATGTTGTTATTTCAAAACTTATTTATTCCTACTTTGTTGCAGGAATGATAACAAAATTAATGCCAGAAAGGTCATGAAAACATCAAAAGCCTGTTCGGTCAAATTATCTGCAAATTCAAGAATATACCTACAGTCTATGTATTTCTTTAAAAAATCTCCACAAGTATACAGGAGAAGGTGTCCTATAATGACCCCCCTCCCCCTAAGAAAACATGTATTTTAAAGCCAAACTATTTGAGATATGCATAACGTCGAAATAATTTTGGTTTCTTTATTATAACTATTCAAAATAGGCGATAAAATGATACCATTGCGTTTTTCATTTCACATAAAATATTAACATTTTACATGGCATCAACAATTAGTATGAACACTAAAATCACTGACAAATCCTCTAAATCAATACATTCAAAACCCACCATATGATGGGGGGATCATTTTACCTATTATAATTTTATACAAAAAATAGGGATCATTTTAATCTATGTAAATGGGATCATTTTAACTGCAACAATATATTTGCCTATCGTCATAAAAACTGACCTTATAATTTATCATACGCCAATCAAGATGTGTTATAATATTATTGAAAGTCAACAGAAGCCAAGAGTAAAACATCCAGCCTGCGAAAACTAACTTGTCCTACCATAGATTAAAAAAAGTAATTTTAATATTTTTGCTACGAAACACCAACTAGCTTTTACATCGCCATAAGTCTTTGTTCAACAAATAATTTGATCACGTGAAAGCTATCTATCGATAAATATTATAGATACCATTAATGGTTCACTTAAAACAACGAGGGATCATTTTCCCCTGAGGGATCATTATGTAGCACTTTCTCCTACATGCCCTAAAGTTCGGAATATTGAAAATATTTAAACTCAGAAACAAAGAAAGAAGTTATTGGATTTAAATTTTGCATAATGCTTGATCGAATTAGAATTTTGCCTATGAATACGACTCTTGCGATGGTATTTTTCATATATCTAACACAAAAATTTTGCACGGCTCATAATTAAAAAAAAAATGAATGCTATTCACTGCCCGTAGAAAAAAACGACGTAATTTCATACATAATTATAAATAAACGGGAATCTGAAAAGGTATTTTTGAAAAAAATTCTACTTTTATGTGATTTCAACGATGGTTTATTGATTAAAACAAAAACATTTATAAAATTTCGGAAAAATAGCGAAAATTAAAAAGAAAATACATTGTTAATTTTTTCTTTACGATTTTTCCAAACATACACAACAAAAATTTAAAACTAAGATGATCATAAAGTCTGTATCTATAAAATAATTTTTTAATAATTTAAAAATATAAAATGTTTGGGCTAAAAAAAATATGTATAGAGTGATCTAAAAGTCACTGAATTATCTTTTAAAATGAAACATCTCTTATTATTATCAACTAAAAATAAGAAATCAAATTTTTTACGTAATTATTATTTCTAATTTCCATGCTTATTTCTGAATTGGAAGGTCGATAATATTTGTTAAAGGATGAACGATATGGAAAACTTATGTCTTCCAATTTGAGTAGCATATTTAACATTTCCATTTTTAAACCTTTTAATTCTGTATAACCATAATATCCCGGTCTTGCAACCAATAATTGCCAACAAATTAAATCCGGTTTCAGCATCTAAAAATTCAACGTATAAACATTTTTTATATTTAAACTTTTGTTCTATCTCTAACGCTTCTCAAGATGGGTACTACTTATCCAAGACCCAATTAATCTATGTTGTCATTTACGACCTCACTTTTCACATCCTAAGCTCGCTATAAAAATTTCAGCTTGATATCTTTTTTCGTTTTTGAGTAATCGTGATGAAAGACGACAGACCGGCGACAGGCAGACAGACAGAACCCGGAAATGGACTAATAAGGTGATTTTGTGAACACCTATACCAAAATTTTGTTCATAGTATCAATATTTTTAAGCGTTACAAATTTGGGACTAAACTAAGTATACCTTGGTATATTTTATATACATAGTATACAAATTGAGATGAAATAGTACCTATACTCATGCGTCGATTCTTACTGGACCAAGTATAAAAATTTAATACCTGAAATGATAAATCCATCGCTGCAGCAGCAATTTTTGACGGTAATTGTGTGAAGAATGCCGGGGAGAACATTAAACTTTCAATGATGTAGAAAACACACTTTTCTAATTTCTGTAAATGAAAAACTGAATAAACTGACCACATAAAAAATCATCGATTTCAATGCAAGTAAGAAAATTTTTAATTTTTCAAAATATGAATAGAATAGAAAGGTTTCTAAGAAAGTGAATGTAAAAACCTACTAAAAAATTTGAATTTCGAGTTTCAAATTTTAAATTTTAACTTCAATTTTGGATTTTGATCGCCTTTTCTATTATTTATGTAATTTAAAGATTTACCTTATCAATACAATTCATATATTCTTGTAATAATGATGAATAATAATATACAAAAATGGATGGCTCTGCAATATCGGTTTTAAATTTTGTTTTTGCTAAAATATTTTGTTCCATTTTGTTTAAATCTGATATTGTTGCGTCTAGATATGATAAAACAATTGACCATTGCTGTAAGGAAATGTAAAAATATAACAATACAATTACCATAAAAATTTGAAGTCGATTGACCATCTCTAACTCAAGATAAATTTAATTAACAAGTTTTTTAATTATAAAAAAAAACTAGTGAAAACAAACAATTGACTGAATTAATTGTTAAAATACCATGCATAGAATGTGTTGATTACACTGTCACATTTCACATACATACATGTCACACATACATAACTGATGTCCCCATGTAATACATACTATAGAAGTTGCGCCTAATTTGCGTTCTCACGGGTAAACACTGATGTTTACGAAAAAATGTTTCAAAAAAAAGTTGTTTATTTTTTTATAAGAAATATTTTTTACATTTAAACTTTTGTTCTATCTTTAACGATTTACAAGATGGGTCCTACAGACCCAAGACCCATTTGACCTATGTTGCCCATTTACGAATTCGATCTCATTTTTTATGTCTTGAATACGCTGTAAAAATTTCAGCTTGATATCTCTTTTCGTTTTTGAGTTATCGTTTTGACGGACAGACAACCGAAAATGTACTAATTAGGTGATTTATTGAACAGTTATACCACAATTTTTTTCGTATCATTAATATTTTTAGGGGTTACAAACTTGGGACTAAACTAGGTATACCTTGATATATTTCATATATAAATGGTATAAAAATGAGTATGTCTTGTAAAGTGATTTTCTCTAAATCTTTAGGTACAAGTATTTCAAAAAACATGGTATGTATCGAAAAATTTTACTCTTTATTTTCGTCTAATTTTCCCAAGTTCTAACAGAATCCACCCTAATATTAGAAATGTTAGTCTCAAATATTTTCATTCACACATTTTTTTACGAACGTCCTTAAGAACGTTCTTAAATGATTTTCTATGATTTAAAACAGGAAAAATATCCTGTTATCGAATTAATTTCATTAAATTTTAAGTTTAAAAAGTGACTAAAAGTAAGGTTTAACATGAGACTAAATGGAAAATATAAATCGATATTTTTCAAAAATTATATCGATAACCATACTTGAAACTTTTACCAGTTAACTATTATTTAAACTTTTAATAGAATTTCAAAAAAAATTTCTATTTTCTACTAATTTAAAATTCTTTAAAATTTACATACTGTTTCCCTATGAACGCTCATAGCAAAACAGGTACACGCATGAACGTCCTTAATAAAAGTTAGTATTACTCTTAAAAGTTAATATCCAGATTAATGGAATTGGGCATGTACAATTTTAACATAAAAACAGTATGATTGAATTTCTAATTATTTAATTTAAATTCTTAAATATTTTGTGAGAGAACTCTAAGTAAACCCGAGAGTTTTCGTGCATATTTCAACTCAATCAAAATAGGCTCGAAAAAAACACCCATTGACCAGCGGTAAATAGAAAATGACGATTCGAATTTCTTAAGCATTCTCAATTAGAGCGTATCAAGCTGTTATAAAAATGATTTGGGACGGAAAATTATTAATTATTTAAGATTAAAGAAAAACGGGAGGCAACAAAGTTCCTATAAATAGGTGCTCGTTGGCTTAACTGTTTTAGAAATACTTTCAAAAAAATTAATTTTTTAAAACAGAGATTTTAAGCGAAGTCTTTTTTTAGTTTGAATTTTTGAAAAACATTATTTTCTTACCACATTAGATGCATCAAAATGTTTATGAACTATTCGATAACATGCTAGACCAGCTAATTGCATCGAACACCAAGATATCTCCATTTTATTCAATACTTCATTAAATAATAAAACTGCGGTGAATAAAACATCAGGAGGTGCGTTTAAATCGTCCTACAACAAATAATTTTTAATTAATTGGATAATTTTTATTGCCATCAAAAGACCTCGCACAAATTAGATGTAATTTGCATTTCGGTCAAACTTTATCAAATTTTTGGAAATAATAGTTTAAGTCATTCTAAAGAAAAATTCCCATAATCATAAGTCATGAAAATGACAGGATTTCATGTCATAGCTAAATTAAATTTGGAAAATGTACTCAATTGTATAATATATGCCTATGTGTGTATAGGCAAATATATTTACAGATATGTATAACTACATGCATACGTATGTTATTTAATGTAAGGGTGTTGTTTTTTTAATTCTTGTTTTTTTGAAGAATATGTTACGAAATTCAAAGAAGAAGCAGTGTTAAATGTTCGGTGGATCAATAATATGAAGTGTTAAGATCAATATTTTCAGCTACATATACGTATATGTTTTTTGACAGTTAAATTACAATAATTTTTTGATAAAAATGAGTATATTTTTCAACTTTGCTTTAGCGATAACTTGAAATCCTGTCATTTTCATGGCTTATGACCATGGGAACTTTTATTCAGAGTTACTTAAACTATCATTTCCCAAAATTTGAAAAAGTTTGACCGAAATGCAGATTACATTTAATTTGTGTGAGGTCTTTTAGAGAAAATTTGGAGACAGCAATGTCACCTATGCCAAGTTTAAGTTTTTCAAGGTTATTTGATTACCCTAACTAGGATTTTCAGAAATAACTATTTCTATATCTGAAAATATATACATTTATTTGCGCTCCCACCAAATTTAAATTGAATTTTTGATAAATAAATAATAGTCTAAAAAACTAAAAAACACAAAATAAATAATAGTTTAAAAAAACTAAAAACAGGCTTTTGTAACTAGCTGAACTAAAAGGTAAAAAATAATTTATTTAAATTCAAAAAAATCATTATATCGTAAAAAAATATGGTGTACTTTTTAATATATTTTATAATGACTTTTACCAATATCTGTCTATAAAATATTGACAATAATTGAAATTTTGCACCCCACGCTTTTATAAAATGATTTTTTTTCATATAAACTCTCAATTTATACAGGTGACTTTTTAAAAACTTTCCACCCATCGTATATTTTATTTCGGATGGGAGAATGGAAAATCATAAAACGCAAAAACACATATCGACTCACTTTTAGGGGGGAATGAAAATACAGTATTTAATTATTTTTGTACTGGATCGTTCGCTTTCATGGCCAAATAGAAGTCAACTTTGTTTTTGACATTTAATGCTTAGAAATTATTAACAACTTACATTTATTTGAATCAACCAATTAAGTGTACGATTAAATATAACAGGACGCTCCTGGAATATTTTTCCGGGTTTTTCTAAATATAAATAATATGTAATTGTCTCCTGCAAAAGAAATACAACATTCTTTTATAACAAAAAATAAATAGATTTATTTATATTAAAAATGAATTTACCTCTAGATAAGTTTTACTGAAAATGTTTGAAGGATCTGAAACAAAAATTCATAGTATTAAATCCAATTTAGCAATTAATTTAGTCAATTGTTTGTTTTCACTTTTTCAAATTTTATATGTGGAAGAGATTGATGAAAATCTGAAAGATTAGGTATATTTAAAGTATATTTTTCAGAAAAGTTTAGTCCTATCACGTTAAAATCCGCCAACCTTAGCCTTTTATTGACTGCTGTGTGTATGTGTGTCTGTCTACTTGCCTGTCTGCCTGTGGCATCGTAGCGCTTAAACGGATGGACCGATTTTGATTTGGTTTTATTCTTTTGAAAGGTAATTAAATAGATATGTAGTATTCTTAGCAATGTTTCAAGTGCGAGTTTAGGGTTCTGTAGCCGAAAAAAAACTAAAAAAAGGCGATTATGTTCACAATTGGTTCAGTTTGGAAAAGGCTTTAAAGAAAGCGGTAATTTAATGAAGAGTGTTCTTAGATATGTTTCAAGTGCGAGTTTATGGTTTCGTACCCGAAAAATTTGTCGAAGGTTAGTACAAAAAATAAATACAAATCTTACGATAACTGATTTCATTTGAAGTTTTACCACGTGTTCGTTTAACAATCTGCTCGTTAACCACATTTTCTTCATTGTTAAATACATTATCATCGTCCACAATACTTCGAGAACGTTTCAAATTTTTCTTATTTTTACAATCCGATATTTTGATCTCATTCTCTTTGTTTGTAGAACCACTATCATGTAATATTTGGACTTCTTCAAATTCTTGAGATGGAAAAATATTTGTGACAAAACTATCGGATATTAAATCCGGTAAAAAAGAATGATTATTTTCACCACGTGCTGTTGTTACAAATTTTGGTATTTTAAATGATTCGGCTTCCACTTTAAGTTTATGAATTTTTTTCGGTTTTGGTTTCTTTGGTGTTTGAATCTTTGAAGAAACATTTCTCAATATTTGTTTCTCAAATTTACTTTTATGCTTTGTTTCCTTTGTAAATTTATTGATGATTTTTGGTATTGCGCCCAAATTTTTATTTTGAATATCTTGTAATGGTCGACGATTCTTTAATTTTTGTTCGTCACATATACTTTCATTTTTAATTGTTTTCGTTGTGTCTGTATCAGAGAATATTCTTTTACGACATAATGGTTCTTTTCGAATGATTTGTGGATTTTCTTGTAATGATCCAAGACGTGTTCTGTATTTCAATCTTTTAATATTTGGATGGACTCCAGCCATCTTTAAATAAATTTCTTTTTTTTTTAAACTCACAATTAGTGTACAAAATTTCTGAATTGAATGATTATTTTTGTTGTTTTGGATTTAATTTCGAATCTAATTCAAAATATGTTATGTAAAATATTGTACGAAAACAATTCATTTTAAACAGGGTTGGATTTAAAAAACATTAATATTTGTCTTCATTTTTTATTATAATATTTCGAACTTGCGTCGCTAATTGTATTTTTCTCAGGTGCTCAAATTATTTCTTTTAGAAAACGCCAAAAGCCAAAATAATTTTTTTTTTATCTTTTTAAGATTTCAAGCGATAAAAAAATTGGAAGGTGATTAAAAAATTATAATAGTGAAATTTTACTTTTTAAATATAGGCAACTTCTAATACAGAAATAAAGTCGTCTTTACATATAAAAACAGAAATATTTTTTACATAATATTTCTTATATCTTATATTTTTTATTCTTAAAAAAACTTAGCAAATAATAATTATAGTCGTGACTAGAAAATACTCTGCTCATCAACGCGCTATTTTAAAAAAAAGGCGCCCTCTCTATAAATTTAGCACCCCCATACATATCCGGTTCCTTGTAGAAATAGTATACAATGGGTGCTAAATAACCATTATTTCTAGACATTCGCTAAGAATAATGTCAATCCAAAAATCATTCACTAAAAATTTTGAAAAATTAATATTCATTTCGAAATTTTTTTCTCTCTTAATCTTAGCACAATTGGTATCTGAAATGTATCTTTCAGTATGGCACGCCATTTTACTATTTAATGTCCGAAAAAAAATAATCGCAATAATAATACATTATTATTATGTTATCATCATAATAATAATCATTTTCATTATGTACATAATTTTAATTCAATCATTTTTATTATGTACATAATTTTAATTCAATCATTTTTATTATGTACATAATTTTAATTAAATCATTTTTTTAAATCTAATTCAAATAAAATTAACTGATTTATTATTATGTATCATCATAATAATAATACATTTTTATTATGTTATCATCATAATTTTAATTCTCATCTCTCTTTTCTCATCTTATCTTATATCAATCTCTCTTTTACTAAGATTTATTTTACAAAATATAAAATATAAAATTTCTGGTTGAAAAAAAGTAATTAATTAATTTTTTTCTCGATAAAAATTAGCCTATTAAATAGTAAAATGGCGTGCCATATTTCAGTGTTCTCTGATTTTACTTTTAGCACTTTATTGCCTTTTCCTTAGCACGGCAGTTTGCGAAGGAAATGGTGCTATAGATTTTGTACTGATGTTGAAATTTTAAAAAAAATTTCTTCAAATGTTCATCGATCCTACCTAATAGATGTCAAAAAAGACCATCGTTAAAATTTATAAATATTATTTATATTTTACTTTTATTGTGGTTCCTGAAGGGGATATATTTTAACAAAATGCCATAATACTGTCTACAGAAATGGTCATCTTATTTTGAATAAAAAGGGTTTTGGTACTTGAAAGGTCAGTTCGTTAAAGAGAAAAATCGACAGATAAACAAGGGGTGGAAGGTACGAAAAGTACAAAATTTTGATTTATAAAAAATAATAAATATTTTTGTATTTTTTTACCAGTTTTAAGCAAAAAAGTAATCTTGTGATTTTTTTCTCAAGACGCTTAGTTTTCGAAAATTAAAAATACAATATTCGATTTTAAGAAAAATGTGTTATTTTTTCAATCTCTGAGGGAATTCGCTTAGATAACGTAACTCCTGTGCTATGAATTTTTTTTATTATTAATGGCAAAGATTTGAAATTTCTATTTTAAAAATTATTAACAAAATTAATTTAATTAATTTATTAATTATATTCATTTAACGTTTGTTTGTTGCTGTTGGTTGTTTTTTTGTTGTATTTTCAATTGAAACATGTGAAAAGAAGCCGCATTGTTTATTAACGTTCGTGAAAAGTAGATTGATTTAGTAGGTAATTATAATATTTTAAACAGTTGAAATTATTGATTGTGTAGCCAAGAATTTAATTCAGTATCGGGATTTAAGTGTATTTAACGTCATTAAAATCAATCATTTAGTATTGATTAGATAAAGTTCAAAATTTATGTATTGTTTACAATTAGGCTAAAAGTTTATGCTACCTATTATTTTATTTAAAAAAACTTGTCACCATACAACTTCCTTGTACCTACTTCCGTTACAAACTAATGAAAAAAGATTTAGAGCCAATCAAAATGAATATTTGCATTAAAGTTGTCGAGACGCTGCAGAAAAAGAAACAACCTTAACTTAAACTTTTTAGAAATTGTTTTTAAACATATTAAGAAAATTGAATTTTTTTAAAGAATAGTAAACCGGTTTTTGGAAACTTAGCTATAAAATGTTCTCAATCATGTCGGTTCGACCATTTAGGGGCTACGATGCCACTGAGGAATACACAAACGCACAGATAAACACTTTAAACTCCTTAATCAATATCAAAGTGATGGTCAAGGATATCAGATGAGATGAAAAGGATACTTAGAGAGCTATCATTTTTTGGGACAAATTTTTGGAAATATTTTAATTGAAATTGAAATACTTGAGTTGAGTTTGTTCTTTTGAATTATTGTTTTGAATCACCTAATTATTTTACCATTTCACTTTTCAAAATGAATTGAGCCAAGTTTATTTGACCATTCATTTCCATAGTAATTATTTATATGTTAAATTTATATGTCATGTCTTTTAAAACTGAATCGATTTTGAAGATCGTCGCCAATTTTTTAGTTTTTTCGAGTACAGAACTCTAAACTCGCACTTGAAACATAGCTAAGAACACTCTCCGTTAAATCACCTTTCAATACTTACATTTGAAACCAAAAAAATTAAAATCGGTTCATCCGTTTTGGAAGCTACAATGCCACAGACAGACAAACACACAGGCACACACATAGCGGTCAAACTTATAGCACCCTTTTTTTACTTCGGGGGTTAAAAACGGAAATGGACTATTTAAGTGATTTTATAAACACCTAAACTAAAATTTTGTAGCATCAATATTTCTAAGCATTACAAAATTAGTACTAAAATAAGAATATCTTGATATATATTTCATATATATGGGGTATAAATATTGCTTTATCAGTGGATAAAATGCTTATCTAATAATTCCAAAACTGTTGATGCTAGTGGTACAAAAAGTACCTAACTATAATTTATACGATTATGTTGTCAAATCTACTGTTTGAATTCGGTCTCCTTGTCTAGTCTCCATGCTCAATACATAAAATGATAAAATTAAAATCTGAAATTCTATTCGAGAAAAAACGAGATTATACTTACTGCATTATTAATCATCATAGAAAACTTTGAGACTAGTTTTAGCTAGTCATTTTATAATTGCGTCAAAATTAATGAATAAATAGAAATTAAGATGAGATTAATTCTATTTATATGATGCGGCTTTTTTTTTAAAAACAGAACAGGGAACTGTAATAATAATTATGATTATTAAACGTTCCAAAATATTAATTATGTGGGTGTAATTAAAAAAATATTTAGAACATAATAAAAAATAATTTGAATGCAAATATTATTTATATTAAGACGGATGTACGTGAATAGATAAATATAATTTAAGATCTTAAAATGTATTAATGCAGAGAGTCCAACATATTTTTAAAATATAATTAATCTATGGTGAAAACTCTTTATATGACATCAGAGGAAATGAAAGAATTAACTTACCTTAATCCAGTGGTGGATGGTATGGTATGGTATGGTATGGTATGGTATGGAGGTTAGCGGGCCATGCTCGAGCATCGCGCCTCGAAGCAATGGTTCAGGGCACCTAGCCAAAGAGACCCTTGTACTCTACCCCCGCTACGCTTGGCTATTATAACCAACTGATGTACTGAAACCCAGGATTTGCCTAGCGCTGAGTTTCCTAATTTCTTCTTGTTCGACTATGGCCGGACCAAACCATTTCCTTAGCTGCTGTATGAGCGCCGGGCAGTAACAGAGAAAGTGGATCGATGTTTCTTCTGAATTTTCTCCTCATCTGTCACACGCGGGAGATTGTCTTTTTGAAATCTGATGTTGGAACTTGTTCAGGTTATCATGCCCTGCGTGTAAGTCTACGAAGACTCTAATATCAGCTCTGTTTAGTTTCAAGACCTCCTCGGCTCTGATACCGAGCGAGTTCCCTTCACCCAACAGGCTTTTGGCGATTCGCCCTCCCTCGTAGCTGGTCCATGCCTTTAATTGTTGGTTTTTCAGATTATCTCCTAATCTGTTAAGACCTTCTTGGTATGGCATCCTCGCAAGCTTTTCTTGAATGGGAGCCTATCCAGTGGTGAATAGGCCATGTAGCAAGAGTATCAAATTCACACAGATCCCGAGCAATAGAGTGCCCCTCGGTCCCCTACCCTGGAGGGTGAATCAAATTTAACTATTTTCCAAGAAGATGTTTTCCAAATACTAATCTAAGGAGCGGTCACGGGCCAGTCACGGGTATTGCGCTGTGGAATTCCCCACGAGTTGGGCAACCAGCGTATGTATACAAAATGATGGAAACATTTTCGAAGACATTTAGTTTTACTCGGTAAGAAATTTTTTGTGGATGTCACTATGTCAGTATCGGTGTTGATGCCATACTGTGTACGGTATTGAGTAATATTACTTTTGCTATAGTATCTGTCTCTATACCATACCAGCATTCTAGTAAACGACATGAATTTCTTACCGTGTACTTACCCTCTCCCGTCCAGTTTGGCCTTTCCATATACTTAATTGCACCCTGCATCAAAAAGGCATAAAGCAACATTAAAATATAGGAGAGCTTTTAAACGTTTCTGGAAGAATATATAAGCCACCGTGAAAACTAGACATTATTTGTTAACCCTCGACACAAAGAGAAGGCTGTTGTTTGGCGTGTCTATCTGTGTGTCTGTCTGTGGCATCGTACCTTCTAAACGCATGAGCCGGTTTTGATTTTTATTCGTTTGTTTGAAAGGCGACTTGATCGAGACTGTTCTGGACCTGCGTTTCAAGAAAATCTAAGGAGAGCTTGGAAGCTTTTAAAATTTGTAAATTTCATTTGTATGTCTTCTGAATATAGAATCGAAAACATGGCTGAAGAGCCTTGAACCTATCTAGATTTTCAATTTTAGCTTTTTTTTCTTAAAAAATATCAAATTTAATATTCATAGAGTCGAACAATTTTAATCAGGTTCAAAATATAGCTTGAGATGGTTTCAAAATATATTTCTATTTCTCTTAAAAAAATTTTTTTAAAAGGTCAGGCCATTTTCAGATGATCGGGTAAGTTATGCGAGAGTGCAAGTTTGCTACGTGTGCTTCAGCCTTTCAACCAGGTTCTCGATTACGTTTTCCAACATCGTAAAAGAAAATAAACTTTTACTTGACTTTTTGCCATCAAGTTAAGCTACAAACGGCAAAAGTTCAGGATGATTTAAAGTTGAATCACCATCTCGATACAAATTATTTTCACTGTATAATTTTTTAATTTTTGTACCTAATCCAATTAATTTAAGCGAAACTAAAAAAATCATATTTTAATGTTTTATTTTTGGACATTATTATTTGCCGTTGTTGTTACAAAAATTATTATCAAACATATGGTTTTTGCACAAAGTACGCAAAAATATTATTTATTTGGAATAATAATATTTTGTATTTATATTTTGGTCCAATTTTTTTTAAGCAAGTGTAGTACCCAGCATCATGCTGTGACTCCAATTGACTATGAGAGGATTATAATTACTCATTTCTTCATCTTTTTCGATAATTTATAAAAAAGAATCAATTCAGCAAAAATTATCTATAACTGCTACGAAAAATACAACTTTATTTAGGAGTTTTATTATACTGGTATCAAGGACAAAGATAAGATATACATAATCAGCTTGGTCTCCGCGAAAAATAAGCTCTTAGTTTGTGTTATGTTATATAATTATTTGTAGCAGCTAAAAGGGAATAAGATACAAATTGGGTCAAAAAATGAGCTCAGACTCGTCTATTTTGGGAACAGATTCGGTTATATGCAAGAAGTGTTCAAATATTTGGATAATGTTAACGTATCTTCAACATATTTCGAAAATACAGTATCGTGAATTCCGCATTTAATATAAGGATCAATAAAAACGAATAACTACTACGAAAAATGAAAAATATGCCTCAAAATTAATGGATTTCAAAAAAAATCCATTCAAATACGATAAAATTTGGTCAAAATATACAAAATATTTATTTTTTGAACTTGATGACGTCATGAAAATTAAAAAAATTAATTTTGCTCTACCACACGCAAATTTTATCCAATTTTGATCAATCGGGTATGTAATTCTACTAATTTTGGGTCATACTTTTGAATGTTAACGTGTCTTCAATATATTTCGAAAATACAGTATCGTAGATTCCGCATTTGGTATAAGGACTAATAAAAACGAATAACTATCACGAAAAATGAAAAACATGACCCAAAATTAATGGGTTTCAAAATAAAAATCATTCAAATTCAATAAAATTTGGCCAAAATATCAATGGCATAAAAATCAAAAAAATTTAATTTTGCTTCTCCACACGCAAATTTTATTCGATTTTTACTAGTTCTTAATGACTATGGTAAGAAACAATTGACTTAAGAATTCGGACAAATTACAATTAAATATAATATTTTCTTGTAATATTATTTTCGTATAACACAATTTACAAGAAAGCCTCGAAGGGAAACACTAAACTTTTATAATAATATTAGTAATATGTTCATCAGTTCAAGGTGATATATACATACTTTAACTACAAAAATATTTTATGTTTACATATAAAAAATTCATCAAAAACATGTTTTTTGTTGATCGTAAAAATTTAATTCACAAAAAAACATACCAAAAAAATCAATGATACGAAAATACATTTCAAAATAAATATTATGCTTCAAAGAATTTTTAATTAATGCCGCCTACACGATATACTTAGAGCAGTAGCGGGACTGCCATACGATAGCATCTTGTATTATGTGCTTAAAGTTTGGCACTATTAATTGCTTTTCTCAATTCTCGCTTGCCCGCTTTCCTGAAAATACTGCCCACCTTCCTGAAAACTAGGTGCGTTACCGTCGCTATATTCGTTAATAAATACCGCTCGAATTTAGTAATTTTCCAGAAAAAGCAATATAATCGTCAGCCGCTAGTCTTATAATGGACATGGGTATGGGTATGGGTATGGAGGTTAGCGGGTCATGCTCGAGCATCGGGCCTCGAAGCAATGGTTCAGAGCACCTAGCCAAATAGACCCTTGTACTCTATCCCCGCTACGCTTTTCAGTGGCTATTATAACCAACTGATGTACTGAAACCCAGGATTTGCCTAGCGCTGAGTTTCCTAATTTCTTCTGGTTCGACTATGGCCGGACCAAACCATTTCTTTCGCTGCTGTATGAGCGCCGGGCAGTAACAGAGAAAGTGATCGATGTTTCTTCTGAATTTTCTCCGCATCTGTCACACGCGGAAGATTGTCTTTTTTCAATCTGATGTTAGAACTTGTTCAGGTTATCATGCCCTGTGAGTAACTCTACGATGACTCTAATATCAGCTCTGTTTAGTTTCAAGATCTCCTCAGCTCTGATAACGAGCGAGTTCCCTTCACCCAACAGGCTTTTGGCGATTCGCCCTCCCTCGTAGCTGGCCCATGCCTTTAATTGTTGGTTTTTCAGATTATCTTCTAATCTGTTAAAACCTTCTTGGTATGGCATCCTCGCAAGCTTTTCTTGAGTGGGAGCCATGGTGGTTCCCAGTTTGGCCAGCTTGTCTGCTCTCTCATTACCGTTCCAACCAGAGTATCCGGGGATCCAGGTAATATTGACTTTATTGTGCCTCGACAGGTTGTTTAGACTGTTCCTAGTCTCCTTGGCGAGTCGCGATGACACTGTACAGTTTGATAGCGCTTTGAGTGTTGCTTGACTATCTGTGCAGATACTAATCATATCAAATCCTTCAAATTGGCCAATTGGAGGTGGTCGGCATATTTCATGATGGGTAGCAGCTCTGCCTGGAATACAGTATTGTAACTGTCCACCTTGATGGATGTGTCATTAGCCCGTCTGTGAACCAAATTTGGCCATGTCTTGGTCCTCCGCTGACCTTCTAGTCCTCTCTTGTTGGAAGGCATATCTTGTAGAGTTCCTCCTCCATCGGTTATAATGGACATAGAGAATCAGAAAATTGCATTTGGGTACTTATCGTTCGACGTTTAACCGTTGCTTCTCGTTATCTCTGTGGAAATATTCATCATACAACTTTGACAAACATTCATGAAATATTTTTTATAAATTAATATATTAAATTTTCGTTTTGTAGAGGTGAATGAAATTATTTGCTCTGTCACTGAGTAAAATTTAAAAAACAATATCGAAATCAAAGACAAGAATGCTATTTTTATTTATTAATGATTAGATTGTAACTCATTAGATGTAACTGTAGTTGTTGTTAGCCATGCTTTCAAAGCGTGGTAATGTTTTATGATAGAAGAATAAAAAAGAAATGTCTTCAATAATTGATGCCAAAACTATACGCTTAAGTATGCTTAAATTGGTAACGAATCAAGTTCACACTAATAGTTCAACTATTTTCGAAATAATTGAAAAATTTTTGATAGTTTCAAACTTTATAATAACAATAATAAAAGTAGAAAAAAACCGCATTTGGATCCATCGAACTTAAAAAGGTAGTCTCGCCAAATGGAAAAGCCATTCATAAAATTTCAAGTATGTATTAATCTGTCAAGAATGTGTTAATAGCTGTTTACAGGTGGATTATTTTAATCCATTATGGCTAATAGCTTATTTTGCAGTTAACCAAGCAAAAATTAACTTAAACAAAAACTGCAGAGTTTGGATGGAAAAAAATAAGAGAATGAATAACACTTTAAATTAGAAAGTTGATTCTCATAAAAAAAACTAACATTTTACATAACTTTTAAGCCCAGATAAATTTTCAACATCGTTTGAAGATCAAGTTCAAATGACTACCAGAAACTAGAATTTCGGGCCAAAGTCATGGCCACAGGCGAATGTCCTCTATTGACCACTTTTGGGTAAATCATTTTTCGGTAGCTATTGCGTGCTTTCTTTCGATTAAATGCAATAATGGCATATTTTTTTAGTCGCATTACATCCGAGAGCTAACGATTTTCGAAATGTTTTAAATAAAAAATATTATTCAATCTGATGTCAGAACATAATGTCCCCCAACAAACTCTGCAACTTTTGTTTAAAGTATTTTTGAACTGGCTTACTACCAAACGAGCTATATTAGCCAAAATAGATTAAAATGGTCCACCCATATATTTTACATAAAAGCAATTTTCCCCATGGCCGCAATAACAAATAAATTTACAATAATTATAACTTTTCTTGTAAAAATGGCATGATTACTATAAACCAAAACAAATGAAAATAAATTTGTCAGTAAATACTTGATAATTTAGCAATACAAAAAAAAAAATAAAATAATTGCTAAAAAAAATTATGAAAGAAAATATTCGCCTACAAATTGACATTCTAAACATATGAATAAAACTACGAGATACGACGCCTATTTGACGCCGTTATCCATTTTTTATGACAACAACAAAAAAATTCCTATATATATATTATACATGTGAAAGTAAGCATGTTTGTTTGTTACGCTTTCACGCTAAAACTAGTGAATGGATTTTAATGAAACTGTACAGCAAAATAGTTCATACATCAGAATAACACATCAGCTATAATTTATAAAGATATATTAAAAAAAAAAAAAATTAATTAAATTTAATCTGACATTTACCATTTTTTAAATTTTTACAGAAATCTTTAATTTATGGTTCAAAATGATTATTAAAGATGTATCACATCTATGATCAGCATTTTGAACCATAAATTAAAGAATTCTGTAAAAATTTTAAATGGTAAATGTCAAACAAATCATGGCCAACTATTCTGATATACTGAATGAATTATGACTATTACTTATTATTGTTGTTTACATTTAAAATTGTAAACATTCAACAAAATTGAAAACTGTGTATATATCAAGAGAGGGTGGAGGCTATAAAGCGGTGGTTTTTACTTTTAAGCCCCAGTGAAGCGGGCGGGTATCAAGCCAGTATAATATAATTTTCTCATACACAAATATTTTCATAAGATAAAAGAAAAACGAATCAATGATGACGTGGTGTGTGCCGCGCCAATATCCGGGAGTATATTATATGAATTTGAACAAATTATTCTATACGAATGGAATTCGTATATTCGTATAACGATTTGAAAATTTAGTGTATATGATTATTGCCAAGGTTACTTAAAATGTAAATATATAGAGTTCGTCACTAAATTTAGCGACAATATCATTACATACGAAAATTGTGTTATATGTTTTACGATCAGAGTGTATTCAAATCAGATATTTTATAGAATGTCTAAGCTTTTCTTTAAAACTTACTTAAGGATGTACGAGGACCAAGGCAATTTTAATTAAAAAGCTTGATTTTTTTATATGAAGATATGGACTAAGTCTAAATCAATTCTGGAAATTTTAGAAGGGGAGGGTTATTAAATCATCCACTTGTGTTATAACTTATGTCCTCTGCTCTATTTTGAACTCTTACAGCAGCGGTCGGGGAACTTTTTTAATCATTACCCCAAAATATTTTTGTGTAAGTTGATATTACCCCATGGCGAAGAGCAAAAAAAAAACGAAATCGTCTCTTTTTTGCATCTTTTAGCCATTTTTACAGCAGCTGGTTTATCCAAATCTTCACCAATAGTGTATGGTTTCTTATTTCGAGTAATCAACCAAGCTACTTCAAAGCTAACCCTTGATGCTGAACGCTGATCAAATTTACCAAACAAGTTGCTCACAAAAGTTTCATTTTTACCCCGCAAAATTTCATTTTTACCCCATTTGGGGTAGTTTACCCCAGTTCTTCGACCGCTGTCTTACAGTAACGCCTATCATTGACCTCTGACATGTTCTCAGTTTTTATAGGAGTTTTAGGGCCAGTGCCAATCCGTTTGTCAGGCATGGCATAACACACGAGTTATACACTTTTTTCTTGACTATTATAGAAAGCTGTTTACTTTTGAGTATCTCCTGAAGTGACCAGTATCTTGTATAGTTTCTAGCGAATTCTATGTTTTCATAGTCTATTGTATCTAATGGCTATTTCTTCCTTGTTTGTCAAAAGCTTCGTTTTTGATTTATTCATAGTGAATCCGACTGTTTTGTTTGTCTTTGCATCTGCAGCAAGTACAACTAAATGAGAGAGATGCTTATGTCAAAAGTGAAAAATTCACCAGAGATTAAAAAAAAATGAAAATAATTTTTAAATTAATTGCAACCTTCGAAAAAGACCAATCTTGGTTGGATTTTAGAAAATTTATGTATCTTTTTATTTCAATAAAATGTGAACTTAAAGAATGTTGTTTTACTTGTAAAGTCACCAACTTTCCCCGGTGAATTCAGAAATTAGCTCATTTCGGAAGATTGAGTCTTTTTCGGAATTCATGGGAAGAAATTCAACCTTATATTTTTAGCAAAAACCAAATAAACCTCCAAAAAAATAATCGTTCTACCCATATGTACACCATTTGCCTATAGGTCGACCATATTGTTTCAACCATTTTAAATTTTGATCAGCACTCTAATCGCAGCGAGCAGAACTCTAATCAAAACTCTAATCGCAACGACCTCGAGGACCCTCTGGTATAGATTTTTCATAAATTTTTGTTAAATATTCGATGACTTGCATATTTTTATTTTCCGAAATCTTTAGGGGCTGATTAAACATTTTTTGAATATAGGGTTCTTAATAATTTTGGTCTTAACCTGTTTTTCAAAGTATTCTCGAAGGTAACAGAATCGACCCTCAAAATTTGAAGGTAAAGTCTCAAATATTTTCATACACTCATTTTTTTGGGAACGTATACGGATATATCCTTAATCGTTGGTATAAAACACGATTAGTTCCAATTTACGAACAAAAAAAGTAATCGTTATTCTTCCGAAGTGTGAAGCGTGAATTAAAATTATATCGCAGTAGGCAAGATAAATTTTTGTGAGTGGGATCAGAATCAGACTCTTGACTGTTTCGGGATAAATCTAGACATTCTAAAGAATTAACGAATTACAACTATTTATACTATAATTCTACATACTTAAATACTATGTATAAATATTATTGTGATTGGAAGATCACTAATTTTCCACGTCATATAACACGTGCGCGCACGGATTTAATCCCAGATCTTTACACACTAAAATATTTTCCCACATATATAATTCCTTTCATTTATTTAGTTCGTTCATTAATTAACTTACACGCTTTAAATTCATTTTAATAAAGTGAGTGGTAGCTGCCGACTCTGACTGAATTCATACACAACAGATTTAACTCACTCATCATACTTAAGTTGTTAACGGAGTTAAGTTGATTTAAAAGTTTAAACTTACACTTTATTACTGACGACAACAAATTCAAACACCGCATACAGCTGATTGAATTCGTTTAATTTTTTTGACAAATCTTTTAAGTTAAAAGCTTTTCTACTTTTTGGAATATTTATTAAAAAATTTTGTTTTAAAAAAAAATGGAAGCATCCTGTGTTCGTTTTATGGTAAGTCCAAAGTTTTTTTTTCTGGTTTTTAAAGTGCTTTTTTATTTTTAAAGTTTGATTATTGAGTTCGTTGTTTTGAAAAATCGTTAACGAAATGTAATGGTCCAAAATTGGGAAACAGCACGCTTTTCTTAGTAACGCCTCAAATATACAATTGACTAATCGTTAAAGCGTGGGTTATCCTCTTAATAAATTTTCAAAACAAAACATCCCACGCTTTTATAATATTATCTATTTAATTAAAATAATTGGTTAAAATAATTCCACAACGCCTCTACCATAATTTATATTTTATGGCGTATTTTCGAACTCCATTGGGAGATCATTTTGATATAAGAGAATAAATTATTAGGATAACATTGCGTGAAAATTAACTTTCTAGATTTGTTTACCTATTTTTTCGAAATAGATTTTAAATAGAAAACATGAAATAAAACTATCGGAAACCGGAATGAAGTAGATTCAACCAAATTTGAATCTTTGCATGCAAATTTTAATAATAATTTGTATAAATTTTTTTTTGAGGCATTTTGGAAGTATATATCGAATTGAGTTTGCCACTGTGTGCTTTTAATGATTTTTTTAATGAATTGTTGATAATTTTGATATTTCTAAACCTACAAAATTTCGCATTTTTGAATAATTAATTCGTTATAGACCTACAAATTATGCACTGTACAAAAAGAATAGCTAATTATAAGAAATTTAGAATGAAATTATTTAAAATATGTAAAAATATTTCTTTTCGTATGTTGTTTTTAAGTTATGATGGTTGGAAGCTTTAGAAAATTTGACAAAATAAAAATCAAATATTCAAATTAAATTAAATAAACATAAAAAATAGCTTAACTTAAAGTACATGTTACACATACACCAGGGAATATACGACAAAAAAAAACTAAGCCGTACTATCGAAAATGCTAAAAAAATTGGTCAGGCAGAAGTAAAAATTCTTAGAAAGATAGCATATTTTTTTGCATCTTTCCAACTGATGCAGAACATTACTTTAAATTCGGATAGATCGAAAAAGCGGTTTTTTTGCATATATCAAAAAATCAAGCAAACTATCAAAAAAGGTTAAATAAAAAAGTTGTGGAGAATAAAATAATCGATAAATTGCCATAGGCTGGTTACGATTTCGTTGATTATTTTCCGAGAAAATCGCGAAATTTCGTTGAAAATCGTTGTTTTTTATTTTTGCTGTGAACGGTTCAATTTTAAATGTAATGATTCGAAAATTCCAAGTAGAAAACGATCAGTTTTGAAAAATTCGGCATTTGTAACGAATTTTGCGAAAAAAGGTCTTTGTCCAGGATTGGGTGGTCTAGAAAAGTAAAGAAAAAAATGTTAACATTTTTTACCCGCCACTAGACAAATTCTGCCATATCTAATTAAAAATTGCTGCAATATTATTTTTTGACTTATTGCAAATCATTTTAAAAAAACTTTTCGTAAATAGAAATATGCATTTACATGTATTTGGGAAAAATTTTTGAATGGTAAACATATCTAAGAAGGTTATACACTCTATTATTTAAGATATTCCTACCGAAGAAAGTTGAATGTACTATAAAATGCAAATGTGAATTATTTATTTTTGATCTAACCTTCTTTGCTCTTAGAAACCAAAAAAATCGTCTTAAACGATTTCTTTTTAGTTTAGTTTATCCAAAACTGTTTAAAATAAATTGTTCGCTAAAAAATATAACTTTGAGATAATAGGTACATTTGTCAATTTTATAAGATCCATTCTTGAACATGTTTCGAATGGTATTTAAATTTTGGTACAAGTAATTAATTGGTTACTACCAAGAGGACACTTTGTTTGAACGAAGAAGCTACCATTCGTTAAAGTGAACCTAAAATATTTTTCATTTCGGGAAATTCTGAAAAATGTAAAGCTTCTTTTCGGAGGACTCCGAAAATGCATCCATAGAATAATTTAATTATATTAATTTTTACTTGCATTTAAAGCATCGTTACATATTCAAGAAATCAGGTTTGTTGAGATCGTATCAGGTTTGCTGTTTTGCGTTAATAAAATTTTTATTTTCTCTTATACACGCGTGACAAAGTAAATTTATTTAATATTATTAGATAATTATCTTTTTATTAAAAATTAAAAACACACACCATTTAAGAACATACTCAGGTGTGAAATCATATCTCGTAATTAAGACAAAAAGACAATAAAATAATAATTATTTATTAATATATTTATTTTCGTTATAATAATAATCATTGTTGAACTGTGTGTATATTTATTTATATACAAACAATAATTATAATATGTTAATTTTATAATTTTTAATAACTCTCACTATTATTTAAAAAATAAAAATCTTTTTTTTATTTTACTCTCTTCAATATTTTTATTACTATTTATTTTCTTTTATATTTGTATTATTAATAATAATACACGAAATAATTATATAGTGCGTAAATTTTTAATTTTTGAAGCTCATATGTAAACTAAAATATTATCTAATATATATACAAGAGTATAATAAGTTTAGTCGTTAATTAATTAGTTTTAGTACAATGAAAAAAAAATTCTTAATATCAACCGATATGAGGTTGTCTCAACTTCATCGTGAGAGCAAATATGGCGAATGGGGCCATATTTTTGTCTTAAGTCCACCGCTGTACCAATTGCGCTACCGATGGTTGTTATATATGTACAAAAATATGCTATATATTATAAAAATGATCAATTAGTTTATTTCAAACTATCTGTAAATTTGTAACAACAATCTTCATGTAGTTGACTCAACCCCACATTGGTTAGACATGACAGATATGTGTTCGTAGTAACCAAATCCTATATTTAAAGCAAACGTAAAGATATGTTCTTTTAATTCGTCTATTTTCTTTATTTACCCGATTATATATTCCAACTAAGTACAATTTTATTTTCCATCATAAAAATGTATGACTTTAAACTAAAGTCAATCTCCTTCATTGAATTAATGATTTTGTTTATTTAACTTCGGTGATTTTGTTTCAATGAATTCATATTTTAAATTCAATTCCATTCTACGGTAAATACAAGAATTCAGTTGTACTTGTGCCAATCATTAGGAAATTGGTTGAAAGGAGCGTAGAGTTTCTTGGTGTTCAACAAAAATTCCAATCGATCTAAAATATCGAAATAATTTTCCGAAATCTTATTCCTTCCATTAATACCTGGGAAAAATATCTAACAAGATTGTGTAAAAATTCGAAACCGATCGGTGGAGCCATTTCGGAGGCATCTTGCTCACCAACTTTGAAAGCGCTATTTCGAGAAAAACGCGTTTAAATTTTCAAAAGTCGTTTACACTCTGTAAAATTTTTTTTTTATGCGTTTATCTTCGTGCAAATTTCTCGGATTAACTTGAAATTTTCAGATAATATGCTTAAATATTTGTACATTCCGAAAATGCAAAATGCAAAAATCGATTCTTTAAAAATTCTAACTAGATTAAAACTTTTTGAAGTCCTCCGAAAGAACAAGAACACATACGAAGTATCCTACTGTTTGTAATCACTTGCAAAGAAAGACCTTGTACTGATAGAACTAATTGTTTTAAAAAAGTAAACCAATATAATTTGATACACTGTATAATATTTAGATATTATTTTTATGAGCAGAGTAGCATATGGCAAATGTACTTATAAATGGCAGAAGATAAACTTAAATATGATTATTATTTATTTAAATTATATTATAAATTTTTTGATTTCAATAAATATATAATTTATGAGCATTTTAATAGCGGTAGTACCTACCATACATATTATTTAGACCTCCTACTTAATCGATCAATCAACATCTGTGTATCAACTGCTTCAACTTCTTGTCAATTAATCAATTCTGTTTTCTGTGAATTTCATCATTTAAAATAGTATGAAAAAAGAAATCATATTTTTATGATTCTGAAAAAATATTTTAGTAGGTTATAAATTATAACAAATTATTATTAATTTTTTATCAATTTTTGAAAACGTACACATTTTACTTTCTTTAAAAATTTAAAAATTTGATTATGGAGATTAAACAACCACATTCTAATGCGCGTGGGAAAAGTTAAACAAAATTTAGAAATTTCAATTTATTTTGGACTTAGGTCTACACTTATGGGATTACAAATAATTCCAAAACTAAAATAGTGGCTAATAGCTCGTTTTGTAGTTAACAAATCAAAGACTAACTTAAGAAAAGGTGCAGAGTTTGATAGAGGACATCATGTTCTGACATCAGATTGAGCCTAGTTCTTCGAGTTGCTTTACTAGCCAATTTAGATTCTAAACCGTAAGAGATAGAATAACACTTTAAGTTAGAAAGTTGATCCTCTTAAAAAAAAAACTAGCAATTTTTGTTCAAAACATTTTTTCGAAAAACTTAACTCGGAGAAAATGCGAATAAAAATATGTCATTATTGCATTTAATCGAAAGAAATTACGCTTTCAGTTTATCTATAATTGTTCGCCAAAGTCATGGATACAGGCGAATGTCCTCTATTGCTCCTGACAACTTTTGGCTAAAGCATTTTCTGTAGAGAGCGAGTTTTCTTTCGATTAAATGAAATAATAATATAGTTTTAGATTGCATTTCTTCCGTAAGCTGATGATTTTCGAAAGAATAGTTAAGATAAAAAATGTTAGTTTAGAATCTATATTGGCTATTAAAACAACCCGAAGAACTAGATACAATCTGATATCAGAACATGATGTCCTCCATCAAACTCTGCAACTTTTATTAAAGCTATTTTTTGATTAGTTAACTACAAAACCAGCTATTAGACATTATAGATTAAAACGACTCAACCTGTATATCACTTTTTTTATTGTTAGATTGTTAGAAAGCCAGGGCACAATGCAAGTTCGATTTGGCTCTTGGTATATTTATTAAACATTGATTTATTAAATAATCCATAAATTATATTAAAAATATTCATATTATGATTTTTATTTTTTGTCAAATCATTGCATCAGTGTGCCAGCCACTAAATATTATATCTAATACTAGCACAAATCTTCTAATACTTGTATGTATTATAAATTTTGTCAAAGTGTCAATGTCAAAGTCAAATCTAAATTTATTTATTTCATTATATTATTCTTAAAATTTATTTTTAAATATTAATGAGCATTAATTAGCTTAGCTACTGAATTTTTTACAGACGGATTATTTTGTATAATGCTGAACAATTTATGTATATCTATTTATTATTCATATTTTGTCATAGAATTTTATTTAAGAATTTACCTATACGTATAGACTAGCCTGTGCTCGTGATTTCATCATGTCACTTATACAGAATCGTTAATCACATGCTTTTTAAATAAATTTGAATTTCACTTTTTTAATGTTATTATTGGAAAAATCATCAATGAAGTCAAGCAGCCAAATATGATAGTCATAACCAGGCTGAGACGTCTTTAACCTTTTGGAGACCCTAAGGACACATAAGAACCACGGAGCCACTTTTTTTAACACACTTTTGTTAGCTTTATACGTATGTTAGTATGTTAGTATGTAACGGAAACTTTGAACATGATTTTGACCGCCTTCAAAACGTTGGATTAACTCGAAATGTGGCATACTTATCAAGAGCTTATTAATAAGCTTATTTCATTTTCCTGATCAGAATTTTCAAGATTAACGATTTCCATATCTGAAAATATATACATTTATTGGCGCTCCCACAATATTTATACTGAATTTTTTATAAATAATATAAAAAACTAAAAATCACAAAATAAATAATAGTTTAAAAAAACTTAAAAAACACGCTTTTGTAACTATCTGAACTAAAATGTAGAAAATAATATCCTTAAATTAAAAAAAAAAATCATTTTATTGTAAAAAAGAGTGGAGTGGTTTTTAAGATATTTTATAATGACTTTACTTGCCACTATCTGTCTATAAAATATTAACAATAATTTAAATTTAGCACCCCACGCTTTTTTTTACGTTAAAACGATTTTCTCGAGTACGTAACATACAATCTGCGCAGGTCTCACACTTAAAAATGTGTTAGGTTTCTGCACGATTTCCCTCGAAATGCTAAATAGCCAATTACCTTTTGAACGTGACAAGTAAATTTTAGATATTTGCCGCATGGAAAATGTTTTAAATGCAATTCAAGATGAAAATAAAAGAATTTATTTCATAAAACTTTAATTATATGCATTAAAATTGTTTTTTTTTTTTTTGCTACCGTTTGTTTATATAAATATTTAATTATATTTATAATTAATTAATTGTACCCACCGGAAATACGTAAAAAAAAAAGTGTTAATGAATGTATAAAGAAACGAAAAACATTTAAATCTAGGTAATTAGATATAGGTATTATAACTTATAATGATATATTGTAAACTATTTTGTGTTTATGGCTGTGTATAAGTACCAGTGTGTAGACATTTAATAAAAGGTAAAAGTTTAATTATCATTTTATAACTTTTATCTTTTGTTTTTATTTCTCATTATATTCTGATAATGAAGTTTCTCATAAATTTCTCACGTTAAATGATGATGATGATATATGTGGTTGTTCAATTGTTTTTGTTTTTTTTAAAGAATTTTTGATTGATTTTCTAATTAAAACGAGTGCAATTAAAAAAATATAACATTGAGATTATTCTTAATGATAATAATAAATATTTTCGTTTTTTTTATATAAATTTATTTCAATTTTATAATTAGATCATTTACGTTAAATACAAAAATTAATAACTAAAGTTTTGGTAATTAAATAGTTAAGTATTAAGTTTTTATTGGTTTTGTAAATATAATGCCATATTACGAATACATAATGCGGTAGCTGCCTGATGTCGAATTTGCCATATTTCGCATAAAAATATAAAGATAGACTTGATACCATGACAAAATTTGATTAAAAAATGAAGTTATAAGAATTCAAAGATTGTTACCCATCTCCCTTAAAAAAAATAAAGTTTTATATGTATTTTATATGTATTCTCTATGGTGATATCGGGCAATGACGTCACTAACCTATATATCTTCCTCTTTGTTTAATAAAGAATTTTAAACGTTCATATTTTGCGTACTTCTAAAGATTTTCATAAACCAACTTCACTTTTCTGCCCATGCATTGAGAATTCTTCACCTGAAGTGATAAAAAAATTTTTATCAACAAGCCTATTTTCGAATAAAAAAAATTAATAAACAATTTCCGGGAATGAAAAGATGAAATTGACAATTTATTTTTTTTCATTTCATTTATGAGTGTCAAAAGTTATTACATTTGTATTGCGGAAGCACGGGACCCAAACCCCTTCCCTTGCGTACGCTATTGAACAATTAGTCTTTTTTCCATAATCGGTTTTTTGCGGCCAAGCCTAAACCATTGTTTTTGTAATCAAATTATCATTCTTCTGATACCAATTTCAATTGGTTAACAGATCGGTGTAGATCTGTTCATACCATATGAGAACAACTCAGTCTAAATTGGCTTCAGAAGGAAGATAATTTAATAACGAAAATAATGGTATAGGCTTGCCTCCAAAAAAAAGTTCATGGAAAAAATTAATTAAAATTAATAACCATAGAAAAACTATGATAGGAGTGTTTAAAAATCAATAAAATTTTATAAAAAATGTGGCTCGGATAGGTGAAGTTCGACCTTATACCGTCTCTCAGACTATTTATTTTGATATATGCAAAACTCATCAAATGACATATCTAATAGAAAGTAATACTTGATTTACAAAAAGCATAAAACGTATACAAAAAAGTGAAAATTTATACAAAAATTAATTAAATTAAATATCAAAATTTATTAAAATATAATAAATTAAATTATATAGATTTATTTTTTTTATAAATAATAAATAAAATTGATAAGTAATTCATTCCGGTCATGCATTCATGATTTTTTTATGTAATAATAAATTTGTATATTTTATTATTTATTAGATACCTAGATATTATTATTATTAAAATTTACTTTAAAAATATTAAACCAGAAGTTAAATTGATGATGAACGAACGCGTTGACTCTTCCATTTAATAAGTTTTTTTATTACCTCTGTATACAAACTGAAAACAAACTGAACCTCGTTCCAAATTGGCTGAAAAAATCATGAATTATATAAGCTTTTCAATTGGAAATTTCTATATCAAAAAATCTAGAGAATGCGATAAAAAAACTATCTAAAATATTTAGACAATCTTGTAGTTTATAATAATACCATAAAAAAATAAGGTTGCCGATGATATAAAAACAAAATTTTAATTTAATTATGAGTTTTCATCGAAGATCCATCATTTGATGAACAGAGACGATTATAGTAAGAGTATTTATGATTGAAAAGAGATATCTATATTATTAAATTTATTAGCAGCACTTGCACACAATATATTATATATTTTTGTAGTTGAGTGGTATTGTAAAGCTAAAAATAACACATTATTTGACTACAAAATATGTGTTTAGTTTATATGTAAGTACAGTGCAATAAACCAAAACTTTTTTACAATACGGTATGTAATATGAAGGAAATTCGATTTGAAATCTTGTTGTAAACCTGATAGATAATTATACAGAATTTTGTTTGTATATAGAGGTTGTGCGGTGTCCACGGTAGTTTTTTTTTTTAATGATTAAATGCTTCAGGTTATATTTGTTCAAGATAAATGTAATGAGATTCAATTAAATGTAGTTTTTTTTCATCAATTTCATTTAACTTTCTTCTAGGAGTATAAACAAAAAATGAAGGAAGTCTATCATTATTTTTTTAATATTATAATAATAGATTTTCTATAATATATCGAATAAATAGTTTTAGATATAAAGCTACGGCCAGATACGACGGCGATCACCAAATAACAACTTGTCTTTTTTCGTTTGAAAGATTCTCACTTACAGACTAGACGTATAATTGTGTAAGCTGACAAAACAAATTGTTTAACTACTCTGTATATAGGTACTGAGTTTTGTATCTGTATTAGCTTAAACTTATAAAACATAAAAGTAGAAGAAAAATAATTCTTAAATTTATCAATATAAAAAAATTCATTATGTCCGCCTCCGTAAAGAACTTCACCGCCAAGAATGTGAACATGCCCTTACTTAATATAAATAACTCTCCATTACCATAGAATTTTCAAAATTTTTCTATAAATAGAAAAAATTATTGTGACGTTTTGAAATATTATCAAATTATTTTTGTACAAAAGTATTCAAACAAACAAAATTAAAATGGTTTTTAAATTTATAATTATGTCAAAAAAATTAGGGAATTAATTATTTTTGTAGTAAAATATGTATTTTATAAAAAAACAAAATTATATAAATGGTTAAGAATATGAGAAATGATATATATAAAAAATAAATTCTTTTAAGTAATCGCGTTATCATGTTTTAAACGAACGCATCAATAATAACTTTTTGGGATAATCGCCAAAATTATTCATATCTTTCTTTATAGTAATAAACAAAGTCGAAAAAAAACCAATTTGTACTAGTTTGCATAAACATACATTATAAAAATTATTCAACAATGATTGGTCCATAAGAATTCCCGAAAAAAAACATCGCAACCATTAAATTCAGACGACATTTTACACAAAATAACTGAAAAACTAATCAATTATATGTTTTTTTAAGGATCATTATGGGTTTGTAAAATTGTAAATAAGGTGGTAACCAATCCCAAATTTTTGAATAAATTGTAAACAATATTTTAAGGCGCACATAAAAAATGGTAATTATGTCCCTTTAATTTTAGTGAATACAAGAGGGTCATGGTAGTCAAGTTAACCCTATACTACTGACAATCGATACGGAGAAAATATTTGCCGAGAAATATCAATTTATCAACTATCGAATCAGTCTAAAATGTTGAGACTTATGACTACCGTGGTCTTTTGTATTGTAGTTAAAAAACTAATGGCAAAAATAAATCCTAAAATGTGCATGCGAATCACTGACCTATATATAAAACGCTGGATAGTGGACAACGTCATAGAAAGCGTCGAGAATATAAGCCATGTCAAGTTAAGTTGACTGGTTTCTAATGCAGACACACACGGCCAATTCTAAAAGTATAGGCATTTACTATCCAGTGTTTACTACAGATCAGTGATTCGAATAAAGTTACGTCGAAAAATAAAATAGTATCAATGGAAACGTGGATTTTTCGTGTGAATAAATAAGCTTCTTTCCTTAAATCTTTGATATCTAGCAGATCGAAAATACACTTTAAAAATCGTTTCAAACCAACCCAATTTCAAATGGGTGTTAAGATAAGTCATGGAGAAAATATTACACTTTCCTATGCTTTTCACGAGGAAATTTTAATTTTGATTCTAAAAGATAGTACGATTTAGTTGGAGCCATGGCAGCACTTCTAAAACTGCCAACTCTATTAAAGTAACTTAACTTTAGATTTCCATAAAGAGAGAATTTGACAAAAGAAATCAGTTTAATTCTTTTTAATTTTCTTTATTATATAATTAATTTTTTCAAAACCTAGCGCTTTCTCAAGAAAAATAGAATCATTTAAACCCGGATTTTGTGAAAAATTTCAGGGAAAAATTTTCAATATCGTCGTCTAACATCAATATATATAATTTCTTTATAGACCGGTAAAATTAGGAATCTAAGCTCTGTAGTTTTCTTTCGATTAAATGCAATAATGATATATTTTTAAGTCGCATTTCCTCCGAAAGCTGACGATTTTCGAAAAAATGATTTAAATGAAAGATGTTAATTTTTTTATGAGAATCAACTTTCTGATTTACAATGCTATTCTATCTCTTACCGTTTAGAATCTAAATTGGATTTTTTAGAAACCCGAAGAACTAGGTCATGTCTGATGTCAGAAAATGAGATCCCCCCACCAAACTTTACAGTTTTTGTTCAGGTCATTTTTTAATAGCTAGCAAGATATTCGGATGCATAGATTAAAACGGCTCACCATAGTTTCCCTCAGCAAGACCTTAAAATTTTGTACATACAGACAATTTTTTACATCCACAAAGTTTTTAAATATAGGCAATTTTTTTACACAAATATGTTAAAAGTAGGCAAAAAACCATTTAAATATTATATTTCAAAAGCGTAAAATTAGCCGTATAAAAAGGAATATCATTTCTAACTTTCTAAGATACTATTTTCTTTTCTAAAAACAATAATTTTTGCCACTGGTTTCTAATCGTTTCATATATTCTCTCATTTGTGTTTAATAATCCATTCATGTGCGTAGTCTAATTCCACAATACACACTTGATTAATTTCACAAAAAGAATATTTTCTCTGTTAGTTGAATGACCTATTTTAAAAATAATTTTTTTAATTGTAATTTTAATGATTCGAAATAGTACGGTCTAAAAACAAATCCTAAATTTTATTATATTTTTTAAAAAAATTTTATTTTATGTCAACACTCAACAAACAAAAAAAAAACAAACATCGTACATCATACCACCCAGATTTTTGTTGATTCTTCCCGTCCACAAAAATATTCGCTTGTACTTTATAATAATTTTTTTTTTTTTTTTTTGTGAGACAGCCAAATATTTCAATTAAAGCAAATCGACATGATATAAAAATATTCGCAGATGCAACTTTATGATAGCGTAACATTTTTTTTTTTCAGCTCACCTACATAAAATTGCGTTCTTAAAATAAAATTTTTTTTAAATAAAATTTAAATTGGTTCGGCTGTTTGAGCAAGTCTGGTGAATGTTAATTTTTTTTGCTGTAGATAATAGAAAGTCCCTTGATCGCAATAAACACAGTTGGGGCCATCTTGCGGAGCAAAATTTTGATTTATTTCATTTTAAAATTGTTATTTTTTATTAATTTTTTACAGTAGATTTTGGTGGTCAAAATTAATCGGTGAATGAGCTTCAAAAAGTATTCATCATAGATTCTGACGCTTTTTCGATATTTTTAGAGTATTTTTTTTTACATTTACGTCCTACTAATTGCCTAGTTTACGATTATTTCTTGCATTTACGCTATACAAATTGCCTAGTTGACTAGTTGACTAGTCACGTGACAGCCGAACCACTTTAATCAAATTACATTTTCAATTACAATTAGACAAGAATTATCACTCAAAAGAAAGTTGAAGCGTTAAAAATTAAGTAACATATTCATTTTCACAATAAATACACAAAAAACTTTTGTAAAATAAAAATTATCTCGCTAGCGTGTGCGAAATTTGCACACCATTGAGAATGGTTGTGTTTAAAGTAGTTCCTAGTAAAGGAACTTTAAAATAGTAAAGGATTTCCTCATTCAAAGCATGTAAACTCAATGTCAATTTGTGTAAAAAAAAACACAATATTCACCGAAGAGCGATGTCGTACATCAAAAATTTTCTGCCATAAAAATACACTTGAGAAAAACATCAATAGGGAATATTCATGAAATTTAAATTTGGTTCAAATTTTTTTCTTCCGTAACTTTATTGACTGGACGCAATTCAACTAAACCATTATTTTGGTAATTAATGTCTTTTTAATTACTTAAAATTAATTCATAAAAGTACAAATTCAGTGAGGGCATTTAAAAATTTCTAAAACGGAAATTTAAATTTTTATACGAACGTAACATCATAGTACGGGCTTGTCAAATTTGTTGACATACTGTATGATATTAATTACTTACATTTTATATGATATTTCATTAAATTATACTATTCTACGGCTTTTTATTAGAAAACTCAATAATAACGAGTGTAAATTCTGTGTTGTAAATTCATTTTTTTTAAGTGTAAATTATACATTGAACTGTCACCAATTGACAGATCACGTACTTATACGTCATCAACAGAGAGCGCCAAAAAACTGCGTTTAAATCTCTCAAAATTATAATGTATTTAAATATTTTTTTTACACTTAAATACAGCATTTTTAAGCAGTATTTATATTTTTTATTTTGTTATAACGGTGTAAAAAATGAATTAAAAAAAAAAAAAATGAATATTCCCTATTTGCACACCATTGAGAATGGTTGGTTTAAAGTAGTTCGGGATTTCCCCATTCAAAGCATGTAAAACTCAATGTCAATTTGTGTAAAAAACAAAAAAAAAACACAATATTTAGCGAAGTCGTACATCAAAAATTTTCTGCCAGAAAAGAAAAACAGTTGAGAAAAACATCAAATGCTGTAGGAATTTTTAGAAAATAAAATAGCCATAAAATTGTAACGGAAATATTAGTTTAATTTAGAAAACATTACCTTTAAAATAAACAAAAATTTAAATAAATATATATATAATTGCTAATTATAAAATGAATTCACAGTTAGTAAGACATATGTTTTTCGTTTTAAAAAAAAATCATGAAAATAAAGCTACCCTTGACCTGATACTAAACATATTTCAATGCACTTTTTTGTCAATGATCATAGTATGGCATTTCCTTTTTACAATGACTAAAAAAAATTGTTTATCTTTATTTTTAAAATAGAATGCGTGCGAGACCTTAAAAAGTTTTTTCACCTAAAATCATTCATTTTTTAGTGTGATTCATACTTTAAACATGTGATGAAATTAGAAAACTTTTTTGATTAATTTTTTTGTTCCGACAACACGTTTTGGGTATTTTTTGTGCGGGTACATAGAGTTTTTCAACTTTTCTAGAACCTATCTCAAACCAGAGACATTATTTTTAAACTGTTTTAGTTTTATGAGAAGATTTTTCAGTTTTCTCTGTCAAAAAGACTTCTGTAATTTGTAATTTAGATAGACATAATAGATAATAGACTAACGATTGAAATTAAATAGCACTTAATCCAAGTGTTTTGATCCGGGTCGTAAAGAATTCTTCGCCAACCAATATTTCTGATTTTATTAGATACATGGGTTTGGCAGTGTATCACGACTACTGCAGGAACTGTCACAGTGGTGAGAAGGAGGAAACAATGTCTCATCTTCTCTGTCACTGTCCAGCTCTTTTCATAAGGAGATTGAGTTACTTGAGTCACCCTCTCGTTGACGACCTCTCCGACCTAAAGTCCGTCGACGTCAAAGCTCTCTTGCTATTCTAAAACAGCTTCAAATTTTTCATAGAGTAGTGATCGGGGATAGGTCAACCCTTTTTCGGTATCACAACGGACCTTATGGTCTGGGTGTGTCCCACCCCAGGACAGCCACTCTAACCTAACCTAACGTAGATACTTCGTTATTATGTTAAATCCTGAACAGAATCGAATAGGTTCAATTAATTCAATTCGAATACGAACAAGAAATATTTTTCCGAGTACGAAATTCCACGTGCGGAGAAAATAATAAAATTATTCAAACATTTTGATTTATAGATACCAATGCGAAAAATTCTGGTCGAGAATCGAACCCAGCACTAGTGGCTTTCTAGAATATTCTAGTTGCTTCCTTCCTAGGCTAGCGATATTAATGCTATAGTGATTTAGTTTAAAGCTTTGTCATCTTTTACAATACATATTTTAATTATATAAGCCATTATTTTTGACATGTTTCGGCCTGTGCGACCATTATTTTTGTTTTTTAAACAATTTTTTTTATATGTTATTATTAACTTATTATAAATTTTCCAATCATCCTTTTAATTATTTCAAACATTTTCATTTATATATACATATACATTATCGATTAAATTGATTTTGAAATAAATTATAATCAGATTAAAGAATTAATATAATTTCTTATATTACTTTTGTTTATATTTGAAATTGATTGTGAACTTAATTTGTTTTTTTATAGGCTTCACCGCTCAGTGATAAAGTAGCATTATTCAATATGCAAGCAAAAAGAAATATAGAAAATCAAGCATTAAATCCATTTTCACAAGATAAATCAGCCAAAGCATTGGATCGGCCGAAATTTTCAAAAGAAGAATATGGACGGTAAGTTTTCCATTTAACTTTTATATTATTTCTCTAGTCTAGTTTTTTCCTACCCACGCAATATCTTCCTTATTGGTTTAACAAATTTCATGATTTACAAGCTTATCGTAGGTACTAATATAAAATCGACTAAAGGTCTAAAAATGTACCGCTTAGGAAAAAACAGGCTAGAAAAATAATATTAACATTTGATTTGGTTTGTTATGTAGTTGGTATATCATATCTGTAATAAAATTGCCTATAAATAAAAATAAAGTAACTAACTGTTGATATTTATCAGTGTTTTTAGCCAAGGGTACCCCACACTGTGGGATTCGTCCCGCGTTGAGCTAGTGTTATTTGATCAATACAAAATCTTAGAATTTTCTAAAGAATTCGTAGCTGTGGTTTTGTTCGGTGATTTAGCAACAACCTGTTTGTAAATTATTAAAAAGTGGCATTCAACTGATTTTAAGATACTTAAAAGGTCTTTACTGATGTTCTTGTAAGGAATTTTTACATGCCAAGAAATTTTTACGACACCAAAAATTCCACCGACGGAAACGTTGGCGCCACGTCGAACTGATAATATGCGAGAATCAAATTTATTGAAGGTGTTTTATTTTTATAAAATACAATAAAAAATAATATTTTAAATTGTTTTCAAAGTTCCCCCTATTAAATTATTCTCACCCACTCAGAAAATGACACATAAGTATTGAAAAATCTTACACAACGAGTATATATAAAAATTGTTTTTAATGTTTTTTAAAGATTAAGTTTTTTGTTTGACGTATCATTTTTCATGTCTGAGAATTTTTCTATTTTTATTCTTTCAAAAATATTTGACTAATTCTTTAACAAAGATATTCCAATAATTTATTTAAAAATAATTCATATTTAATCAATGTTAAAAATATCACTGAAATTTTTTAAATCAAATATTTTCAAAATCTGTTCAAACATTTTTCATATAACAAAGCCCTTGTGTTAGAATAGGATATTAGAGTGCAAGCGTTAAGAAAATTATTCGAGTTTTTTAACCTTTGTCCTCTCTTCAAAAAAGCATAATAACTTTTTATTAATACAGGCCATATCAGTGCAATCATTTGGAAAATTTTATGAATTCAATTTTTCTTTTATTTCTTCTAAAAATGCGATAGATTGATTTATCACATTTTTTGGAATGAATTAGATAAACTATTCTTTACTTCGGATCATATAGTTCTCACACAAAGTCCTAATTACTAATGTTAGAGCCCACGCAGAAAAAAATAATAAATTTAGGATAACGGCACCCCATAAAACCTTTGTTAAGCTGACCGGGATTCATTTGATATTTCTATAAGAGTGTGCCCCGGGAAGAATTTAAAACCTGGTTTAAATAAACAGAAATTTAAAAACGTCCTAACTTGTCGCAAATGTGCGGATTCAAAAAAAAAATTATGCTGAAAGTGAAATTTTTCAAAAATATCTGTTTAAATTAAAAATTTACCGCAAATAAGTATATTTAATTTTTTTTCGAACCAAACTTTTATTCGATTTTGACGAAACAAAACTCATTTTAGAAAATCTCGTCGAAACTCAAGCTTTTTCGATTTTAATATCTGCGAAAACCATATAAACAAGAAAAATTGCTTTGATTAACTCTTTTATTCTGTCAATGTCGCAAATTTGGTTTTCACATATTTTCTGGGAAATCTAAAGAGTTCAGTGAACTAAATAATCTCTTTTACAGATATTTTAATCTGTAAACGATTTGATTTTTTCTAAGATTAAACATTTTTTGACGTTTGCCAACAGTAAAAGTTAAAAATCGTTGCTTCTGAAAAGACCAAAAAATGGACCATATGTTATCCTAATGACTATGCCAATATGCTCCATACTAAGTATAGTTTTTATGATTTTTTAAAATTTTATAGTTTTCTTTGTTTTAAAGTATTATTAAAATTTTACGAATATCTTTTAACACTTTCGTCAATAACATTTTTAGAAATTTTATTAACAAAACAGATGATAGATAATTTTCTAAGTTTAGACATTTTTATTTAAGCGTTAAATGATTGTCATGTTTATTTATTATTATTTTTTTTAATGTAAAAACGTTTTTAAATTAAACGAATTTCATGTAAAACACATCTTTGCAAACGTAAAGACATGTTCGATTAAAAATCGTATAATAACTATTTAAGTTACTAATTCTTAAGGAATTTTCCCGCGTGTAAAATGAATCATCCAATTACGTGTATTATTATTGTTTTGTCAGATCGAAAATATTTTTCAATTAATAACAATTCAGATATCTTTCATCTCTTCCTACGTTTCATTCAATAAACGTAATTTGTTTACGTAATTATTAATCATTTCCTTTCGTGCATGCTATTTATTTTTATTAAGTTTGTAAACATTGGTTTTAAATGAATGAACATTTTAATGAATTAGTTAGAAAATTCCTGGGGCTTCGCACACATGGTTTTATAAAACAATAAATAATTAAAAATATTATGAAACAACTTTGAAACTGTAGAATAAAATGTTTTTGAATAATTTTGAAAAATTTTTAACACAGACCTTTCATTTTTTATCGAGTTTAATTTCACTTTGTTGAGATTTTAGTGTAACTGTGGACTTTATGCGGCATATCACGGTTTGTCAAAGGACTTCGCCATATTTCTCGTCATGTTTCTATTCGTTAATAAACAATAAATTGTTAATTCAATTAAACGAACAATGTTAAAGTTGACTTACAAAATTAATAAATAGGCAACTTGAATTACGTGTACGTTATACATGTATAATAGTTTTCGATTATTTGACAAACACTTAACATTCACGTCATACAAGTTGCCTATTTATTAATTTTGTAAGTCAACTTGAACATTCATCGTTTCATTAAATCAAAAATTTATTGTTTATTAATAAATAGAACTGCTTTACTAATGATATTTGACACCTAAGAAACACATTCCATGAGGTTTTAGTAAAATTCGAGCGGTTTCTTTCATTTTTCTTTGTTAGCCGATTTTTGTAACATCTTTTACTGTACTATCAGATGTTAAATCGTTCCAATAATAACAATAGTTAACTTAAATATTTATGCAACTAACTATACACATTTGTAATGTTTTAGTCTTCATTTAACAACTGGCTAAAAGAGTGAAATTTCTTATCCTCACGGTCAGTTCATTTTTTTTTGGGTCTTAACTTAGGTCTCAGAAGGGTTCCTACTTAAAGATTGTATAAGTCACTAAAAAGAAATGAATTAAATTCGACAAAAACAAATACAATTTTGTAAACAAAAATCGATATTTTTTAAAGGTCTAATAGTTTTAATAATACGAACAAATTTGTATAAATACAAAGTTCAAAGAAAAACGAAAAATTAATGGGGCGCCAATATCAATAAAATTTTATATACAAACAACATATTTATTGATATTTAAATTTCCCAAGGATTTTCTTCGTCATTTCCGTCTCTCCCATATACTCTTTTGATTTATTCAACAACATTTTTTTCAATTAGTCTTTTGATAAATAAAAGAATCTATTGGAAAATATGTATTATTTTTATAATAACTCAAAAATTGTTGCCAAAATATTTCTGTTGATTCTTTTTTTTACATAATAAAATATTTGAATAAATACGAAATATTAAATATTAAAATGATTTATTATTTTAATTTAATTTAATAAATGTTTATACGGACTGAGTGATTCGTTTAGTTAATATATAAAACTATTATGCAGAGAGATTAGTACAGATTGATTGTATCGTAAAAAATGAGTCTAAAACGCTCTTTGTATATAAGAAGTTCCCGATTTAACACATAGCACTTGCAAAATTATTCTTTTTTAATTTTCATTCAATTCAAAAGTTTAAATATCTACACTAATATTATAAAACGGAAAAATTAAATTTGTTGATTGTTTTTTTGTTTGTAAGAAATAAACTCAAAAACTACTGGACCGATTAAAAAAATACTTTTACCAAAAAAGGCTACATTATTACCGAGTAACATGAGCTATTTTATTTTTTTTAAATAAGGGTTTCGCAAAAAAAAAATTAAAACTCATAAAATTGAAAACAGAAGGGGACATAAGTGAGGGCAAGGGAAATAAAAGCAATAACCGGCCGAGTAACTGCTAGCTCGTAAATAATTCTGTAAATATTAGTTTTACAGAAAAAAATCCTCTAAAAAGTGTTTAAATTTTTGTACATATTATTGATTTCCTATACAACTTTATTAATGATTAATATTTCCTGCAGTTTTATAAAAAAAATCCTGAAGATGCGCTCTGCAACCAGGATATTCTGGTCCCCAGGTACACCGAGGAGTATTTTAGAAAGCATATACGAAATCAGTCGCTTCGAAAACCCTCTAGTAATTATTTTGGATTCATTTTATAACAATTTAGAGATAATCCTGGGGATGAGGTGAACAATCAGGTCGCCCTGGTCATCAAGTGCATCGAAGAAACTTTTGAACATCATATTCGTGATCACCGATCCCCAAAAACTCTCAACTAACAAAATTTGGCCTTTTTCATTAATTATTTAAACAAAAATTAGTAATAAATTTTTGCACTGTCAAAAATCTGAATTCAAAGCAAAAAAGCGCATCTCGATCTGTTTAGCCAATCGAGATAAAAAATCGGTCTCAAATGTTATATCATCTCGCCTACCAGAAAACTATTTTTCGAGGCTATAAAATCATCAATTATTTTTTATCACTCGGTAATAATTCCAAAAATTCGAATATAAGTATGAGGTGTGTACACTCGGTAGTTGTATTTAGTGCCAATACATTCCGACCAAACCATCAAAACATGTCTGTTAATTTAACAGAGAACGCATTTAAAAAAAATCGAGAGATTCAATGTCAGAGAGCATTCAATAAAGAAAAACATCATACAATTATCTGCCAGATATACGAAAATCAGTGGCGTAACTACAAAAGCTTGACTTACAAAGTGGAAAAATACCATAGGGGACAAAATGCGCAAGTAATTTTAAATAATCTAATTTTAGTTGGTAAAATATCGCCAGATTCAAGAACCAACAATTGCGAGGAATAATCTCTTTCGGAAATGGGATAAAAAGCACCCCCAACAGAATCAGTATGCGTCGAAATTCAATGACGCGGTACAAAAATTTCGAATTAAAACCGAGCACAAAAATTTTTTCAAATGAAGTAAATAATACCGAAAAAAGAAAATTTGCTTTCTTGATTTTACGATAAAATAAATTCCGAGGGGTTTCAGACATTATAGTTACGCCACTGATTAGCATTATGGTAAAGCACCATACATTCTCTTTAAAAAACTATTTTTAAAATTTACTTACCGCGCGTTATTAGAATAAAAATATATATCGCACATACCTAGTTTTGTTTCAAAAAAATATATTTGAAGTGATTCATATTTTGTGTTAGATAATTTCAACCATTTTAATAAATATCAAACGTAAATAATAGATATGTAAGAAGAAGCAATAATAAACAAACAATACATTATGATCAAAAATGGTCATTGACTATTTATAAAATATGACTTGCGTCACTAGCATGTTTGCCAGAAATTTATTGATTTTATAATTATAATTCATGTATTTATCTTCTGAAATTTTTACATAGTAAACAAAATGTTTTTTTATTCATGAAAAATTATCATTGATAAATTAATTCCACTTAGACGAAAAACAAACTCGTCACAGTCGTCATCTATAACGTAATACCTGTATACGATTGTTTTTCCTTTGACTCTATATCCAACACCTATTTTTTATTCTTAAAATCGAACATATTTTTAAATCGCCAAGATCCATTCATATTTTGAAAAATATATACTTAAAGTGTTTTGTATTCAAGCTTTAATTTTTACTTCTCGCCTTTGAAATTTAAGTAAGAAGGGTACCTCAAATGGGTCCCTCGTACCTAGAGTCTTAGACCATGGAGTCCTCTGTGCCCTCATTGAGAACAATCTATCACCCGAAGGCGAGACGCATTATATATAGATTTCTGTCGATGATGCCACGCTAGAGTCCACAGCTTCTCCGTCGGAATTTCTCTTAGGTTTGATGGATCCAAGGTTTCGGGCCTAAACATTCTAAACCAAGCGCCCTGTTGATTTCTACAGGGGCAAATAACATGTATGAAGTTTTAATCTCTTCCTGGAAGTGAGATTATCAGTGACCCTCATACTATAAGGGATAGTTCAATCGACAGTGTCTTGTTAAGAATCACACCACCCTTTTCAACTGTGCTCTAGTGGTTTTCAGGTTAATAATGAAGGTTAATATTATTTCTAAGACTTTGAGCAATTTTCGCTTGCCTTTCTTCAACAAAACATAAAATAGGATCCATCTTAGTGTTATATTATGGAGATTCACTTAATTGTGAATGGGTTTAGGCAACTTGATAGCATATAAGTAAATGTCATCTGCCTATAAATAATGATTTACTTTTATTCTTTACTTTGCATTTTCAATGTCGCAAAGAAAGATTAGAACAGAATTTGACTTGATTTAAAGCTTACCGCATATATTTCAAGTGGTTTTTGAATTAATATTTACAATATCTATTTGGCATGCAAATTTTAATTTAAATTTTAGTTGAGAATTTGACATGATTCGATTATAAAATTATCATATTCTTAATCACTATCTTAGAGAATCTTAGTGAATATTATATGAGACGTGAGACCAATTTAATTTTTTGTTTTCGTACCAAGAATCTTGAGTCGGGTTCGAACGCTGGACTCCGGTGTCGGAGTTTACTACTGTGCTACTAGGCTACTGTACCTCTGTTGAAATGTTACGAGTATAGATATAGACATCGATGACGCAGCATTGATGACGCGAATCCATAAAATTTTATCCTACCAAAAATCGTCTAACGCGCTTATAGACTTTTTCACTTCAACAAAATCGCTTACGATTTCTGTAATGAGTGTTTTTCTAGGTACTATCTACTTATTAGCACTAGCTACAGTCAGTGTTACCAGATTATTTGTTTCTCGAATCGCCAGGCCCGAGCGCGTGTGTAGCCAAAGTATTAGTAGCTATTTTTCCTACCGTTTCTTTTATTCAACTCTTGCATCCTGATAAATCGTTAACTATGTAAACTTTTGAATTATTCATTACAGTTTCACGTTGCAAATATGTATGATATATTGCAAAAATCTTTGCCAAAAATGAATTTATAAACATTAATCATATTGATTACATATGTCAATCAGTATCGACATCAAAAAGATTTTCTGTTTATCACAACTCATTTAAAAACTAATCAATTTGTTTTTATTATTTTACAGTCCAGCCAAAGGATCACTATCTGAAAAACGGGGAGTAAAAGCAACAATTCACGTTTGCAAAGAAATGTTGGAATTATGCCAAATTATTGATGAATATGGTGCTCAATTTAATGAAGACGGCACCCAAAAAATTATTTATTTTGGCGAATTATTCAACGTAAGTTTTATTTTCATACATTTGAACGTGTCATAAAATATGAAAATTTTAATGATTTTCTCTTTGTTTTTAGATTTACACCGTCATATCAGATAAATTAGTTGGAATGTTACTTCGTGCCCGTAAACATAAGCTTGTTGATTTTGAAGGTGAAGTTTTATTCCAAAGGCGTGATGACAATGTTCCAATTGTCCTTTTAAAACCAATCAAGGAGATCAGAGAAATGTTTAATAAGAAAATAGAAGAGGCCAGAGCTTTAGGAGAATCATAACTAATCACTATATTTAAGAAAAATTTATTTTTTTATACAAAATTATTTAAAGACACTAACAGTCCAGAAGAAGTGCGGGAAGAAGTAAGCAAATGTATTGAGAGCTCTGTATATATCAGTATTTTATACAATTTTTATCTACATACAAAAATTTCTTCGGAGCTTCTTTCATTGTTAGTTAGGCAGAATCGAATATGATAAATTCGATTAAAACAATAAGAATTTCTTTAAACTTTAGTCCCTTAACCTGATTATTTACAGTATTATGTAAAATACTAATGACACAAATTAATAGTTTCAATAAAGGAAAAATTCACCCGACTTAAAAAAAATTATAAACCTGGATAATTAACTACTTAGTAAATTTTATTTTGCATAGAAGACAAACTTTAGAATTTTGACTGATTATCAAATAATTTATTTAGAATATTAACTTTTTTGTATTTTTTTTTTTCGTGTCTAGTCAAAATATAGAGAATTTCTGCATCAAAAGTATTAACTCCATTTTTTTTATACTCATCTAAAAAATTCATAATTGTGGGTAAGCTGCAATTTCAATCATTTTTAATTCTAGTTTTAATATGCAATTGTACTTAATTCTATGAATATAGTTTTTTTTTTTTAATATGACTCAATAAAATTTTTCATAATAGGTTTTCTTTTTACTTGTAATTTTAATGAACATTTTGTATTTTTATTTTTGTTTACTTTTTAAATATTTGTAAGCCGTTTTAATTTTTAAAGTTATAATGGTCACTCGAAATACTGTAAAGTAACTTTACCGATAAAAATTGTAAATAATGGGCATTAATTTAGGTTATGAAAAGATTTATAGAAAACGGCACTCAAATTAAAAAAGTGTGATAACATTGTTTAAAAAATATACACAAATTAAATGTAATTATGTTTCAATAAAAATATATTTATAAAAATTATTTATTATTTTTTATTCATAATCTATGACAAACTGTTTGCATCATGAAGGTTATAAAGAAGGAGATCGATCGCTATAGAAAATATTGTCCCCGAAATATGGATAAAATAAGTGAAGCGCTGCGATCGCTAAGTTGTATCAATAAAAGCGGGCTGTTGTGCGCTAATTTGAAATGATATATCAATTTGTACATTATGCAACTAACTTCATCTACTTCACTTGTACTCATAAACAGCTAACTTCGCAGATACTACTTAATGATGACAGCGCGGCTGGTGGCTGAAAAATGAACTATAAATTCTACAAATTTTCAGGGACAGGCGCGCTAATGCTTTAACACGCAGCGATCGTTCTCCTTCTTTTTATCCTTCATGGTTTGCATCCACAAACCTACGAAGGCTATCACTGTCAAGTAAACTTTAAAATTTTACCGCCAAATGTAAATACATTTTTTATTTTAGGCTAGACTGATCGTTTAGATTTGACTTGGAGTAATTTCAATGACCCTACGACACTTTACCCGGCAACACTGCCCAGCGGTATAAGTTGGCTCTACTGGTTCTCCAAATTGAGTTAAAAGGATTGAAAATTATTATGTAGGTTAAGACAGGGTGTCTAGCTAAAATATTACCTTGGTGACGGTGTTCTGCTACTAATATTTTCCTACCACGGTCAATATTTCTAAGTGCTGACCCAGCTATTTTAACAAAAGTTTGCTAGTACTATAAAATTTACTTCAAATTATTTTATTAATTACAACAAAAAAATTACAAAAAAATACAAAATGAATATCACGAAAACAAATTAATATTCAGTTTTAGGACGTTTATCAACCCATGCCTTGACCTTCGGTAATGCTAACACATTATCACGTACTTTTGCCAAATTTGCATATTTATCATTAAGTGAAGTTTCTTTTAAGAATGATTCTAGTAATTCTATAAATGCAAAAAAATATAAATCGGCCCATGATAATTTTCCATTTGCCAAATAACCACTTGTAGCTAACGCATTTAATTTTTCAAGATAAAATGGAACTGTTGTTTTCACAGCTTCTTCATAATTTTTCTTAACTATTTCTGGATCAGGTCCCCATAAAGCATCATACAACTCTGAAAAATATGATTTTCAAAAAATAAGAATTGGTTTAAACTATTTGTCGAAAAAATAAATGGCTTAATTTGGAAAACGACTAAAGATAATTGAATGTCGTACATACTTGTTTTAAGATCATTTATAGTATCCACAACAATATCGGCTTGTAATGCTTCCCAATCATTATCCCCAGCTAATTTATATTGTTTAGCTAAATATCGTGCAACTGCAACATGCTGAAAGATTTGTTTTCCATCAAATTCTAGTAAAGGTAATTGGCCAAATGGTGTATTCGGTTTAAATTTTTGCCATTCTTCGCCACCATATTCCATTCGAACATCTTCAAACTCTTGTCCACCATACGATAACAACAAACGAATTGGCTCACCCAATCCACGAAAATCGAAATATGTTAATTTGTATGCCGGCATTTTTTAACAAATTCGCACAACGCAATTAATACGCACACTAATAAAACTGATTGTTAGTGTTGTTAACTTAAAGGTTTATGATGAGATGTATGGAAGGAAGAGTGTGTGGTGTGGTCCTGTGTGAGTGTGGTTCACATTCTAAATATTTGGATAATAATCAGACAAGAGTGAGTTAGATGATATTTTTATTAATGGTTCTGTAGTATTTTTTTTTTTTTACTTAGATATTTTGGGTAACAATCAGTGGCGGATTTATGCGTAGGCAAAGTAGGTCTGTGCCTACGGCGGAAAAAAATTCGTTTCAATTATTAAAAATTTTTTTGTTTAATAAAAATGTAAAAATGTGAATTTTTTTCAATTTTAGTTAATTTTGCGTGAAACAATCATTTGAAAAAGTCGCCACTTCACTTAAACTATATCTAGTCACTATGTTCGCGAATGTCACTATCCTGGAAGTTTTAGAACTTTTCTCAGAAATACTATAATCTAACCTTCCGTCTTCCGTGGCAAATGGTTGCGCGAACAGAACTTGCACCAGGTGTAACCGATAATCGATATCGCTGTTAGAATGTTTACTTGCACTGCAGTAGCAAATTGTACTACCGAACGTTCATTTTCATGCTTGAAACGTATCAAAACTTATTTGCGTTCCACGATGAAAGAAAACAGACTAAATTCTTTGGCTATAATGTGTATTGAAGTTGAAACTTTGCTACAAGTTGATTTGAACAAAATCATCGATACATTTGCTGTTGAAAAAGTCCGGCGTAAAAACGTACATAGAAATAATTGAAAAATTAATTGTTTTTTTGTTTTGTAAACCTTACTTATGATTAAAAAGTTATTTCATTTATTATATTAAATATTTTTCAATTTCCAAATAAATAAAACAGATTTTTGTTTATAAAAAAAGGCGGCACTTTGATGCCTGCCTATGGGCGGTAAATTCGTAAATCCGCCTCTGCTAACAGTGTTAACATTTCATTATACCCTGTTATATATGTAATACTAATTTCGACTTTTTAAGTACGAGTCCGATTATACATATAATTAACAAATTTTGGGGCATTATTAACTATTTCATAATTGTATCAAGCAAAGCGGGCGAATAGGGTCTAGTTTTGAATATAACAAATGTTTAGCTTTCTGCGTTAATAAATAATACTACATTTTACCTACGGAGATTTGAACAATTTTTAATAAAACCCTTCTTTTCGTTAAATTGAAGGACAAATTTATTTATTATGTTGTTTATGAAATTTAATTTTTATATCTCTAATATGTTTTTTTTAGTGAAAATTCCCCCTCAAAGGGAAAAGGACGCAAAATAAATATAGCGCGAAATAGAAATAATCAAAATACTTAAAAGATGATCAAATACTTACGCTGTGCTTACGAGATACAGCTGTTCTGTTATCTAATCTAGTTCAAATACTTCCAAATAAGTAGACATTTCCCACTACTATATTTTATCTATGTGTAGACATTATCTGAATACAGGATGAAGGACTGATAACGTTGATGATTGCGAAATCGAAAAATATTGTAGAATAAACTCACGAATTTTGCTCTTACAGGCAGTTGACGAAAAATTTAATTAAGATGGAAATGTCGAATTAAGTTTTTTGTCAACTGTGAGATTGAATGTTACTATTTTTTCTCAAACACTTTTACAAAGGTTCACTAAAAAATGCTAAATATTTGAAAATTAGATGTTAAATTTCAATAATCACTTCCGCATAGAGCAAAACTGGGGTACCATATCGGATGAAGCCTAGCCTAAAGCCAGCACTGACACTTTACTAAAAAGGCCCATTCAAAACAAATTTTTGAATGAAATAAAATGGTATTTTTAACCACTTTGAATTGAAGCATTCTTTCATAATTTTTCTAAAATTCATCGTAGTTTATTGCTCGGGAGGCGTACACGAAAAAATCATGCGAGATGGTTGCGTCGAGATAAAAAAAAACCTAGGCCTCACGAGCCTACGCCTAAATCCGCCTCCGTAGAGAGCTTAAAGTCATAAATAATTTTATATTTTCGCGGTCAATTCCTAAAATTATTTTTAATTGTTCATTTTCCGCGGAGAGTTTAAATTATCAAAAGTTTTGTTATTCTGACACTAACCCGCGAATTCCAGCGCAAATAGCAATTACTTTCATCGTAAATGTAATTTACTCTAACCATATTTTAGAAACTCAGAATGGTGCAACTAAAATTAATAAAATAAAATACAAAATTAAATTTAAACTATTTTAATAAAAAATATTTATTTACAAAAATTATTTATTCATCATTATTTGCAGCTTCTTCTGCTTTCTTTTTCTGTAATTTCTTTTTCTCCTTTTTCTTAGCATCCTTCTTGCGTTGTTTAAATAATTTACGTTCCCGTTTAATATCTTTTGGTGGTTTTTTCATTTTTTGCATTAATGAACCAAGTTTATTTTTACCGGATCGTGCATAATTTTCCATAGCGGATTTCATTACACTAATTGCATTTTCATCTGATTTATCTTTTATTTGATTTATATTTAATGAAGGATATTTAAAACTAAAACCTTTTGGAAAAACTGGTTGTGATAACAAACTGTCTAATTGTTTACGTTTTATATGTGCTTCTCGTTTTTGTTTCGATATTGTTTCTACGTCGTAAGAGTGACCCGGTGCATCCCTATCGTCAACTATAATATCCATTTCTTCAATAGCTTTCTGCAACCAACCTGTTTCAGAGTTGGCTCGTCGTGTTTGTAATTCTAATTTATCAAGATCTCGTGCTAAATTTACACGTTGTTTTACAGCTGATAACATTTTATCCTCTACTGGGAAAAGTGGCAAGTCTTCGGCTGTAATAATAAAAATTTTTAAGTACTCCTAATTTTTAAGATGGAAAAAATAATATAAGAATCCATGATAGTCAGATAACATTAGCGGAAAATTTATTACCAGTCTTGGGGGAACAGTCCCCGCCGAGAAGCTTCAAGTGTATTGCGTCATTTCTGATTTCGATAAATCAAGTAGCTTCATTGGATTATACAAGTGAAATTTACAAAATTTAAACCCTCTCAACCCCCTCCCCTCAAATTTTCTTGAAACATAGCTGAGAACACCCGTTTAAGAGCTACGATGCCACAGACAGACAGACAGACACACATAAAAAGTTTTCGTTGAAAATGATCAAATCACCATGGTAATTTACTAACTTTTTCCTAGAGTATGACAAAGTTTGATATACGTTCTTAATTCTGTAGGTTCCATTATCAAAATAGCAATTCCTTCAGACATAGCACGTGCTGTTCGACCAGATCGATGAACATAATTCTCGGCTGTTCGAGGCACTTGATAATGAATAACATGTTGAACTTCTGGAATATCTAAACCACGTGCAGCCACATCAGTTGCAACTAAAATTGCATTTTCATTGTCACGAAACCTTAGAGCAAAAAGAAATTTTATTTTAAAATAATATATACAACCACAGACTTAAATTAAAATTATAGACTTTCATATGTTATACCACGGATCTAGTAATTATAGTAGGGATGTAGTATAAAGTCCTACTTTAGACCATTAAAGACTACATGCTTTTTTTTACATTATAACTATAACCTAAAACATTCCCGCATTATTCAATGCTTTTATTTTTTATAATGTGTTATCAGTCTATATTTAATAGACGTCCGTGTACATACATTATTCGAATAATTAATCATACCTTTCTAAATTCTTAAGACGTTGCCGTTGTTGAATACTGGCATGTAACGGTATCGGTTCACATTTTAGTAAATTAAATAAAGTAGTTAATCGTTTAACGCATCCGATTGAATTACAGAAAACTAATGTACGACCAGGATGTCGTTTTAAAAAATAGTATAAATAATAATCTTTCTCCTCAATGGGACAAGTTATACGGCATTCTGTTAATGATGCAGCAGTTCCTAAAAATAAAACAGTTTTTCATAAATCATAATTATATATAATTCAAATAATAAAACTTAGATGGAACTACGGTTAGCTTGACTTCTCTGACTCGATCTTACTAACGCAGTACTCGAAATCATCTACCAGACTTTATTCGGGTAATAGAGATTTAAAATTAAATATTTTGTATGGAGATATATAGACCACAAGCCCTTGCTGAAATTTTCTAGGTGAAATGACTCCCAAGGAATCATGTTGAAAAAGATGCTACTATATGTAAAAGTAAGTTTAAACACTATGGCGTCAGTTTTACGCGTTTTAAAGTTTCAACTTGATATCTGTTTTCGTTTTTGAGTAGTCGTGATGACAGAAGGACAGACGACAGACAGACAGACGGAAATGGGCTAATTAGGTGATTCTATGAACACCTATACAAAATTTTTTTTCGTAGCATCAATATTTTCAAGCGTTACAAACTTGGGACTAATCCTAATATATTAAGTATATTTCATATACATGGTATAAAAACTTGTGCAGCACCGCGTTATCACGCGATGGACGAATGATAAAATATTCGAATAAAAATAAACCATAAAACATGCAAATTTTCATTGATAATCTTAATTTAAAACTTACCAGTTTCTCTTGAAATATCCACAACTTTTGGATTCGTCATACCAACCATATCAATAAGACGTTGAATTTTCTGCCCTGGTGTTAATTTCAAAATATTTCTACCTTTACCCAATTTTTTCTTAGTTAACAAATGTTTCGGTAAATCATGAACCAACGTTAACGTTGCAGAAAAAACAAAATTTTGTCGTGTTTTCTTCGCTAATTCATTGGCATTAATTCGTTCTAATAAATTATGTAATTCATGAAAATGACCCCGTTCAATCATTCGATCAGTTTCATCAATTGCAAAATATTTAATATTATCGATTTTTGATAAATGTGGATTACCATCCTGTATTAATTCCCATAAACGTCCTGGTGTTGCGACAACTATTTCGGGACATTTACTTAATACACGTTCTTGTTTTACAGCGGCCATACCTCCAACAATAGCTGCTACACGAATGTTTGTGTATTTTGTGATCGCTATTAGATGGTTTTTAACTTGTATCGCTAATTCCCGGGTTGGAGTTAAAATTAACGCATATAAAGGTGCTAAAGATTTATTTAAAGCTGGAATATTTTTAGGTGGATTTTCCGTATTTTCATCATCATCTTCCCAACTCAATTCATCGGAGTCATCTTCATAGAATACTTCGGATTCATTAACGTTGCTTAATTTATCATCATTTGATTTATTTTCTTCATTATCGAAATCTTTATCAAAACCACTATCGGTATCGCTGTTCTGATTTTGATTTTTTAATTCTAAAATTCTAGTAATTATTGGTAATCCAAACGCTAAAGTTTTACCACTACCAGTTTCTGCAGCCCCCAGAATATCTCGTCGACCAAGAATAGCTGGTTTAAGAGTTAAGTCTTGAATTTGTGTAGGAGTTCTAAATCCAAGATCAGCTATCGCTTGAATTAACTCGTCAGGTAATCCATAATTTAACCATGCTTGCATTTCATTCATTGGACATTTTTCAAATTTTGTTAATTTACTTCCAACTTCAGTTTTTTGTTTAACAGCTTTTTGTTTTTTTGGTTTTTTATTTTTCGGCAGAAGGACAAATTTTCCAGGAATAGAAACTTCTTCATTATTATTTTCATTTTTCTTTGATTTTTTTTTCACTTTTTTAGATTTTTTATCATCATTATTAAAATCTACTTCGATGAAATCTGATTCTGATACTTTTCGTTTTTTAGATTTTTTCTTAGGTTCAAAATTATCGGATTTCTGAAAATTAAAAATTTATTTTACAATACTGTTCCGTGAAAAATGTGATTTCTGTACTAACCTCTGTATCAAATTCTCCCAGATAATAATCAGTTAATTCTTCAATTCCAATTAAATCCGATAAATTTTCGTTTAGAAATCCTCCTTCTAATTTCACCGGTTTCCATTTTCTAATGGACATTTTCGATTATATTCGATTTTCAAAAATTGTTTTCTTTTTCTCAGCCGCTGACTTAACCTATAAATTACACGCTCTCTGTACTTCTTTATTTTCTTTTTGGTTCCAAAAATTCACGATAGAGTGCTCTCTAAAAAAAACCGGTTACGTTAAAATTGACGTTAAAAGACGGCGTCAAATGCTTAAGATACACTAAAATAAATATTATCAATTACTTTTAAATCTTTATAAAGTTTTCGAAAATTTATAATAATTTTTTTAAGGAATATATCATTGAAAAATAACATTATTAGCTTCTTTTTTAAATATAATCTTAATTAAATCAATAAAATTGCTTCACATGTACATTGTTAAACGTTTTTGTATCTATTTTGCCGTCAAATTATGTTTATTGGGAACTGACATGGAGGCGTGGCTTAAAAAACATGTCGGAAAGTAACTTACACTTTTAAATGTTTAACCCATGTGTTAAAAAAAACGTTAAAAATTCATTTTTCGTTTTCTATTCGTGGTTTGTTGCTGAAAATTTATTTATAATTAATGTAAACTTTAATGAAAAATACGTAAAAATTATGCTCAAAGGTTTAAAGTTGGCGTTTTTTGAACGTTTATTACATGAGGCGTGTTTACTCAAAAACAAAGATCTGTCAACTTCAAAATAATTATAATATCCAGATAATACCTGACAGTTACATTGAATGTTATGGAAGCGCAAACAGAATTATAGTTGCTGTTGGCAAACAGAATTATATGATCTTATCACAGACTAAAGTGTTTGAAGTCTGGAAACTGGAAAAACAAAGATTTTTATAAATCTTACCAATGTAAAAAATATTTTTTAATTAAAAGTTATAAAGAATGGCAGAATATTCTGAGTAAGCTGTAACGAAATAGGTTGATGCCCAAATTTTCCAAAATTTTAATCCTGGTCTATTAAAAAAATCCTATGGATTTTCTTTTGAAATTAATAGGTTTCAGATGGATGTGAATCCATTTTTTTCTACTAAGATGAAATAGTTAACCAGCAATAATCCAATAAATCTGACAGGCTAATTTATACTTACAACTTAAGTAAACAGGCTAAAAACATTTTTATATCATGCATATATGTAATCTAATATGCAAGGTATACTAAGTTTAGTCCCAACTTTGTAACGCTTAAAAATATTGATGCTACAAAAAAAATTTTGGTCTGTCTGCCAACACGATAACTCAAAAACGAAAAGAGATATCAAGCTGAAATTTTTATAGCGTACTCAGGACGTAAAAATAGAGGTCAAGTTCGTAAATGAGCAATAGAGGTCAATTGGGTCTTGGGTCCGAAGAATCCATCTTGGAAACCATTAGAGATAGAACAAAAGTTTAAATAGAAAAAATGTTCCTTATAAGAACTAAACAACTTTTGTTTGAAACATTTTTTCATAAACAGTAATGTTTACCCGTGAGGGAGCAAATTAGGCGTAAATTGTATAGTATGTATTATATGGGAATATCAGTTATGTATGTGTGAGTATATTTGTAATGTGATAGAGTAATCAACACTGTCTATGCATGGTATTTTAACAATTAACTGAGTCAATTGTTTGTTTTCACTTGTTATACTTGATACATAAATTAATATTTAAATATAGGTATGAAACTTGATAGCTTAGATTGTTGCAAGCCTATAGATTGTTGTGACCACGTGAAGAATTCTCAAAGCTACAAACTTTGCAATAAAAAACATTCATCGCCAACTCCACTAACTCCAGATATTCTCTCTCCAAGCTATGTTTTTCAATTGGAGTAAAATTTTATGAGAATGTGTTTGCAATTTAACGGATACGGCAAAATCGATTAATACAATATGACCATTAGATTGATATGATAGCTCGTATCAAATGTCAAATAGACATCTGTCAAGTAAGCAGACAGACACGTCGATTCAGCTATTTCAAGAAGATTGAAGGGCATATTATCGCTGTAAGTATTTGTTTACTTAATATGACAAGATACTGCATTTAAAATTAACAATCTTATCTTATATTTTTAATTAATAAACATTAAAATATCAATATGTAAAGTTATTTAATTAGTTTTGTATGTAGTTTCATTGAACCATTGTTCCGGTTGAGAAGCAATTAACTATTTGGGTAGTGGTGACCTTAATTAATCATAAAACACCGTTAGAATTCTAAATTTTTTTTAATCTTTCTCTTACAATATTATATACAATCTATTCTGTTTTTGGACAGATTACGAAAATGGAAGCTCCACAATCGTGTGATACATTTGTAGTTTTACCACCACTTACAAAATATGGGGTAGTTTTTGGTAAAAATTCTGATCGACCACAAGGTGAAATTCAAGAAGTGGTATATTTCCCCGCAACCCAACGAGATGGAAAAATTAAGGTATTGTAATAATGTCCCCGGATATTAAACAATTTTTAAAAATGTATCATAACGGTTTTAGTGTACTTACATCGAAATTGATTCAGAAGGTCCTTCACAAGCCGTGATTTTAAGTAAACCCGGTTGGATGTGGGGTGCAGAAATGGGAGCAAATGAGAGCAGTGTAGTGATTGGAAACGAAGCAATATGGACTCGTGATACGAATAAAGAATTTGATCCAGTTGTTAAACGACTATTGGGAATGGATCTTGTCAGATTAGGATTGGAGTATGGTAAAACAGCAGAAGATGCATGTAATGTGATAGTAAAATTATTAGAAAAGTATGGGCAAGGTGGGCCTTGTTCACAAAATGATCCAAATTTTGGTTATCATAATAGTTTCTTAATTGCTGATCCAACATGTGCTTGGGTTTTGGAAACTATTGGAAAGCATTGGGTCGCTAAAAAAATAACCGGTGTGTAAAAAAAAACATTTTTTGATTTTTTTAAAATTATACATTTAACTTTTCGTCTAATGATCTAATTTGGTTTTTTTAGAAGGTTATTATAACATTTCAAATTCATTATCCATAACCACTGACTTTGATAAACATTCCGAAGGCCTTTTAGAATATGCAAAGGAAAAATGCTTATGGGATAGTGAGGTATAACCAATACATGTTGGCGCAAAATAAACGTTAAGATTTGAATCCTTCATAATTTCATACAATCATACTTTTTTCCTGAAAATTTTCTGCTATCTTTTGCAAAATTTTAGGTTTTATGGCTCTGATTTCATTGAAAATTAATTTTTTATTTATAGAGAGTTCTTCTTGGCTTATTAATATATACTCTTTCTTTCTAATATCTCTAAAAGAAACCCGAGTTAAATCCGAATAATTCCAAAGCCAATTGTATTAATCAAATATATCCCTTATCAAAGCCATTGAGTGTTTGACAGCCTGGGTTGTGGCATCAGAGAAGAGTTCCTAATGATTCCTTGTTTTCATTAATATAAACTTCAAATTTCGCGAGTGGCTTTTTTTTGGAAAGTCTACCAAACTGTCTCTCTACGACTTTTTTCGAAAGTGCTGCATTTTTAAACAATCATAATAACGTCAAATTTAAGCTATCGATCTGAAAAAATAGAGCAGGGATTTGTCGGACAATACGGTCACTTGATAACATTAATAATTATTAAATAATATCATGCTTATTTGAAAACGCACACGGATCTAGTAATTATAGTAGGGATGTAGTATAAAGTCCTACTTTAGATGAGGGGGGTGTATCACTCAGGGGGAAGCAATGTGCCTACTTTTGATTGGATGCGGCTCTCATTTGCGGGAAATTCAAATAGAACGATAATACTTCGTGTGTTTTAAATTTTAATATTTCTATCTTCATGGTTTTAGATTGCCTCAAGCAATATGCCTGCTTTTGATTGGCTGCGGCTGTTCGCACTCTCAATTGCGGGAAAATTTAAATGGGTAGCGAATTCTGCGTGTGTTGTAGATTGGTCCGAGCAAAAAATGTTACTAATCCGACTAATTACCTAAAGAATATATCGTAAATAATTCGTAAAATAATAAAAATAAAACTTCATTTATTTAAATTAAGATTAGGTTCACGGGTACATAATTAAATACGTCAATAGGTATTAATTTCCCCAAATAAATGTTTACATTAATGTATTGAAAATTAATCGACGTATTTTCAAGACATTCTTAAGCCTTCTTTTGAATTTCATTAGTTAACTTATAATAGTTGTAACACTAGGATTGAAGATTGAATATTCACTAAAATGAATAAAATATTGTTGCGTTTAGGCTACTTATATCGTTGAAAAAATTGTTTTAAAACAAGCATAAATACTTCACGTATTTATTTTTCTTTACAAATTTTAATTTTCTTTTGAATATAAGATTATTTATTTATGTTGTCCACACACGTCAACCATATGTCAAACATGTTTTCATGCTTACAAACGAAACAAAAACATTTAAAGAAGGCTTTGAGCATACTTTCAGCATGCGTCTAGTTAACAGCCAATAGAAAGTAGGCACAATGATACCCTGCCTCTCCCCCCTGAGTGAGACTCACCCCACTCGGTTATACTCCATCCCTTTTAAAATATTTCTATATCCATGAAAACGCATAACTTTCCAAAAAAGTCGTAGAGAGAAAGTTTGGTGGACTCGTCAAAGGAATCAACTCACGAAATTTCTGCTGTCTCGCGGACTATTATTTTTTAATCCGATAGTTCAGTTTACAAATTAAAAAATATCGAAAATATACACACCCAACTAAATAAAAACAGGAGAAAGTTAATTTTCAAAAGAAAAATTATCCATAAATTACTAAAATAACATTGAAAAATTGATATACAAAAATTATAAACGATTCAAATCGTAACGCTCGTTTTGCAAGACGCAGTATAAAATTTTACGTTTCATATAAATAATAAATTTGAAATTATTTAGGGAAAATTTGATTTTGCTGCTGCATTTTGTGCAGGATCAAAAATTGGTTGTGAACGTTATGATGCTGGTAAAGAACTTCTTGCGGATTTAACCGCACCAAAATGTTTCAATGAACGAGCAATGTTTGGTTTGTTACGGGATGGAAAATCAGGTATTTGTAGAACTGTAAGTGAAGCATTCCCAACGCAAGGTAGTCAAGTAAGTTCTATTCAACAAGTTTTTGTTACAGTTATAAACTTATAAATATTTTTAAAAATACTTTATTTTAACATTTTTTTTAGGTTTCCACCCTGGTTGCTCAGGGTCCAAGTATTCATTGGTTTACAGCTACACCAGATCCATCACATTCTGTATACAAACCGTTCGCGTTTACTCCAAATGTAAAAGTATCTGTTCATACAAAGTGTCCTGAAAATGAAGTAAGTATTTTAAAAAATTTACAATTTGTAGAAGAATCCATTCACTCGCGCTCCGAAATCCTTGTCCATGCATCATAGTTTTTTGTTTTGGTTATATGCAAATAGATGGAGATTTTGCGTAGGGGGGCTATATGAAAACAGTTGAATTCTTTTATATGTTATTACTCTAGCAAGTTTTTTTCTGTCCTATCCTTATCTTCCTTATTCCTTTATTAAATTACATGATACATCACTCATTTTCAAGCTTATTGTGTCTAGGTTAGACGAAAAATATACTTACGGTCTAAAAATGTACCGCTTAGAAAAAAAAACCCTAAATAATTTAAACAAAAAATATCATAAATGTAAAAACTAACATGTTTGCTTAATAAACTTATTATTTAAATTTATGATATTTTTTCGTGTAAATTAATTGTCTAGCGTGTTTTTTTTTTTCCTAAACGGTACATTTTTAGACCGGGAGCATATTTTTTGTCAAACCTGAACAAAATAAGCTTGAAAATGAGGGATGGATCATGGAATTTGAAAAAGGAATAAAGAAGATAAAGATACAACAGAAAAAAAACTTGGTAGAGTAATAATATATAAAATAAACGTTCAAAAAATATGTACTGTCTTAAAAAAGTGATATTTTCTTTTTAAAGCCTGGAGCAAAACATCGATTATATGAACTTCATGAAAAAGCTACTTCAGATGCAAAAAAATCAGGTCAAGTACTTCCACTTCTTTGTAGCATGGAAAAACAGTGTGTACAAGAACTAAACGATCTTGTTGAAGAAATAAAACAAAATCCAGATAAATTATCTGAATTAGATGATTTATTCAAAGATGCTGTTGAAACTGAAGTAAAATTTTATCGCTAAATTCACAGATAAAATCTATCTAATGTAAAAAAAAAATATAAATATTTTTATTCAATGGGCGATAATCAATAGTTTAGAAATATGGTTATTTTTCTTCTAAATAGAAAAATAAATTTATATTTTTATTTATTTGTGTAGCCATTTTCCAAATGATATGAAAAGCTTCCGTGTTTCAACATAATAATTTGTTGATAACAAGAGTATTTTGAAAAGAGATGAAAGAGTTTTTAAGAAGAAATATTTTGATTTGTGCATGATAATCAAAAAGTTTTCGTGTCGTCACTTTAAAATCTTTTAATGATTTTAATTTTTTTACGGTTGTCTTGCCTTTTTGAAGTGACATGTCAGAAAACGAATATTATACTAGGTACTTACAACCCCATGCTTAGCTTAAAGGGATAATTATGTTTTTTGGATTGATATTGTGATAACTTTATCTTATCCATAAAAATTAATTTTATTTAAATATTTAAATTGCTTTAATATATAAATGTGAAATGTATTTAAAAAAAAAAATTTATAATTTTAATAAAAATGCATTCTAAAAAATATTATTCATATTCATTAAAATGTTATTATCCTACATAATCCTGTAATAGTCTAGCCGAGCAGTTCAAATTTTTCAGCACAAAAAATTTTTTAGCTACCCGGGATGCTCCCTGTCGACCTTACGCTAAACTCATACGCGTCGAAAAAGCAACGTTGTCACAGGTTATTCATTTATACTCTCGAAACAGAGAGTATAAAAATCGAATGGATGGCGAAATTTCCGATGCAAGAGCCCCGTTAATAATACTAACATCTTTTGATCGAAACATTTTTTATAAACCCATTCGTCATGAACCTATATAACATGAAATTTGAAAAAAGTTAAAATTTATGTAAAAATATACTTAAATATTCTGATTTCGAGTCATAAAAGCACTATTTTCTTTTAAAATATTAAAATTAAAAATCGTAATTTTTAAACTGTATATCACGTGTCCTAAACCGCGGGGAAGCCCTGCTGTGATGTCATATCGGTATGATCCATAGACCATCAGTTAGTTCAGTGTAGACAGCTGGATATAATATATCCATAGATAATAAGTATTTATATTTACTATAATTAGATGTCTATGAATATATCTGTCAAACTTATTTGTGTTATTTCGTATAATGATACCCATATTACGTCATCAAATTGGATGTTCGCGTTTTTGACAGTTTAAAAAAGGTTTAAAATTTAATTTTTTTTCAATAAAGCGTGTGTATTTTTCCGAAATAAATTTTTGGTGACTTTTTATTAGCAAAATCAACATTTTGAAGTACTTTTTCAAAAATAGTGGAATACCCTATTACTTAAGTTATGAACACATATCCTGAACTGTGTTCTTTTGACTTGCAGCTGCCTTTTTATTTATGGGAGCTGTAATTAAAAAATGTTTGAAAGACGATACTTTTTTAATGTAAAAAAAAAATGTTTTATTTGTTAATTAATCAAAACAGCAAGATTTTTATGTTCATGATTGTTTAATTCGTTTTTGTGGGTAAAAACTCGATCGCAGTCTTGGCATGCATATGGAGGTCCTTTATGAATTTGTATATGTTTCATTAAATTTATTTTGTTGCCTAATTTTTTTACGCAAATATCACATGTTAATGATTTTTTCTTTGTATGAGTCCGTTCGTGGCCAACCAATGTGATAAACAAATTAAATTTCTTATCACAAATACCACATGAGTAAGGTGTTTCCCCAGTATGAATTCGTATATGGCTATCTAAATTGTTCTTTCGGGAAAAGTTTTTATCACAAACATTACACGTAAAAGGTTTTTCCCCAGTATGAATTCGTATATGCCTATCTAAAGTGTTCTTTTGGGTAAATTTTTTATCACAAACATTACACTTAAAACGTTTTTCCCCAGTATGAATTCGTATATGCCTATCTAAATCGTTCCTTTGGGTAAATTTTTTATCACAAACATTACATGTAAAAGGTTTTTCCCCAGTATGAATTAGTATGTGCCTATCTAAATTGTTCTTTCGGGAAAAGTTTATATCACAAACATTACACGTAAAAGGTTTTTCCCCAGTATGGATTCGTATATGGCTATTTAAACTTTGCTTTGTGGAAAAGTTTTTATCACACAGATTACAGGTAAAACGTTTTTTCTCATTATGAATTCGTATATGGCTATCTAAATTGTTCTTTTGGGTAAATTTTTTATCACAAACATTACACGTAAAAGGTTTTTCCCCAGTATGGATTCGTATATGCCTATCTAAATTGTTCTTTCGGGTAAATTTTTTATCACACACATTATATGTGAAAATCCTTTCCCCAGTATGATCCGAATTAGTTACTTCCAACACTTCATTGTAATCTTCATCTTCTTCATCTTTAATCATTAGCTCTGAATGTAATTCTTGTTCAATTTTAATTCGTTCCTTGTCTATAATTTCTATTTTATTATCAATATCGTCGTCATACATGTTATGATTGCTTGAATAAAATTCTTTAAACATTTCATCATTATCTTCATGCTTAATTATCAACTCTGAACATAATTTTTCTATCTTCATATTTTCACCTGTATTTTCACCATAATTTATTTTAAAGGAATGATATTTTAACCCAGTAATAAAAAACATCTTACCATTCATTTTGGAAGAAAAAAAGAGCGTCGAGTAATATTTAAAATTTACAATAATAATAATAAAAAAAAAAAAACGTAAACTTAGACGAAACTAGGTTATATTATTCTATATAATCAAAGAGGTTATATTTCCCGCTAATATATTTTGTTATTAATTCTATGTATATAACATGAAGGTTATAAAGAAGGAGAACGATAGCTACGTGCTAAAGCATTAGCGCACAAGTCCCTGAATTATTCCAATTATATAGTTATATTAGTTCACAACAGCCCGTTGTGAACTAATGAGACAACTTAGCGATCCCAGCGCCTCACTTATTTTGTCCATATTTTGGGGACAATATTTTCTATTGCGATCGTTATCCTTCTTTATAGCCTTCATGGTATATAACATGGAGGATTAAAATATATGATCTAAGCATGGAGGTTATAGACCTGTATAACCTCCATGGTATATAATATACGACATGAGTGCATATCGGAATTTGGACCCTAGATCATCTATTACGCGCCAGGATATTATATTGTATATAAAGACATGAGCATTAATAATCATGGCTAATCATTTATTATCCTTCTCAATCATCTTGGCGAGGTGGTTCTAGCTCTGTTGCCTATCCGGTTAGTATATTCAACTCTTTGAAAATGTTCTAACTGGATGGCAACAGAGTTAGAAGCGTATGGCATCCACTTACAGCCTAGCAAACCCTTGGATCATATATTTATTCACAGAGAAAATTAAAAAAGAAAACAACACAATATTCAAAAAGCTGACAGAGAAACACAATAACAGAGCATGGTATTCAATACGCATGATCGTATTAACGAAAGCCAGCTGTTTCAATAGTTACTGTTTGTTTAATTAATTCTGTATAAAAGTTTGAAAAAATGGTTAGTCAAACTAAATCTTTTATCTATGGGTTAGATATTGTTTTATTTGCAAGAAATTTTAAAGTAGACATGTATCACAGGTTAGTTAAATTCAATTTTTAAATAATATTTATCGAATGGCAATTATTATGTTGTAAATACGCGAAAGGACATTATATTGTATATTAAGACATGCGCATTACAACCGCATGCTCTCTCATTTATTACCTTTATTCACCATTTTTGAAAGGTGGTTCTCACTCTATTGCCAGTTCTATAGTAAATATTCAAAGAGCAGACTCCTAGCGCTCTCTACTTGTATAATCTCCATGGTATTTTTTTAATTTTCTTTTGAGGTTATGAAAATTTTTCAAATTTTATTTGGCGCATTTTCAATTTCACAATGTCAGATAATACAAATATTTTAAATGAAAACGTTAATATGGAAGAATATAGTGAAGAAATGTTTGATAGTGAAAATTTAATTACAGAAGATGGCAACGACGTTGATATTGAAGATGAGATTGAGAAACCAACAGCAGAACAGACTCCAAATGAACAAACTGAACACGAACAGAAATTAACCAAATTACCTTTAGCACGAATTAAAAATATTATGAAAATGGATCCAGATTTGAATCTTACAAGTCAAGAAGCTGTATTTTTAGTTGCCAAAGCTACAGTTAGTAGTCAAAATACTTGTACATAGATATAAACTTTTTAAGGTGTTTTAGTTCAAGTTTTCCACAAAGTATAATTTTACTACTAATTTTATACTAATTACCCCGTTGAAAAACCGGACGGGTTAATTTTTTTAATGCTGAGATATTTTACGCCGCACATACTACACTAATCTTAAAAACAATTTTCCACAAAGTTATATATGTGAAAATTTGAATTGAAACTTTTCAAGTTGAATGTATCTTAAACTTCTAAATCTCCTCTTTAATTTTTCAGGAATTATTTATTGGATCTTTAGCACGTGAAACATTTGCAATTACATCTAAAAATAAGAAGAAAACAATGCAACGTAAAGATTTAGATGCGGCTATCGAATCAGTCGACGCTCTATGTTTTCTTGAAGGAACTTTAGATTAGTTATTAAAATGTGTTGTTTAGTTATTTAATCAGATATTTTGTACGTATTTTTTAATAATAAAGGTTTTTTTTTCATATCTTTATATCTGTCTGTATAAAACTTGGTTAAATAAGTTGGAAGTTTTAAAAACTTAAGAATTGTTTACATTTAAAGTAGTTATATACCGGTAGCCAATCAAAAATTTTTGGCTTATTACCTTTACAAGTTTTTTTACTGTTACTTTATCTCCTACACTACTGTCTCACACATATACTACTAGGAATGAATACATATATACTCTCCTCCATTAAAAATAATGCTCTAATAACTTTTTTTAATAATTAGAAATATAATATTTAAAGGGTGCTTTATCACATCCAAATTAGATCAAAATTTTGGTAAATCCAGTATGCAATCCTACTAAATTTACTTACCTTTAATAGATTTGAACTTACCTTTTAGTGCAATAAATAAGCCGGAAAATACCATCAAATGTGTGGAAAAGTGGTGGAACAGCTTCGATTTTAAAAATTTTTCGTGTACGTGTTTCTTAGAAAACTGAGGAAATTAGGGTGGTTTTCCCATCCCCAAAACACTCCAAATAGTAACAGTGAAAACAAATCAATATTTCAACTCGAAAATCGTCTCCCGAGGGTTTTTGAGGCCGCTGATCATGAATTCAAGGTTAAAAAGCAACTGAATAAAGTTGCAACCCCATTAAAACTACCCCTGGAAGTGATAGACAAAAACTTTATTATATTCAAGATTTTGCTTCATTTCCAAAACAAATTAATATCCACTAAAAAGTAAAAAATAACAATAATATAATGTAGTTAAAACTATTGTTATTTTTGGAGTCGGTGTTAGCCAAGGAAACAACTCTGATAGAACATTAGCCTGGCTGACACCGACTCCAAAAATAACAATAGTTCTAACTACATTATATTATCGTTATTTTTTTACTTTTTAGTGCATATTAATTTGTTTTGGAAAAGTTTTTCTTTTGAAGTCGGTTTTCTTTTTGTTAAAAGTTTTTTTTATTTGTTACTATTTTGACTGATAGGCAGAGATTTTTATTATTATTTTTATTTTTATTAATTATAATATTCATATAATTAATTTTTATTAATTAATTAAATTAAATTAAACTAAATATATTGATTATATTCTAAAATATATTCGCATTTTATTTTTTATAAACTAAACGCAGATCACATTATTTTTTGAGAGACACAATATTTTATTATTATTATTTAAATTCTCAACTGTAGTAGGGTGGAATTCATTACTAACTTGTTCACGACTTAATGTAAAATCCTAAGAGTCCTTAGTTGTCGATAATAGTAAAAGAGGGAATATTCATGAAATTTAAATTTGGTTCGAATATTTTTCTTCCGTAAGTTTAATGACTGGACATTTAAACTAAACTATTATTTTAGTATATAATATCTTTTTAATTACTTAAAATTAATTAATAAAAATACAAATTCAGTGAGGGCATTTAAAAATTTCTAAAACGGAAATTCAAATTTTTATACGGACGTGACATCATAGTACGAGCTTGTCAAATTTGTTGACAAACTGTATGATATTAATTACTTACATTTTATATAGTATTTCATTAAATTATACTATTCTACGGCTTTTTTATTAGAAAACTCAATAATAACGAGTGTAAATTCTGTGTTGTAAATTCATTTTTTTCAGTGTAAATTATACATTGAACTTTCACCATGTGACAGATCACGTACTTATACGTCATCAACAGAGAGCGCCAAAAAACTGCGTTTAAATATCTCAAAATTATAACGTATTTTAAATATTTCTTTACACTTATATACAACATTTTTAAACAGTATTTATATGTTTTACTTTGTTATAACGGTGTAAATGAATTAAAAATATATAAAAAATACATGAATATTCCCTATTCTTCATTACCAAAAAGTTAAAATTATGTAAGTGAATGATCAAATGTTAAGAAATTTGGATTTGGCATGCATAATTCTGAATTTAAAAGTAGATGGAACGACGTTAAGTTTGTTTTAAAAGTAGTTTAATTTCTTTTCAACATGTTTTATGTTTTTTTTAAACGTTTTTTCATTTAATAGGAACAAAATTTATTTTCACAAGTTCTATTGTACTATAATTGCATTAATTTTACAACTGCCGTGTGTATCTTGCAATCCTATAATTTTAAAGGACCCCACAGTTTTTATACCATGTATATATGAAATATACATAGTATTATAAGTTTTATACCATGTATATATGAAATATAGTATTATAAGTTTAGTCCCAAGTTTGTAACGCCTAAAAATATTGATGCTACAAAAAAAAAATCGGTATAGGTGTTCATAAAATCACCTAATTAATCCATTTCCGGTTGTCCGTCCGTACGTCCGGCCGTCCGTCCGTCCGTCTGTGGTCACGATTACTCAAAAACGAAAAGAGATATCAAGCTGAAATTTTTACAGCGTGCTTAGGACGTAAAAAGTGAGGTCAAGTTCGTAAATGAGCAACATGGGTCAATTGGGTCATGGGTCCGTAGTACCCATCTTGTAAACCGTTAGAGATAGAATAAAAGTTTAAATGTAAAAAATGTTCCTTACAAAAAAATAAACAACTTTTGTTTGAAACATTTTTTTGTAAACATCACTGTTTACCCACGAGGGCGTTAATTAGGTACAAATTTTATAGTATGTATTAATATAGGAATATCAAAGTGAATATCTTTTGTTATTTACATGACGTCAAAAAAAAACAAACGATTGCGCATCAACACTTGCGCATTATATGAGAATATCAGTTAAATATGTCAGATATGTATGTATGTGAAATGTGACAGAGTTATCAACACTGCCTATACATGGTATTTCAACAATTAACTCAGTCAATTGTTTGTTTTCACTTGTTATATTTAAATATTTCACTCATATTTTCTGAAACTATGGATTCTGATAGAAATCTTCACGAATAGGGTATTTGAAAAATAAGAAGAGTTAAGTTTCAGTTTACAAAATAATACACGCCCTCCAGAGAAAGTACTTCTATTTTTAAAGACACGTGAGAAACAAAAATCTATTATTCATAGATTTTAACCATAAAATTAGTCCGGACCACTCTAGCGTTAAAGAAATGAAACAGCGGACTCTTTGGCAAGAGAGGGGTCGTCTAAAACTCCTCTTTTACCTGAGCATGAAATTTCCATTGTAAGATGCTTTGTAATTTACCGAATCAAGGAATGGCTACGACAAGCCTATCTTGATTACTGGGACTTTGCGAGGCGACTCTTTGGTCTAGGTACTACATATGAAAACAGTGGGATCCCTTTTTGTAGGATCATCAGCTCTCAACTAAAAATTTGTAAGACTTTGTTCAAAGCAATATGGCCGACAAGTGGATTTACTATACTTTCTTAATTTTAATGGTCAATATTTTAAAAATATTTATAATAAATTTCGTAATATCCACTTGTACAGTAATTCTTAGCAATAAATATTGTTCAAAAGTTAGTGAATCCCTTTTCCCCGCGATTGGCAACAACAACAACGTAATTACAAAGCTGTGAAAATGACATAAAATAATGCATAATATAAAAGTTTATTTTTTACGTTTATTCTTTTTACGATTACGTGTTGAATCTTGTTGTCGATTGTTACCATTAGCGCCTGATGAATGATGATCATTTGTACATGTAGATGAAGATGGTGTACCACTTCCATCTGGATTGGTTCCTGCAGGAGATGCACCACCTGTTTTTTGATATAAATTATTTAAAAATTCTTCTAAATCTTCTAAATCCGGTTCACGATCTCTGAAATTATAAAATTGATAAATTTAATAATCAATTAATTATAATTAATATAAAATATTATTTAAGAACAATTCTTTACTTACAATTTAGGTCCACTACGATGATGATGATGTGATCCACTAGTGCTAGAATTATACTGATGATTATGGTTTACACCACCAGGCGATGTTGTGTGATGGAACCCACCTGGTGCTGTCGAATTAAAACTTGATGGCGAAGATGGTGAATGATGATGATGCTGCTGTTGTTTACCTAATAGAAAATAAACATTAGAATTTTTCGGTAAAAATTTGTGTACCCACTTGTGGATCTGAAGGTGGGAGGCTACTACTCTGGTTTAGGTAACTACTTCGACGAATATATTTAGGTAAATACAGGATAGGACAGACAAGACAAGACAACTTGAGGGCATCCCTACTTCTAGCTAACGTATTGCTTATACATCCAAAATCGTAAATAATTAATACTTACCTAACACAATACGATATTGTACTTGATGTGTATTCGGACGTAGATGACGTAAATTCGAACGTTGACACGATGCCCATTCGGTAATATCATAAATTGCACCATCCATACACGCATAATAATACCATAAAAATCCAAAACATTGTGATTCAGCCCAAATATCACCTTCTTTAACGGAATGATGTATTTTACATTGTGCACATGCGCGTGCAGCATACGATGGACGATCGACATGAATACGACGATGACGTTTTGTACAATTCGTACAACGAATTGTATTCGCTGCATATTCCATTTTTTGTTGTAATTGCGAGAGTAAATCATTTAATTCACTCCACGCTTGCTCAACTTGATGCGATTCTATAACTTTACGATCATACGATTGGCGTCGTTCTGTTTCACCGATTATATCAAAAGCGTGTACGAGTATTTTAAATGCTTCTTCGGCACCAGGTTGTTGATTTTTATCTGGATGTACTAAGAATGCTTGGCGTTTGTAATAACGTTTAATATCATCGTCGGTACAATCTGGTGTTACACCTAAAATACTGTACGAGAAAAAAAATTAGTAAATGGATAAAAGGAGGCATTAAATAAAAAAATTAAAAAACCCGACTGCGTAGAAAAACTGAAAAGAAAAAAGTCCATTATTTTACATAGCGGCTTTAACAGTCGGGGATATTATTGGAAAAATTTGAGTCGGTTTAGAGTTAAATGGGTCCCGACTGTGAAAGTCGCTATGTAAACTACTGTACTTGGTTGTTTCTTTTCAAAATGGCGTCTGGTTATCGCCATATGTTTCTAAAATGTCGCAAAAGAACAAACAAACATATATACCTAGATTTATAAACACATTACCACTCTTTTGTGTAGCGCAGTCGGGTAAAAACGTGAAATTTAAGGAATGTATTTCCAAATCATTTAAAAACATTGGGTAGTTCGATTGAAATGCCTCATTTAAAAAGGTAATCATTATTACTAGACAGCAGGATTATGTACATAAACCTAAGTTTTCTTCCCCTATTGTCGTTGCTGGCTAGAAAAACCCGTGGAAAGGCTTTTAGAACCGTAGAAAATATATTTAAAAATAAGAGGGAAATTCAAAACACTCCTATAATCACAATCAGGGCCGGATTTAAATTTCTGCCGCCCTGGGGCACTTTAGAAAATGCCGCCCTATGACTGAAATTTTATTTTAATAGTTTTGATATCTTATTTTTAAAAAATTAGAATAACTAATTAATTGCAGAAAATTTATTATGTATTACATATTATTTATTACTGTTCTTTTAAATTAAAATTAATTAGTATTATTTGATAATTCTCCAATTTTAGGAAAATTCATTGATCAATTAAAGTATAACAGAAATCAAAAAGACATACATAATTTGAAAATATTTTTAATTCTTCAAAAAAACTATATTAATTTATCAATTCCAGAAAATAAAGATATCAAATTTTATTTTTGCAAACCTTTATGGAAATAAATTAATTAAACTATTTTAATAGTTTTCACTTAAATTTCCTATATTATAATATACAAAATTTTGATTTGATACATAATGCATAAATTACATTTCTTGAAAAATAAAAATGTTTATTTAAAAGAATTAGTTAATTATATATTGTATAGAAAATATTTTCTCACATTCCAAATTTTGCCGCCCTAGAAAATTTGCCGCCCTGGGCACTAGCCCCGACTGCCCCTAGTGTAAATCCACCATTGATCACAATTAATTTTTAGGAATGTTTCTCATTTTTCGAATATTATTAGGGTATTTTTATCTGAATCATTCTTTAAATTGAGATCAATTTAGTTTTCGGTTAGCAATAAGTGAAGAAAACGGTCGAAAATTTATTCTTTAAAGAATATTTTTTAAACTTATTTTACTCTTTAAATTTGGTGTTTACCTGTAAGGATCTTTTCCTTTACACGCTAATAAACGTTTCATTGCTTCTTCACCCGTTGAAGGCATTGGAATATTAGCATCTAATCCAGCAGATGTATGCCATGATGTTTTTGATGAATCGGAATTATTTTTACGATCTTTATTTTTACCACGATTCCAAAATGCAAACCATTTATTACCAACATGATCATCCACAAATTTACAAATTTTTGCAAATATTTGAATTTTTGAGAATAAAATAACTGTAGTTTTTGAAACAATACCAGCTTGTTCTTTTAGTACACTCCAGCTATTTGTACATCTACAATATATCAAAGTAAAAAAATGTATCAATAATGATTCAGTATCAAAGTTTCACCTCCTAAACAGAACAATGTTTCAATAGGGAATATTCATGTATTTCTTTTATATTTTTAATTCATTGTTTACACCGTTATTACAAAGTAAAACATATAAATACTGTTTAAAAATGTTGTATATAAGTGTAAAAAAATATTTAAAATACATTATAATTTTGAGATATTTAAACGCAGTTTTTTGGCACTCTCTGTTGATGACGTATAAGTACGTGATCTGTCAGATTTTGACAGTTCAATGTATAATTTACACTTTAAAAAAATGAATTTACAACATAGAATTTACACACATGGTTATTAAGTTTTCTAATAAAAAGCCGTAGAATAGTATAATTTAATGAAATATCATATAAAATGCAAGTAATTAATATCATCAGTAAGTCAACAAATTTGACAAGCCCGTACTTTGATGTCACGTCCGTATAAAAATTTTAATTTCTGTTTTAGAAATTTTTAAATGCCCTCACTGAATTTGTACTTTTATTAATTAATTTTAAGTAATTAAAAAGATATTAATTACTAAAATAATGGTTTAGTTGAAATGTCCAGTCATTAAAGTTACTGAAGAAAAATATTCGAACCAAATTTAAATTTCATGAATATTCCCTATTACTTCGGTATGAATATTTGACCATGCGTCCGATTATTATAAAAGTTATTAGTCAGATAATCGATATCAATGTTGATTCCGTAATTTTTAATAAAGAAATGAACTATATCGACTTTTCCGAAAATGATAAAGATTGAGAATAATCAAAATATACAGACCTCCGCTTTCCAAAATGCTAATAAAAGTCAATTTCTTAAAAATTAATCAAATTTAATATTTTTATTACAAAAACATAATCCTAGTGCATTAGTCGATAATAGAAATTGCGGGGAAAGCTTTGCAGCAGAGAAACAGCCAAAGTCTCAGTTTGCATGAAGTATAGGAAAACTAAATGATGACTTACAAATCGTTAGCAAGATGAATACTTAAACTGCATACATCCGATATTAAATGTAACAACCATACAATGACGTAAAACATTAAAGTTGACCATCGCTGTAAATATTGTTTAATGGAACGTTGTAGTTGACCTAAAGTTGTATTTGTATGATTTGAATCACCACGTCTACGCCCTCCACGTCCATGACCGCCACGTCGACCACCCGGCATACTTGCCGATGATTTATCACTAACACCATACGAACTGCTATTTCCAAACTTCTTAAAATCTTTCGCTTTCTTTGATTTCGCCATAAATGTTTTCTCATTATTACGTACATTATTTGTATCATCGCCACGATATTCAAAAGTTAACTTTTGTGATGAACGTGGATTTGATGTTGATGAAGATGATGTACTTGGTGGTGTTGAAGATGTTGTTGATGATTCTGTATTTTTATTAGAACGTATGCGATCCGATTTCGGTTGACGATTGATAAATTCAACATCGGATAAATCATCTTGGATTGTTGAAGATTGGGTATTATTTGTTGAAGTTGTCCAATTTGTTGGCGATGTTGAAGATGACTTTGTTTTTGGAATATCATTACGATTTTGTAATTTAAGCGTAGAAGTTTTTGAAGGAGTCGTTTTTTTACTTTGAGGTTGTTTTTTCGTTATATTTTCTTTGACATCAACTTTTGTTGATTTTGTTGTTGTGGTCGGTGGGACCGATTTAGCTAAAACATCTGAATAACGTAATCGCATTGGTTTTACTTCGGCTACCATTCGTGGTTTTTTAACGTTTGATACATCATTTTGAACATTTATTTCAACTATGGGGGGCTGTTTAACAGCAGTGGTTTCTTGTTGATTATGTATAATTGGACCTCCACCTCCGAAGGGTGAATAAGTGCCACTTGTATTTGGTGTCCAATTACCAACTAAATTTTCAATCAAATGCCCCGATGATGTAAAAGTTTGTTTAGGGTTCTGTTGCTGATACAAATTGTACGAATTTGGTGGTGGAGGAGAAAATTGTGGTTGTTCAAACATACCACCGTTAAAGTCACGATTTATTACAACTCCACCAGGTGGTACTGGAGGTTGCATGTCTTGTGTTGTTGTTTGATTATACAAAATATACCCAGGATTGGTAAAATGTTGATTAGATGGTATGAAATTATTGAAACCAGGTGGATATGATGGTGCGTAATTCATACGATGATGATGATGCCCATGATAATTTGGCCATGTTGTATCGTTTGATGTCGGTGGTGTAAAACCGAGTTGAATGTATTGGCCATCAGATGAACCCTGTAAATCAGCCGTCATATGTTCGATCATTTGATCGATTGTCACATTTGTTGAAGATGTCGAAGTGGGTGAACATTTTTTTGGGTTACTCATTTTGGGGGAACACTTTATTTATTTGTTTTTTGTTATTGACCCCCCTGACGAGATTTATGAAAACACACTTAACCTGAATGTTTAAACATATTGCATTACAATAAATACTTAATTATTATATTAATTACATATTTTAATTAATTAGTAAGACTTAATTATGTTATTTTATTAAAAAATTATTAATATTACTTTATTTTTTATTGAATTATTTAAATTCATTTGACTTAATCATGTATTTGTCAGTATTTGTTGAGTCTAAAGCCGATGAACTTGTTTATAGATAGGGTGCTTTCCTTTTACCATCAACTGACCTGAGATAAATCTCAATTGGACTTGTACTCTATAGTTATGTGTTGTGTTCAACATTTTAGCCTATGCGTTCGATATGTATTTCAAAAAAATGTATTTCTGCGAAAAATTATCGAATTTGGAATCTCAATATTTAAAAACTGTGAATCTCATGTTTTAAAAACTGAAAGTGTGGTAGTTTAAGTTTTCGAATGATATGAGATAAATTTCAGTTCGATGAATATTTCAGAACCTTTAGTCCTTTAGAACAGAAGTCCTTTAGGCAAGTTAATGAATATGTTTGTAAATTTGGCCCGGCACAAATTATTGGTGACGGTTACATCAGTTTGTTTAAAATAAGTCTGTGTTTTGGAAATCAAGTATTGTTTTCCAGAATTCATAGATTATAACCATAGAAATGCAAAATAAAGTATCTATGACACAACAGTAATTTGGTTTCAAAATGTGAAAAACTTTGATAGGTTAACAGGAAAATTCGAAGTCGAGGGTCGAGGATATATTTGCAGGTGACGATTTTATCAGTCTATATTAAAACAAGTCACTGTTTTGGAAACAGAAATTTTTTGCCAGAAACATTTTTATTCCAAATTATCAACTTGGTTTTCTCCGTATTATATATATATATATATTATACTATGTTATTTTAAAAAACTGAGATTTTTAACCGACTTCAAATAATAAAAGGAGGAGGTTATCAATTCAACTGTATTTTTTATTTTTTTTTTATGTTTGTTACCTCAGAACTTTCGACTGGGTGAACTGATTTTGATAATTCTTTATCTATTTGAAAGCTATTGCTTCCCGTGTGGTCCCATTTCATTTTGGTCGAGTACTGATAACGGTATCCATGTGAAAATCATAAAAGTCTTAAATTTGCATTTATTGCATTTAGTATGCACGATAAGAGGCCGAATAACTCAATATCACGCCAACCGATTTCGATGATTCTTTTTTAAGTGATAAATTAGTTTGTGCACTTCAGGTTAACTAAAAATCCTATAAAAAAAAACCTTTTAACAAAAAGAAAACGACTTCAAAAAAAAAACTTATCCAAAACAAATTAATATGCACTAAAAAGTAAAAAAATAACGATAATTTAATGTAGTTAAAATTATTGTTATTTTTGGAGTCGATGTAAGCCAAGCTAATGTAGCAAACTCTTCTGTCAGAGTTGTTTCCTTGGCTGACACCGACTCCAAAAATAACAATAATTTTAACTACATTATATTATCGTTATTTTTTTACTTTTTAGTTCATTTTAATTTGTTTTGGTAAAGTTTTTCTTTTGAAGTCGGTTTTCTTTTTGTTAAAAGTTTTTTTTTTTTTTATTTCAGCAGTATTATATTTTTGGGATCCAAGTTTTATTTTCCAGAATTCATAGATTACAACCATAGAAATGCAAAAATAAAGTATCTATGACACAAGAATTTGGTTTCAAAATTTGAAAAAACTTTGATAGGTTAACAGGAAAATTGAACGTTTTCAAGGGTATGTTTTGGATCTAAAAATGAATAGTATTTTCAAGAAAATATTTACGCAAACAAATTTTTTATATTAAAAGAGTTCTATCAAAAGAGTGGAAAAAATTATACAACAATGATCAGAAAAGAAAATCCAATTAAAAGTGAAAATGACAAAAAAGAATATAGGTAGTTCGACACGATATCAAAAATTTCTGCAAAAGAATATTTTAAAAATAATTATGATTTTAGAGTAATTTGTTTGGAAAATGGTTTAACTGCATGCTTAGTATCAGATTTGGCTTCATTAAACGTTAATGAATCACTACTACATAAATCTGACACTGAAAAAATTGAATCTGAAAGTGAAAGTGAAGGTGAATTCGAAAGTGGATCTGAAATTGATCAGGAGGAAAATGAAACATCGGATGATGATGCAGACAATGGCGGAAGAAAAAAAGCTAAGAACAGAATGGGGGCGAAGTTGGCAGCAACTAGTTTAAATATTGGTGTAGGCAGTTTTAGCGATCCGAAAAATATACAAGGCTTGGCACATTTTTTGGAACATATGGTTTTTATGGGTAGTGAAAAATTTCCTGTTGAAAATGATTTCGATTCCTTTTTACAGGTAAAAATAATAATCCTGCTATTGATACTTATGGAAGGGCTATATTCAGTTTATATGAACTTTTTGTAATAATTTGATGTAGGCGGTCCGTACGGAAGAATCACCCTAGGGGGGGGGGGTTCAAACTTTTCTTATATTTTTTTGTTGTATTTTCATACTTTGTTAAGAAATGTGAACAAAATTTCATGAATATTTCTTATTTTACAGAAAAAACTTCCAAAACTCATAGGCTAATCGACCTTTATATCGCGATGTATATTAGGTGAAGCTAAGGTATGTTTTGTGACGAAGGAAAATTAAAAAGGAGCGTTAATTCGTCGGTGTTGTCTAAGGTAAAATTGCTCGGGCGCGAAGAATTTTTGACGTTCTGTCTCGCAAAGCGTTTCCTCTGAATTTGAATTTCGTCGACCCACATATCACGGAAATCATCGTGCAAAATTGAGTATGGCTGACTCCCTATCCCCCAACCGCAAGGGCCTATTTTGCTATTAAATATAAACCCTACAGTGACAGACACTCATTTTAAATTAACCTGTATGAATTCCTCAAAAACGAAATGCCTAAAAAATATTCTCCATTTATTTCAGAAACGTGGTGGCTCAGACAATGCAACAACCGATTGCGAAGTAACAGCATTTTATTTTGAATGTCAAGAACGTGATTTAAGTGAAGCATTAGATAAATTATCACAATTTTTTATTGCACCATTATTAAAACGTGATGCAATGAATCGTGAACGTATAGCTGTTGATTCCGAATTTCAAATGGCATTTCAATCAGATTCTGATCGTCGTGAACAATTACTTCTATCATGTGCACCGCCCGATCATCCTGTAAACACATTTACATGGGGTAATTTAATTACATTACGTGATCAAGTTAGTGACGATGAATTATATGAAAGTTTAGTTGAATTTCGTAAACGACACTATTCATCGCAACGAATGACTTTAGCAATCCAAGCACAATTATCTTTAGATACTTTAGAACAATATGTTGTTGATTATTTTTCAAAAATACCAAATAATCAATTACCTCCACCAAATTTTGAACAATATGCAGGACATGTGTTCGATACGCCGGAGTTTAAACGAATGTATTATGTGAAACCAGTTAAAGATATTTGTCAGGTAAAAATAGATTCTTATTTCGATATTTGATCATTTGAGTCAATTTAATTATTATCAATTTTGATAACACAATTAAAAAAATAATTACAGTTACATCTTACATGGCCGTTACCATCACTTTTAAAACAATATAAGAGTAGATCTCAACACTATGTCGCATGGTTAATTGGACACGAAGGAAAAGGATCATTAAAATCGTATTTTATGGATAAGTAAGCTTTTTTCATTACCAAATAATAATACCAAAATCAAAAAATTCTGAATAGAAATACCCAACAAACAACGACAACAATAGGCGCTACAGCCCGACGTGGGCCTTGGCCTTCTCCACAATGCGCCTCCAGACGTTGCGATCCTGGATCTTGGTTCCCCATCCAGTGACTCGCATTGTCCTCAAATCATCCAGCACCTGGCCCATTCATCTGAGCCTTGGTCTTCCTCTCTTCCTGGTAGCATAGATCTTGGCGTTAAGTATCTTCTTCGGCATCCTGGCGTCGTCCATTCTCTGGACGTGCCCAATGCCCAAACCAACGAAGTCTTTAGGATTTGATGAACTTAACAATATCTTCACCGTCCAGGATTTCTAATATCTCGCTGTTGTTCCGGATACGCCATCCTGTCTCATTGATTTGTACCGCTCCATAGATTCTTCTGATTATTTTCCGTTCGAACCTTCTTATCTTCTCTCATAGGTTATTACTCGTCGAACCAAAGTCTTGTATAGTTTCAACTTTGTCCTTCTTGTAATCAGCTTGCTTTTCAAGAGCTTCACATTTGCAAAGTATGCTTGATTGCCTCTCTGGAGTCTTTCTTTTATCGCTGTGCTAGTTTTTCCTTCGTTATTTACCTGCTCTCCGAGATAGGATAATGAAGAGACTCCTTTAAATATCACATTTTCAATCTGAAGGTCTTGGACTTTCCTCCGATCGGGTGAGGCTGACATATACATGTAAACAGTTTTCTTTTCTGCTGTTGACACTCAGTCCTAGCTCTTTACCGTTCTTTTCTATTTCCTTGAACACGTTAATCAGACGGTCCTTAGTTCTCGCTATTATGGCAATATCGTCCGCATATGCGCATATTTGGGTGGTCTTGTTGAAGATAGTTCCTCTCTGGTCAATGGAATAGAAATACCCATAATTTTTTAACAATATTTATGTTTTGTCGATAATCCATACTAATATTATAAATTTGTTAGAAACTCAGGTTGTTTATTTGTCTGTCCGCTTGGATTTTATGGTTAAATGACTGAAGATAACATTCAGAATTCAACACCCCAAAAACCATAAGAAATGTTCTATCGCATCAACGTGACCAAAAAAAAAGTTTTGTTGACCAGTGTTATTTTGACCTATTTTAACGTTTCCTTCTTAAATCTAACTAATAAAAAATAATTTTTGGTAAATCTAGTGTATGGGTGTTAGATATTTCAGCTGGTAATGAAGGAAGTGGTAGTGAATACAATTCAATGTATACATTATTTAGTATTGATATAGTACTCTCTGATGAAGGTTTTAACCATATATCTGAAGTATTAGATGCAGTTTTTTCATATATCAAAATGTTAAAACATTTTGGACCACAAGAACGTATTTTTAAAGAAATTCAAAGTATTAAATCAACAGCATTTCGTTTTCAAGATGAACGTGGTGCTTATAATACAGTAGTGGCATTAGCTGAAAATATGCAATTCTATCCTCCAGAACATTATTTAGTCGGAAATTATTTATATTTAGAATATGATCCAGAGGTGCGTTGCTTTATTTTTATATTTAGGCTGAGGTTTGATTACAAGCGATTAAGCATGTAATATAAAATTATACAGGATGTTACAAAAGTATATATTGGGCTATGCTGTACTAGCCTGTACACAAGTGAAAAAATGTCCAGTAACTTTTTTTTAGATTCATTTTCTCTGTCACTGCCCAGCTCTTGCCACGAGAAGGTGGATTCACTTGATCCAGCCTTTATCTTCGACTTTAAGTCCGTTAACGTCAAAGCAAATCCTGCTGTTCCTAAACAGCTCCAAATGATTCATGAAAAATAGTGGCCAGGGAAGTGCCAACCCTCTTTCGGTATCACTACGGACCCTATGGTCTAAGTGTGTCCCACCCCACGACACCCACTTTAACCTAAGCTAACCTTCTCGTCTGGGTACTGCTATACTACCTGAAATTCCGATTCCATAAAAACCAGAAGCTTTAAAAAAAATACCCAATTAATTAAGAGCTACTGAACGTGTTGAAGTTATTTTTATGTGTAGCATCTGGAAGTACATAGCCCGCGACGTATTTTTTTTACATCCTGAATAAAATTTAATATAATTATTTCTGTATTACGCTTTAAAAAAAGCTATTATCTGTGATGTTATATATGCTTGGAGTTTGATCGCTTGTACGTCTCAACCTTAATTAGCTTTGCGTTATTATTATATGCAGATATGTTACTTAATTATTGTTTTAGGGTATAACAAATGTAATAAATTGTTTAAAACCAGAAACAGTGAATATAATGATCTCTTCTACAAAATTACCAGATAATATACAATATAATAGAGTTGAAAAATGGTTTAAAACACCATACTATGTTAAAGGTAAAAACTTATTTTATAATTTATCCAAAGAAAAAAAGAAAATATTTCAATCAAATACAATCATTTACATCTTTGATTTGTCATTTTGGATTTTGTTAGTGATCGGTGAAGTGCCCAGAATTTAATAATAGACTGCCCCCCAAAAAAAAGCCGTATTTAATAATCAAATAATTTACAGATATACCAAAAGAGTCGATAGAAAAATGGCAAAATATTGAATGCTACGATTGTTTTAAATTACCTGAACCAAATATCTATTTAACAAATGATTTTACATTGTTAACGCATGATAAAAATGTAATACCTGAGTATCCAGAACAAGTATTGAAGAATTCATTATGTGAATTATGGTATCGGCCGGATATCAAATTTAAATTACCAATTGCTTACATGTACTTTTATATCATTACACCAATGAGTGTTAATTCGCCACAAACGTAAGTATAAATATTTTTTATTCAGATGATCATACTCGTCATACTTTATGTCGACCAACGATATTAAAGTATATTGGAAAAGAGTTTTTCATTATTTATCACTTTCACTGCTGTGAAACTATACAGGGTGGGTCATTTTAATCTATAATGACTAAAAGCTCGTTTTGTAGGTAACTAATCAAAAAATAACTTAAACAAAAATTGTAGACTTTGATGGGGGACATCATGTTCTGACATCAGATTCGATCTAGTTCTTCGGGTTGCTTTAATAGCCAATTCAGATTCTAAACGGTAAGATTAACACTTTAAATTAGAAAGTTAATCCTCATAAAAAAATACAAGTTCAATCAATATAGCTTTCGGTGGAAATGCGACTTAAAAATATGTCATTATTGCATTTAATCGAAAGAAAATACGCTTAAAGCTTATTGATAATAGTAGGTCAAAGTCATGGACACATGCGAATGTCCTCTATTGCCCTTTTTGCTCAACCACTTTTCAAGCAAGCATTTTTTCAAAAGTTACGTAGATAAAAATATCCATTTAGTGAGCATATTTATTTATGGCCATAGAAAGCTGTAATAATTTCAAAATAGAAGATCTCGTTTTTTATTGCCAATTCGTGGTGTACGGTGTGCTTGTTAAAATACCGTAAGTCTGCCGTACAATGATTGTTACACTAGTTTTATAAGAACAAAAATGTTATTGTGATGAATATCACAAAGTTCAAGAGTTTCGTTAGTATAATTTAGAAGTCATAAATGGCGCGTGGCATCAACAGAACAAGACGTTTATGATCATCTTTATATTCGTTTTTTATTTGGTTATTTACAAAAAAAATGTGTTTTTTTTTTCTGAAGAGCTTCAATGGTCGATTTATATGTGACAATGCTAGAACATCAATTAAATGAGGCATCATATGATGCTCGCGTAGCTGATTTGCATCATTCAATTTATTCATACGAAAAGGGTATAATGTTAAAACTAAATGGTTATAATGAAAAATTACATGTAAGTTTTTTATTTTATTATTATTATTTAAATCAAATCTATACAATTTAAGACCACACTGTATTATTGTTAAAATTGTTCCAACCAAATTGATATTCGAATGTATGGTAACAGAAAAAGGGAAAAGTCGACAACTCGATGGATGGATCAAGTCCACAAAGACATACTGTATTTCAATATTATAAACTTGGCGCTCTACGACTGAGGAGCAAACTTTTTTAGCAAACCAAGACTCAGCGAGGGCTGGTTGGGCTTTGGGCTGTTGTGCTACAATTATTATTAAATAACTGTCCCAAACATATTTCCTGAGTTAGTTATAAGACCTAGTTTGAATAGTTACTATTAAAAAAAAATCGATAGTAAAAACACGGCTAATACACTTTCTGAAAAAGTTTAAACTGGCCCTTTAAAATAATTTGTAGATTTTTTTTAGCTTTTATTAGAATTAATTTTACGAAAAATGAAAAGTTTTTCATCCAATTTAAGTGAGAAATTGTTTGGTGCTATTAAAGAACAAATCCGGAAAGCTTACACGAATAATTTAAATAAAGCTGATAAACTTGCTAAGTAAGTAAATATAATTATAACGGGTGTATCATGTTTTCAAACAATCGACCCCCCTCCCCCCAATTGAGAATCTCTCCACATAAATTTGAATTAAAAATATAATCCTATAAATGCAGTAATTTATGAAACGCATCTCCACTGGCTAGTTAGCTGTTGAAGATGTTTCGACATTTATTTTGCAAGATGATTTGCATAAACTTTGCATCGTCTCAAAACATACCTTAGATTGGCAATGTCTGAAGAAAGGCTAAACGGTTTAACCTCGCTCAATATACACCGCGGTGTAAAGTTCGATGCGCACAGAGTTTTGGAAAAGTTTTTTCTGTACCTCGCAGAATTATCTTATTGAATGACTGTAAAATAAAATCTTATCTTCCTGGAAAAAAGAGTTTCTTGTTTTTATTGACTTTATGATCTAACATGATAAAAGTTTGAAACACCCCCCCTCCCTTTCGCACGGATTTGGCCTAACCGTTTGTTTGTTTTTTTAGAGAGGTACGTTTATCTATATTAGTACAAGGTTACTGGAGCTCAACCGATCGATTGAATGGAATTAATGATATTACATACGAAATGATGTTACAATTTGGTGATGATTTATTAAAACAATTATTTATTCAAGCATTAATACAAGGTAATATTTCATCACAAGATTCAATAAAAATCACACAAACAATTGAAAATACATTACAATGTCAATCAATCAACGATGAATCAATAATACCTCAATATATTGTGAGACAATTACCTGTGGGAATCAATAAATGTTGTTTGTCATCGTACAATGTAAATGATAAAAATTCAACGGTTACTAATTATTATCAATCAGATATTGGATATTTACGTGAATTTGTTATTATTGAATTATTAATGGTAAGTGTGTAAGGTTTTCCATTAAAAGTGTCCGAACTTTAAACTTAAACAAGTGAAAACAAACAATCAACTGAGTTAATTGTTGAAATACCATGTATAGACAGTTTTGATGACACAATCGTTTATTTTTTGACGTCACGTAAATAAAGAAAGATTTCCACTCTTAAATAGCCACACACACATATTAATATACAATATCTGGATGACCGAGCTTTGCTCGGTATTCTTAAAAAGACACAAATTTTATCACTAATAGAAGACCGTTTTAAATGTCTCCACACAAATACCAATTTGAATGTCCCGGTAATGTATTTTATTTCATTAACTACGATATACACCAATGGATGTCCGGAAGAGTCATATTTTGCGATGTATGTTTCAGTTTTTCATGAAAAAACGAATAAAACGAGGTTTTTTTAAAATGAAACCTTGTTAGATCGACTTATCGCCCCAAAAAACCCCTACATACTCATTTTCATGAAAATCGTTGGAGCCATTTCCAAGATCGTTGATATATATATATATATATATATACAAGAATTGCTCGTTTAAATATATAAGATACTACAAAATTTTCACCTAATTAGCGCCTTCGTGGGTAAACAGTGATGTTTACAAGAAAATGTTTCAAACAAAAGTTGTTTATTTTTTTATAAGGAACATTTTTTACATTTAAACATTTGTTCTATCTCTAACGGTTTACGAGATGGGTACCACGGACCCAAGGCCCAATTGACCTATGTTGCTCATTTACGAACTCGACTTTACTTTTTACGTCTTTAGCACACTATAAAAATTTCAGCTTGATATCTCTATTCGTTTTTGAGTAATCGTGATGACAGACGGACAGACGACATACGACAGACAGACAGACAGACAGACAGACAGACATACGGAAATGGACTAATTAAGTGATTCTATGAACACGTAAACCAAAATTTTTTTCGTAGCATCAATATTTTTAAGCGTTACAAACTTGGGACTAAACTTAATATACTATGTATATTTCATATACATGGTATAACAAGTATTGTGGGCTAGGCAAACGAAGGTGAAGCAGCTGACTCATTGGCACAGGAGAGATTTTTCCAAACGCCCCTTTCACCTGAGCGTGTCTTTCCTCACAGCGAGATGCTTCATAATTTCCCGAATCAAGGAGTAGTTACAAGCTGATCTCCATTACTGGGACTTTTCGCAAGCCTTGCGACTGGTCAAACTGTGTATTTCTACAGCTAAGACATTTGACTTTGCTCATCTAAAACTCACTAGAACACAGTTGAATAGAGTGATGAGACCAAGACAGGATACTATCGATTGAACTACCTACCACCTTTATAACATGGGGATCTTTGATCCTACTTGTAGAATTTGTATGGAGGACGATAAAACCTCTATACATGTTATTTGCACTTTCAGGAATTTGAAGTGCGTCAGATTTAAAATGTTGAGATTCGAAACATTGAATCTACCAATCGTGGGAGAAATCATGATCTCGATAGAATCTTCATTTGCTTAAAATAGTGCTTTGAATTTATCTTCTTTTACAAATTTTTTTTATTTTTAGATGCTTATTGAGGAACCTTTATTTGATACTTTACGAACAAAAGAACAACTTGGATATGATGTATTTTGTACATTACGTGACACATTTGGAATATCTGGATTTTCAATTACAGTTAATACACAAGCTGATAAATTTTGGTAATTAAAAAATAAAAAATTTAATTTTTTATGTAAGGAGAGTTGGGGCACAGTGAAACACGGGGTACAATGGAACAACCGTAATATCTTCACCTTATTCCAAAAACATTTCAAAACAAATTACGCAAAATTTTTTAATCTGGTTAACTTAAGAATTCTGTGTAATTTGTTCTGATTTTCTTGGAATATAGTACAAATATTACGATTGCCCCATTGTGCCCCCGCGAGGCCGTGTTTCACTGTACCCCACCTTCCTAAACAATTTTTCTTTTAAAATACGAACACATACTTAAATTTTATGAATTACTCCTTGAAAATGTGTATTTTTGTACATATCTTGGTCTAAAAGCCTTTGGAAGCATCGGAAAGAATCTCTTTTATCCGGTCATGCAGCGATTAGTAATTTATCAATTGTAAATAATCTTTTTAAGTCATCAAAAGTGATCTAAATAAACGGATAAATGTTTTTCTTTATAAGTGTAAATTTCATTAAAAAAGTTTTCTTAAAAAACAATATTTTCAGTTGTCTGAGAACAATCGCAGGCGTTCCGAAGTTACGGAATATCACTTCCAAGGGCCTCTGTTCGCAAAGTTGTTGCGGCTATCACAGGACACTGGCTGGGCGGCAAGCATGCTGAACGCTTAGGCCTGGCAGTGTATCACGACTACTGCAGGAGCTGTCACAGTGGTGACGAGGAGGAGACAATGTCTCATCTTCTCTGTCACTGCCCAGCTCTTGTCATGAGGAGATGGACGTACTTGAGCCAGCCTCTCTTTGACGACCTCTCCGACCTAAAGTCAGTTGACGTCAAAGCCCCCCTGCTGTTCTTAAACAGCTCCAAATGGTTCATGGAGTAGTGGCCGGGAATGGGCCAACCCATTTACGGTATCACAACGGACGCTATGGTCTAAGTGTGTCCCACCCCAGGACAGCCACTCTAACTTAACCTAACCTAATATTTTCAGTTCTGAAAAACCTTGAAATGTCCTTTAAATTATACTTTTCAAATTCGCTAGACATCCGAAATCAATGTATGTGCACTATTTTTAGTACTGGTCATGTTGATGAACGTATTGAATCTTTTATCCATGGAGCAATTAAAATAATTGAAGAAATGCCATCGGATGAATTGAATCAAGTGAAAAACGATTTAATTCACTTAAAATCATGTGTTGATTTATATTTACAAGAGGAAGTAGAACGTAACTGGACAGAAATTACTAGCATGGAATACATATTCGATCGTTTAAAACGTCAAATTGATTTTATTAAAGAAATTACGAAGGACGATGTTCTTGATTGGTTTAGTTCGCGTAGTCTACATTCAGCGTCATCAAATACACATTTACGTAAATTATCGATACAAATTTCTGGTCATTCTGCACCAAAAAATGAAAAAAGTAAGTTTGAATCGTCAATAATTTTTTTTCCAGCTTTAAAATGACGGTACTATTCCAGGAGGGGCACGGAAAAATCTGTGTAAGCGGCTGCATCGTGGATTTAATTCCAATCGTAGATAGTATTTTATCTAACGTTTTACTCGAAGACTCGATCTCGAAACACAACATCAGGAGGGAGATATAAACCCTCAAAATTGAAATAATTTCTGGATAGCCTTTTTCGACATGACTTCATCGCGAAACCCGGAAACATGGTCTACATGTCACATTATGTCGAGACAGACGTCACGCAGAAAGCTCAAAACTTCTATGTTGGATTTCTCCAAGGATTGATGTATCCAAGTTTTAGGACTCACACATCTTGAATCTGACGCCCTGCAAGTTTCTGCAGGTGCAAATAGCATGCATAGAGGTTTTATTGTCCTCCATTAGGGCCCTAAAAGTGGGATTATCAGAAATCCATATGATATAAAGGTGGTAGTTGAATCGACAGTGTCTTATCAAGAGTCCCGCCACTCTTCTCAACTGTGCTGCAGTAAATTTTAGGCATGTACAGTGGAATGACCTAGCTGTACACAGTTTGTTAAAAGTGAGAAAATAATCCACTTGAGAAACAAAAATGTGCTCAGTTTTTTTTATTGGGACAACTTTTAAAAAAGCTACTTAGATTGTTTGGCTAGAACTTGAAAAATTGACCACCTACAGCCTCACCGAGGGCTCCAGGTTTTTTACTTAATATTTTTTAGTCGTTAATTTCAGAAAAATGTAGACTTATTCGAAAAAACAAGCCCATAAACACGGAATTATTATTGTTTGAATAAAAAAATCTCTTTTGTGCTTAAAATTTTCTTTCCACATTTTTTTTTCACCTAAAATCAACCACTTTATATTGCGACAAGCAAAACCAAGTTATTAGCTTATTAATTATTATTCCATGTTAACACCTAAAAAATTTATTTTTACAGATTCTCCGGACAACGCTTCAAAAAAAGAGAATTGCACTTGTAAGGAAAAAGAAAAACCCTGTGTAATATGGAAATCTGTCAAAGATATTGAAAAATTTAAAAATGGTTTAAGTACATTTCCACCGAAACAACAATTACAAATAAAAAACTAGTAGAGAGATCTTAAACTTATCTCGTTCAAATGCACAATATTGTAAGAAAAAAATTAAGTTGCTATAAGAATTCGATTATTCCAATTTTAGATTCGGCTGTTAAACTTCACTGTCAATTAAATTAAAATAACGAGTGGCGCTATGAATTTTCCTGTAGGTAATTTTCTTATGTTTTACCTGCAATTTTTTAGCTTAACATATTGATTATTTGCACGGAATAAGTGTGAGAAATTTCATAAAGAGACACCGTGTGTTCAACTAACAACATGTGTTAACTTACAATATTCTCTCATTCATCTACCTCCACGATTGTATTTATTTTGGTTAAATAAATTTTAGTTTTCAAGAAGAATCAGTTTTTAATTTTTGGTATATCCTCTAAATATTATTAACGGCGGATAAACAGTTTACCTCTTCTATGTCTTCCTAGTCATGTTCCAAATTGTCAGGAAGTTATTTTCATAAACTTAAATATAAGTCTGTTTTCTGTGTTTTACGAAGTAATGTTTGAAAATGCTTTTAAAAGTGTAATCGTGTTGTAAACATCTTCAAATTAAAAATTATAATATTTAATTTCGTCATTACGGAAGAGAAAATTACACGCTGAGCTTTATTGAATAATTTGTTCACTTTCAGGAGTCTTGTATTGAAAAAATGGTAGAACAAAATTAATCTTCCGATTTATTAAAATTTCTGCAAACAAACGAGCTTTACAATGAGTTTCCGAGCGTGGAAATAGCATATTAAATATATACATTAGCTGTAATAAACCTTTAGATTGTGAAGATTTAATTGATCAATTTGCAAATCAAAAAGTCAGGCGCGTTTGAGTAATTATAATCCTTAGGACAAAACAAAATTTAAAAAAAAAAATGCAATTAAGAATAAATTTTCTGCTATGAATGAAAGTATTACGAAACTTTATTCAATTTAAATTTCGGTAATGGGGCAGAATTTTTCACTTTGCTTAGGGGCGGCGCTAAAGATAAATCCGTCCCTCGGTGTGATAATTTTTCGACAAGCAGTGATTTATATTTTCCTTTATGCATCTTTACGGATTCTATGATTTCAATTGTGTCTCTTTTCAATGATAAAATATTTTCCCTGCTCATAAAGAATAAAAGTAATTATTGATTGGTGGTGGATTTGGAAAAAGTGAACAGCGATAAAATGCTAAACACAAATTATTAAAAAAAATCGATTTATTATTATTAATAAATACAATAATATAATCACATCACACTTTTTAAAGCTTTTACAAGGATATTTAAAACATCAAACAATCCTTATTTTATTTTACGTTTATTATTTAGGTACGGAAGCCTGAATGGTTCATGATGAATTTATGAAAAAGTAGGGCTACACTAGCTTTTTTCTTTAAATGTGTACTACCCACATGTATAAAACCAACTTTCAAAAAGTGCACTTGTGACTTGTGGTTATGGATACAAACCTTGAAAATGTCAGTCGGTGATAAATATTCTTTAGTTAGCCATTACCGAAACTGTTCGGAATTATTAATAATTGTATATCCGGGTTTAAGGATAATATGATAATGTTTATAATTTGTATAATGTAGTTAGTTAAAAATTTTCATTAGTATTATTTAAAAATATAATGTTTTAATTAGCCTTTTCCCTAAGAAGATTAAAACAAGATTCGCTAGATGGCAGAACTAGGGAGATACAAATATTTTGATTTCCTGCCATCTAGCGGATCTTTTTTTAATCTTCTGAGGAAAAAGGCTAATTAAAGCATTATATTTTTTAAATAATACTAATACAAATTTTTAACTAACTGCATTATACAAATTATAAACATTATCATATTATCATTAAATCCGGATATACAATTATTAATAATTCCAGACAGTTTTGGCAATTCTTTGGTTTCGATAATGGCTAATTAAAGATAGTTATCACCGACTGACATTTTCAAAAAGGTTTGTTTCCATAACCACAAGTCACAAGGGCATGTTTTGAAAGTTGGTTTTATACTTGTGGGTAGTACACACATTTAAAAAATAAGCTAGTGTAGCGCCACTTTTTCATAAATTGATTATGAACTATTCAGGCTTCCGTATTTAGGCCCAGTTTCACTCACTTCGATTAATAATTAATCACGATTAAAAATTTTATCGCGAATTAAATCAACATCAATGGAAATAGACACATAAACATCAGATGGAAGCAGGTATACATGTATATATTTAGAGCAGAAAATAAATGTAAATATTTCACAAAACTAGAGTTGTTGAGCTTAAAGTAATCCAAATGGGTTCGAGTTATCCACTTACGCCTGCGCAAATGATATTTAGTATGACAATAACAATTTAAAGTGGTTTGACCCAAATCATTTAGTCAAATCAGTCATAATTAAACATCTTTCAGTAATTATTTATGCGGGAAACACAAATTGGAGACTTTATATTTTGTAAGTTAAAGCAATTAGCTAATAGGGAATATTCATGTATTTTTTTTAAATTTTTAATTCATTGTTTACACCGTTATAACAAAGTAAAAAATATAAATACTGCTTAAAAAAAGCTGTATTTAAGTGTAAAAAAATATTTAAAATACATTATAATTTTGAGATATTTAAACGCAGTTTTTTGGCGTTCTCTGTTGATGACGCATAAGTACGTGATCTGTCAATTTTTGACAGTTCAATGTATCATTAACACTTTAAAAAAATGAATTTACAACACAGAATTTACACTCGTTATTATTAAGTTTTTCTAATAAAAAGCCGTAGAATAGTTACTACTATATTAAAGTTACGGAAGAAAAATATTTGAACCAAATTTAAATTTCATGAATATTCCCTATTGCTGTTACGATTGTAGAACGATCCATTGTTCTCATAAATTCAGATATTCCTAATTAACTTCCCACACATTTAAATTAAAGGGAAAAATAATTCAACAGCCTATTAGCTGAGGAATTCCTTAATTATTTTTATCAACGATTAGCATACTTAACTTAGACATGCAAGGAGTACAGCTCTTTGTCTAATTTAATTAGATGATCGATAATGATGAAACTGGTCCATTTATTAATTTATTTTTACCCAAAGTTTGATTCCCTTCTATGCCATGTAATACAGAGGCATCAAACTGGGTTCACCTTACAAAAGATACAGGTATGTTCATTTTTGGACAGTTTTCTTATACCTTTTGCAGGATAAAATTATCTTTGAATTGGTCTAAACCCCCCAAAATCCTTTATGAAATTAAAATTTTCATAATCAGTCTCAATTTTAGAAGAATTTATCACAATTGTAAAATTGTAAAAAATAAATCGCTTAAAGTTCATCTTTATCAATAAAGTTCGCTTTTTCATAAATAACAGACGTTAAATTTCGTATTGTATCGACAAAATGATTTAAATATTCTGAATCAACTAATCGATTCATATCGAAATCTTGATCATTTCGTAAAACTTTCTCATAATATCGAATAAGCGTATCAATTTTATCACGAAATTCATGTTTATTAAATGTAGGCCAACAAAGATCTTTTGTTGTTTGAATTAAAATTAACGTTTGTTCGATAACATCGAAATTAACGAAATGAATATGTGATACAAATTTTTCAATTACTTGACACCAACCATCGGATTTAAAACTTGTTAATAAATATTCGGATACATATTCGGCATGAATATTTTTTCGACCTTCACTATCAATAATTAACTCTTTCGAATCCGTAACAAAATCAATTAAAAATGTTAGAATTTTTAATTTAAAATTATTATCAATAAATAATTCATCATTTTCAATTAATTTTGAAATATTTTCCAAACCTTTTTGTTTAATGAATGCCCATTGTGCAGTTGGAAAACGTCGTAATAATTTGGAAATTGTACTTATCGTTGGCATTACAATCGATTGATTTTCATTCGATAATAACTTGATTAAAATTGGTATTGTATTTCGTTCGTACACAGCAATTTGTACTTTTGGATTATTTTGTACGGCAGCACTTAAAACATGTAATCCGAGTACTTTTAATTTGGTATTTGGAACTTCTAAAATAGGGAATATAATTCGTTGTAATCCTTTTGATTGGATAAAATGTTTTGCGTTATCAAATTGATGTACAAAAAATTCAAAATCGATCAAAATGTTCGCTAACTCGTCTACATTATGTAACGGATCAATTATAAATTTATCAAAACGTTCAAATAGCTCGTTCATTACTTCCATATCTAGTTTGATCGTTAAATTTAACGCACTTAAATCTTCCTTCAACTCTTTATAACTCTTATATTTTTTCGCTACATTTTCTTGTTGTGCCTTCAAATCATCATCCTCATCCATAGAAATTTCGTTTTTTTCGATATCATTATTTTGAGTATCAACAACGGAAATAGCATGACTTTTTTCTTTTTCATCGAGAAGTTTTGCTTCAGTTACTTTTGTTTCGAAATTATGGCGAATATGTAAGCCAGCGGGAAGATGTTGACCTGTGAATTTTACTCGAATAATATAAGTTCCAAAAAAATATTGAAAAAAAAAATACGTATACGTACCTTGTTCCACAATTTGCCATTCCGACGTTGCAATAAACTCTTTTTTTCGATTATTTTTATCGTTAGTACCATGACTAACTGTGATCAATAATATAAAAAATATCAATTTTAACAACATTTTACTTATAATTTATAAACAATTTTTTTATTAATAATTTTAAGCCTTTTTGGTAAGCCTTAAATTTTCAATGTGATATATCATGCTTTTCGTATCTTTATTTATAAGCAGTTACGTATATTATTTGGTGATATTTCATTGGTCTATTGGATTCTAGCGCGTTTATTCAAATTCGTCCACGTTTCCCATTTTATTCAAATGATGAAATGTGATGAAATGATATTAAAATTATTGATTATATGATATTCGTATATTTTTTCATTTATGTGTTATTTCCTACAAGATTTTTGGGGTTGTTATTATTCCAATTAAATGAAACGTGAAAACACTCGTAGAAAAACTTTTAAATTTAAAACAAGTATTATTTATTTTCAAAGAATAAAAATTAAAAAAGTTTGTAATAAATCTATAGTTTGGACTCTACAGTTATTTTTGGTTTTCATAAGAAATTGGAAAATCATTATTCCCACTTATGTGTTTCCCTCATAATATCATTTCCTCAAGAAATAAATACTTGTTCCTTTTTGAGCAGGCTTAATTAGCAAGGGTCTCAAAATTTATATTAAAATTATATTAATAAAAATTTTTAGTTATCATTGGCATTGCTCCTGTGGTGTGTATACTATTTTTGTGCTCAGTGGATGCGGAAAGCGGTAACTTTGTTTAGCACAGCGAGACAAAGTTTACATTTTCCACCTAGAGGGGAGAAAAATATTTATTATTATATGAATATTTATTTTCTTTCTTTGTACAATTGTAACGAAATTTATAGCAGACTAGCAGTTACTCATTCTCTTCACTGGGCTACCCCGTCTCCCTTATTTTATTACAATGTTACAAACAAAAAATCAAATTTTTCGTCTATATAATATTAGTGTAGATAAAATATTTATACATGGGTAAAACTATTTTTAACGAATTTGGTTACTGAGCAAAATATGTTTTGATAAGCAATAAAATTAAAATAAATTTTATTTGCAATATTGCATTATATTTTTGTATATTTAGGAAATATTTTTTATCCCTACGTAACTAACGTTTTAATAATTATTTTCGAATAGTATAATATTATTAAAGTAAATAAAAGACTTTTTAATTTTTCTTGTTTCATGTGCGGGGAACCAAGATTTTAGAATGTGAGGAAAATTGAATAAGTTAGTTCCGATATTGCAAATATAGCTCGATAAGCGGGAAAAGACCGAAAAACTGTTTATGTCATATTAAATAATTTTTAAGTTACTTAAATATATTCACAAATTTTTCTCTAATTTTTAATGGAGTTATTTTTATACCATGTATATATAAAATATACATAGTATATTAAGTTTAGTAGGTGTTCATAAAATCAACTAATTAGTCCATTTCCGGTTGTCTGTCTGTCTGTCTGCCTGTCTGTCGCCAGTCTGTCGTCTGTCTGTCATCTGTATTTCGTCTGTCTGCCGTCTGTCGGTCGTCTGTCGTTTGTCTGTCCGTCTGTCATCACGATTACACAAAAACGAAAAGAAATATCAAACTGAAATTTTTGTAGCGTGCGGACGACCCTTAGAGGTAGAACAAAAGTTTAAACGTAAAAAATGTCCTTTATAAAAAAATAAACAACTTTTGCTTGAAACATTTTTTCATAAACATCACTGTTTACCCGTGAGAGCGCAAATTAGGCGCAAATTGTATAGCATGTATGATATGAGTATATCACTTATATATGTGTGACATGTATGTATGTGTAATGTGACAGAGTAATCAACACTGTCGATACATGGTATTTCAACAAATAACTCAGTCAGTTGTTTGTTTTCACTTGTTTCTATAATAATTTATTGATCAAATAATTTGTGTACATCCCTTAAAAATGAATATATCGGAAGTAACGACAACTTAAACCAAGCTACCAAAGCACTGTACTTTTAAATAGTGAACACACATTGATTGAGGAGTGGGGATGATAGCCGTTGTTGATGACCGCCATTAGTGTAAGCATCTTTTAAAGTGATCACTTTGAGTTGTTACATTCCTAGCCGGCATTATCGTTGTCACGTGTGGTGTGAATTTTATCGTTAAACATCCAATAAATAGAAATGGCTGATGAATATTTTTACGGTAAATTATTTATGTCAAATATCCGCGTATATCATGTAGAAATTCTTTTTAAATAAAATTATGTAGTTACAGAAATATTTGTGAATTTATGTGTATAGGCGTCTATCGTCTTCCCGGCATTTTTACGCGCCATTATACTTTTTTTTTTATTTCATAATTTTATTTGTATATACGATCAATTTTTAAGTATAATTCGTAATTCTTTTGTATTTTAAAACCAAGTAGCCATTTATAGTGTTTATAGTTGTGTGATGTAACTTAGAATTATTTTTGTAGCTTTAACTTTACAAGGAGCAAAAGCTTCAGAATCATGGGATCCAGAGACCAAGGCCACTGATGATTATCAAGGTGGACATAAATTAGTAATCAGACAAGCTGTATTAGGACCAGAAGCGAAAGAAGGCGAATTAAATGTTATTCAAGTAGAAGCAATGACATGGAAGGATACAATCAAAATTCCAGTAGCAACACTAAAAGCCGGTGCCGGTGGTCAAAGTCAATGTTTATTGGAATTAACATTCCCAGATCCACCAGTCACGTTCAGTTTATCACAAGGTACCGGACCAGTACATATAATTGGACATCATTTAATTGGTAGTCCGATTGAAGAATTTGACGAAATTGATGAAATGGAAGAAGAAATGTTAGACGAAGAAGAAGGTGAAGATGTGGTAAGTAATTGAAATTTTGTTGAAAGGCAAAAAAAAAAAACATCGCAAAGTGATAAACGGAAGCAGTGATGTTTTGGTTGAGAATTTTTTTACAAAGTGGTTTTCATAAAATTAAACGCGCATTTTTAGGGTCAAGCTGGAGCCAACAAAAAGCGCAAAATCAACTCAAAAGGACAAGATGAGGTGCGATATTAAATTTTTTATAGTTCTACCAATTTCACTTTCATTTTTTTATTTTTTTAAATCTTAAATTTTTATTTTGTGTTTTCAATATTCGTGGCCGTTGTAAATCATGCCCTAGTTGTCTACATACCAACGTTAAATATTCGCACAAGAAACTCCGTTTTTTTGAGTCCGTAATTCTTGAATTTTCTAAAATATCTGCTTGCAATTAATGTTGCAAACATACTTAGAATTATTTTTTGCATAACCGTTAAATGGAGTTTGCGCAGTAATGTAGTTTACGAGTAGCATCTCTATATGCGAATTTTAATATGATCTAAAATTCTTTTTGGAAATTCTTCTTACATATATGTAAAAAATCAATCAAAAGTGGAGGATTTACGAAATCTTTTTAAAATTTGCGATTTTGTTAGGACTTCATAATTAACTTATTACATTTGAATTTGCAAAAAAGGCAATAGGGTATTATCGTTCGTCAAAAATAAATCATAAAATTTGAAAAAAGTTAAAATTTATGTAAAAATATACTTAAATATTCTGATTTCGAGTCATAAAAGCACATTTTTCTTTTAAAATATTAAAATTAAAAATCGTAATTTTTCAACTGTATATCACGTGACCTAAAACACGGGTAAGCCCTGCTGTGATGTCATAGCGGTATGAGTCATAGACCATCAGTTAGTTCAGTGTAGACAACTGGGTATAATATATACATAGATAAGTATTTATATTATAATCAGATGTCTATGAATATATCTGTCAAACTTATTTGTGTTATTTCGTATATTGATACCGATATTACGTCATCAAATTGGATGCCCGCGTTTTTTGCAAGAAAGCATGTGTATTTTTCCGAAATATATTTTTGGTGGCTTTTTATTAGCAAAATCAACATTTTGAAGTACTTTTTCAAAAATAGAGGAATACTCTATTTCTAAACGCTATCAAAATTAATGTGATTCGTTCCTAACTATTCAACAATGCGATTAAAAAATGCCCTAACTTTCTACTTTGGGAAGTTTATTTTCAGTGAATATTTATTGGTGGAGAAAATTCCCTGTATCATTTTTATTCCAATTTTATAAACATACAGAATATTTGAGATTAAAAACAAGTGAAAACAAACAATTAACTGAGTTAATTGTTGAAATACCCTGTATAGAGTGTTGAATATCAGCACTTGCTTTTTATAAATTAGGAAAGTTTAAAGAACCAACAATTATGGCGCCTGATTTGATTTTCAAAGTTTTCACATTCTAGAAATTATTCTTCGTTAAAGCTATCTGCAAATTTTCAACTTTCATAGTTTTAAGACTCCAAAATTTTTTGCTATAATTTATACCCTCACGGGTAAATAATGATGTTTCAAACAAAAGTTGTTTATTTTTCTATACGGAATATTATTTACACTTTTATTCTATGTCTAGCGGTTTAAAAAATGGGTTCTACGGAAACAAGACCCAATTGACCTTATGTTGCTAATTTACGAACTTACTCACATTTTACGTCCTGAGAACGCTATATAAATTTCAGGTTAATTTCTCTTACTGTGCTCAGGATATGAAAGGTGAGTTTGAGTTCGTAAATGAGTTGATGACATAGGTCAGTTGGATCTTGGGTCCGCGGACCTGTCTTGTAAACTGTAAAAGATATAAAACAAGAGTAATGTAAAAAACATTCATTATAAAAAAAATAAACAACTTTTGTTTTGAATTATTTTTATTAAATATTAAGGCATTTTGTGGCCAGTTTCTCCAAAACTATTCAAGATTGAGAATAGAAAATTGGTGAGTACTTGTAACTCCTGTAAAAGATTTTGGAAAAACTAGAAAACATTTACAAATCGGTTTGTTTTTTAACGTTTTCTTAGTTATTAAGAATAATGCAAACATTGATGATGAATAGTATTCATACAGGAATTTTAACAATTAATTCAGTCAATTGTTTTTATTTACTTTTGGTGTTTGATTTTGCTTTATACAGGGTGGGTCCATTTTAATCTATAATGGCTAATAACTTGATTTGTAGTTCTAGTGGTAGCGAATTCTTCGCGTTGGTCTGTGAAAGGAGTAATACAATTCAAAATTTAACCTGTAACCTGAAGAATATTTTATACAAAATAATTTTTTTTATCATTTGTTGGCATATGATATACAACGGCTTAAATTATCCTTTATTTCCCTGTTGAAAAACCTTTTGCCATAAAAGCCGATTCCTATTTATTTTTTTATAAATCGTAAGCATCTATATATTATTGATTAAGTAAATTGAAAGATTATTCTAGCTTCTAATATTAACGAAATTCAATTTTGTGCGAATATGAGAAGTAATAAAATAAAAAATTCTAAGTTGAAAAGGTTGTTAATTTAAAATCAATAATAAATAGAAGCTGAGTATGAAAATTTTTTTTCTTCGGGAAAACACAAGAAAAACATGAGCGTAATGTTGATTGAAAGTTAATTTGGTAGAATTATATGTTTTTATATACACACACAAATTTTTTCATTTTTCTTGTGTTTTTTTTATCACACTTCTCATTTTGTTCCAAATTTATTTCTTTTTTTAAACAGTTTAAAAAACACAAATATATTTCGTTCACAAACACAAATGTCGAATATTCATTTTAGGCGATTTTTTTTTGACCAGTCTATATTTAAGTCTATGCTAAAATATTGCTCAGTAAAAAGTTATACAGAAATGGGAGTTATTGATACACTTCTCTAATTCTTCTAAGGATTAATTCTATAATTTAAGCCCTTTTCTTCTTTTTAATTATTATTGGTATTATATTTATTATAATTTCATTACCTCCAGGATTCAAGGGTAAACGGGATACGAATTTCAGTGTAATTTAGTAGATGTCCTAAGTCATTGATAGCGGAAAATAAAATAAATAATTTTAAAAACACGCTTTTGTAACTAGCTGAACTAAAATGTAGAAAACAAGTAAAATTAAAAAAAAAACCGACAAATAAGTTCAGAAAAACATAGATTCAAAATCATTCTATGGTAAAAAAAAAGCGCGAGATGCTAGATTTCAATTATTGTAAATAGTTTATTGACAGATATTAGTAAAAATCATTATAAATTTATAATATTTAAAAAACACCCCACGATTTTTTACGATAAATTGATTTTTTTAAATAATTATCTATTTACTTTCTACTTTTTAGTTCAGCTAACTACAAAAGCGTGTTTTTATAGTTTTTTAAACTATTATTTATAATACATGATACGATATACGTGTTTTACGATATGGACAAAAATCGTTAATCCTGAAGATCCTAATCAGGATAATCGGACAAACTTATTAAATTATTGTATTGTAATCGGCTCTTGATAAGTGTGTGAAGTTTAAATTCAATCCAACATTTTGAATTGGGTGAAAATCACGTTCTAAGATTCCGTTTCATAAATGCATAGAAACATACCCTTCAAATTTTCTTAGTTTCATATTTACAGTATGACATTTTAAGAGATGATATCCCCGAGCTAGGCCCAGAACTTTTTTTTTTTTATAATTGCAAAGATATTTTTGTGAACGAAATATTTTCAGCTAATAAATATTATTTTAAAAGCTCATTTTCAATTGCAGGAAGACGAAGATGATGATGAAGAAGGTCCCAAGAAAAAAGCAAAAGTGCAAAACAATGCCAAGGGAAAATCTCCAGCTGGGAAAAATAAAAAGAAATGAATTAGTTGAAACAAATTAAAAACACACACATAACATCAAAAAAAAAATCAACAAAATAACAACTCTCATCCACATTTTATTTTTATTTTTGTATGACAGATTTTAAGTTTGCGCTGTAGATCGGTTTGGATCGGCTGCGTGCGTGCGTGCATGCTTTCTTTGCCCGTCGCGTACATCATCCATCTCATCGGTTGTCATTCTCATTAAAAAAAAAACAATTTATTAATATTAATCTAATTAATTTAGTAACAGTGTCCTCCCCTCGGCCCTCAAATAAATTGAGTCGCGTCATGTGATTATTGATTGATTGAAGAATCAGTTATCTTGTATTTATATGAAGTAATTTTAAAACAGTAGTTAGTAATTATTATTAAGTAAGTTTTTGTCCCCTTACCTTTATTATTTAGGTCCTAAAATATATATCGGAGTGTTCATCCTAAAATGGCTATACAAGTATAGTTTTCCAATAAAATCTTAAGATTGTTCATTTTATCTGCACTAGAACGGATTCACGTTTCTGGGAGCTTCAAAGAGCAAACTTTTTGGCTAAGATATTCAAGTGTGCTAGTTGTGCAGCTAAAAATAACAATTTGTGCCATTTTGAATGGTACTTTTAACCCTTTAAGCTCTTTAAGAGTTCTAATTTTAGTTGAAAAGCTTTATTTTCCCCAGAAATAATTTTGGCTACCCACCAAACAATTTTAGATTGAACAACCCTCGGTATATATTTAGTATATTCATCTAAGGTAACTGATTTTTTTTTCTTTTTTTATGTCTGATGGTAAAAATGTTTTCAAACATTTGTTTCATTTATATTAGTAGCGGAAAAAAAAGAAAAAAAAAACTTAAGTCTTAAGTTTTTCTTAGTGTGAAAGCTAATTTAAAAAAAAAAATTTTGTACGCGCATTAATTAGTTTTTCACATACCAATTTATTATTAAAAAAAAAAACACAACGGATTAAAAATTTGTCTCGAAAAACAAACTTGGAAAAAAAAAACAATCAAATAATTTAATCGTTTTTTGGATAATTTATTCATCTCACTGTGTTCTTTCGTTTTTGTGTACATACATATGATATTTCATTAAAAACCATCTTTTCTAGAACAATCTGTATAATTTTTTATTTTCATTCACCTTGAACAATTTTCCATTCACATAATATTTCCCATTTTCCTTGTCGTTTGAATTGAAACTAGTGTTGGAATTATAGAATTTATCAGATTAAAAAAATTTAATGATTTCTCAAAGGAAGGGTGGTTTGATAAGGGCCATTTTCCGCCGTCCACCATATACTTGTAACGGGCACATCTTTCCGTTAGCTATTAATTACTCAAGTAATTAATAGTACAAGGAAGGCTGTGCTGTTGCATTTAACAAAACAACATAATTTGTATAAATTATGATTCCGATTAATAAATTCATACTTTGAAGTCCGATTTATTATTTCGTGCAACTTAATATTTCCGCATTTTTAGATGTAAGAGCAAACTCTTACATACTCTTAGAAAAGAAAAGTTTAGATTTTCAATTATTGTTGAATGCATTTGTATTTTTTTATTATGGGAGATTTATCCCGTAAATAATATAAAAGTTTTAGAAATTATTGCCAAGAAAGAGAATATTTAGCCCTTTTTTGTTGTTTTTTGGTCTTTGAATTATTTTTTTTACAAAATCGGTTCATCTGTTTAGAAGCTACGATGTCACAGACACACACACAGAGCGGTCAAACTTAACACCTCTCTTTGCGCCGGGGATTATAAATCATTGTAAAATAAAATTTTTGTGGATTATTTTTTATAAACAAGAAACTTCTACAATCTTGTTGATCTAATTTTTATTTTTATTATTTTATCGGTACAAATATCAAAAATTTACAAACTAGTGTTGTCTGTTTTTGGAACAAGGAGCAGAAGAACCGTAAAGTAAATATCAGTTTAGATACCGGAGTAAATTTCCCCGAAACAGCGCTTCAAATAATATTTCGAGCGGTACAAAAGAAAATATTATTAGCGTTACAAGCGTAATGGGACTAAATTTAATATACCTTGATATATTTTATGTTTACAGAGGGTATAAAGGATAGTAAATAACGAGTTAAAAAAAAAAAATTGAAATTTATTTAAATATTTACAAAAATACTTCATTCTCAGTATCAAAATGTACCAAACTTGCTGGAATATTCAAATCATTTAATAATTTATTCATATCTAATATTCTGTTTTCTTTTGCCTCGTCTAACAATGCATTCAACGCATTCTGACATCCTGTACGCCATTTTACAATTAAATTTTCTAAATTATTATCGGTACTTTTAGTTGACTTTTGTAATTCCTGGAGTATTTTTCGTTTATCTTCAATACGAGCTTTACAAGCATTTATTTCTGATTTTAACGTTTCTTCATCTGCCGTTTGATCCTCATTTGACAACAATACATTTAAATTTCTTTTCCTCGCATTATCAAGTGGATAGCTAACTCTTTTCCGTTGAACCTCAGATTTTGGTGTTTCATTGTTTATAGGATAACTCGCCCTTGATCGTTTGGTAATATCGTGTTTTGGTGTTTCGTTTAATTCTGTATTTGATTTATCCGTGACAAGTAAAGGTGATGCAACTGATAAACTTGATTTACGTTTACGCGATAAGCCCATCTGACGACATGGTGTGAAATGACCATTATTATTTGAAGGCGTTGAAATTTGATTAGACCTCAAAATTGGTGTTTTCGGAGAATCTGTTTCAAAATTAGATTAAGTTAGACATTTTTTCCTGCGTACGTGACATATATAGTGAGATTCGGGAATATAATACTCATGTCTTTAGGACCTTGAACGAATGAAAGAAGCTCTGAAGCTGAAATCTGGTCGATTAAGTTAAAAACTGGGGAGTTTAATATTGCATACAGAATGAAAACTATGCCATATATGTTCGCGTTCGACATAAATGTTAAACTAATAGGATAAATTGAGCCAAATTTAGCTAAAAATGGTTATTAAAATTAATTATTATAATTTCTTACCGTTCATGTTTAAAAGTTGTGCGCCATAAAAATTTCTTATGTGGTGATTTTTTTTAAGTTTCCCAACCTGTAACAGTACAATAAAATAAATGTCAGTGTTGGAGATAAATTAATGTTTTGATTATTTTAAAACAGAATTTTACAAAATAATCAATTAAAATGACGGTTAAAATAAAATCGAAAGAAAACAAATCCGGTGAAATAATCGCTTACAGTGAAACTGCTATGCGAAATAATGCAGCCGTTGTTGAATATTGTCGTACATCAATGGCAGCACTATCGGGTGGTACTGCTGGTAAATTATCAAAAACTTAATATCTTTTTAATCAATTTAAAATTTTTTTGATAATTATTTATTGTTTTTGTAGGTTTACTAGGACTAACTGGTTTTTATGGCTTTGCATTTTATGTATTTGCTGTTGTTGGTCTCTGGGCATTATTAGTATTAAAAGCAGGTTCGAGTTGGAAAAAATATTTTATATCTAGGAAAACTTTATTAACTTATGGCTTCTTTGGTGGTTTGTTTACGTATGTTTTATTTTGGACATTTTTGTATGGTATGGTCCATGTATATTAAGTTTGTTATAATTTATTAAATATTAAATAAATTAAAATTATTTGTTTTATTAGTTTAAATTAGTAACGTTTTTCATTCATTTACCCTCATTTTGAATCCATTTATTTGGTTAAATTTTAGTCTTTTTCTAAAAATTGCGGATTTTTAGTCCCTTGGATTCACCCTGTGATCTACGGGTTGACCTACTTTTAATGGAGTCGAATTAGTACGTGTCTGTGAGTTTATTTTTGGGTCATTTTTACTAAAAGTGATATAAGAAAACATTTACCAAATAGTCTCAACTTTCTAATTTAAACCTTAAAATGATTAATTCATGATTGCATGGAATTTCAGGCCTAAACTTAAAAGTTAAACAAGTGAAAACACAACAATTGACTGAATTAATTGTTGAAATACCATGTACAGACAGTGTTGATGACGCATTCGTTTGTTTTTTGACGTCACGTAAATAAAGAAAAATTTCCACTCTTAAATAGCCACACACACATAACTGATATATTAATACATACTACAAAATTTTCACCTAGTTAGCGCCCTCGTGGGTAAACAGTGTTTTCTTAAATGTTTACAAGAAAATGTTTCAAACAAAAATGTTGTTTATTTTTTTATAAGGAACATTTTTTACATTTAAACATTTGTTCTATCTCTTACGGTTTATAAGATGGGTCCGACGGACCTAAGACCCAATTGACCTATGTTGCTCATTTACGAACTTGACCTCACTTTTTACGTCTTAAGCACACTATAAAAATTTCAGCTTGATATCTCTTTTTGCTTTTGAGTAATCGTGATGACAGACGGGCAGACGACAGACAGACATTTGGAAATGGACTAATTAGGTGATTCTATGAACACCTAAACCAAAATTTTGTGCATAGCATCAATATTTTTAAGCGTTACAAACTTGGGACTAAACTTGATATACTATGTATATTTCATATACATGGTATAATTATATAGCTTGAAAATAATAAATACAATTATTTAGGGTTTTTACAAAATAATCGGAAGAAAATGTTATTCGAAGCCTTCTGAACTAGACGTTATTCTTTGCCTGAGTACGAGATTTAGATTCGGTTTCGTTCTAATTTAAAGTGATTTCTATCCGGATGTTTTTTCTAGATTTCGGAGTAGAATTTCAGAAGTCTCCGCAAACCACTGGAAACACGTCAATTTTTATTTTTATTTTTTTCTAAATCGAGAACAAAACTTATTTTGCATTTTCTTGAGAGAAATGCACAAATTTTAAAGAATTTAAAATTTTGTTTAAAATTAGCGCCAATGTAGTTTATAAACATTGTCGCTACTGTAGTTGTTCTATCGAATAAAAAAAGAGACGCTACAAGAAGACGCCATTTTGAATGATTTTTGTGAAGACAGTGCATAGACGCGTTGAATCACACGCATGTTTGTGAAATTTATAACAAGAATCTCAAAGAAGTATTGATTTCCGTTTTCCGGCATCGTATTATTTTATAGAAGCGTAGTTTTGATAAAATAATTGTTGATAGTTTGTTCTTGAACTCAAAAAATAAATATTTGTGTATTGTATGGTTGTTTTGTGTGAATCATATCAATTTTAAGACTTAGTTTAATTCAACATAACATTTCAAATCGAACAGTAAAGCTTTGTTTAAAAAGCGGCGTTTTAGTAATTCAGTGAATGTGTTTATTGTAAATTGTTTAATGAAAATGGGAGCTGCTGCTAAATCTGGACCACAAAATAATGTCGGAAAGAAACGTAAACGTCCACAAGGTATGAAAAAAGGTCCAAAATCACGACCTCCATCATTGTTTGCAAATCCAACACGACCACCATTCCCACCACCAATGGGACCAATACCACGTGGAATGCGACGTCCACCATTTCCACCAGGTCGTATGCCACCAGGCATGCGTGGGGGTCCCATTGGACCCCCAATGCCTCCAATGGGAATGCGTGGTCCAATGGGACCAATGCCACCACCTCCAATGATGCGTGGCCCACCAATGTTAAATCGTGGACCACCTTTACCACCACCAATGATGATGGGTCGTGGTGGTCCACCAATGATGGGACCACCACCAATGGGTCCACCGTTTGGACCACCAATGCCACTAATGGGTGGTATGAATGGACCACGGAATGGACGTATGAACGGACGTTCACGTGGTGTTAAAAAGTTTGGTAAAAAAAAGAAAACAAAATTTGGTATAAACAACGAAGAAAACTTGAGTAAACCATGGGTAACAGATGAATTACGCGAGGAAATCAAAAAGAAAGATGAACTTTTAAAGAAAGCTCAAGAAACGAATAAAAACGAAGATTGGGAGCCATATAAAACACAACGTGATAAATGTGTTAAAATGTATCAAACAGCAAAAGCTGAATATGTTGGAAAGCATCCAGAAGAGGTGCGTATCCCTCAACTTTGTCCAAGTTCAAATAACCCACCAAGACTTAGACATACCGCCTCAATTGATTTCACAAAGGATGTTGAACTTTAGGTAAATTTTTTAGAATTAAAAAACAAAACCAAGTGAACTTTATATGAGAAAATATTTATTAATGTATGTAGTACGAGTTTTTATATAACAAAGTTTTACGTAATCATTTACATGACCAAAAAAAAAAAATTAAAAAACAAAAATATTGTCTTTGAAAATGGTACAAGATTTTTGTAATATTCGTCCTTAAGACACAACCATGTACTTTACATAATAAATTTTTTAATTCATTATTTTTTAAATCGTTCTAATCATTATTTGTATTTGATGGGACATTCCATGGTTGGTGATTTAATCAAATAACCTCGATTATTTTTGAAATGATTTTGATTGCACATCTTATAGATTAAATAATCGAACAGGCTAGTCGCCAAGTTTGTTAAGACGTCTTAACTTGCTTTGAATACTGGCTGGGAAGTTGCGGGCTCGAATCCAGGCAGTGGCAATGTGAATAAAAAAATGTTAATGGTAAATTAATCACACCGTCGACGCTTAAATAAGAACGAAGTAACCAACTCCACCCACATCGTAAAATTAATTGTATATTCGAATTTTGTTTTATTAATAAAGATTAAAATAATGATGTGAGTCGCTGCTGTTAAAGCAAACAAATAGCAAGGCCTGGAAAATTAAATCATGATCAGACGAAATGACAGAAAATATCTTCAAAATATGTTTTCGTTTACTTAAAAAAAAAACTTACAGACTTAAACTCCGTTATAAGTTACAGAGTTTGATGGGGGCATCATGTTCTGATATTAGCTTGGGCTTAGTTCTCCGGGTTGCTTTAATAGTTAATTTGGATTCTAAAAGATAAGAGATAGAATAACACTTAAAATTAGAAAGTTAATCTTCATAAAATAACTAAAAAAATTTTGTAAAACTATTTTTTCGAAAATCGTTAGGTTTTGGAAAACGCTTTTTCACCGAAAGCTAACGATTTTTCAAAAAAATTATTTTGCATAAAAAGTTTTAATTTTTTTTTTTATGAGAATCACTTTTCTAATTTAGAGTGTATTCTATCTCTTACCTTTTAGGATCCAAATTGACTATTAGAGCAACCCGGAGAACTTGGCCCAAGTCGATGCCAGAACATAATTTCCTCCATCAAACTCTGCAACTTGTCTAAGTTATTTTTTGATTTGTTATCTACAAAACAAGCCATTAATATAGAATAACATATTAACAAGCGATAATAGGTTAAAATGGTCATCGTTTATGAAAATTGAATAATTTAAAACGAGCTCTTGTAATTTATTTATTGAACTCTCCTTTTATAGTTCTTTATCTTTCAAAGAGCTATTATTACGAAAAAATATTTTAGCATCTTCGGACAATTGCTACAGCTATAATTTGTTACCGAATTTGTCTTTAAAGTCCACAGTTTTAGAGATATTTGAGATAGATTTGATAATGTTTCAGTCTCAACAAATTATTTCAATGTTTTCGTTTTGGAAAATAATAATTGACCAGTGCAGCTAATCAAAAACTGAATCTACCTCAATTGAAACATCGTTTTTTAGGGAGCTTTTTATTTATTTAATAAAATATTAAACAAACTATTATGTAAAATCGATTTTATAATTTAGATAAAAAATGATAGGTAAGCAGTCACTCTCAACATGTTTAACGATAGGAAATCGATCTTGATAACATTAATTATTAAACAATTCAGCAAAAGTAAATTATGTATGTATTAATTAACAAAATTACTTTAGTATGGCATATTTGATTTGGTAGACAAGTTTTTCGATGGAGTATTTTTATCGGACCACATATTTTATTGTTTAATAACTATTAATGTTATCAAATGGTCATAGTTTCCGACAAATGCCTACGTTTTTTCTGACCGATAGTTTAAATATGATGTTATGCTCAATTGAAAACACAATACTTGCTAAAAAAGACGTAGAAAGTTAGGTAGGCTCGCCAAAAAGGAGTCGCTCTTAAAGTTTCAAGTATGTATAAAACATTTAACAAAAAGGGTGCGATCCCGCGGACTAATTTTTCTAGTTTTAATTTAGAACATTTATTATATTTGAATGGATATTTAAATTGAGATCGATACAGTTCTCGGTTAGCTACCGCCTAACTACAGGGGAAAAGGGATAGATGAACAAACATTGAACATGTTTAGTGAGCGATCACTGTTCAATATTTATTTAGAACACGAGAGAAGTGCAAAAATTAATTCGGAAAATAATGGGGGCTAGTTTGATTGAATTAATTTAAACATAGAATATCCTTTTTTTAAATAATTAAAATCCGTGAAGATAGCTCCAAAAAATTATTAATTTTACTACTATTTAATTAAAACATTATCCTTTTGGCTCGCTCTTGTTGAGATAGTGTTTAATGATTTAAATTGTCAGAGGCGGCTTAGGCTTAATTAACGAGCAAAGGACTGTCTTCACGGTTAGATACAGAGAATAAAATTTCAGATAAATTTTTTATTGAATAAAATAGTTAAAATAATTTGATGACGGTCTTTTTGCAGGACGTTAAAAATGATACCGCCACAGAGCAACAAGAACAAAAAACGCCTGTAAAATCTCCAGAACAATGTAATAATATTGTTGAAACAAATCAAACTGTTAATAATAATGCTTGTACTACTACAACTCCAACTACTTCGACACTTGATAAAGCACTTGATAATCACAATAGTGTGGGGGCAGCAGACACAATAATAGAGGGCGCTCAGGTCAATACTATTGATGATCAAAATCAAAGTGCAGCCCCTACAATTCATTCGAATTAATAAAGTATTCGTTTTTTTTTATTTAAATTTAAGTCCGAGTCAAGTGCAAATTAATTTTTAAATACAAAATCAGTGCAAACGTTTTTTTATTTAGAAAAGTTCTATACATAGTAAATATTTTAGACTTAAAATTTCGAATTCATTCATTATTTGAGAAAGTATTCAATTAAGAAAAACTTTAGTTTTCCAATGATTTTTAAATTGTGTACAAATATTCAGTGTTCGACTTAAGGGGTTCCATCAATTTTGAGAGACGTTGAACAATTCACTTTGTATATATTTTGTTTAGGTGTGCCATTTAGCAAAATTCGTAACAAATTGGTGAATATTTGGACAAATGGTAACTTAATGTACAACGCTTCGTCTAAATTGTGAAAAACAATAGAACTCGGGATACATAAGGCCAGTGTTTTAAGCCAGCATTGAAATAAAGACATAACTAATTTCGATTTATTTATGTTAAATTTTATATATATTGGCTTTTTGTGTTGACTTGAAACAGTGATCTTGTGTAATTCGAACTATTTGAATCGTAAAAATTGAATGAAACCTTTTTTATTAACCTTTTTTTATAAAATATTGGATTATAATGACTAATATTTAACTGATTCTTATTGCGGAAACTTGAAACGTCCAATTTTTAGTAACTGACTTCGATAATTATGACGCCGTTTTCAAACAAGGATAGTGTTTACAGGGTCAATTAAATCCTAACAGTTTTCCAGATCCAGGGAAACATTCTTAAATGGTTATTCATTAAAGATAACTTTCAGAACTTGAATATCAACGCCGATGAAAGTATTTCGAAATACTTCTTAATAATAACGTCCAAATTTTAAAATAATTTCTATAAACTTGTCTCAATAATGAATGAAAATTTTGAGTCTAAACAAATTTAAGTTAATTTATAAAAAATATATTTAAAAATACAAATATTATTATAAGAATGTAAAGTATATTTAAAAAAAATATATATCCACCATTTTGTTTTGTTCATTTAAACGATTTGAAATAAATCCGTCTTAGAAAATTACGTACAAAACAAAATAAACCATAGAACATTTTATTTATTGTTCCAAAAAGAAAGTTGTTCCTCTGGTACAACAGAATGATGATTAAAAGCAAGCGTCTCATTTTTAACCAGTTATTAACTGCATGTAGAGGCGGCTTTATAATGAATTATTTACTTGTATTTTATCCAAGAAAAGAAATCAACGTTTTTTTCTTTTATTGTTAATTACCACAGCTTACCACAAACTCACTCTCTTTGTGAAATCATTCAAAATATTAATTGTAGTTAATTTATTTAAAATTAAGTGATAAGTTTCAATATAATTTTAATAATCAAAATTAGTTGGGGCATTAAAAAAAATCATTTTCCCTGATCAAATATTGATATCATTTATTTTATAAAAATAGTTTTATAAATTCTATGACAAAATACTCTCGTAATAGGCCTAGGATCTATCATGTTTTTATAAAATGTTCTTGATTTTATCTAATTTTAATATATGCGTGTAGTTTAATGGAAAAAATTTCATCAACGTTTTGTCAACTTTGCTGACTTCCTCAGGGCTCTACAGTGAGAGACAAAGTTTTATTATACATAATTTTTTGTTATTTATGCAATTGTAATTTTGTATAATAAAACGTTGCCTTGAGCAAACGAGCCTTGAGGAAGTCAACAAAAGTTGACGAAACGTTGTCAAAAAATATAAAGTATCTTTTAAGAAGAATCAAGATTTATAATTATAATGTTTTTATAAAATAAAAAATCAATCTTCATTAACTTGATTACGGAAAATTCCAATGTTCCCCTCACTAAATAATAATTTAAATGTATTAATTATTTTCATTAAATTCATGATGTATTGTAAAATATTAAAAAAAAAAATAACGTTATCCTTCTAAATAATTGAACAACGATACACGTTATTTGGGGTTTTTGAGTGTGAAATTTGTTTTAATTTTTTAAACACTCAAAAATTTACTCCAGTTGTAAATTATTTATCAAACCTAAATGTTGTCTCATTAAAAAAAATACATAAAAAAATATATGTATGTGTGTATATGTTCAGGTTCAAGACCGAAAATGTATTATTTTAGCGAATTAATACAACCATGGTCCGTTAAAAATGTATTAAGTATTATTTTTGGATTCGTCATTTTGTCTCCAGTTTTTCTAGTACATGTTTACCGGGTTATGGTTGTTGGTTCTTTTCGCTCAACGAAATTTTTTGAACTAAACATATATTATTCAATGTAATTGTGAGTTGACTTAATGATAAAATATCAAAATTCAATTAGATTTAAACTTTTAAGTTACTTTGTTTTTTGTCTTAAAAATTTTTGAGTCAACTTACTTAAAAATTCTCTTTATTTTAAAAATCAATAAATTTAATTCAAAAAAATTTATTCAGTAATTTTTTTTTTCTTAATATAATTCTGTTCCCAAAAAAAAGAGACTTTAAAATGAGATTTTCATTTGAAAATCTTGGTAAAAACAAAAAAGAACTTGAAAAAAATTAATAATTAATACATTAATATTCAGAGATAAATTTTTAAATTTTATCTCAATTTAATTTTTCTTTTTTTGAAAATTGGTTTTTCAAAAATATTGCATTTATAAGCGAAATGCTTTAAAAGATTAGCGTCAGTAGCGCCATCGTGGTCATAATCAGACTACTAAGAGGGGTTAATTTGGTGCAATAATGATTTATGAAAAATTTTTTAAATTATTAATGGCATATCAGATGTCAGCCCTTAGGGTGAAACATGATTATTCAAAATCGTTCCCTTAAACAAAGGCGTGAATTTTCTATTCATTACCATCAAGAAATTAGAACTGTTGAAACAAATTGTTTACTAGCACGCAACTTTTCGTCATTATTCAAGACCTCAAATTTTTAGTAGTAGCCAAAATAATTAAATTGTCAAACAAAATCATTATTTTAATGATTTTTTTTTTTTAAAAAAGCTTTACTTAAATAAAGACGAAAAGTTTTCTGATGAACAAGACAGCACGCGGTTGGGATTAGAGTTGTAAATCAATTGATCCAACCGCAATGAGATTAGTTTGTAATAACTTTCAAATTGGTTGCATACCTACAATTTCCGAAGTTATTTGTTTAGAAGTTTCATTTTGGTTGTAAAATAAATCTGTTTTAAAACCTTAATTTCAGAACGAATGGCGTAAGATCTTATAAAATGGCGTAGCTATCCCATTTCCAAGTGAGCTCGATAACTTCAAAATTAGGTAGTGAAGTTAGAGCAAAAGGTGATTTTTTGAGTTTGCAAAATATGAGGAAGACGATTTGTTGATTGATTCGTAACCTTATAATATCTTATTTCTTATTGACCTTACGTAATTTTTCTTACCAATCTCAAAAACTCTCAGAATAATTTTTACTTAAATATTGCACCCTTAAGTTTAAAAAATAATATTTTTCGAAATAGATAAAACTTGGAATCAATGATAAAATTTAAAAAAAATTCACCCCTCTTCTTAGTTATTTAATTGGACCATCAGAGACGTATATCTTGAGCTTGTTTTCATAAAGCAAAATTTCTGTTTTCGCTAACGAATTTTCTGAATCTATCTATTTATTACTTGAAATGAGTAAAAAAAGCTTCCTTTTTTGTGAAATAGCGAAGAAGCACAAAAAATTAAATGCAAAAATGCAAGTAATTAATTTATTTTTTGAAAATTAATAAAATGCCTTGCTCACACAAGGAGTCAGTAACACAGGATCACCATATGTAAGTGTGTTTAATTAATCTTCATAATTATTTATATTAAATTAATATACAAATATACATTATAATAATATCAATTAAATTAATGATAATTATTTATTATTTTAATTTTATGTAAATACAGGAAAATTTTAAATCTGAGCGCCCCTTTTTCTCTTAGTTAATTAATTATTAATAACATAATTAATTAATTAATATTTTAAATAATTATCATTCATTTAAAGACAGTAGATTCTTTTATTTTTAATTTTCTCTTTTTTTTTTTTAAATTTTTTTCAGGTCCTTGCATGCTAACCACGAAAATGTTGTGTTAGTTTGGATGGATCTTTCAAAAGTATGGAATACTGTGAAAATTTGTTCGGAATAAAGTGGGTCCGAAAATTACTTGATTGAGAAAATATATATTATGGCTTTAAAATTGTTATTAAACAAATTTCAAATATTTGATTTCTCGATTAAGCGATTTTAAACACTCTACAATTAATTTTAGGGCCACCTTCCCACGCCCTCCCTCCAAATATGGTTCGATTGAAAAATATCAATTGTTCTGATAGAAACTTTCTCTCTTTTATTCGGAGATTCTAGATTTAAAAGTTAACTAATAAAAAATGGAATATTTTAGGGTAGTTTTGATACATTTTAATGAAGGGAGCTTCTCACATTTACCTTTGTAACGACAACATCCTTATAATGAAAAAAATTTTGTCTGCTCTAATTACGTGGGTATCAAATTTAGAATCTGGATGGTAGCCAGAATGTGTTTTCATTGTTAAATACATCCTTAGCCACGTGAAATTTACAAAATAAATAAAAGCATCCGACAAATGCGATTTTTTCTTGTAACTTTCTCCAAAATGAACCGATTTTCTTGAAACATAGCTAAGAACACTCTCCATTAAATTTACTTTTTAAAAAAAACTCCAAATCGATTCATCCGTTTATGAGCTACGACGCCACAGACAGACAGCGATCAAACTATTAACACTCTTCTTTTTAATCTTTCCTCTACGAAATTATTCGTATTTTATTATTCTAATAGGAAAATAATTGAATTAGAAATGCAAAAACTCATTTTGTCCGACACTCAACTGTAATAGCGTGCATTTACACCCGATTTTCCAATGACCATTATTAAATTTTTTCATTGAATGTTGAACGAAATGAATTTTACCATTTGTAATTCAATTATTTTTCTATTAAAATAAGAAAATAATCGAGTACTCGTCAATTTTTTAACCTTGTAGCGCAATGAAAATTGTTCGGGTTCCGTAAAAGACAATATCAATATTACCTTTGGGTAAAGCTTTAATTACGCCACCGAATGCAGATTTGAAAGGTCACAACAACTTATTTTGAAGATGTTCGAAGAAAAGTTCTCTCAATCCATGAGAGCTTGTGCCAACTTTTTTAGGGTTTAACAATCTGTTACAAATTTTTAAGTATTCCATATTTAAATTTTAATAATTTCTGATTTTTGGAAATATAAATATATATTTTTTTTTCAAAAATAAATTTAATTTTTTAAGGTTGATTTACATTTGAGTGATGAGAATGATGATGAAAATGAAAGTGATGAAGAGTATGATGACGAAGATTACGATAATGGAGTACAATACGATAATGAAGATTATGATAATGACGATATTGAAGAAGGGCAGTACACTGATAATACGGATAATGATAGCGAACTATATTGTGATGCATGCGATAAATCATTTCGTACAAACGCCCAATTACAACATCATAAAAGCGAACATCAATTATGTGGTATTGATGGTTGTAAATATTTCGCACATTATGCGTTAATTGATAAACATATACGTATTCAGCATCAAACTGGACTTTATCAAAAGATTAAAAAACAATTATTAAGTGATAATAGTGATCAGGATGTTGATATACAAAAATGGCGTGCACAACGGAAAATGAATTATCCAAGTAAAGATAATGTGATACAACGACAATTGAAACAGGAGGAATTATTAAAGCGGGGAGAGAAATTATGGATTGACAAAAAATTAAATAGACGACAACAAAGAAACAAAGGTACGGTATTATCTTAATTGTAATTGTTTCTTTATTTTTCTAGTATTCCGTACTTAAGTGGGCAAATGGAAATATTTATTAAACCCAACTTCGAAGATAAATTTAAGAATATTATTTATTAACTAACTCGAACCGTACGGAATTCCGCTCTCGTAGTTACCGTAATCCGTGGCTACCCTGTACCCGTGGCTAAAAACAGCAAACAACAAATTTCGTACAAAAGAGGTGAAAAAAAAACAAAAGTTCTTAAATTAATATTGAAACATAAAAAGCTTGAAAATGAGGAGTGAATCATGGAATTTGATAAAGGAATAAGGAAGATAGGAGTAGGAGAGAAATAAACTTGCTAGAGTAATAAAATATAAGATATTTTGATCTCTGCCGAATCCGTTATATTTTCTAAAAAAATGTTTCGAATGCATCTACGTTAACGCTTACGTTTTCGAAACGAGACTTGAGGGGGTGGTGTATGTTTTGAATAATATAGCCTACTGGTGTTATTTTGCATATCGGTCATAATGGCTGGTTTAGGAAAATTCAACAACATATTTGCTGAAAGCACGTAAAAGGTCAACTTTAAAGCTTTCCAATTGACTTTTCTCAATTAAAATTAGAGTGATGGTGCGATGTGTCTATTATTTGGAAATTGAACTGAATCCAACTAATTATGTTTGAGATCTCAGTTAATCTCGCTTGTAGGGGGTGTGCACAAGATAAGGAAACTCCCAGTTTTATATAGAAGCTTACAGGGAGCTGGCTATTTAATATTATAATTCGTCACCAGAGGTCATTCTTACCTCTAGGAGAATAGACACAGAATACTAACCTGTGACTACGATACTTGGTTTTTTTTTATACATTTTTTTATTTTTTATAATATTTCTAGGCGAAGCAGGAACATCAACTGAAACTAATGATAAATCAAAAAGACAAAAGCGTAAAAGACTCAATCGTAACGAACGAAATCATAATCAATTAGTTAAAGTGTTAACACGTGATACCGAGAATGATAAGAATATGACATTATCACTAACATCCGATGAAGAGGATAACGATAATGATGAAGTAAACGGAAATTTAATGCAATTTAAAGGAACGAAATTATTATTTCCAAATGAGAATGATAATGACGATAAAGAAGATACATTAAATTATGATATTGATGATACTGAATGGGATGATATTAAACAATCATGTGATAATCAAAATGATAATACATTTAACAACGTGACACCACCAACAATCAATTTATCAAGTAAATTGGGTGCTGATGTTAGTAAAATTGTATTTAATAATTCATTGAGAGGTTTAATGTGCGCTTATGATTCAGCCAATTCCGATGATGATGACGACAATATTCCATTATCAATTGAAAAGAAGAACGATCAAGTTGCAACTTCAAATTTATCGCAGAACAATGATAAAGTTGCGTTATCAAATGATAATAAAGTTGGATCATCAAATTTATCGCACAACTCCGATAAAGTTGCATTATCAAATGATAATAAAGTTGAATCATCAAATTTATCGCAAAACAATGATAAACTTGCATTATCAAATGATAATAATATCGAGAATGTTGAAGATGAGGACTCCTCACCTCCGATTGAAATGAAAATCAGTCGAAATAATGATAGGACACCGATTGAAATTGAACAAATAAAAAATAATGAAAATAAAACAGAAAAACGAGAGAGAAGAAAGCGTGGTGAAAAATGTAATAATAAAAGAAATAATAATCGTAAAAAAGGGCCTGGTGGAAATCAACCACCAAAAAAAGAACAATTCAAACGAAATCGTCGTCCTACGTTGTTAGAAAAATTATTAGTAAATGAAATTCGACATGAACGTAACGTGATTTTACAATGTATTCGATATATTATTCAAAATAATTATTTCGAATAGTTTTTTCGAGCTGTCGTGATTGATTCGATATGGATGATTTATTTAACAAGATTAAATGCTAGTCGCATAATTTTTTAAATTTTTAACTCGAAATACATTTTCTTTCAATTAAATCTGGAACAATTTACCAAAAGATTAGAATAAGGTGATTCGATTTTTTTCTGTGATTTTCATTAAAATTTTTAGTTGGAAAATTTGTTATTTATTTGTTAAGAAAAGCTGTTAATTTTTGATAGAATTTAACCAACTAAACTTTTTTGATTTTGATAATGAAAATAAAATATTTTTCTTAAATGTTTTTGTTTATATTTACAGTTACCTTTGTTCTAAAATCCAATTCTAACTTATCATTTTCCTGTGAAAACATATTAAAGGTAAGTTCACATAAAACTATTTTCCTTTCTATACCGTTTCCTTTCCGTATCTTGAAAGTAATCTGTACATTAGTTAAGCAAAGATTGATTGAGTTCCTAATAGGGAATATTCATGAAAATTAAATTTGGTTCAAATATTTTTTTTCCGTAACTTTATTGACTGCACATTTCAACTAAACCATTATTTTAGTAATTAATATCGTTTGAATTACTTAAAATTAATTAATAAAAGTACAAATTCAGTGAGGGCATTTAAAAATTTCTAAAACTTTTATTCTACGGCTTCTTATTAGAAAACTTAATAATGAGTGTAAATTCTGTGTTGTAAATTCATTTTTTTAAAGTGTAAATTATACATTGAACTGTCAAAATCTGACAGATCACGTACTTATACGTCATCAACAGAGAGCGCCAAAAAACTGCGTTTAAATATCTCAAAATTAAAATGTATTTTAAATATTTTTTACACTTAAATACAGCATTTTTAAACAGTATTTATATTTTTTACTTTGTTATAACGGTGTAAACAATGAATTAAAAATATAAAAAAAATACATGAATATTCCTTATTAAAAGTTGGGATATTGTTGGGAAAGTTGGTTAGACGTAAGAAACGCATTAAGTGAATTCTTGACCACAGTGAAAAGGTAGAAATTGTAGGCGTATAAGTGAGACGAAGGCAGTTATACACGCCTACTTTATCTATGCTAATGACAGATTCAGATGAAAGAGGCGTTTGCGACGACTCCTCTCATACCAACTGATCGTAAAGAACTGAAACTTGGAGGGTGTGTTTTTTGTATAATGTAATCATTCGATAAGAAAGGTTGTCCGAAATTCAACCCGTAAGAGAGTGAAATAGGTGATGAAAGTTTGTATGAAAATCCGTCAATTTTAAAAATTATTTCATCTATAGAATGCTACATTGTAACCAAGTAACATGGGCTGTATTTTATTGAAAAAAATTAGGATTCCGCACCAAAAAATTAAAACCCAGTAAATGGCAAACAAAAGGAAAATTAATAAGGGTAAAGGAAGAGAAGGCTATAACGAAGTAGTCTTTGTTTTTAAAGTTAAAAATTGTTAGCGACGTGGGCGGATAAATGCTAGTTTTCTATTAAAAGTAATTTTTAAAATAAATACACTTTATTTATATTTCAAATAATATACATATTAAGATTTAAATTATTAATATAATACTTGTCAAATATAAAAAATTATTAAGTAGAGGTGTGACTTCTATAATAGGTATGTATAAAATTGATAAATATACATTCATGAGCAAAACAATGTACCTCCGTGTCACAAAAATTGCACGGATTAACATAGAGTATATATGCAAATCGGTCATACTCAAATCACACAGTTAAATCGTTTAGTTCGACATCAATTTTAAATCTTGAATGGTAATTTTTATATTATTGGCTTTTATTTCGTAGCCTCATATTTCACTGAAATATTCGACGTGTGTTCAAGTAATTAGTTACTTAGAAGTTGAAAAATAATCAAAATTATTTATATGGCCAAATTATTTATATTTTAAATTATTTCTTTAAAAATGGTCTATTATTTATCATAGATTGGGTCTTTCTAGTATTCTACAACAAGTGCAAAATAAATTAAGTATGTCTGTATATTTTACAAACAGTATTATATTTTAAAACGATGATCATTATATTAGATTTTGCATTGCATGTCTTGAACACCTTGTAGACCCATTATTGCTATACGAAGAGGGAACAAGTTGTCGATATTGTTTATAAATTCTTATTCACTTCAATGAGATTGCGATTTCCATATTTGAGTGATTTAAACTGAAGCCTGACGTTAAAGGAAACTTGACCCGGCGTCATTGTTGCTGGTTATCTAATATTTTTAAAACAAAATACACGCGTTATTTGTCGCTCACAGTAGCTGCAGTCGTTGACTTTTTTTGAGCGTATTAGCTATTCTATTTAGTATCATCGCGACTGAAATTTCCACGTCTGTGAAGAGCTCGTGGGTTATACCCGGCCACAATAGCCACGTAAAATTAATACACACAACGTGTTTATTGATGAATTGCATACCCTTTTTAGAGTTTTAAAATCGTATTAACTATTCTATTTAGTGTCGCTGAGGCTTCGGTGAAGTTTGTACGTTTCACGTCTATGAAGGGTGTGAGGGTCAGTTATACCCGGCCTATTTCCTATTTTTCTATATAGAAAACTAATATTGACGTAAGATTGATTCATTGTACAATAATGAAAATGTGTAAAAACAACGGCTATGTTCTATTTGATCACAATGACGCTGAGTTTTAGTCTTATGAAATCAGATAATTTCTTAAAAAACATTCTGCATTTTTAATAAAAGTCTTAAGTACTTTTCTTCTAACACTTCCTAGCTAATCATAATTGATTATACACTTCTAAAGTCTATATATTTGAATCACTACGATTATAAAGCATGCGCAATACGCATTAATAAATTATAATTATGTTATTTCTGTTGCTCCAAATTGATAATCTGTTGAGCTTGTTGATTCTTATTATCATTATCATTTGATTGTGTTGTTGTAGTTGATGTAGTCGTGATAATCGCTGGTGTAACACTTAACGATGACGATTGCGATTGTAATTTCATTAATTCATCATTTGCACCACCTCCACCTCCACCACCACTGACTTGATGACTTGATATTGATAAATCATTAGCATTTGTAAAATCGATCACTTTTTTATTTAATAAATTTTTATTATTAATTAAATTATTAAATTCAATTAAATCAATTAATTTATTATTATCTGTGGATGATTTTATTAATGTGATATCAGTTTGGGGTATTTTAATAGATGTTGTTGATGATAACAGGTTGATTGCATCATGTTGTTGAATGATTTTATTGTATAAAGTTGGGGTTAAGAATGTTGGTGGTAAAGTTGATGATGTTAATGATTTTATCGATAAGTCTGTTGATGATAACGTTGATGGGGTTGTAGTTGATGTTGATAATGGCGGTAGTGGAAGACCTAGTAAGGCTTGCGTTGTAAATTTATTACCTGTAAAGGTTAAGAAAAATGTATTTTAAAACTTTGCATGAGTAAAATTTATTTATGCGTTTTAGAGTGTCATGAAATATGACTAACTACTTCAAAAAGTGAGTGAATATTGAAGACAACCACATACATCAACATTGTCCCACTATGACCGCTAATAGCTTTTATAGCTTTAAGTTATTTACTTTTTAGGGACCCATTTACAACACTCCTCTTATGTTTATTTTTATTATGAATCAATCTAGATGATACTATTCGTTTTCGTTTTCAATTTGTAGTATTCGTTTTAGTCTATTAAGTTTGTAAAATCATGAAAGCAGTTATAGAGTCCTGCATGGTAAAAAACAACCGAGAGTTTCTTGAAACTCTTTTTAAGATACCATAAAGTTATCTCTCAATCTTAATTAGTGAAATAAATAACCATACATACCTAATACACTAACTAAATGCTCTGTTGAAGGCGTTGTTGCAGACGACGTAATCATTAAATTCGATTGTTGTTGTGTAATTTTCGGTATCGATAACACCGGATGTGGTTGTTCATTTGGATTAAAATAAATACCCAATAATTCACAAATAAAACCCCATATAATTGTTTCAGATTGTTCTCCACCACGCGGCAATTTGTTAATCAACGATATTTTTAATTTATCCAAATATTTAATATTATTCTGTTCAATATAAACTTTATTAAAATCTACACGTCGTGGATCCGTCTTATAAAAATCTGCACACTGTTTCATCTGTTCCATAATTGGTGGTGTTAAAATTGTATCTTGGATAATTTGATATGACATTAACATTGGACGACCATATTCATTTGGCTTCTGTTCTGGTGGTGGAATTACCCAGTAATTTATGATATTCGATTCGAAATTATTTGTAATTGTATCGGAATTTGTATCGGTTATGTTGTTATTGGCATTATTGTAAGGGGATACGATACATCCAACGGCTGGGATGTATGTGGAGTCACAATTTCCTTTCATTTTTATTTGGAATTCCAATTGCACATCGATGTCTTTGTAGGTGGGAGTTGCTGATGATACGGGATGGGAATGATACCATCCAACGACCGTTAATTTTTTTTGTTCAACTTGATCTTGTATTTCTTTCTCAATTTGGTGGAGAATTATATTGTTATTTTTGTTTAATACTAAGCATGGGAAGACATGTGTTATACTTAAATCTGTTCAAAAACAAAAAAATTCAACATAAATATTGACGCAAGAATAAAGAAAAAGAGTGATAGTAAAAATAAAAAGGTTTAGTAAAATTTAATTTAATTAAAATAAAGCATTCTTGGGCGTTTTTTTTCAATAGAGGTACACAACAATAAAATTCTAAATTAATAATAAGCGCCTTAGAGAGAATTTTTTTTTTTTAAACCAACTATGGAAATACAGAGATACTGAAAGTAGTAAGGAGCATAAGGACACGAAATCTCGGTGGTATAAACGTAATTTTCATCGATACGAATAATTTCAAGGTCCAGGTGAGCGTTTTAACACAATTTCAGAAAATGTCGGGAAAGAGACTCAGTATTACATGAAAAATATTATTCTGTTCAATATAAACTTTATTAAAATCTACACGCCGTGGATCCGTCTTATAAAAATCTGCACACTGTTTCATCTGAAACAGTGTGCAGATTTAGTTTATGCAGATTAGCATTATTAGTTTCATAGAAACTAATGATGCTAAAATAATGGTTGCAGTGGCTTAAAATTCTGGTAACAAAAAACGCTGTCAGGCTAGCAATTGACCAACCTAATCAATAGGAAAAATTTACAACCTTGTACCATAAACCTGCAACCCAACCCCTTGTGAAGTGAAAATTTTTTGCGTACAGGGTGCGCCTTTTTTTATGTTGGTATGTTAACATTAAGAAACTTTGGCATTTGTCAAATGATTGATATGAATGAAAGCTAGGATAAAGAAAGTGTAGAAGTAATTTCATCATCTCTATCGATTAATGTGTTAGAGAAAACTAAATATGAACTTATCTCGATAAATCATAATCATTTTGGATAAAGTCGCAAAGTTGGAACATTTTTGGTCAGGAATAAATTGCGAGTGATCTTCCAGAAATAGAAAATCACGAACATTTGAAATAAATGTGAAGCAGATGCCCAACCGAAAAGGGTGAGGCTATAATTTTAACGTTTATATATACTTACTATGCGAATTAACATCCCAATGGCCAGCTAAATAACCACTGACTTCATTCATAGTTAAATGACAATGAAAGTCCATTAGAAGGCATGCGTTCGTTGTTATTGAAATTAAAAATGGTTGAATTTTACCCAATGTCGAGAATGGTACACATTCAATCAATGTATTTGCGTCACTAAAAATAATACAAAAAAATAAACCACCGTAAATATAAATAAAAACAAAAGTATAACGAATAATAATTTGAACAAAACTTACTGAGTAAAAGCTCGATTTGGCACCGTATTATGTTTCATTACAACACGATGTAATGGAGCTGGTGTTGCTAACAATTTAGCTTCAATACGTTCCATTTCTGCTTCCATTTCAGCTTGTAACAGAAAATTTATGTAAATTAATTTATATATATATATATATTTTTTTGAGTGTGCTTCTTGTTAAGAGATTATAAAAAAAAACTACTACTCTTAGTTCTTATTTTAATCGCTAGATAGAGTATATATCAACAACAATTTAAAAAATAAAAATTTACCATCAACTAAGTCTTCTTCACGATCCATTTCTTCTTGTTGTTTACGTTTAAACCACGTATTTTTGTATGCATCCAATTTACGACCTTTATATTTAACAGATGCCCAACCGCAACCAGATTTCTTTTCAGGATTTATAATACGTTTACAATGTATAGCCCACGCTGACGGGGAAGCAAAAACTAAATCTGTTTCTTGTGATTTAATTTTACCATCAATTAATAAGTCTCCAATGAATCTTTGTCCCTTTACAAAATTTATAATATTTTAAGTTCCTTGAAAGCTTCAATTTAAAACAAAAACTCACACACACATAAGTTTAGCGTCCCATTTTGCGATTATGACCTACATGTGGATTTTTTATTAAATTTGTAAAAACAGAATTTGTAACTCTTTATATCTTTGTAAAACGGAAAGATACAGTTCCGTTTTCCGAACTTCAAACTGCTTGTTAAAGGAGATATCTTAAAAAAGGCCAATTTTAGACGGGGCGGGAATGTATTTGTCGTACTACAAGACAGATATGGTCTGAGTACAATCGAAGACATTATCTGACTGCAAAGGGTCTCTATTAGCAAAATTGTTGCTAATAGAGACCCTTTGTTTCTTTGACACTGTCCAACTCTTGTCATGGGGAGATGGATTCACTTGCGCCAGTTAATGCACTCCTGCTGATCTTAAAAAGCTCCAAATGGTTCATGGAGTAGTGGCCGTGGATGAGCTCACCTTTTTTACGATATGACAACGGACTCTATGGTATACTCTATGGTATAAATGTGTCCCACCTCCAGGACAGCATCTCTAACTTAACCTAGTCATTGCTAATATCATATTACAAATCATATAAAGCATCCAAAATCATCATAATCGCATATAAAACAATATTAAATTGACTATTTAGACTTACTAAATACTCTATTGACATAGTACCATTACCAGGTTGTAAGATACCAGCTTCTAATAACATTTGCAATGTTATTGTTCTTGATACGGCAGCTGGTCCGCCAGGAGTTGAACTTGATTTATTTAGACTTCGTGATTCATTTTCATCATTCTCCTTTAAATTAAATACCATCATTCGTTTTTACTTTATTTATTTTGCGATGTATGTAATCTTAGTACTTTCAAGGATATAATAAAAACTAGATGCTTCGTGTGAAATTTTCGCGTATTTTATCTTTTAATGACTCACGGTGCTTGCTCCTTGAGCTAGAACCGGATTATCCATAAAGCAAAGAAGGCAACAGTCCATTGGTATTGACAATCGTACAGATTATTCAAATGTATGACAGTCTAAATCATATAATTTTTGCAGAAAGGGAAAATTTTAATTAAATAAACAGTAATATTTGGAACTATCAATAATCAAAGAATATGAAAAGGACACAAAGAGGATACTTAAGAAAAAACTCACAGCAGATAAACCTGTCGAAGATATTACTTCTTCATTATCTGGTCGGAAAACATTAAGACTGACTTTCTAAAGATAAGGAACTTGAAACTAAAAAAAAGCCTTTATTGATAGATTTTTATTATAGAGGGAGTTAATTTTTTAAGCTGCCTAATGGCACAAAACCTCTTAATCCGCCTCTTACTTGACCTACCTTTTTTACTTTTACTTTGTCTTACTTCGCTTCTATTACCCCAAACAAAGTCTCTGGTGTGGTAAAAATTTTTAAAATAGATAGCTTTACTTTGCACTATTCGAGCTTAAATCAAATATATTTCGATTCTTGAGCAACGCAAAACAATATAAGTAAAAATAATCGACGATTAAATCATATTTAATTCAGTGAAATTAACTAATAATCTTTGGGAAACAATACGTGATTTTTAAGAATTACCTCGTCGATGATATCTTCTTCCATAATAATATCATCATTTTCTTCTTCGCAAACATCATCTTTATCATCAATTATCTCATCAGTAATAACAGTTTGAGTTACACTTCCAATAGCCGTCGAACCGGTACTTGTTGCAGTTACACCACTATTCGTTACCGATGTTGGTGTACTATTTCCAAGAAGTGCAGCGGCTAATTGTGATTGTGACGATGTCGACGTTGGTATCGATGTTGTTGTTGACGACTGCATTATTTATTTATTAAAAAATGTTTTAATTTTTACCTAATATTTAGTTCTGTTTATGTTTATATTTAACACAATGTTTTATACTACATACTACATAGTAATCATAGATAAAATATTCAAACATACATCCATAAAATATTCATTTGTTTTAATTTTAATGAATCATAGATTATAAACAATTTATTTTGTGCAATTGTTTTTAATGCGGCGTTTCAAAGAACGATAATCAGACATTTTTTTTGTCTTTTGTATACGTGTGAAGTTGTATATGTTTCCAAATGTCAAGTATGATTTATTTATTACCAATAATAAAGGTTCGATATATTGTCTTGTGTGTTCGGCTTATTACAGCTAAGCGTCCAACATATATTCAACTTGGTTGATAACATGATTGACAACATATAATATTGCAAACTATGGGTTGATGGTTAAAATTTCATATTGTCAAATATATTGAATAAAATCAAAAGGTTTTGATTTTTTTGGGAGCGACCTAATATTGACAACCATATTGATGCGGTTGTAACTTTGTTGCAAACATGAGTTTGAAAGTTTACTGTACAGTATAATGTTCAGCAAATTTAAAGATTCCAGCAATATTAAAGTTTTTATGATTAAATTAATAAATACACTTTTTAAAACAGTTAAAATGTCTTGGGTATTGTAATAAGTATGCCTAAATCTGATTTCGATGTATTTCAAAATATTAATTTATTTTCATAATTACTTTTTCTGTACTGTTTAAAGTTTTTAAAATCAATGTTTAAAGTTTGCTGAAGGACGCATTAAAAAATTTCTGTACATAAAGTTTTCTTGTCCCAAAATTAACAAAATGTTGGTAAAATTAACAACAATAACATATTTGGCTCAATGTACGTTATTTTCTGAATATTTTTATTGGTCTTTATAAATGCTAAGTAAAAGTAATGTCATCTGGTAATTTAAATTGGAATTACTGAGAACAGGCTCATTTCCTGTTTTAATTAGTACGAATTATTATCAACAGTTGGTTGGGTTTCAAGTCCCATTTATCAATAAACAAAGTATTCAACTATGTTGATAAGTGTGTGACTAGCAAATTCAACTTGCTTGCCACCCAAGGCTGAATGTGTTTGGGGCAAGACTTCGGCCACACCTTTACACACAAACGCCTAGAAAAGCCTTGTTCGAAAACGAAAACGTTTTGCTGACGTAGATTTACATGAAGCTAAGGATGCATCCAACGTACATTTGAATTGCATTTTAGCAATACATTGTGTAAAATAGAGCTATGATGATAAATCACTACAATTTAAATAATTTTTTGTTGAAGGGATAAACTAACCATTTTATCATTGTATTAAAATTTACTTTTTTATGGTGTTTGTTTTTTGTATACAAAGCCCTAAAACTATACTAATATATATCCAATATGTAAGTGATGCTATATTCATTTGATAGATAGTCATTTGTTATTCATAAAATTGTTCTAATAACTAGAAAAAACAATTGCTAAACGATGCATATAAAAAGAGATAGTTGATACATACCGAATATAGTTAAAAAAAGATGCACAATAAAATGTAGTCACTTATTTTATCCAAATACTTATGTTACTTAAAATAAACGTCACTTATTAAACAAGTCACACTAGTGCCAGTAATCCATTGTACCTTGTGGCCAAGTTCCACAATGCATTAAATAAGGGTACAAAGTCTAAAAAAATATATCACATTTTTTTTTTTTTTTAATATTTTTGAATTATACTGATCAGTTGAGAGGAGTAACAATACGCGGAGGGTGAATCGTGGCGAAAATAAAGTGCCGACTGGAACCGGAACGAACGATTTGTAACAAGTTATAATAAATTTAACTTGTTGGGAGGTTTTTTTTTTTTATAACTAGTTTTCTTTTAAATAAATTTAAATAATACAGGAGAAAGTAAAAAGAAATGGCTAGTTGTCGATTATTTGGATCTTTAAATAAGATCTCACAATGCAATATAAAATTAAGTAAATCGAGTAAGTTGACTTAAATTATTTTACTTTTCAGTAATTCTACTAAAAAAACTGTTATTTTGTTAGTACTAATTAATGTTGGAAGGGATTCGAGAACTTCATAATCAAATATTTGTACTTTGATCCGTGTTATAAAATGAATTTAATTTTCTCTAATTTAATTATTCAAAATCTGTATATTTATCATAAATTCTTATTTAATGTCAAAATGGAGTACAAGTTAATTTAAAATATTAAAAAAAAAAGTATTTTAGTAAACTTAAAAGTTTTCGAAAAAATTTTTTATTGACCTTGTGTACTTAAGGTAATCTCAAGTGATAAGAAAATTTTATTTTATAAGTCTTAATCCTAAAATCCTTGATGTTTAACAAAACATGTCAATGACCATCTAGTCTGCACTTAAATGCTTATTATATGCACTTTTTGTGCTATTTACACATTGAAAATCAGTGTCTCCCATAAAAATTGTTTTTCTGATGAGTTGTTTTCGAAAGAGAAACGAAATTTATAATCATTATCTATATGGAATGAAATTACACAATCTGAAAACGCAGTCAGGTGGAGAGTTTATAGAAAAAAGAATTTCAAATAATTGCTATTACTATAAATTTAACATTTTATGATTTTACATTCTAAATTTAATTACATTTTGGTAGATATTTTTCGAGTTATTTGTGCGCTTAATTATTAGAGATAATGTAGATTCCTACAATTATCGATATATCCTAGAAATCTTAATTAGAATAATTCTTGGTTCTTGCACGCATGAGGGAAGAAACGCATTCAATACACGCTATGTTTTTTTTAAATTATCTTATCTTTCAATGCTCCAAAGTCTACAATATTAGCTTGCGGTCTAAAAAATTTCGATTTCACCAAATTGAGGCACATTCAAAAATATATATATTTATAAGGACTAACAACTCGAGTGGAGAGGGTAGCAGGAATAAAGGCGACTATCTGGGCGAGGATTTTTTTTTCTTTGCCACATTATTTGAGCGGCATCAATTGGTATAAAAAGGATGATATACAAACTCAGTGTTGCCAACTCTATTGCAAAACTATTAGTTTTAGTATTAAAGCTATGAGTTCTTAGACGTGCCCTATGATAATTTTGTCAACGAAAATGACTATTATGCAATGCAAACAAACTATGCGTCATTAGCAATTATAATCCACGATGTAACTGTAATCACAAACGAGCACGTGTTGTAGGATCACTCGCGTTCATTCATAATATAATAATATTTCATGGTGCACTTTGTGATCGATGGCGTGCCCAAAATATTGTGTCGCGTGCCATTTATTCGCCATCCTTGTTATAGACCATATGATTTCGGTTCTGCTAATGCTTGTGACAAAATTGGAAATGCACATACGCCACTGCAGTAGATTTTAACAGACATCTGGTAGACAATTTGACTATCGAAGTACCTAACTTTATAATTTCATCATTAATTGCATATGATAAAGATTTCTTAAATACAAATTTACATTTATCGAACAATAACTTTAAATGCTTGAAAATGCATTTGATAAGAATTTTATAAAAAATCATTTAAGTATATTTATTGAAAAGTATCTTGAAATTTTTTATTAAGATAGAGGAATTTTAATAGAGCAATTTCATAATTCCTTTTTTAACAGAAAACTTAATAAAAAAATATTAAGATAAAATTTATTTATATTTAAATGTAATCTATATACAAATACAGGGTGTTATAAAAAATACGTAGTGGACTATGCTATACCAGTTTCTATTCGTAATTCGCCTTTTTGTTTTTTTTTAAGAAAAATTTAATATTTCAAAAAGTCTTAAAGTTATTTTTATGAAACTCAACAAATCTCTTACGTACTTAGCAGATCTCTAAAGAATCTTAAATAATTTTTTTCAAGTCCATACTATCTACGAATGGCCATTTAAAAATTTTAAAATCAAATTCAAAAGAAACATTAGCTACGAAATCGACAAAATGTTACTAAACGTTTTTGACTTATTTTATATGTATAATCTGGTTATGTGTAGCCCAATTCGTATTTTTATAACAACCTTTTTATAAACGTCGGAGCGTCTGTTTGATCTACCCTCCTCCAGTAGTACAAAATTCAGAAGAAAGTGAGGTCAGAGGCCGAAGGACCTAGCCAGGTCAAAGGCCAGAGTAAGGTCGGAGGCTTCTCTCATTCACCCCCACCCTTGACTCTTCTTTCTAAAACTGGGGTAAAACCGGGCGCTTCCTTGACTTCACCTTCTCATCTTCGACCACTCTTTAGAGGGGTAAATCTAAGTATCTATTGAAACCATATATCTAATGAAACGAGCTGTGATGCCGAAAACCGAAGTCAGGTCGAAAACCTTGATGTATAATAAGGTACGAATTAAAATTCTTATTACTTAGACATATCTTTTTGAAATTTTTAGATATTGGAGGAGTCCTATTACGGACTAAATACACTAGAATGTTTGCATCAGTAGCCGGAGATCAAAAATCACATACACGTACTAAAATCGTAAACAATGTCTACGTAGTAACACTCGATTCACCAGGTGAAAAAGTCAACTCATTAGGAAAACAAGTAATGAATGAATTCCAAAATGTAGTAAATGAAATAAATAGCAATCCATCAATTGAGGCAGCAGTAATAATATCTGGTAAACCAGGATGTTTTATTGCCGGTGCCGATATTAGTATGCTTGAAAAATTGAAAACAGTCGAAGAAGTCACACAAATTTCAAAAGATGGACAACGTTTGTTACAACAAATTGAAGATAGCAAAAAACCAATAGTTGCAGCAATTCAGGGCGCATGTTTAGGCGGTGGTTTGGAAGTTGCGTTAGCATGTCATTATCGTTTGGCTGTTAAAGATAAAAAAACTGGTCTTGGTTTACCTGAAGTCATGTTAGGATTATTGCCTGGCGCTGGTGGTACCCAACGCTTACCTCGATTAATTTCATTACCAAATGCATTAGATATGGCATTGACTGGCAAAACATTGAAAGCGGATCGGGCAAAACGGATGGGTGTTGTTGATTTATTGGTGAATCCATTAGGACCTGGTCTAAGTCTACCTGAAGTACGAACAATTGAATACTTAGAAGAGGTTGCTATTAAAATTGCCAAAGATTTAGCAACTGGAAAATTGAAAGTTGACCGAAGCACCAAGAGCCCAGTAGATAAAATAATGAATTTCGCGCTTAAATATAATTTCGTTAAAGATCAAATATTTAGTAAAGCTAAAGCTCAAGTTATGAAAATGTCTGGTGGTTTATATCCAGCACCATTAAGGGTAATTAATTTTTTTTTAAATCAGAATTTAATTGAAAATTGCGGAGAAAACTTATAAGATAGAATGATTCTTTGGATCATGATTCGGGATATATAAAACCTCCAATTTATTAGCGTACATTTACTATCAAGCTTTTGACACCGTCTAATGCGACGCGAATGGCTTGACGGGTAGCAGAAACCTACAAAGTGGAAAGGAACATTTTTGCAAGATCTGTAAAATCTGATATGTGCAACTCAAATCCTGTTACTCTGAATATAAATTGTGACCCGAACCGAAGGTAGCTTATTTTCTTTGAGATCCAGAGAAACCTTCTATAAATTTTCTGCAGCAATTCTCATAAAATATTCGTAAATATTAAAATTAATATTAATTGCTTTTCTTAAAAATAGATATTAGATGTTGTACGAGCTGGTCTTGATAAAGGACCCAAAGAAGGTTATGAGGCAGAATCTAAAGCCTTTGGTGAATTGTCACAAACACCTCAATCCAAGGGTTTAATTGGTCTTTTCCGAGGACAGACTGAATGTAAAAAGAATCGTTTTGGTAAACCAAAACAACAAGTTAAAACTGTGGCAGTATTGGGTGCTGGTTTGATGGGCGCTGGTATTGTACAAGTATCAATTGATAAAGGTATTTACAACGTTATCATGAAGGATACGAATATTAATGGATTAAATCGTGGTGTTGGTCAAATTCAAACTGGATTAGCAAATGCAGTAAAACGAAAACGTATAGCTGCGTAAGTTTTATATCTACTTTGCAGACAAAATTTCAGATTTTGGGAGCGAAAATGATTTTTCATTTTCTAATTACTCTTCAAGATTTGAAACTTTGATCCTCTTTTAAAATAGCTAGTTAAAACCTGAAAATTTAAATCAAATAGTAAATTTCATCAATTTTTTATAGTTTGGATCGTGATAAAATTATGGCAAAATTGGATGCAACACTAGAATATAAAAGCTTTAAAAATGCTGATATTGTAATTGAGGCTGTTTTTGAAGATATTAACATTAAACACAAAGTAATCAAAGAAATTGAGGCTGTTGTCCCACCGCATTGTATTATTGCAACAAATACTAGTGCCATTCCTATTACAAAAATTGCAGAAGGTTCATCAAGGCCAGACAAACTTATTGGTATGTATCGGTGTAACACAGAAAATAAACTGTTTATTTTTTCTGCGTAACTCTTCATTAGTTTTGTTACGGTCTATCTTTATCTAAATTTACGGAGCATCTTGCTATGGAAATGACAAACCCGAAAGGGAAAGGGGCGTTTGAGAAGAGTCTGAAGACTACGAGTTTGCTGCTTTATTCCCTTTAACGCTGGAATGATCCAGTACGCTAAAATAATTTTATCGACACCAGACGTAACGCAAAACCTCTGAAACTTTCCTATTGAATTTTTTTCTAAAAACAGATGAATCCAAGTTTTAGGGTTCAAACATCCATCGGAAGTTTGAATATTCTTCATAGATTACAAGTGAAATACAATACGGAGCATCTTGATTCAAGAATCACAGGATCCGATGAGGGGGCATATAGGGTTTGACTCACCCCCTTTTTATGCCAACAAATCTGCTGCTCTGATCCCTTTCAAAGCACCGTTATCCTAACGTTTAAAAACACTTATTCAACGGCAGATGGCCTAGTACTTCGAAAAATGCATAGACAGAAAAATGATATAAAAATTTGAACAATGCCCAACAGAGATGTTCTAACAGATTATTACTTGGAAAACCAATGTAAAATTTTTTATTCTAAAATTTTGGCTTCCTGCTCCAGATTGAATTACAACCCATGACCCATCTGCATAGAGGCATGATCCTGGCATAGCGAAAAATTATTTACATCTTTATCCCAATCTTACTTGAATGACTATGGGCACGCATACTTAAACAATCTTTTTCTTTTTATAGGTATGCATTATTTCTCACCTGTAGATAAAATGCAATTGCTAGAAATAATCACAACCGATAAAACAAGTAAAGAAACCACTGCGGCTGCTGTTGATGTTGGTTTAAAACAAGGTAAAGTTGTTATCACTGTTGGTGATGGTCCTGGATTCTACACAACTCGAATCTTATCAACAATGTTGTCCGAGGCTATTCGTTTATTACAAGAAGGTACTGATCCTAAAGAATTGGATACAATTACTAAGAAGTTTGGTTTCCCAGTCGGTGCAGCTACATTAGCTGATGAAGTCGGTATTGATGTTGGATCACATATTGCAACTGATTTAGCAAAGGTTTGTATATTTTACTTTTTTTATATTCACGTATTCAGAGTGCGAAATCTTTTATGACGGTATTTAAAGATGGAATAACTTTGACTTTTGTCAATCGATTGAGTGGATTAGACATGTTTTTGAAATGTCAATTCAGTATAATTTTAACCATGAATCGCTTTGAATGATTGTCTTTTGAAAATTGAAAATGATTGTTTTAGTTTTTTTTATAAAGCATTGCTAAAAGACCTCTGAAAAATTGATATCCGAAAAGAAAAAACCTGTAGTCTTGGTTCATAAAAGGCAATACCTCTTTGAACCTCTACAGCTCTAGAAGAAGCTTAGAAACTACAAATATAAATTATCTAAAACGTCTTCCTGAAATATGTCTTTCTCCCCCTGAAGGTTCGACATGGCTCTGCATTTATTATTAGACATTGTATCTACAAGCTAGGACTTGGCTTTCCCTAAACAAAAACAGAATAATCAACTTTGTTTTTTTTATGGTTTTAGGTATTTGGTGAACGATTTGGAGGTGGTGATTTACGTATTATGCCAGATTTTGTACGAGCCGGTTTCTTAGGACGTAAATCTGGTAAAGGTATATTTGTATACGAAAAAGGAGTAAAAGAACGTGCAGTGAATCCAGGCGCAGTAGAAATTTTCACTAGATATAAGCTCGAACCAAAAGGTGCTGATTCCATTGAAGATAAACAATTACGTATGGTATCCAGATTTGTGAATGATGCTGTACTTTGTTTGGAAGAAAAAATTTTAGCATCTCCACTAGAAGGTGATGTTGGCGCAGTATTCGGTTTAGGTTTCCCACCATTCTCAGGTGGTCCATTCCGTTGGGTTGACGCATATGGAGCTGATAAATTAGTTAATGCTATGTTACGTTATCATGACTTATACGGAGCACCATTTAAACCAGCACAAACTTTATTAGATATGGCGAAGGATTCATCAAAGAAATTCTATCCACAACATTAAAATCACACTCACATAATATACTTTCGTATACTTAACTGCCAATTTTGAGTTTTACACATAAAAATTGGGCTTGTTATTTCTGGTCATTGTTGCTCTGGTAGCTGATAGTGCGATTGATTGAGCAAATGTGTGTCAAAAGTAAGTGCCTCTCCTTATACACTTTTTTGAGAATTAATTATTTTTAGGTAATTTTTTAAAATACATTTCGTTACAAAAAAAGATAAATTTTATTAATTATTTAATTATTACAGTAATTATTAATTATTTTATTTGTACTTCTTATTAAAAATAAATATTATATATTTTAATTTAATGTTTGAGGGATATTTTGTATAGTTTTCTTCTTTCTTTATCCAAGTAATTTTTCCTACCGCGATAATATCCTTTATTTTCATAAAACTGCGATATCGTTTTGAGATGGGTGACTGTGCACAGGCCTGGCTTTAGATATTTGGCGCCGTTGACACTTTAAAAAACCGTTTTTTTCTGCTTCGTTATTTTCTGCTGCTAATTGCTTATCATATGTTGATTCAGCGCCGGGCCAAGGGTAGAGCAAGGGGAGCGGGCTCCAAGCCCCAGGTTGCAAGGGGTGCCAAAATTTGAAAGACAATTTCGCTTTTTGAGTGTTGATTGAAATATAATCAACATTGATTTGGGGGTAGGTACTGTGTCGATTCACACATTTTTCATTTTTTAATTGTTTTTTACAGGGCCGGATTTAAATTTCTGCCGCCCTATGACTGAAATTTTATTTTAATAGTTTTGATACCTTATTTTTTTTTAAAATTAGAATAACTTATTAATTGCAGAAAATTTATTATGTATTACATATTATTATTACTGTTCTTTTAAATTAAAATTAATTAGTATTATTTGATAATTCTCCAATTTTAGGAAAATTCATTGATCAATTAAAGTTTCTGTTATCAAAAAGACATACATAATTTGAAAATATTTTTAATTCTTCAAAAAAACTATATTAATTTATCAATTCCAGAAAATAAAAATATCAAATTTTATTTTTGCAAACCTTTATGGAAATAAATTAATTAAACTATTTTAATAGTTTTCACTTAAATTTCCTATATTATAATATACAAAATTTTGATTTGATACATAATGCATAAATTATATTTCTTGAAAAATAAAATGTTTATTTAAAAGAATTAGTTAATTATATATTGTATAGAAAATATTTTCTCACATTCCAAATTTTGCCGCCCTAGAAAATTTGCCGCCCTGGGCACTAGCCCCGACTGCCCCTAGTGTAAATCCACCACTGGTTTTTTACTATATTTACAAATCCCTTAAATCAAAAATAAGGATAAATTTTATATATTCTATATATAATACAGTTGGATAAAATGAAATGAAAATGTTTCTCGGTTTTCTACAAAAGAGTTTTCTGAAGTCAATCTTTGGCTTATTTAGGATAATAAGGATCCAAGAAACATACAAATTTAGCTCAATTGACGAATTGACCATTTAATTAATATTTTTCGTATCTCCAGAATCGCTTCGAAAAAAAGCTTTGCGTACGTGGTTTTAAGCAATACCTCAAAAATTACTCACTCTACTGTTAAATGAATCCGATTTCCCTTGGATTTGTGGATTAATTTTCTAATATATATCATGTTTCATCGGATTTCGAAACAAAAATTTTTTTCTGATTTGCTCGATTTTTTCTAATGTAAAACTCCTTAAAAAAGTTTCAGAAAATTGAGAAAAAATTTTGGATATCTGAAAAAATCCTCGGGGAAAATTGTTTTTGTCTCCGATTTAGATAAAAATGATTTTTTGGAGTAATTATTCCCCAAAAAATACGAAAAATGGTTTTACTTGACGATGGGACGTGTCGGATATTAGACATCGACTTAAATTTCTTAGGGATGATATTTTGGAATAATTTTTTGATCGATACGCCTTAAAAATTCGTTTTTCTCATGTAAATTAAAGGTACACTGTCAGTAGGTAATGAAACAAGCTAGTAATAACATAAAAAAGTATAAAATTATTTATTTCTCGAAAGTTTATATTGCCCCATCCCTCCAAATTTTTTGAATTCCCGCTTTTGTAATCTTACAATAATGTTAACTGATTTAATAATCATCTGTTTTAAAATAAAGTAATTTTGAATCATGCTTATTATAAGTATGTTACACATTTTTGTAGAAGAGTATGAGTAATAAATAAACCGAACATAACACGACAAAATACGAACAACGGATTTAACGAAATGTAACGAAAAACGAAATAACTACAATTATCTACATCAGAGGTAAGTATGGTACACGATTATATGTACATACTCATATACAATTTTAAATAGACGAGTCCGAATATAAGAAAAACGAATTATGATGAAGACTACTTCACCGAACGAGGTCGATTGTAGTCTGTCTTACAATTTATATATATTAAATAGTCCGTCTATCTACACCATCGTTCGGTACATTTTACGAACACATTTTCATTTTAAAGAGGTACTAGAGAAATACGACGTCAGTGAGTATAGTGTCGCGACGGCAGGCGTCCATACACAATCAAACAAAACGACAATACGTGACGGACATACGAAATACGAAATATTATATATTAAAAATAAATAAAAAAATTTTACTTGTCGGTGGTCGGTCCGCGGTCGGATCGGTATACATTCGGTGTGTGTCTGTGTGTGTTAGTGGAACCGTCCACTTATTTCTGTGTTCTCAGCACATATTATAAGATGATAATGTCGAGCTGATATTTATTTATACCATTGTGAGCTCAGCAATGTTCTATCTATGTATTATTACATACTTATTACATACATAGTTCAACACTTATGTGTTTAGCTTATATTGTGCTAAAGCTATGTAACCGTCAACCAAAAACACCAGTAGCCAATCTGTTCAACTCGTTTCAAAAAAAAAAATTTTTACGAAAAGCTTAAATAAAAAAAAATTTTATAAATGTACTCACTATAAATATGTGTTAGTTTAGTTTTATTGGTGTTTAAGTGTGTGTTTTTGGTTTGATTGTGTGTGTAAAAAATAAGTGTGTGTTCCTAAATAGTTTTTTTTTTTAAATATTTTATCGACAACGATTCTTTTACGAAACCACGATTTATTTTTCTTTTTTTTAAAAGTGTATTCAATTATAATCTTTGCATTGCATATAATTAGTAAATATCTTAATTATACTCTCATATATACAGATGATTCGAAAATATATGTTCAAATCTGAAAGAACTCCTTTTGGAATGCGTTCACCCTAAGCCTTCATACGACAATATGATGGAATGAATAATTGGTTATTCAGAGTTAATCACATGTAGTTTAGAATCATCTGTATATATGAGTGTGTACATGAATGTTAATTTTGAACTTGAGTGTACTCTCTATATTAAAATTGCTCTACGAACCTAACAATAAAATATAAAAATGGTTATTTAACAATATAGTCAATCATTACCATATTTTTGAATAAAAATTTTCTCTATATAAAAATTCTATTAATATTTAAAATATATAGAGAACTAAGAAATATAATGATCATGAGTTTTTTTTTTATATATAAGACAGGGACGGATTTAGATGTTGTATTTATGGACTCTTAATCGAAATTTCTATTCGAAAATAAACATGGAATATTTCCAAATCTATAAATTTGAATTTTTGAAAATTGTTTATGCTAATCTAGGAAACGATTAGTTCGGTTTTTATGACATTTTCACGGGGATACATATTAAACTTTTGTTGTTCATATTTTAGGTTTTATTTTTTATTTTGGTGAAATTTAAGGTTTTAGATTTTTTACAAACGATAGGATTAGAGTGTTCGTAAATTTCATATTTAAGACTTGATTAAGCAGGGCCGGATTTAGCACTACCAATGCTCTGGACAGTGCCGGATTAATTGACGAGCCCCATAGACCGGGATATGAGCATCAACTGGTGTCGTTTTTTTGTCTTCATAAGGCACATTGGAAAATGAAACCCTTCCATGAAAACCTGTCTTCCCCCCGTTGTTTTACTATTGATAAATTGACACCCCCTTGTGCGCGGCCCTTCTCATAAAAATTTGCCTTTTTTCCTTTTTTATACCCATCATATCTGGCTCTGGGTCGATCGCCCAAATCAAACATCGCTACTGTGAATAAGTAATTTGCTCTCTCTTAATTTTTACATATTTGAAATAAAAAAAGTTTTTTAGGTTTATTTAGCCGAATAATTTTGTATTCGGCTAAATAAACAGTCCGCCTCTGATATTCAAATATATATTATACAGTAGAATCTCGATAAGTTAAACCTCGGTAACATAAAAACCTTAGTTACTTCAAAAAATACTACGTTCCCTTCCCATCAGAGCCCAAAACCTCTATAGCTTAAAATACGCAACCTCTATAACTTAAATAAATAATTTCTGTTAGGCCCTCAGTAACTAAAAGAAATGTTTCCACAACCTCTATAACATAAAATTGTGTGAATGAGTCATTTTGAAAGAGTGTCAAAACAAATGGTTTCGATATTTATTGCTTGCACGTTTTTACTTGTTAACGTAAACAATAACATTACCTATTGTTTGCTTTATCTAAATTCTTCAAAGCTTTGCGGTGGTTAGCTTTGTGACAACGACTTACTTGCATCATAAGTTTTTTGATTGTTGTTCTGGAAACACCGCTTTACTTACTGTGTGATAAAACTGTCTTAAAATGAGTACAAAAAGAAAACTAACAACCCTCACCTACGCTGATAAATTAAAAGCTATAGAAGCAGTGAAAAATGGATTGAAAAGGAAAGAAGTTGCGGCTCAATTTGGAATACATGAGAGTACATTGTCTCTCATCATTAAAAAAGAAGCTGAAATCTTGAAGAAACAAGAATCAGGAGGAAATCTTCAATGTAAAAGACAAAAAAATGCCGAATTCCCTAATTTAGAACATCCCATCCTTCTGATGCATTCAATAACATAGACCCTTGATAACTAAAAACCTCTATAACTTAAAATATTTTTTGTTTCCCTTGGACTTTAACTTATCGAGATTCTACTGTATTACAATTGAATAATTTTGATTTATATTTAAAAATATACATGTTTTTAAATCATTATTCATCTATAGACATCTCTATAAGTTTTATTAGCCAAGAAAAACCGTACTATTAGTCGGATATAAATAACATATTGTTATGAAAAAATTCGTGTAACTATAATAATTTTTCAGTGAAAATGTGTATTTTAGTATCAAAAATTGAAAATAGATTATATATCCCTCTCTCTTCCCTGGATGGAGAAAGTACATTCCTTTTTCAGTAAAGTTCTTTAAAATTGTGGTATAAAAAGGTATTTTTCTGCTCAAATTACCTAAAATTTCACCGAAATTCCAAAAAATGATTTTCTCTTTAAATGTCAAAATCAGCTGATCGAATCTTATTGGTTATAGAAAGATCACGTGATTGATGCTGATTGGACAAATAAGATAATCTGATCGATGCTGATTGGTTATTACTTCACTAATTATGAAAATCGAATCAACAAAAAATAAAGAAAAACAAATGTTTATTGTTTTAATAATGAAAATTTTATGAGCCATGTTTTAGTCTGAAGGAATTGAATTTTCAACATAAATTCATTACTTTTGGATTTAACGAACTACCTAATCGATAGTTTTTTATGTGAAAATTTTCCACTAAAATGATGTTCTGAATGTTTTTATTTTTTTATTTTTAAAACTTTCTCTCGTGTAAAAAAGTTTTGTAGCAATTTTTTATATGAAATTGATTTTCTATATTTGAATACAACGGAATAATTTATATTAAGAAGGTAAACAATTATTGGAATAGGATGTTGGGTTTTTAAATTTCGCTTTTCTTTCGTATTCCTTACCGGGGGTAAAGGTTGAAAGTGTCGAATTTAGGAATCAGTAAATTGTGTAGGTACTATAAAAAGGTACTTTTTAAGTACTCGTTAGAATTGTTTATCCTTATGGTTTACTCGAGATTTGTAATTTTAATCATTGGAAATTGACCGACTAGGTACCAAACGAATTGCAACTTTAGACTAAGGCAAGTTCAACTAAATCGATTTATTTTCAGCTACACTATATCTAATCGAGCATTGTACGGGCTTTTACCTCTTAGGGACCCTGTATAAATACCCTTCAAGTGTCAGTAGGGCTAACTTCGGGAAGCGCTTGATACAATTCTTTCTTTAGTTTGATTTACCTCCCAAAATCAGAATTTTTTTATTCACGCCGTAAATAAATTATATTCTAGGCTAAGGCAGTGTGCCTGCCAGACAAACGTGAGAATGATTCTTAAGGTAGGATATCGCTATCGGTTTCCTTAGCCGGGTTAAGTCTAGAAATTGTGTATTTTCTTTGAAAGCAATCCATCATCTTGGATATTTTGAAGACAGAAACTTCCCCTAAGTCGGATAAGAGCATGTTTTGGACCTAAAGTCATACTTTGCCTGACTTGCCTGGTTTATTTACAACTTAGCTTGTCGACTAATTTCGGAAACCCTGATGATCAAGATAGGTTATTTAACTATTTAAATCATAGACTGTGGAGAGATAAACTTCTCTTTTTTAGCGACTCTGCTATTTCGACAGCTTTAACATCAATTTGATAATTCATAACCATAAAGCATATATTGTTTATCACAGGTCCGGGCGTGACAACTTTCTCCGCTCCTGACAGGTAGAGCCTGCTGCACTTGGCGCTCCAGGCCCCAGGTTGCAAGGGGCGCCAAAATACCAAATACGAAAAACAATTTCGCATTTTAAGTGTTGATTATTAAATTACAAGTTAATTTTTGGAAAAAAAAGACGCCGAAAGACGATCTCGCTCTACCTTGATTTGGGGATAGAGCCGACGCTAACTGTGACATTCAGTGCCAAGAGCTTTCAGTTCCTTTTTCATAGATTCATAGATCCACAGCTGAGAGCTTGAATCCTTACAGCCCCTGAAGTTCCACCTTGACGAAAATGATCGTGGTCTTAATCGCTTAGAAAATCGTATTTTTTTCATTAATATTTTCAGTGTATGTGCAATCATTATTCTCAATGTCTTGTGTTATATAAAAAAAAGTAAAAAATAAAATTACAAAATTACCAAAAAAATAAGAAATGCAACAATCAACGGCAATACAACAGCAGAATACAACCAGTTCATCGAATACAACATCACCAATATCATCATCAGATAATACACAAACCATACAAACACCAAATGGCATACCAGCTGGTTCACAGCAACAGCCAACAACAGGTGGTGTTGGGGGTGGTGCTAGCCCTGCAACACCAGGTGCCACTGGTATTGCAACCACATTTAATATAAGTAAATCACAATCACATATAAATGGTGGTCGATTTGATTTTGATGATGGTGGAACATACTGTGGCGGTTGGGAGGATGGTAAAGCACACGGGCATGGTGTATGCACCGGTCCTAAGGGACAAGGTGCATATAGTGGATCGTGGCATTATGGATTCGAAGTGTCTGGAATATATACATGGCCTAGGTGAGTGTATTTTAATAAATTTAAGAAATATTTAGTTAATAGAAAACATTATCCATTTGCGAGGGCTTTTGAACAGTGCAACAGTGCAAACATGTCGCGGGGGCCCTCTACTTTTCTTTTGGCATTTAAACTTCCTTAACGTTGATGGTTTAAACGCTAGGTTTTTGGATTCTTAAGCATTTTAAACATACATAATCATATCCACCTATTGTAATCTAATTTGACTGAATTCAGAAGATAATGTACTTTGCCAATATCAAATTGTTTGATTGTTGTTGCATATTTCTTTTGTGCCAAGGTGTCTGACCTAGATTGGCTCTTTAGTTGCTAAAGAATAAAACACCGAAAATAAGTTCATAGATTCTTAAATAGTTCAAAGTTGTATATAGTTCAAAAAAATTCATTTTTATCGGTTCACGAGGACGGTAAGCAATACGGGGTTCACAGGTTTTTACCTACTTTTACTCTAGTAAACGAAGAGAAAAACAGACAAAATCTCTAAATTTTGACTGATTTTGATGAAAATTTGGGATCAAGCAAAGTTTACCTTCTAGATCAAAAGTTATATGGTGCCGTGTGGTGATTTTGTCCAGGGGGTGGTAACCAACTCCTTCTATCATGTTGCCAGTACCCAAATAAAGTAAATTGAAAAGTGACAAGCATTTATTTTAGTTCCCGTGGTAAATTCATGAGTTTTTGAGCTAACTCGGAAAGTAACAATTTTTCTAAATATACTTAAAAGATGCTTATTATTTAGAATATACCCCACTACCGATTTCTGTTGTCTTTTTCAAAATAAATTTTTTTAACCTCTGGAGTGGTTACCACTCCCTGGGAAAAAGCACTGTTCGGCATCATTTAAATTTTGTTTTTTTAAAAAATTTTATTTAAATTTAAATCATTAAATTAACCTAATTTTTACACTTTTTGGATCAAAATTACCCCGTCCACTGAGTTTCATCAAATTTCAAAACAAAATTTTTTTTCCGATTTTCTCGATTTTATCAAAGGGGTACCCTTAAAAAAATTGCAAAAAATCGAAAAAATTTTGTATGTCTAATTTCGATAAAACTCAGTATATAAGGTAAATTTGACCCAAAAAGTACAAAAATCGGGTGCATTTGATGACTGGTCGAATAGTTTTTGAGGTACGGACTAAAATCGATCAAAATATTGCGATATCTCAGAAACTCTGCATCCAATCATTAAATTAACCTGATTTTAATAATTTTTGGATCAAAATTACCCCATTCACTGAGTTTCATCAAATTCCAAAACAAATTTTTTTTTACCCCTTAAAAAAAGTTGCAAAAAATCGAAAAAATTTTTTTATCTCTAATTTCGATAAAACTCAGTATATAAGGTAAATTTGACCCAAAAAGTACAAAAATCGGGTGCATTTGATGACTGGTCTAATAGTTTTTGAGGTACGGACTAAAATCCATCCAAATATTGAGGTAACTCAGAAACTCTGCGTCCAATTATTAAATTAATCTGATTTTTATACTTTTTGGATCAAAATTACCCCATTCACTGAGTTTCATCAAATTCCAAAACAAATTTTTTTTTCCGATTTTCTCGATTTTTTCAAAGGGAAAAATTGCAAAAAATGGAAAAATTTTTATGTCTCCAATTTCGATAAAACTCAGTATATAAGGTAATTTTGACCCAAAAACAACAAAAATCGGGTGCATTTGATGACTGGTCGAATAGTTTTTGAGGTACGGACTAAAAACTCTGCACCCAATCATTAAATTAATCTGATTTTTATACTTTTTGGATCAAAATTACCCCATCCACCGAGTTTCATCAAATTCCAAAACAAAATTATCCAACCAAAACTCAACGGCACCAAACTTAGACTATCTTGAAAATATTATGGCAGGGAATCTAAATTATTAACAGAATATTCGAAAAGTACGATTTGAAACTTGAGGGTATGCTTTGTAAAAGGGTCTTCAGATCATCTTGACTTTTCTGCCCAAATACTCATTCCGTCACGTGGCAATCTCCTACCCAACTAACTAAACGACCTCACTGCTGCTAGGCATAAAATATCTTGCAGCTACAATTCATGATGATTTGAAGTAATATTTTTGTAAAGTTTTTTAAGATTCCGTAATATCTGAATTAATTGGTTTCTGTGTAAAAGTGTATATTCACTATTTTTTAAGGGGCCGGGCGCTTTAGGCGTCTTCGAACTATCTAGCCTTATATGTATAGGCGGATGGTATAGTTAATATTAAAGATGATAAAAAAAACTATACCATATTAATTAGAATATTTTTAATTAATTAAATTTAGTAATATTATTAATTATATAAACAAACAAACATGTAATAACGTAATTACTAAAACAGTTTTTATACCATGTATATATGAAATATACATAGTATATTAAGTTTAGTCCAAAGTTTGTAACGCCTAAAAATATTCATGCTACGAAAAAAATTTTGGTATAGGTGTTCATAGAATCACCTAATTAGTCCATTTCCGGTTGTCCGTCCGTCCGTCCGTCCGACCGTCCGTCCGTCCGACCGTCCGTCCGTCCGTCCGTCCGTCCGTCCGTCCGTCCGTCCGTCCGTCCGTCCGTCCGTCTGTGGACACGATAACTCAAAAACGAAAAGAGATATGAAGATGAAATTTTTATAGCGTACTCAGGACCTAAAAACTGAGGTCAAGTTCGTAAATGAGCAATATGGGTCAATTGGGTCTTGGGTCCGTAGGACCCATCTTGTAAACCGTTAGAGATAGAACAAAAGTTTAAATGCAAAAAATGTTCTTTATAAAAAAATAAACAACTTTTGTTTGAAACATTTTTTTGTAAACATCACTGTTTACCCACGAGGGCGCTTTTAGGTGCAAATTTTATGGTATGCATTAATATGGGAATATCAGTGTGTGTGTAGCTATTTAAAAGTGGATATATTTTTTTATTAACGTGACGTCAAAAAACAAACGATTACTTCATCAACGTCTATACATGGTATTTCAACAATTAACTCAGTCAATTGTTTGTTTTCACTTGTTATATATAATATTTCATTTTTTTATATCAGATCACATTAATCAATCATTATTACCATTGACATACATAATATCAAATAGATTGTACATACAATGTAAACTTATTCTAAACATATTCTTTATATTTTAAAAACTAAAACGTAAGTCTTGAGACTAGCTTACACGTAGTAGTGAAAGGTGAAAGCTCAAATGAATTATTGGCAACATTATTTACTAACTAATTTCTTATTATGATTATTTTTTCTTTTTGTTTCTACATTCATGTTGCTTTGGGTAAGAGATTTTTCTTGAATTCGTGAAAATTGCACCCCTGAAAAGTATATGATTAGCTTTCTTCCATTTTCTTCGACGGATTTTTACATAAAATTCCATTTTCCTTTTTTATGTTGGATTTCTATTGTGCATTCTTAAAGGGTTTTATGTCTAGGTATTTTCCTGGGATCTTGAGAATTATCCCAACGATGTATTACTTTCCAGGAATCTGATGCCAAATTTGCTTTCTTTTTGTTTCTCTCGTTTTTCTATAATGCATCTTTAACACGTTCGCTGCCAAACATATTTTTGAACATGTGCCCCACAACGCCAGACATATTTCACATTAAGGTCTAGTGGGCCACCATATAAAAAATATATTGGTCCCATCGGGGACGTTTCTTACTAAATTTTAAGAAATTGTATGTGCAGCAAATAGCTTCTAGGCCATGTTGGTCCGTTTCTCCAGTAACTCATAGTTAAATATTCACCAATGGCCCAGTACCTATTAGAAAATATGTTGGTCCTATGGGACCAACATGGCCTGGTAAGACAAAATATACGTTGACCAAATCGGGCCAACGTGGTCTGTTGAGGCAGCATCAGTGTTGATTTCATAGGATCAATTTGTTAAATGGCTTTAAGTTTGACTCTTTTCTTGTTTTTTTGGAAATTTCACTACTTATCCATTCTTTTAATGAATTCGATGCTAAATTCCTCTGTATCTTTCTTTCAGCATTATTCCTCTACTATCTTCCTTTTTTTATTTTTGTTTTATATGACTTTGGATTTAGTTTCTTTTCTTAAATCTTCACACTTAAATTTAGTTTTTTTCTTCTTAATTCTTAATTTCATTGTCTTGAAAAGAGCCAGTTCTGATGCTTTTTGAAAATTATGTTAAGGTATATTTCTGAGTTTCCAAAATTTATTTTCCAAGTTATATTGGTACTATTACCTTGTACAGTTTTGGAAATATATTTCTAAGACAACTTCGAGTATTGATCAATTTATCACCCTTTTGTATGTTTTTTGTGAAAAATTCATATCGATTCTCTGTACGATTAAGGAGAAATTAACTATCAAAGTTTTTACCAAAAAAAAGTTTTTCATTTTTATGTATAATTCTTAATTTTGGTATGATTTTAAAACTTAAAACTTGAAGAATATTGATAAAAGTAAATTTTTATGTAAATGGTACATTTTTAAAAGCACTTATTTACTAAAAAATCAACATTTATTACGACTTCTTCATATACCACCATGTAAAAAGGGCTGTTTTTAATAATTAATTTATCGTAAATCGTACAGAGAAAACAGAAGGCATATTAAATACTCTTAATTGACACACAAAATTTCAGTTTTTTTTATAACACTTTCATTTTGATATCGAAACACCTTAAAACGATTAGATTACAAGACTTACGCCAGATCTAAAGGGCATTCAATTTTCACGCTTTAGTTTTTTTATACAATTTTTAAAATATTAAAATTATTTAGTATGTTCTAAAGTAAGTCGTATATTTTATACATAACCATTGGTATTTCAGTTGACTCATTAAAATGATGACTAAAGACTTGTGGGACACAGTGTACGTCATAAAAATCCTATATAAACAGTTTTGTATCTGGTAGGAATATATCCACAATAAAAGCTAAATCTCTTAACTGTAATTGATTCTAACAGAGACGGAATACTATTCATGTGGAATTATTTAATTATTTAATATAAGTTTATGCTTATGCGTATTGATATCGAAAGAAATATTGATGGTCCCATGTTGGTAAGCAATGTTCTTTATGTACAATAGTGTATATACACTATTACATTATGTCACACCGCGTGATCCCCCTTATGCCTTTGCTCAATTTTCATGGTTTGGCTAATGACGAATAATAGATTTACACTCTAAAAATGTACCGCTTAGGAAAAAACAGGCTAAAAATATAATATTTAATTTGTTCAGTATGTAATTTGTATATCATATCTGTAATAAAATTGCCTATGAATAAAAGTAAATTATCACTTATACAGGGTGTCTACTTAAGTGGACTACATATGGAAAACTTTTTTATTATAAGGTTTACGAAAAAAAGTTATTCTATATAAAAACCTCTGCTTTCAAAAATATTAACATTTAGCTATTCATTCTTGACATCGAATGTACAGGGTGTCCACCAATTGAAAAAGTTCGACTCGAATGCTAATGGTCGTTTAGAAATGTAGACCATTTAGAACAGATAATAATAACGAACTGTTTTTACTTACGTCAAAAATACTAATTGCAACGAAATGTATGAATAATAAATGTTCTGTATTAATTATTTTGTTAAGAGTTCGAAAGTTAAATTAAAATTGATTGAAAAACGAAGAAGTTGTAAGCATTCAAAGATTGTTGCTCGTTTCTTTCTTGCAGTCCAGACTTTTATATTTAATCTCTATGGCGATACTTAACAATGACATTACTTTTAAAGTATATTCCTCTTTGTCTAATTAGGAGTTTTAAACGTTAATATTTTGCATTCTTCTAAAGATTTTCAAAAACCAACTCTATTTTTCAGTTTGTGCAGTGAGAATTCTTCACTTGAAGTGATAAAAAAAATTTAGTCATCACTCCAATTATTGCCGTCCAAGGCAGTTACCTAGTCTGCTTGTTCGGTAAATCTGGGTCCAATGACTATAAGGTAGAGGATATGTCGCGTTTATAGACACGAATGCCATCTGGTATTTGTGCACTGTATTTTCAACAGAATCAGTTCCTGCATTTGCAATGCTATTGCACAGAAAAGGGTGGCGCAGTGGAAACGTGCTAGGCTCACAATCCAGGCTCAGGTCGAAACTACGCTCTGCTAACAGTTTTTTTTTTAAACCCAATTATGAAGGTGAGGAGTGTTTATGACTGGACCCAGTCACTACAGGCGTTGAAACTCGTAACTTTTTTAACATTGCCAGTAATGGGAGCCTCGTCCGTTATCTTATACTCTTTATCTTTGTCTTTCAAAATATTTCTCCAACTGCTCTCCCCTCTGTATCCTCGCCTGTATGGATGACTCGTAATAGCATCTCAACTCACATACAAATAACGAAACCAAGTAAATAAAGTTAAAACTTTCGTATCTATCCTTTTTATACCATGTATCCGCGAGGGCACAAATTGTATAGTATGTATTATACGGTAATATCAGTTATGTATGTGTGACATGTATGTATGTGTAATTTAACAGAGTAATCAACACTGCCTATACATGGTATTTCAACAATTTATTCAGTCAATTGTTTGTTTTCACTTGTTTGCTGACTCAGTTCGAAAAAAAAACATACTATAAATCACAATTTCTAAAAAATAATTTATATTCAAACACGACTTATTTTAGAACGGTTCCATTTACTCAATAATTTATTAATTTAACAATCCATACGTTACAATTATGACAATAATTTTAATTAATTTTGACAAATTAGTTACCATTACGAATAATATCAATTAAAATATTAATTAATATACCTAATTGACAAAATTTTGGATTATTATAAAATGATGCCTGTTGTGAATATCCTCCAACATTCGTATTTCCACTTCCAACTCCATTTTGTGGAATCTGTGATGAGCCATCTCCAACGGAATTGGTTATTTGTGCCGATGGTTGAGATTGTTGTATTGTAGCACATGTAATTAAGTGAAAATTAAATAAAATTATTAATATTGATAAAGTTATATAAGACATTTTTTAATTTTTTTTTGTTTTATTCAAAATTTTTTTTAGGTTATATTATAGGTTATGTATGACAACCAATTATTTAATATAAAATTTATTTGCAAGTAGGTTTATATATTCAGAATTAATTTGTTTAAATTTACTTATTATCACGTTTTCTAAGTTTCTAATAATAAATTTATCATAATTAGATTATTTTCAATCATATTTTTTTGTGATATCTATTCTCTGAAAAACATTTCCTTTATGATTTTCACATTAAACTTCCGCGTAACGTTAGTTTTTCTTTTACTGTTAATAATATGTTTATAAAATAATAATAAATTGTTTATATTTTTTTATTATAAATATTTAAGCACGTTCATAATTTTTATGGTTGCTTTATTTTATGTTTGCAAGTGTTTTGAAATACTTAATTTTTAAATAAATTCAAATTTAAATATAAAAATTCTGGTCGTGAATGAGAAGTTCGAAAAATGATCTAAAGAGTATACTTTTAAAGTCTACAACACATAGAACTCAATGACGATTCATTATTGTTTTGGGAAGACAGTAATAAGTTGGATAAAGACACAATATAGTTGTTACTCATTTTATCACATTAGCTTTTTTAACTTCTGACATTGACACAAAAGGTAATCCATTTTTAAAATGAAAAGATCTATCAGTGTTCGTTCCCGTGATGAAAACAGAAAGTGGGTAAAGACTTTTGCGAGAGACTTAAGAATGTACAAGCACCAAGGCAATTTTAAATAAAAAGCTTGATTTTTTATATGAAATGTGACTAAGTCTAACTTAATTCTGAAATTCTGTATCCCTGTCGTCTCCTGGATTTTTCGGTAAATTCTTTATATAATCGGTCCAAACTCGATATTCGGAGGCTTTTGAGTTCGCTGAACACAAAAGCGTGACAGAATCGGACACCAGGTATCTGGTACTCGGTGTACTCTGGGCATCAGGTACCTCGGATACAAATTCTGACGATATGCGTGTTCAGCCACCCCAAAAATCCTTAAGCAACAAGTGTGGAATCATTTTCATCACTATTAACCGAATTCTGAATTTAGTAGGTATATTTACGATTAATTTAAAATGCATATTATTTGTGCAAATTGCATATTTTTAATTTCTTATGAATCAATTTAAAACCGCAATCACATCCGATTTACTGTTCAAATTTTCCAAACTTCATTGCTTCGTTTCTGCGACTAGCTGTTAAAATGCACTTTATGTTAGAACACATACCCATAGAGGTAACAGAACTGATGGGCATTTACACGTTAATATGTTTGTATATACTGGTTTTATCTCTATCTCTGTCTTATCTGATCTAGCTTCTCTCTACTGTGATCAACTGTTTGAGCAGCCACTTTGCGAGTCTATTGTATTATCTCTATGCTTTTAATCCATTTGGTCGCTGTTTTTGGCGATTCTAGATGGAGTACTACTTATACGCACTTATAATTGTTAAGTCTTGCCTTGTCCCGCTGAGAGTGTGTGCACTACAGGTTGTGAGTGTTTATTGAGAGCAACTCTTGTGAATTTAGCTAAGATATTTTCAGTTAATATTTGGACAATCCTTCATCGGAATACATGAAATGAGTCATAACAATTAAGTAATTGAATCAACAAAAAAATATATTCAAATGTGATGGAACCATATATGTTATTTGTATCAATTGTTAATGAGTGAATTATGTGCCAAAACAAGGATGAACATATTTATCTACCTACTATTACACATATTGTTAACTTTGTTTTTTTATTTAAATACCTGCCAGATATTTGGGAATCACAATTAATTGTTTTATATTATGTGTGGTAGAGTTATATGATCTACTTTGTTCTTAAAAAAAAAAAAAAAATTAAAATAAAACATTCACGATTTATTTTAAATATATTATAAAATGTATATATGCTAGTTTTTTTCATGGTTCTGTAGGCCATTACCATCATCAGTTTAATCACTTTCGCTCACATCATTTCGTTAACTACGATATGCACCAATAGATGTCAGGAGGCGTCATGTTTTGCAGTTCATGTTTTGCAGTATTTATAGACAGTAATGATTACAGAATCGTTTGTTTTTTTACGTCATATATGTAAAGAAAGATAATCACTTTTAAAAAGCCACATACTATAATGCTCTAACGTATTTTGAACCCTCACGGGTAAACAGTGATCTTTAGGAAAAAATGTTTCAAACAAAAGTTGTTTATTTTTTTATAAGACGCATTTTTTACATTTGAACTTTTGTTCTATCTTTATCGGTTTACAAGATCCAGTTGACCAATTACGAACTTGACCTCACTTTTTACGTTTTGAGCACGCTATATAAGTTTCAGCTGGATATTTCTTTTCATTTTTGAGTTATCGGACTGACGGACAGATAGAAACCAGAAATGGACTAATTAGATGATTTTATGAAGACCTGTATCAAAATTTTATATGTACCATCAATATTTTTAAGTATGGTATAAAAATAATAACATTAACATATACATACATATATTCTAGCATTTGAAGAAATGGCACTTTTATATTCTTTGGTACAATTTGTTAAAACTATTGAACCATATTAGTTCTTTACAACACACACTTGACCAACTATATAATATCATATTATTATTATCTTGTAACAAATGAATTGATATAATTTGATCTACTATATAATAATTACAACGAATTGGTTCAAAACAAAAGATTCATCGTTAAAATTATTATAGATTTAATAAACAGATATTACAATTTTAGTATAAATATTAGAGTTCTAAATTATATTTCATTAGTAATAAACCACCTCAAATAAAATAAATAGTAAATGCATTAATATATTTTAATTAATTAAAATATATATAGTGACTTCACTAAAAAAAAAATTAATAAAACAAAAAAAATAATATTAAAAATGTCGCAAATAATACAAATTATATTAATAATAAATAATTTTTTATTATTAATTGTATTTACATCAGCATATCCACAGGGTCTTACATATCTCAACAATAATGGTGTAGTTACTACTTATAGTTCAGTACCATATTATTCCGCGGCTTCAGTTGCACAACCACAATTGCAACAGCAACAACAGCAAGTGCAACTTCAACAACCTCAGCAGCAATTGCAACAACAGCCACAGCAACAACAACAAGTCGTACAACCATTTCAACAACAAGTTGTACAACAAGCACAATCAGTTGTACCACAACAAGGAGGTTTAAATAATAATAATATTGGTCAATATTATAAAAGTTCATGTTTATTAGGTTATTTAGCGTTGCTACTCAGTGATATAATACGACAACCAACATCAGGTTGTACGAATGGCGGTTACAATGTTCAATGTACTCCACCAACAGTTGCTCCAACAGTACTTGATGATCCAACATTGTCGGATGATGACACTACTATACAACAGCAACCATTAGTAGCGCCTGATAGCGCTTCACAGCAGCAGCAACAACAGCAACAACAACAAATAGTAACACCTGATGGCTCAGCACAGCAACAGCAACAACAACAACAACAACAGCAAACAATACTATCACCACCCGTGTTAACACCTTCAGTACCATCGACTTGTGACGATTGTTCACCATCTGTCCCAATAACACCAATTGCGACAACTCAAACGCCACCAATTATAATTGCAACAACTCAACCGCCACCAACTCCCGTGATTATTACCACAGCTACTCCAGTAGTAATAACAACTACTGAATGTCCTACTACAATATTACCACCTGTTGTACAACCAACAACAGCAGTGCCTATACCAGTTCCAACAACAGCAGTACCTATACCAATTCCAACAACAGCAGTACCTATACCAATTCCAACAACAACAGTACCGATACCAGTTCCAACAACAGTACCTACAGTAGCAAAACCTCCTTCTACATTTGTGAGATGTGATGGAGGATATGGAATATATGTTCCCTATACTTCCCCTTGGCAGGGTACAACGCCCATTCAAAATGGTTATGGTATACCTCCTACTCAAACTGGTACTGGTACATTACCGGTTTCAAACGGTGGTACAGGTACAATACCAGTTTCAACGAACACCGGTAACGGTGTCACAAACTCTGGTAACGGTGTTACAAATGTTGGGAATGGAGGGCTAATTGGAAATTCGCCCGGAGGAACAATACCTGGAAGCATTCCTGATAGCGGAAACGTTTCTGGTAATACTGGCTCCCAACAGCAACAACAACAACAACAACAACAACAATTAACAACTAATGGTTCTCCTACACAAACTGGTACAACACCAGTTACAACTGGTAGTGGTACATATCCTGGCCAAACTGGTATAACACCAGTAACAACTGGTACAACAAATTCTGGACAAAATAATCAAAATGGTGTTGGAACTGGCGGTAGTTCTTCTGGAAATGATGGGGGGAGTGATGCTTTAATAAGCGTGCCAATAGGTGCTGGTGTAGGTGTTCTTAATCAAGATGAAACAAAAGGTGTAGTAAATTCGGGAAGCGGAGATGGAAGTGGTAATGACGCTTTAATAGGCGTGCCAATAGGTGCTGGTGTAGGTGTTCTTAATGAAGGTCCTACAACAGGTGCAGTAAATCCGGGAAATGGTGGCGGTAGTGGAGGTAATGTTGGTGGTAGTTCGGGAAGTGGTGGTAGTCCTTCTGGAAATGATGGGGGGAGTGATGCTTTAATAAGCGTGCCAATAGGTGCTGGTGTAGGTGTTCTTAATCAAGATGAAACAAAAGGTGTAGTAAATTCGGGAAGCGGAGATGGAAGTGATAATGATGCTTTAATAGGCGTGCCAATAGGTGCTGGTGTAGGTATTCTTAATCAAGATGAAACAAAAGGTGTAGTAAATTCGGGAAGCGGAGATGGAAGTGATAATGATGCTTTAATAGGCGTGCCAATAGGTGCTGGTGTAGGTGTTCTTAATCAAGATGAAACAAAAGGTGTAGTAAATTCGGGAAGCGGAGATGGAAGTGGTAATGACGCTTTAATAGGCGTGCCAATAGGTGCTGGTGTAGGTGTTCTTAATGAAGGTCCTACAACAGGTGCAGTAAATCCGGGAAATGGTGGCGGTAGTGGAGGTAATGTTGGTGGTAGTCCGGGAAGTGGTGGTAGTCCTTCTGGAAATGATGGGGGAATTATACCTGGAAGCATTCCTGATAGCGGAAACGTTTCTGGTAATACTGGCTCTCAACAGCAACAACAACAACAGCAACAACAACAACAACAACAACAACAATTAACAACTAATGGTTCTCCTACACAAACTGGTACAACACCAGTTACAACTGGTAGTGGTACATATCCTGGTCAAACTGGTATAACACCAGTAACAACTGGTACAACAAATTCTGGACAAAATAATCAAAATGGTGTTGGAACTGGCGGTAGTCCTTCTGGAAATGATGGGGGGAGTGATGCTTTAATAAGCGTGCCAATAGGTCTTGGTGTAGGTGTTCTTAGTGAAGGTGAGACAAATGGTGTAGTAAATCCGTGAAATGGTGGTGGAAATGATGCAAGTGACGGAAGTGGAAGTAGTGATGAAAGTGGCGATGGTAGTTTACTTGGTGGTTTACTTCAATAGTTTACTTGGTATTGATGGAGACACTTTAATAAGTGTACCAATAAGTGCTACTGTAAATGCGTTTAATTACGATGACGTTAGTTAAGTATCGCAATCATAAATATAATGCCATACAAAATAACCTTGTTTTTAATCGGCTTGTATGATTCAACCAAATTGGTTAAATACATTCGCGGAGGTTATGTTAATTTTTTTACAAAGACTTTACAAACATATAGCTATGTTTGTAAATGGTAGATATACGGCTTTTTAATTCCTGGCAAATTAAGATATAAAATGGCTCACTTTGTGATAGACATGATCTCTTCATAGTCACAGAAAGGAAACACTAGAAACGGTCAAAATTCGAAAAATTATAACAGTAAGTTAGGTTTTAATGCGGTTTTCGACATTCGATTCGTTGGAGCGTCAAGAAATTTTTTGACCTAAATTGGTTTATAAGAAATTAAAAATATCCAAATTTGGACCGATTATATAACGAATTTTCCGAAAACTCCCAGAGACGACCGATATAGCGTTTACTCTGGGCATTAGAGATGTCGTAGACCAATTCTGGCGCGATATTCGTGTTCAACGACCCCAAAACACTCGAGTCCCGAGTTGGAAATCATTTTCATCACTATTAACCGACTTGTGAATTTAGTATATTTACTTATAAATCAATTTAGCTCACAAAATTTTCTGATGTTCTAACGCTCAAATTCGACTTATTGTTTAAATTTTTCGAACTTGCTTCGTTTCTGCGTCTATCATATCTATATCTAAGTATGTTTCAGTCATGTAAAATAACTTATAAATTTCATGAAACCTATTGTGATTTACTGCTATAATACAAATTATTTATAAAATGTAATATTCTTGTTAAATAGAAATCAATTAAGTTAATTTAATTATTTAAATGTTTATTTTATGTATTTATGTAGATATGTACGTATGTATGTATGTAAATAATTTGTTATTAATTATTATAAACTAAAAATTATTATAAACTAATCAAAAAAACATTTCTGATGATCAATGAAACTGTCAATAAATAATATATATAATATGTATCTACGTTTTTTTTTTAACTTTTTACACCTTCGTCTTATTCGATTTTAATAACGCTACGAGTAAACAAAATGTAAACCATACTTAAACAATTCAGCTGATTTTTTCATTGAATGGAAAGGCAAAAGGTACCTACTTTATAATACATTTTAAAGTGCTGTACTCTTTTATATGTGTATGTGTTTATAAGATTGTAAGCAAACATTTCTGTTAAAGTGTTAAATATTATATACTAGATTGGTTTCCGCTCGCTTCACTGGGCTTAAAAGTAAAAACCACCGTTTTATAGCCGTCACCCTCTCTTAATATACACAGTTTTCAATTTTGTTAAATGTAAAATAGTCATAATTCATTGAGTATATCATAAAAGCTGGCTATGATTTGTTTGACATTTACTATTTTAAATTTTTACACAATTCTTTAATTTATGGTTCAAAATGATGATCATAGATTACAATAAAAAATTTAAAAAATGGTAAATGTCAAATTAAATTAAATTTTTTTTAAATATATCTTTATAAATTATAGTTCATGTGTTATTCTGATATACAGTGCAACCTCGATATAACAAATCTGAAGGGAACCAGTAAATATTCGTTATATCAAGTAATTCATCAAACTGAGGTTTGTAATATTGAGGTTAAGTTGGTCTAAAATTCGTTATAAAGAGGAAAAAAGTGTCGGAACCTCTCGCGACATGAATTACATACTATGGAGCATACTAACTGTCATATATTGGTGGGACTTTATACGTTATATAAAGGTTTTGAATTGACGAATTTCGTTATTTAGAGGTATTTAAAATTTTTATTATAGTTGAAAATTCGTTATAAAGAGACTGTTCGCAAAAAATATTCGAAATGTAGAGGTATATTTTATATTGACTCTTATGGATAATTCAAGGGGATTGCGAAAAATTTGTTAAATCGAGGAATTCGTTATATTGAGGTTCGTTATATTAAGGTTGCACTGTATCAACTATATTACTGTACAGTTTCATTAAAAACCATTCGCTAGTTTTAGCGTGAAAGCGTAACAAACAAACAAACATGCTTACATTCACATCTATTATATATAGGGATCTATGGACGTTGCTACTAGATATAGTTATTATTTATATCGCTAATTAGAGTCTAGTCTGTCTTTGTATTCAAATCCAATAACACTTTAGTAAAATTTTTTTTTATCCTTACACTGATTCTGAAATAATGTATGTAAAAAAAAAAAACTTAAGAACAATATCATTGAAAAAAAAGTTATGTAATGTACTTTTGTGGCATTTAGTTTGTTATTTAATTTTATGTAAATTTTGTCAAAACGTAATAAAATTGTTCTATATTCATTTTTTAGTAATTTTTGAAATTTTTGATGACGCATCAAAAAATTATTTTATTTTATCACGCTACAAAATCGATTATATTCATATTGAGTCAGTAATATTAACCCTATCAGGTAGGTTTTAGTGGCAATCAAATTTATTAGTTAAATCTATTTAAGCCTTATTAATCACACTTTAAACTATGGTATAGGTGTCGCAGCCAACTAGTTTAATTAGGCGTTCAATTAACAGTCTTGCCTTTTTACTAAACGGCGCCGTTCAACTAGCGGACTGAATGACATTTAATCGTCTAAAAATTTTTTATTGTTGGAAATGCATCTAGATAATTATTTATTGAGAAAATTTTCTGGAATTTTCAATTTCGTTATAAACTAAAAAAAATCTTTAAATAACTGGCGTAAAATTTTTTTAGTTTACACATGATATTTTTTAAATAATACTTAAATTTTTAACTAACTACATAAGACAAATTATAAACATCATATTATTATTAAATCCGTACATATAATTATTAATAATTCCAAACAGTATCGGTAGTGTCTAATTAAAGGATAGTCATCATCGATTGACATCTTCAAAAAGGTTCGTTTCCATAATACCACAAGTCATAAGTGTACTTGTTGAAAGTGAACTAGTGACTTTTTTAAAAGTTTTATACTTGTTGGTAGTACACATTTAAGAAATAAGCTAGTGTAGCGTCAGTGTCTCATTTTACAGTGAGCCATTCAGGCTTTCGTAATTTTCAGCGTTAAATTAAAATTATAAATAATAAAGACTTCCGGAAGTGGGATTTTTTATTGGAAATTTAAGAATCTTCTTTATTTTAAATTTTTTAAATACCTTTTTTTACCTTTTATAACTTTTGAATTTTTTTATGTGCTGAAAAATGCTTCTGGCACAATTTTTTAGTCATGATTCCGAATCCAATGAGATATCCACACGCATTTTTACGACCATTAATTCTGTATTTCATCAATTTGAACTTGTTAACAAGACTATTATACGTGCGTGTGTACGTACATTCGACTACAATGTAGTAATTATCATTATGAATTCAACTAATTGTAATTATTCTCTAGAGAGATATATTGTATCACACATATCTGATATACCACTAGTTCGATTTACATCTAGGCATATAACTATCACGAGTATGACAGAGTACATGCGTTAAGCAATGCATCTAAGTAAGAGGTATTATAGATATTATATGAAATTGTAAAAGTGACTTGTATCGTGGCTTCGATGTCTTTTAAGCTATACGACAGTTCTTCTGTTGTGTGCCTGCAGAGAGTGGTGGTCAACACATGAATATAATACCTCTCACTTAGATGCATTACTTAACGCATGTATTCTTTCATACTCGTGATAGTTATATGCCTAGATGTAAATCGAACATTCTGTATATATGTCCAAATGTGAATAATGCGTTATGAACATAGAAAAGAGATATAGAATAATCGAAATAGCCCCGGATCCACGCTGTTTTAAACCATGCCAGAAACTTGATTATTGCGCTCCCTCTCCGGCGTTTGAGATAATCTTTTGGATCCGGAATTTTTTCGTCTCTAATCTTGTTGCATCTCATTAGCTCATTAAAGCCCGTGTCAAAGACAGGTTTTTATTGAATGGCTAGGATCGTGGGCCAAATAGACGCATGTTTTGGCGAACATTAAGGAACGCTTGCACAGATGTTATCGACTTCACTTGATTTTTCATTAATTTCGGTGACTAACTCTTTGAATAGGGTAAGTTCCTGGCAAAAAATCAACTTCATTGAAGTAATTTGAATATTTTTTTTATAAATCGGATCTATTTATCTGTAGATCCTTGGATGCAACACAGGATACGTTTATAAATCAACTTAAGATGTGTTCAAGAACCAACTGGGCGTTTTAAAATCTGTTTTTTTATTTCAAGCTTTTATTTAACTTGCAATGTATGTGTATGTATGTATATACCGTGCGTTTGAGAAGCATCTAGGGATAGAACTTTATGTCTGTAGTATGACTGAATACAGAATACATTCGTTTAGTAATGCATCTAAAAGAGTAAGGACTACAGATACGATAAACAGATACGATAGGTCAAGCTGTTGTATGCGTCCAGAGAGTGGGAGATTTGTTGCATACAATTTTTTTGTCAATCATCAGTGCTACTGACTTATCGTATCTGTTTATCGTATCTGTAGTCCTTACTCTTTTAGATGCATTACTAAACGAATGTATTCTGTATTCAGTCATACTACAGACATAAAGTTCTATCCCTAGATGCTTCTCAAACGCAGGTATGTTTGTCCGGGTGGAATTTAGCAACTCAATTTTGAAACCGTTATCGTCAACCGAATAAGCTGAAATTTTGCATTCTCTCAAGTTTGGATGACAATGCATGACAATTTAAAGTAAATGGCGTCTTGATTTTCCCATCACTTCCCCCGTATTTGATATACATACATAGCCTTAAATAAAAAATTTTTTTTAATACAAGCTTTTATGGTATTTAAAAGCAGAAAATAATTTATCTATGAGTCAATAAATAAATATAGTAAATATAAGTTGCAAGATTCCACCCGAACAAACATAGTAACATTCATACATTGAGGTACTCCGAATCAAGTGCCCCGGTTTGTCCTCACCTTAGATCCGGGACTGCTACCATAAAAAGGAAAACTTTAGCTCTATTGCTCTAGAAAATTCATGCGTGAGGTATCAATTTTTTTTTTTTGATACAATAAAAGCAATATTGAAGCGCTAAAATGAATCATCGATGAGAAAAGTAGATTTTACTGTTCACAATTTTCGAGCACTCTACATATTGACGAACTTGACCTTCACAAATATTCGTTAAAAGTTCGACATTTCGATGAAATTCTAAATGAAAAATTCATTAAAAAAGCTATAGAAAATTCGATGTTTTTGCTTGAAAAAGACAATGAATTTATATGTATATTTGTACTTAAACTTCCGTATTATTTAATATACCTTTTCGTGTTTATAAAACGATTATAAAATATAAATAAATTACTAATATTATAAACAATTTGTTTATATTTTTTAATTTAAATATTTAAGCACGTTCATAATTTTTAATATTTTTTAAAGATCATTTTAATTATGTTTCTAAGTGTTTTGAAAAATTCTATTAAATTCAAAAATCAACATATTTGAAAATTTTCAAAATAAATCGAAAATAATTTTTCGAAAATTCAGTTAGTTTTCGAAATATGATGTCGCGAAGCATATGCATAACCATTTAACGGTTTATTATAAATACTACAATTATTTGCCTTATTCATGATCTTCTCTGAAGTCACAAGACATTTCCATTGCCCAAATAGACAAAAGTAGTTTTTTTCATAGAAAATGATTTATGGTCTAATTGATCGTAATACAAGGCCTTTTTTCACAAGCGATTACGAACAGAGAGAAAACTTCTAACAACAAATCGAAATGTAGAAATGTATGCCTTGAAAATTCATTTTTCAAGACCCGCAGTGCATTTTTTGGTACCTATGCAGAAATTTTCTATTTTAACGGGATCATAGTCGTCGTTTCATGAAATTATCAATTGTAAATATTTTTTTTGTATAAAGTAAGCTTTTATTAGTAACGCGAAAAAATCAATTCCCAAAAATTAAAAAATTTAACTCGATGCTAAAATATCATGATTGAAGAAATCTAGACGAAGAGATTAAGCTCCCCAAAACCGCTCTACCATAATCTCGGGACCAAGAGGAAAAGTTTTTTTTTTGTCAAATTTAACATTGGGCCTCCGTAGATTATGATTAAGAGACAGATAGCACAGTATCTATGTTAGCATAAGTATCTATGTCTTGCAGTATCGAATTGAGCTATCCATCAAAAGTATTGTGATATCCCCAACCAGTATGGTCCTGACGCCCATACTGCATTTACTCGTCCGCCATAACTATTGCTAATGTTACTATTCCCTCAATGGTCATATCAGTATGGCGTTTACACCGATACTGGCATAGTGATGTCCACAAAGAAATTTCTTACCGTGTAGATATGAAAATAATCGCGTAGTTTTTTTTTTTTTTCAAGAATGTTAAAAACACTGACGGATTATTATAAATAGGTTTATGTTACAAATGTGGTATTGTATAATATGCGTATGCGTAAAATTTATAATTTCTATTAATTTCATGGTTCTGTAGGCTATTAAGGAGCATCATCAATTCTACTATCAAGAATTGATTCATCATTTTCATTTCAAAATAATCTTTGTCTATTGCAGTTGTAGAATTTATCGATAATTGTGGGTGATTGCATTGCCATTACAAAAGCGAAAATTTAGGAAATTTACAAAACATTTATGTCAAATAAAATAGTGACCTTCTGGCCACACTCTCGAAATTTCGAAAAAATTTCTATTTGCTCGTCTACATTATATTATTCGATAGGTTTGGTATGGAATTAAAATCAATATTTGAAGCTACCTTCAAATTTTCCACCTTCTATCTTGTAGTTTTGGAGAAAATGGAAACTTATGTAACCTAATTTGTGCCCTCACTGATAAAAAAAGATTTTTACAAATAATGTTTCAATCAAAAGTTGTTTATTTTTGTGTAGGGAACATTTTTTATATTTAAACTTTTGCTCTATCTCTTACGATTTACAAGATGGTTCCTACGAATCCAAGACCTAATTGACCTATGTTGCTTGTTGACAAGTTTTTTCTATTGAAACGATATTTCCATAATAATTTTTCATCATCAATGGTAAATACCTGCGGGAAAACTTAATTTTCGATTCATTTTTCAAACATAAGCTAGTTTCTATAAACAATTGAACCATATTATTTGTCTATAATACACACTTAACCAGCTATATTATAATAATTTATTTATCTTACAAAAACAATTGCATTGTGATAATTAATTGATCTATAATAATTACGAGGAATTGGAAAACAAACGACTCATCTTTAAAATATTGTAGATTTAAAAGATTGAAATTTTAGTATAAATATTAAAGTACTCAATAGCATTTCATTAGTAATAAACCATCAAATAATTTGTAAATCATTAATATATTTTAGTTAAATAAAATATATATAGTGACTTCACTAACAAAAAAAAAAAAAAATAATAATAATAATAATAAAACAAAAAAAAAAACAAAAAAAAATGTCGCAATTAATACATAAAATATTAATATTTAATAATTTTTTGTTAATAATTATATTTACATCAGCAAATCCACAGGATCTTACAACCGTCAACAATAATAATGTAGACGCTACTTATAATTCAGCACCAGTTGCTGATGTACAATCACAGCAGCAACAGCAGCAACAACAACAAATTGCTCAAGTATTGCAACAACAATTTGAACAACAATCACAATCAGTTGTTCCACAACAAGGAAATTCAAATGATAATGGTATTAATCAATACTATAAAGATTCATGTTTATTTGGTTACTTATTATTGTTAGTCAGTGATATAGTACGACCAAATTCTGATGGTAGTTCTAATGGTCAAAGCACATGTACATTACCATTAACAGCCCCAACAAATCTGGATGATCCAACATTATTAGATGATGACACCACTATCCAGCAGCAAGTAACTGGTACAGATGAAATACCTGCTCAAATTGAAATAGATACAATACCGGTTTCAACGGGTACAAGCACAATACCTGCACAAACTAATATAAATACGATACCGACTTCAACTGGTACAAGTACAATACCTGCCCAAAATGGTATAAGTACAATACCGGATTCAACTGGTACAAATTCACTACCAGCTCAAACTGATACAAATACAATACAGGCTGTAACTGGTCCAGGCACTACACTAAGCTCTCCACAGGTACAACAACAGCAACAAGTAACAGCATCTGATGGTACTACACAGCTACAACAACAACAACAGCAAGTAACTATTACAGGTACAAATTCTGCGCAAACTGGTACAAGCACGACACCGATATCAACTGGTTTAGATACAATACCTGCTCAAAGTGGTCTAAGTACAATACCAGTTTCAACTGGTACAGGTATAATACCTGCTCAAGTTGGAACAAATACAATACCGGTTTCAACTGATACAAGCACAATACCGATATCAACTGGTTCAGATACAATACCAGCTCAAAGTGGTATAAGTACAATACCAGTTTCAACTGGTACAGGTATAATACCTGCTCAAACTGGTACAAATTCAATACCGATTTCAACTGGTAATGCTCAAGTTGGAACAGATACAATACCGGTTTCAACTGTAACAAGCACAATACCTACTCAAACTGGTATTAATACGATACCGATTTCAACTGGTACAAGTACAATACCTGCTCAAAGTGGTACTACAGTAAGCTTTGCACAACCACAACAACAAATAACAGTGTCTGATGGTACTACACAGCAACAACAACAGCAACAGCAAGTAACTATTTCAGGTACAAATTCTGCACAAACTGGTACAAGCACAACACCGATATCAACTGGTGCAGATACAATACCACCTTCATCTGGTACAAATACAAAACAACAAGTAACAATAGCTGATGGCGCTACACAAATACAACAACAAAAACAACAAGTAACGACAGCTGATGGCACTACACAAATACAACAACAAGAACAACAAATAACAACTAGCACAGCTTCAGGAGGAAATGATGTAAATGATGGAAGTGGGGGTAACAAACTAATCGATATACCAATAGGTCTAGGTTTAAACATACTTAGTAAAGGTAATGCAAATGCTGTAGCTAGCTCTGGAAGAAATGGGGGTGGAAGTGGAGGCAATGCTCTTTTAGGCTTACCCTTAGATCTAGGAATAAATATATTAAGTAGTGGTGATGCAAATGCTGTTAATGATGATTCAATTGGAACAATTCCAAATGGGGCAAATGGAGACCCTACTAGTACAAGTGTCACACAAGTGCAAAAACAACAACAAGTAACAACAGCTGATGGCGCTACACAGATACAACAACAAGAACAACAAGTAACGACAGCTGATGGCACTACACAGATACAACAACAAGAACAACAAGTAACGACAGCTGATGGCACTACACAGATACAACAACAAGAACAACAACAAATAACAACTAGCACAGCTTCAAAGCCAAATGACGCAAGTGGAAGCAACAGTATTATCGATATACCAATAGCCTTTTCTAATAATATACTTAGTCATGGTGACACCACTGCAATTTCCTCGTCTGCAGCGAATCAAGGTAGTGGTGGTAACAGCATAATTAATATACCAATAGCATGTGCTACAAATATACTAGCTAATGGTGATACAACTGCCACAGCTGCCTCTGGTGGAAATATAGGAAGTGGCAGTAACAATGCTGTTAATGTACCAATAGGATGTGCTGCAAATTATATTAGTACCGGAGATACAACTGCAACAGCTACCACTTCTGGAAACAATGGAACTGGTAGTAACAACCTTGTTAATGCACCAATAGCACAACCATTTATTTTACTTGGTAAAGGAAATACAACTGGAACAGCTGCAACTGGTGGTAATAAAGGAGATGGTAGCAATAACATTATTAATGTACCATTTGCAGAGCCATTGAATGTACTTGGTAACGGAAATGCTAATGGCACAGCTACGTCTGGTGGAAATGACGGAGATGGTAGTAATAACATTGTTAACTTTCCGTTTGGAGTTGCCAGAAATATAGCTGGTAACGGAAATGTAACTGGAGTTGCTGCGACTGGTGATAATCAAGGAAGTGGTAGTAACAACATTATCAATAATCCAGCGGGAGGTACCGATTTGATACTTGCTAACGGAAATCAAGTTGGAATAGCTTCGTCTGGTGCAAATAATGGAAGTGGAAGCAACAATTTTTATAACGGACCAGTAGCAGTTCCCATTGTTGCGCTAAGTAACGGTGATAGTACTGCAATAGCTTCGTCTGGTAGAAATGAAGGAAGTGGAAGTAATAATCTTGTTAATACACCAGTAGCACGTGCTAATAAAATACTTACCAACGGAAATACAATAGTAACAGCATCATCTGGTGAAAATAAAGGAAGTGGTAGCAATAACTTAGTAAATCGGCCAAGAGCAATTGCTAATAGTTTCCTTAGTAACGAAAATACAACTGCAATAGCTTCAAGTGGTAGAAACAAAGGTAGTGGTAGTAACAACCTATATAATCAGCCAGCTGCAATATCCCGAACCATCTTGAGTACGGGAAGTACAAGCTCAATAGCATCCTCTGGCGAAAATGTAGGAAGTGGGAGCAATAACTTGGTAAATCGGCCAAGAGCAAATTCTAATAGTTTCCTTAGTACCGGAAATACAGCTGCAATATCTTCATCTGGTAAAAATCAAGGAAGTGGTAGTAATATCCTATTTAATACGCCAAGAGGAAATGCTGAAAGTATACTTAGTAGTGGAAATATAACAGGAATAGCTTCCTCTGGTGAAAATCGAGGGACTGGTAGTAACAGCCTTTTTAATGGGCCTAGGGGAACTGCCAGAAGTGTACTGAGTACAGGAAATACAAGTGCAATAGCTTCATCCGGTAAAAATGTAGGAAGTGGTTCCAATACCATAATTAATAGACCATTAGGAGCTGCACAAAGTTTTCTAAGTACCGGAGACACAAATGCGTCAGCTTTGTCAGGTGGACATGTAGGTAGTGGTAGTAATAAAATCATTACTGGGCCAGGAGGATTCGGTTTCAATGTAGTCAGTAATGGAAATACAGATGGGGTTGCATCATCTAGTGGTAGAAATGTTGGAATTCCTACCGGGTTTGGTACCGAAAGCAATCTGGCTACACAAACACAGCCACAACAGCAGCAGCAGCAACAACAACAACTAAAACAACAACAACAACAACAGCAGCAGCAGCAACAACCACAACAACAACAACAACAACAACAAAAATAGCAATAAAATTTACAGGACAAACTAAAAACAACTTTTATTGAAACTTTTATTGACAGTTGATATGGTGCTGTGGTACCATAAAAAAATATCGTACTATTTTATTATTCGAAATGGTAGCACAGATCTTTAAGAAAGAAATGAGTCGAGCATTATACAGAAAATTGGAAAGGGACTCAATCTGGACACCCCTTACATAAATACCAAAATACATTTAGAGCCTATTCCGATCATTGTCATTGACGTTAACTTTCCAAAAATAACGATTGAACGATTGTTCTTTTAGTTATTTGTATTTATTTATTCGCCAGGATACATATGCATATACATACAAAGAAAAAACTAAGTCTGCGCTTGCTCTTACATGATGAAAAAGCCTATTAAAAAACTGTTTTTTTCTATAAAAATTATTACAATAGTCTCGATAATCGGAGACGTCTTCCCAATAATGGGTCCCGATTATTAAAGTCGCGTTGTATACTACTGGACTTGTTTCTTTCTTTTCAGATTTCATTTAACGCAGTCGAGTTTTTGATTTTTTTTTAATTATTTATTTTATTTTTAGATTTTTAGTGTCCCACCACTAAAAGAACTTGTTATTATACTATATTAAAACTTTAAAACCAATTATTTATAATTAAATTTAAACATTTAACTTATATATTTTTGTAATCCCCTTTCAATTTTCTTTATTTTGATACCCTACTCAATAGGCTTTGTTAATTTTTTTATTAACGTTTTACATTCAAAAAATCCGCCATTTTGTTTTGTTTTTTACACCTATCTAAGAACACTTGGGTTTTTGTGACAAAGATAATGGTATCTTATATATCGAAATCCATTCAAGGACTTAAGTTATCTAAGAAACTGTCATCCCTTTCACTGTTATAAGTAGAAAAATATCGGGTCGGGGGAAAAATATCATAGTACTACACCACTGTAACAATGACTTTTAGTCACATCACATAGGGATCAACGGTCGAAATCGATTTAATAACAATAAAATTTATTATTTGCTTGTATTTATTTGATAATTTAATATGGTCATCATTTAATTTTTTTTTAAATGCATATATATTTAATAAAATAATAACATTTAAAAAAAATAAAAATAAGAATAATAAACTAAAATTATAACTTTGCGGGCTTTACTAGTTTTATAGAAGATATATCTTTAATATCCAAGGCTGTGGCTCAGTTGTAAGCGACCAAGCATAGATACTATCACAGACTCTAGATTTTTAAATTTGTGACTCAGGTATGGCAATGAAATGTCTAAAATTATGACCAATCAACCTAGTTTTCAACTTAAGATCCAGCAGTATCTGCTCAGGTTTAATTTTAGAATTTTTATAACTAACATGTTTGAGGTACTTAAATCGAAGGATCCACGAAGCATGTTTTAACAAATCGATCGACGAATGTGGTGGTGAAAACACTGTACTAGAACCATATCTTGAAATTACGTGAAGACTAGAAATAAATAAAAATATATCAGCGGGAGTCTATAGATAAGCCAAGCACATGATTTTTGGTTAGATGTGTAACGGCAATCTTATTGGCTAAAATAGAAAATACACAATCCTCTTCCAAGTTGGGACACTTAACAATTATTGCAGACTCAAAGGCATCTGTTCCTGTCTCTCGGGGAACTCCAGGTGAAACAATTGAAAGAAGAGTCGTCATCTGCATAACCTAGGTTTGACAGTGTCCACAGGGCTAAAAAAAACGAACTAAGCATGATCGGGGTGTTGAAAGTAGAGGGGCTGAATTCATTAAGCCTTGAAATGTTTACTCGCTAAGTTTTAAATATTTTTCCGAATAACTTTTTATCGGTCCAGCAAAAGCCTCGGATCAACCTAAGCAAAAGGATGTCGCTAAATTCTGATAAAAATTAAGCGCTGGGAATGGGAAGCGCAACTAAACTCAAAATGATTGACATCTAGTATCCAAAAAAATCGCTTAGAAAAACTTTTCTCTTACAGTCATTAATACTTGCAATAACCATAGAACGGATTTAATGACATTGCAATTATAGATGGATTTTCTTAAATCAAATCAATGCATTTTTTATGAATTATTTTTTTTAATGACGAAACAAAATTTATGCGATTTCTTAAAATTTATACGAAGAAATTATTAAATTTCGATAATTTTGTTGTTTCAGTGGGAGCGCATTTGAAGGACAATGGCAAAATGGTAAAAGACATGGTTTAGGTATTGAAACTCGTGGACGATGGATGTATCGGGGTGAATGGACGCAAGGTTTTAAAGGGCGTTATGGTGTACGGCAATCATCTACATCAAATGCAAAATACGAGGGTACATGGGCGAACGGGTTACAAGATGGCTATGGTTCTGAAACATATGCAGACGGAGGTAAGACGAAATATAGAACGAGATACTAGCAGCATACAAAAGTTATACAGTGTGCAGTTTCTGAACATTCAAAATGGCGATCGAAAATTTCAGTTTTTAGCCGAAATTCACTTTTCATTTGACTAAAAAATACTTTATATTGTACCTTTTCTTGTAAGAAAACCGTAACTAATGATCGTTACTTTAGGTACATATCAAGGACAATGGCTGAGAGGCATGCGCCATGGGTTTGGTGTACGTGCCAGTGCACCATTTGGTATGGCATCACATTATCGTCCAAATAAAGCGATACGTGCATCATTAACTTCGTTACGTAGTGTCAACGATACTAATGGGGGAGGTGGAGGAGCACCGCCAGCAGCTGATCATCAAGCAAGTGAACGTCGCGATCGTCGTATTGACGACGGACGTGGTGGATTTGTATTAAAAGCACGTTCTGATGAACAACCACAACGTAGGAACTCACTGGTAGAAAAAACAAAACGCGGTTTATTATCGGTAAGTTCCGTTTTTTTTTGTAGAAATTAAGATCGTTAGCAGAGTGGAAGTGAAAAAAGGTGCACTTACTAATCTTATCGCGAAAATAAATAGATAGGAAAGGATACAGAAAAAAAAATTTTATTATCATAGTCGTTGTTTGAATAAAAATTTATGCCGTCCAAGTTGTGAACCACATCCGACACCATATCAGTAAAATCAGTCTCTTTCTATAAACGCAGGGAATGTACACCCCGTATACATCCATAGAGTGAGGCATAAGTGAGAGTGTTTGCAAGAAAGAGACACAACACTACTGAGCTACCATATCTTTATGTATCACATCATAGAAGAAATGATTCGGTAACTCAGCAGCGTTCTCTCTCTTACCTGCGGACACTCTCACTGTTCTCTCGGACACGCTATTTTTATAATATTTTTATGTTTACATTCTACGGGGCACTTGCCTGCATCCCCTGAAATAACTCCCGAAAAATAATCCACCCGCCTTTCTTAGCAGAAAGGATTTAATTCATACTAGACAAAAAGTTTTCAAAGTATTAAAATTGAAAAGTATAAAAACAGTTAAAATCGTACGTAAAATCTTGCATAAATCTTGTACCTTAAAAAAGTCCAGATTACGTGATTTTGTTATTATTATTAGAATTTTTAAACGTGAGGCTAAAGATTAATTGGCTTCACTCTAGAGAACTAATGAAATATGATTGTTTATGTATTGGGTCAGCACTATCGATAAAATATGTTCTCAACCTTGCTCAAATTGTGCGAAAATTTCTGTCACCAGCTTCCCTACCATTTCTGTTTATTTAATAACGAAAGTAAAAAGACTAAGTAGCTTTCGCTACTGCACTGAATGAAGACAATAATGTGACTAGACTTTTTACAAAGGTTCATTCTATGACTATAGCTCGAATTTAATATCTTATAAATTATATTACAGAAAATACGTAAACAAAAGAGTACAGGGGATTTAGAAAAGCGCGGTATAAGTGGAGCAACAACTGGTTCAATACGATCAACAGGCTCAACAACATCATATATGAGCAACGAATCAACACAGTCGGCATTGACTAATGCTAGTTTTCATACGGATTCAAATGCGAGTTTTGTTATTGAAGTAAGTAAACGAATTTCCTAATGTATAGAAAAATCCTCACCTAGAAATTGCGTTCAAAACATTTAGGACGAACATATGGATGCAAATGTAACGGAAACGTATATGGGTGAATGGAAGAATGATAAACGTACAGGAGTTGGTATCAGTGAACGCAGTGATGGTCTACGCTATGAAGGTGAATGGTTTGCAAATAAAAAATATGGGTATGGTGTAACAACATTTCGTGACGGTTCCAAAGAGGAGGGCAAATATAAAAATAATATATTAATTACATCACAAAAGAAAAAACATTTATTTTTAATACGTTCAGCGAAATTTCGTGAGCGTATCGATGCGGCTGTTAATGCTGCACAACGTGCTTCGAAAATTGCATTACAAAAAGCAGATATTGCAATATCTAGGTAAGCTAAATAGTCAGTTATACATTTTTATGTAAGATAAAAGATGTTCTATTTCTTGATCATTTTAACTGAGTAAATATTTTGATTATAAATATGAGAGTACAAGGCCTGATCTAAGGGATGGCAAACTGAGCAAATGCTCAGAGCGGATAAATTGATGGCACTAGACGGTTGCACGGAGTCGTCAATTTTCTCTCTTGAAGAAAAGAGTTTTTTAAGATTTTACATTAAAAAATCTGGTGGACATATTCGTTCTGTCACAAGCGTAAAAGATCCACTCAATCACGCGCAAATTATTAACCAAAATCAAACAAACTAATTATTGAGATATCTTTAAAAAGATTTTCGAGAACAATTTTCTTCTCTTTGTCAGTAATATCATTATTTTGATATTTTCTTACCAGGCGAAGATTTTCTTTCACCCGTCTTTGATCACTCTGTATTACCCACAAACTCGTGTTTTGGAATAAAAATCACATTAAATCAACATAAGTATTTTCTAACATGTAAGACTCAACACATGAAATTCCGCTCGAAATAAATATTTTGATTCAAACTCGTTTGCCAACAAAATAATTGATAGTTCATGTTGGGCACAGTATTCGAGATTTAGTGTGTTTTTTTAATCCAATTTTTAATTAAGGGTTTTCAAATTAAAAATCCCTGATACTTTTTTATCATAATGCAGATAGTAAGATAGCACACAAATTCTTTTAGAAATTGTTGTGATAATCTCACCCCATTTAAATATTATAATTTAATATAAAAATTTGATTTTTCTAAACATTTAGAACAGCAACAGCACGTGGTAAAGCAGAAATGGCCGACATTGCAGCGGATCATGCGAAAGAAGAATCAGATATAGCACAATTAACAGCAAAACAATTCGCACCAGATTTTAAGCAACCTACGGGCATTGAAAGATTACGTCAACAACGTAGTGCAGCCGCTGCAGCCGCAGCCGTTAGTGGTGTAGGTGCTGATATTAAAAAATATGCACCACCACCTGAAGACGCTGTACCTGTTAAATCAATATTATCATCATCAAATAAACAACAATCAATACAATCGCAACAATCAATTCAACAATCATCACCGCCAACGACAATACAACAACAACAACTACAGCAACAACAACAACTACAGCAACAACAACAACAACAGCAACAACAGCTACAACAACAACAACAACAACAGCAGCAGCATCAGCTGCAGCAGCAACAGCAACAATCACAACAATACAATATGATGAATAATTACAGTAGTGGTGGTATGGGTGGGGGAGGTGGTATTATGGGACAGCAATCCTATAATACAGAAAAGCAACAGCAACAATACAACAATATTCCATCAACAAACGATTACAATCAATACAATAAAAATGAACAATTCCAACAAAATATTATGAATGGTGGTGGGGGTTTAAGTAGTAGTACAGGTGTTGGTGGCTATAGTGGTACAGGTGGTGGTGTCACTGGTTCAACAATAAATAATATGACACAACAACAATCACAAATGACAAGTAGTACAAGTCCATCAAGTAATTTAGATCGTCGAAGGATGTCACGCGAACCCACTATCAAATCAAATTTAGATGGTATACATTCACAATCAAGTATAGATCGATTTGATCATTATAATCGTCCCTCATCGGTGTCACGAAGTCGTGATTCAAGTGTTGATCGTATGAATTTACCATTGCGACCTGGTAGTAGACAAACTTCAGTTGATAAACAAGTTTTAGGTGGTGGTGCTCTTGGTGAAAGACGAGCATCAAAAACGTTAATACGTGGAGGTACACCTGTTGCGAATCTATCATCGCCTACGAGTAATGGTATTATTAAAACTGGCTTGGGTCTGGGTAGTGCAGCTCTTGGAATAAATCAACAACAGTTAGCATCATCTCCACCACCTATTGATATGTCATCATCAATTACTACAACATCGTCATCAGCTTCAAATCAACCAAAGCGTACAGAAAGTTTGTATATAACACCTGGACTTAAACAATCTATTGGTGTTGGGGGTGGTGGTGGGGGAAAGGTACTTTTTATTTTCTTTATTTCTGGAAGAGTGAATGGTATAGAGAAAAAATTTTTCCTATGTAGTGAAACAATTAATAAATTGTCTTAAACTTTTATACGTGTAACGATAGACCTGAGTCACAAAATGACTTTAATAAGCGTCTTATGTCAATTTTTCTCTCTGCCTTATTCACTTTGATATTTTTATTTTATTCATGAATCCCCCAATTTTCAGATGTCCTTTCGTTGAAAATAAATTCGAGCCGGAATAAGATATTTACAATTAAATATTATATTTAAATATCTCATATAGGGTGTCATAAAAATTACGATTAGATCCACTAAACGCGTTCTTTTTATCACTTGCGGTCCAATATGTTTGTCTAATTCTCATAATCGTAACGCTGAACAATGATACGAATGTTCAATCTCCTTTTCCTTCTTACGACTCTAAAAATCGCGTGATTCAGTCATGTCTTTTTTATTTCTATGAGATAATCTGATCCATGGTTTTCTTTGATAAATTTTTCGATAGAAATGATGAGCCGATATCTGTCAAGCTTTCTTTCGACTAATCATGTAAATTTTGACATTTCTTATTATTTTTTCTTTTCTTCATTTGCATTTCAATCGTCTTTTTCGTCTGTGTAATTGTTAATTATTGACAGCGGAAACAATTTTGGTATTATTTTCTCTAGGTTTTATCTCCCCTTAATGTGGACCTATATTCATACCCTGCCTCAACTTTGTCATTGATTCATTTGTGAGTTTTAATATTTCATTACTAGGCAAAACCCACTCATTTTTCTTAACTATTTTGTCGTTCAAGTAGTACCTTAATCGTGTTCGTAGCTCTGAGATACCTTCTCTGTTAGTTAAAAAAAGTTTCGTCGTAGGTTTGGATTCTCAAGTTCAAATTTCGGAGCCATTTCGGACTTCTTTTTTTCCTCCAGATCTTATCGTATCTTCTGTCATATGTGTATACAGTCTATCTCCTACAAAATTTTGAATGAGGATATCAAATATCTGTCTACGATTTTCCTCAAAAGACTTAATTCTATAACATGAATATTCATTAACAAAATTCGACTAGACTACGAATCGTAAATGACATATGTGTCAATAAAAACACATAAATCATTTACGACATTTAATTCGTGTATTATCATATAAAATTTACATAAAATTCGGTGTTTGCTTGTACACAAAACGATCGTTGCCAAAAATTCTCTCTCTATATAAAATATACAAAAAAATATTGTTAAATCTATTTATACACTTTTAAATATTAGCTAACTTTACAAACACAAAGTTAACTATTCAATTATTTTAATTGTATTCACAACGGCAACCATTATCTAATACTAACTACAACTAATTCAAACTGACGGACGTAGTGTTAGAGCCATTTTTATTTATAAAACAAAAATTTATATTTAAAAAAAACTACGGTTTATACATAACGAATACATGCGACGAGATATGTTCGACCATTCTTATAAATTAGTATGCTATGTTACTTATGGTGGTCTAATACTTACTTAAGTCTATTAATAATTTGTGTGTAAATTATTTTTATTTTAATTAAATTAAAAAAATATATATAATTAAAAATGTGGTATCAAGAGGGTGAAGAATATGACGAAGAAGAGGAAGATGTCATGTTCTCACCTGCTTTAATGGCAAGAAGGGCATCTGAAAGTTGGATAAATGCTCCTCCTGTTGAGGTATTTTGTTTTCGTCTGTGTGCGTTCAATTGATATTACCATAATCTATATGGTTGGAAAAAGTGTGTTGATCCCTTTTTTTCTTACAAGTCAAGTTCTCAATTACAAGTGAAGTGCATTTTCATTTTGTCTTAATATTTGTGGAAGTGTATCTTTTTAAATTTAAGGGTGTACGAGCACCAAGGCAATTTTCGACTTGGGGTTGAAATTAATTGTACCTTATTTTCAATTTTGATGAATAATTTTGTTATAACTTCATGTATGTAGACGAAAAATAAGAATAAAATTTTTCGATATCTTCCTTGGCTTTCGAAACATCGAAAGCTAAATAATTAAACAAAATTTTCAATATATTCTTACTTTTCGTCTTATATTGTCAAGTTATAACATAATAAGCTATCAAAATTGAAAATATATATATTTTTTTAAATTTGTGTCCCCACTACCGTGCTTTTTCGTGTCTACAACGGGTTTTTTTGTTTTCAATAATTTATTAAGATTTTAACTTTAATTAAATTTTTTTTTTTGTAATTTCCTCCGACTAGTTTTGGAGAAATCTCTGAAAACGCATCATATCTACCGTTTTATCATAAAATCAATGTTTAATATGCCTACTTTTGAAGTCATTTATTTATTTAAATAATCGGGAGACCCCCCTAAAATTTTCAGAACTGACTTAGACTTTGCCCAACTTCATGTATAAAAAAAAATCAAGCTCTTTATTTAACTGCCTGGTGCTCATACATCCTTCAGTATTTAAATAGGAATAGAAACGAGGCGGGATCAACTAACCAGACTTTTAGTTTTACAGACGCACTGCGAATTTTTTATAGAAAGAACGACTTATAATGTTTATCAAGCAAGTTAAAAATTCTTTAGTCCGTAATTACGTATCTCGCCTACACTAAGAAAAAAATCGGAAGCAGGGTAAATTTTCATTTGTGGCACTAAAACAACTTGTATTTTTATCAACAAACAAAAGTAATGAATCGAAATTAAGAAACAAATTGGGAAATAAGACTTTTCAAGCATACTCTGATTTAGTTTTACCTCCCCAAAATGTTTTATTTTACGATTTTATTAAATTTATTTGTTTTCTGAACAGTCAATACCCGTAACTACAACGACATTACAAAGAAAGAAATCATTACCAGATGTACAACAATTACCAAGAGCTACCACACAAATGTCACGCGAAGAAGTAAGTGCATTAGGATCAGCTAGACGTGAGGAAGTTCGACGACAAATTCAAGAATCAGAACGTTTACGTGCAAATCCATTATTATATTTAGTCAGTCCACAAGTCAAGGTAATTATTACTTTTTTTTTTTACAAAATAATGAGATATATTTAAATTTTTCTTTAATTTTCAAAAATTGATATTAATTATTTTTATTTTTGTAATTAACCAAATTTTATATTAGTTTTTTTCTTAATTAAAACATATTTTTACTAAGAATTCTTAATTAAAAATAATTTAATTTTTAATATAATATAAATGGACTTATTCATTATTATATATTAATTTAATTGGGTGAATTTTGAAAAAAAATATACCAAAAATGAACTTATCTATGTTGTCATAGTTGGCAACGAAGTTCAATTTGTTTGTCATACACGTACAAAGAAAGTTGTCAATTGTAACACCAACATTAATTTATGTAAACTTCCATTTTCAAATGTGAAATGAAAGTTCTTCTACAATCTTTAATCAATATAGTTTGGTCGAATTTACTCGAATATTCTAAAATTTTTTATTGAATCCCATATAATTTTCTCGAATATTCTTCCATTTTAACATTATGTAAAATTCTTTGAGAATTTTAACATTATGTAAAATTATTTAGTTTTGCTGGAATCGTGCTTGTTATTGGATTTTAATACTAAGAAAAACTCTACCTTGGCGATAGAAAAAAGAACTATATAGTTTGCAACGCCCAAAGATACATAATATTTAACGGAAATGTTTGTTTACAATTTTGTAAACCAAATGTACATACCATACACAAATAAAAGAATATACAGCACATTAAAATGTAGAATAAACGAATATAAAGTGGGTATCTTTTGCCTTTTGATTCAATGAAAAAATCAGCTGAGTTGTTTAAGTATAGCTTACATTTTTCTACTCGTAGCTCTGACTTCTTGGTGTTAAAATCGTATGTAGTAAACTCTTAAACTGATGTTTGCAACAAAGTCATCAACCTAGCCACTTGTCAATATAAAATGATTCCCACAAACAACAAAACATTTTGATTTTATTCATCTTATAAGCTTATAAGCAACATAGTTTGACGTTTAATTTGGTTATCAATATTACATATTGCCAACTGTGTTGTCAGCCATGTTGGATGTGTGAGGAGCTTTTAAAAAATTACTTCTTCCTCCTATATCTCTTTATTTTAAATATACTGATCTTCTTTATTTGAATTTTAAATTAAAATATGAAAAAATTTCTTTTTTTCTATTACCTCCATGGGTTTTTAAGTGTTTTTCCTTATGAGTCTTTTTAAGCCTGAATCGCTTGAATATAGTCATGGAAGTAAATGTATACCCTATAAATAAATCGTTCACCCAAATATTTGAAATATAAATGGTATTTCAGCATTTCAAAGAGTATATGGAACATATTTCTTGTCATCGCTAACTTTTGCTCTGAGAACAATTGTAATATATCCATGTCTATTAAATTTCGAAATTCACCGATAAAAGAGTAATTAATACTTTTTTTTTTAAAATCTCTTAAAATAGTGAATAAGTCCAACCATGTGTATTTTGTTAGATGAAAATTGTATATTTATAGAGCATATTCTTTCCATTGATGCTCTCTCAGAGACCATAGGTATGTTTTCAGTTGTTCAGTATATCCAAATACATGTGTATTTTATATCAATAAATCAATATGATCAATAGAAATTTATTGGCTTATTTTTAAAAAAAACATTCAAATAAAATGCTTTAATATTGCAATAGTTTTAAAAATAAGCGAAGATTATATTTTTAACTAATCTAATTTCAAACTTATCTTTTACCACAGCAAAGTAAGAAGTTCTCCGTGGCCAATTATTTAAACATCTTTTTTTAGTTTACAAGGAAAATGGAAATTCCAGAAAATATTCTGAATAAACCATTGTCTAAATTGTTGAAAAATTAACTTTAATCTATTAAAATTAACTTCAACGATAATGAATTATTTGATTGTTTATAACTTTTGCAATTTTTTGTGTGTTGAAAAAAGCTTCTGGCACATTTTTCTAGACTTTATTCCGAATCCAACGAGCTATTACACGTATTTTTAAGACCAGTATTTCTATAATTCACCAATTTGAACTTGTTGCTAAGACTAATAGTTATTTATTAGGGAATGACTTTTAGTATGTATATCTCGAGATATCGATCTTCGATATTAATAAACTCTTCTGTCGGCCATTTTTACAATTTAACGCTAGATATAACTCTATTTTCAGGTAGGTAGAAATCTAATTTGACGCTCAAAGCTAGCGTCATGGGTCATCATGAGGTTACATCCTTAGGTTGTAATACTGAACAATGACGCTACTCTAATTCTGTACGCTACTCGTCATTTGGTTAAAACTTTTTTAACTTAAAAGCAAAGAGGAAGTGTAATCATATTCTATCCTCTTTGCTTAAAAGATCGTAATTAGATTAAGAAATAATCGTAATCAGATTATTTCTTCTTTGACACGTATATATAAACTGTAAAATATTGACATATTGTTTTAATCTAACCAAACTGTTTTGGTTTCAATTTCTTCGAATTTTAACCGGTAAAAAAATCTTTTATTTTAATAAAGAAAAATGTAAAAAAATTTAATTTATTTGAAATTATTTTAATTTTAAGAAATCATTTTAGTTAAAAATATAATCAATGAAATATTTTTAAAAAAAATATTTAGAACCAAAAAAATATACAACAAAAATTATATATAAATAATTTGTGTAATATATTAAATCAATCACCATTTTTAAGATGCATGGGTGGTTATAATGGGTCTGTTTGACCTACAAGACCTAATAAATGTAAAAAATTAACATTTACTGCATGTGAGAGTTATTAAATGTTAAGCAATGCTAATGTTATATAGCGAGCGAATATAATGCGCTTTTTAAGGCTAAATGTAGGCATATATGTGTATATTCATCAAAATTTTGAATTGAAGCTTTCAAATCGTTGTCTTCAAACGGATATTAAATGTAGTTAAAATACGGATTATCTAAAGGACTTTACCGCAAGGGGACTAGTAAAGTCGAACAGTGTTAAAGTTTGAAAATGCATTCATTAAAAAATCATTAGAGCCTCATCGAATCTATATCATATGATTCCTGTATTTTCGAATTAAATAACTTCATTTTTCAAGGGTTTTCCAAAGTTGTTTTTTCAAAAAAATATTTGCGTCAACCGAATTTATACTTCGGCAGTAAAATACTTAAACTATCAACTTTTTTTTGTAGAATTAAGGATTAGTAAAATTCGATAAAACTAACCCAGCTATTGTAGGTACATCTGCGCTTTTGTACAAAATGGCCTATTATTTTATACAAAATGTAGGTTAATAGATGTATTTTGTATATAACTAATATAAATACCTAGATTAAATTTAGTTTTAATTAAATATAAAATATGTATATTAATATTAGTTATTAATTAATTTGCTTTCATATTTGTTGTTTAGTTATAAATAAAAATAAATCAACGTTTTAATTTGATAAATCGATAATATTAATTACTAATATATAGATAATATTGGCACGAGAGCTGGCATCGTTTTCGAGAGTGAATTTTAAGACGGCAGAATTTTATATATTTCTTTTCTTATTGAATTAAGTAATAGTCTCGGAAACGAAGCACTAAAAACAGTCAAAGTTGAAAAATTGAACAGAAAGACGGATTTGAATGCGGTTTTCTGCATTCGATTCCTTTGAGCGTCAGGAAATTTTGTGACCTAAAAAGAAATTAAAAATATGCAATTTGCATAAATAATTATATTGCATTTTAAATTGCCCGTAAATGTACTGAATTCACAATTCGGTTAATAGTGATGAAAATGATTTCAAACTTGTTACGCGAGGATTTTGGGGTCACTGAACACGAATATCGTGCCAGAACTGGTCTCCAAGATTCCTGGTGTTCAGGGTAAACAATTTTCCCGTCGTCTCCTGGAGTTTTCGGGGCATTCAATATATAAATCGTCCCAACTCGTTACACGAAGGTTTTTGGGGTCGCTGACATGAATATCGCAGAATCGGACACCAAGTACCTGGTACAGTTCTGTCGCGAAATTTGTGTTCAGCGACCCCAAAAACCCCAAGTAACAAGTTTGCAACCCAGGCTTACTTCTTCTCTACCCCGTTTCAATAAGATCAGAAATATCCAAAATTAAATGTGTCTTGAGATCACTTTTATGTGATCAGCTTTTATGCCATATAGAAACAGCAAAATAAATCAGTAGTGGACTTCACTAACTCTTAACACCAATTACGGCAAAGTGTCTGCCCTATTGCAAACTTTCTTTAATAATGACATTGTTTGTCCAATGATGTAGGCTTCACTTTTGAACCTTAGTAAGATATTGATGATTCTTCGAAATGAACATCGTGACATTAAAGACTTTCACGAGACTACTTCAGTTTGATATGATGACATTGGAACATGCCCTTGGTGAACTTTTCAAGAATCTTATCAGTGTTATCGTATCGTTTTACGTTTTCTATACTCAGGTTCTCTTACGGGATATTGCATTTGGGCATACAGAGGATTTTGAAGCTGATTATTTAAGAGTTGGTGAATCCTACTATAGCTAAGTCGTCAACATTAGTAGGAAATTTTCATTCATCCATTATCTTAAATATTTATGAATGCTATGGTGTTATAGGCATTTGAAAATATTTAGTCGCATAAACTGTCGAAACCCAGTAGCAATTTAAAATTTATAAGGCGTTACAATTAAATTACAATAAAACAGCCAAATTGATATTTTTATTCTGTATGCATATTTAAATTTTCCATTGATAGTAAAGTACCCACTAATTTTTCTACATTGCTAGCATATATTCCCGTAGTCGTGGAAAGATAGGTCTCAAAATTGTAGAAATCGTTATATAATCGACAGTGTCTAAACAGAAGTCATACCGCCTTTCTCAAATAGTTACTGTTAACCGGGCATAATCAAATGGTCTAGCTTTGGTTATACACAACTTGACATGTCGGTCGGTCGTCATGTCTTCTGTGAAATTCCAAGGACAATGTATGCTTGATTCTGATTTGAAGCATCTTGCAATAATATCTGCCGAAAATTTTGAGTCGTTCTCTTCTATTCCAATGAGTGCTGCTTTACTCTTCTTTACGAAAGAATAACTCAGTACTTAGTTGAGCTTGGCAGTGATCCTCTAACGTCTAAACATTCATCAAGTCTCGGGAATTTGAAGTGCTGCTTGATTATTAGAATAAATCATTGATCGCATTGTTCCTGAAAAAAATCGATGCTCGGAAAGAAACAATGGCATGATGCTATGATTTTATTTACAGATGTCTATAACCTCAAAATTATTTAAAAATATCATATGTGTTCAAAACCCAAAAAATTTAAAATAATAATAAAATTTATGTGTATGTTACAGGATTGGTTTTCACGCCAGCAATTAATGTTGCTGGTATTATTTGTGAATATATCATTAGCCATTATGTTTTTTAAACTATTGACGTAGTAATTAATTATATAATTATATACATTAATTATTAAATTACTACGAGCTTTAAAAGTGCATAAAATTGAGAGCTTTTCATTTTTTTTATAAGCTATTTTACTATAATATACTATTAAAATATAATGTATATATTTATATATATAATTACTTGTTAAACAATCGTTTACGATTGCAAGAAGAATACAAATTTTGACCATCATGTGCCGACCAAATGACACTTAAACTTACACACATACAAACATACTTATACTACTTTTAAAATAGAAAACGATTTTATATAAAACAAAAAAAAAAAATACTTTTTTGAAATTTTGAATATACGAAATATTTATTAATATTTAAATAAAATAAAGTTATGAAAAAAAATAAACAAAACGAAAAAAAACGAGATATTATGTTTGTAAATTCATTGACGTTATTTTAGGTTAAAAATTTTGAAAGACATTTTAATACTTAAATTTAAAAAATATGTGGATAATAATAAAGGAGAAGTGCGTAATCCAAAGATCGTTGATAATTGTAACACTTAGATTTCTTCAGTAAGAGTTAAAACTACATTATTTAATTCCATACAATTACTCTTATCTTAAACTACCTTTATTTTGTGTAATATCCAGCGCCATTTTGTCAGTATTTACAGGGGAATCATATGTTAAACGCTTTACCCCTATTATTAAAAATAAATTCTGAAAGTTAACGCTCTCGCTTTATAAACCCTATTCTAAATAACTCTTTTATCAAAATGGCGATCGATATTAACCTATCCAGCCCCTAACTCTTTCTGAAGGTCTGTATTCAAAAAACGATTTTTTCCACAGAGGAATGACACATATAATGTCAATAAATTACAAACAAGTTATATAATTAATTATTATATAACGTTACGAGATTGAAAAATATGTCTAAATATTATACTTTTATGTATAAAACCATTTTTTAATTCATAGTTTTTTTTTCTTACTTAACTATTTTTAAGAAAAAAATGACATTGTTACTTAAGATATATATGAATTGAGCTTTAAATGGTTTTTAACGGTAGTGGTAACATTTTTTGGATGGAATTTTTTGAATGACCTCTTGTCAGATATGGCGGTAAGTTTAAGTAAATATTTTTAATAAATACGTCCTTTAAATTAACTAAAATAAATGTCCAAGAATTTTTATATTACTTTTACTTTGATATAAAAGCTCGTCCATACAGGCTAAAAACTTCGAATCATAAAAACTGACCCTTCGAGCCGCTTATGTGTTCAAAACTTTATTTCTTGGTTTAAAATTACACCTAAAAATACAGAATTAGGCAAGTTAAATTCATTTTTTTTTTCTTTGGTCGTATTTTTAATTTATTAAAAAAGTGTTTTTAATATTGGACAATATAGGCTCTGTTTAAGATGACTTGCTTTAATAGCTTTTATCCAAAGAAATTCTAGACGGGCTTGTCTTTATTGTTTTTATTTCATCAAATTTTTAACATTATGTATATAAAATTAGAAAAAAAAAGTGCCATAATTTTTATATTTAAAAAAAAACTATGAATTAAAGAACAAATTAGATAGTAAATAAATTTTTGATAGATTTTCTCAGATATATATAAATAATTTATGAAAAAAAAGAAAATATTTTAATTGTTTGTTATGTCTCTATATATATTTTAATAAATTAATTAATTGTAAAATGATGATGTCAATTTAGGGAAAATTGTCGCACAAAGACATATTATTTATTTTATATATATTTTCGAAATGTACATTAAAGAAAAAATGCGCCAAAAAATAAAAAATAATACCCAATTCCGTATTTAAAACAAATATATTATGATTGCTAATTATTATTACAAAAAATATTATTATATTATATATTGTTGGATCTTGAAAAGAAATTTTATAAAATACTATTTACAAAAAATGAACAAATTACTTATATATTTAAAAAAATTTAAATTTAAAATTAAATGTATGTATTAAGTTATATATTCATTGACGTTAATACTAAGGTACTATAAAGTCCTTTTTAATACTCTATTCAAACTATAAAGTCAATGGTTATTTGTGGCATTCCTTTTATTCATAAACTTGCTTTCAACTGAAGAACAAAATCTACAAAACTCAAATAAAAATGAAAAAATTTTATGAGATGTTCGAGAAAACTGAAGTCTGATTCTTTTTCTAAAATTTTACCTCAATTTTCGCAATAAAATCTCTATTTAATGAATTGACATTTCTTTGAGGTTATACTTTCAGATAACCTCTGATTTTTTGACTTGCGCTAAACTAAAAAAATTATCTTACAAAATTTTCTATTGAAGGGAGTTTTAATACTCATGACATCATAAAAAAATTAGTCGGTTAAAAGGTTTCAACGAAAATAAAAGCAACCTTTAATTTCTTACCTAAAAAAAAGGTTGAAAGAAATAAGGAAGGTGACTAAGTATGGGTTTTTATTATTAAAAATAAAAAATTTTAAATGTAAAAATAAATTTTTAAAAGAAAATTTAGAATTTTCAGATTTCTCAACCATTTTTTGAAGTATAAATTTTCCAATTATAAAAACAAATTAATTAATCCATTTTCTTTTGAATAAAATTAGTCTTCAAAAATCGTCTCCTTTCCTATTTTATATGTACATACATTTAATTTTATAAAGGACATTTCTTTATGTCTCCTATAATTTAGTCGTACTTATTTGTCAAATAAAACAAACATAATTTTTTGATTTCTTTGACAAATATAATGAAAATTAATGTATAATAAATAAATAAATAAATAAATATTAAATTATTATAATATATATTTATTATAGGAACTGACTCGAAGTCTTGTAAATGGGATTTGTACCTAAATTTTTGCCTGCGAAAAATGTAATATAAAATTAGAATGACAATTAAATCTTATTATTATTATTTAAAACAGTCTTCAAAAAGGAAATTTAGATAACAGCTTGACGAAGAGCAGGGCCGTAACAAAGATACATAGAACTTTTGCAATTATTTAGATTATGCCTCCTTTTAACGAAATGAAAATTGATTAAGTGGGGGAAAAATTTTGCAATTGTTTAAATACTATTGATAAATGATTATTGAAGAAAAACTTCTTTAGGTACGCTTAACTTGGGGAGTAAACTAGAAAATGTAAAATCAGAATGTTACGAAAATGTTTGATCAAGCTTATTACGAAAAGTGTGATCAAGTTGAGAGATAGATATAAGTTAGTGAAGATAGAAAGAAAGAGAGTTACGTTTCAAAAACATAACAACATCCATGTCATACTATAAGTATATAAAATATTATACATTTACACAGAGACTCGGTAGCTTAGTGGCAGAACACTGGACTCCGGAGTGAAGGTTTTAGTCAGTAATTTTGTTAATATGTAATATTTATTCTATTTGTAACATATATTTACACCAAAAGATGGAGCTAAACAAGTTTTAATTCAGTCGAATGGTCTAAAGCACACTCGTTTTTTATTAATTATTAAAATTTTTAAATTACAAGAAAAAAGATAATCTCACGCTATTAAATTGGTGTTTAATTTTTCTCAAGAAATGTAACTTATCGTCTAAGCTCTAAGGAGTATTAAACTTACAAATCGAAAAGTACCTACCTATACCTTTTGTTGGACTAAAAATTAACATTGTAAAGTCCCATTTACAAAACTTTCCTTCCTTGGTTCCTTTATTAATATTAGTTAATTAAAAAATAATATGCTTAAGGTGCTGTGCCTAAATTTATTATCTCTGTATAAAAAAAAAATTGTAACTGAAATTAATTGTTGCAAAAATAATAATATATTAAATCAAAATACTAAATTATTATTATTATTAATCACTTTTAATTAATTAGTTAAATTAATCAAATTAATATCATTATCATCAAAATAATTAACATTTTGAATGATTTATGATGCAAGAAAAAATAATTTAGGGAACAAATTTTATTCACGTCCTTCTGAAATTTAATATTGCCTATTTTATATAAATATATATAATTAATTATTAATTAAATGGCCATACAATATTATTAATTACTAATTAATAATAATAATAATAATATGAAAATACAGAATGTCAAACAGTATTAAAACGTTATAAATTTTTATTTTTTTTTTGGAAATATTTCTAGCGTTTTAAGCGCTGAACATTCAAAACCTTTATTTATTGCAAAAACAATAAATTACAAACAATACAATCAATTCTTTAATTTTATTTTTTAATTATTAAATAATGTTAGAAGTTGCTAACTTTTGGAGCTGCACAGGTTACAGCCAGTAATTCCTAACATTGTATTTTTAATTAAATTCTTTTTTTTTTCTATTATAAACTTTTTGTTTTATTTTTCTTCATATTTTCACATATTTTTAAATATAGTAGAATTCGGATTTAATCATGCTAACAATTTTCCGGATTCAGAATTAATTATAATTTATAAGAAATGGTTGCACATTTCTCCGAAATGTTAATTATACGCTTCTTTAATATTTTCTTATTTCTGATTTAAAAAAGAAGTTATGTTTATTTTCGTGAAGATTTCGAATTATTTTTACTACGTTTTCAACGCAAATTTTGTTTAAAATAATATATTCGTATTCCAGGTCTGTCTTCCACAGTTTATGCCATCATTGTCACGTTAATGTTTCAATGTTTTTTAGTAATTTTTCCGCCAAAAAACACATTATCCAAAAGGCTTTCAAATAGAGTGAAATAACACCCGACCGTCATTTAAAATGTTTGAAAAATTAGCCGTGTTGGTCATGTTAGAAAAGTAGAAGTTTCAAGATAAATTATAAATTTTAAATAAAGAATTGTGGGGTTTCAATGAAAAGGTTGCGTGTTCAAATCACGTCGGGGTCACCAATTAATGTGGGTGCACTGAATAAGTGATGAACCCGTAGCATCAGAAAGGTGCGTTACTTGTATCACGTCAGGGTCACCAATTAAAGGGGGTCACAGAATTTTAATTTTATAAATTTATTTATTTTGGCTTAATTTAATATACAGACATTTTATAAAATCAAACAATAAATTTTTACATATTGACTGCATTAGAAAAAATTGCTTAGAAAAGTAATTTTTTTGAAAAATAATTGAGCTCAGTTAATCCGGATTCTACTAATATGAAAATTTAAATAATTTTCAGTATTTTAATCAACTTTTTTTAACAAAAACTTTATCTTATTTTGGTTTTGTTCATCAATTTTGTTACCCTCCACTCCATTAATTATTTAAATTTTCATCTTATTGGATTGTTTTATTTATATTTTTATCAAATTTATTTTGGTAAAAAATAAAAATTTCAGTAAACAATAAAAGTGACACTCTGAAATACACGCGGGTCTACTACTAATGCGGAGGAAAATAATAGGAAAATCAACAACTATTTCCACTTGAAACTCGCAACTGGTTTTTGAAGTTTTTTTATTTTAAATCATTTATTCACATTTGTTTTTATTTATTTAAATTATACTGAATGTATATATTAGTTAATATGTTTATATCATCAATTTAAATTAATGATCAAACGATGATCACCCACATCATTCATTATATATTATAAGAATGATTGATTGATTGTTTTGCTTGTTATTAAATTAATTTTATTATTGTTATCACTCAATTAAAATTATATATTCAATTATAAATATTATTTATAAAAATAAACAAATATACATTCTTCAACAATTACTTTAGTAGTTTTTTTAAAAAATATTTTAAACCTAATTCCTAAATATTTTGAACCATCGTTGCACGAGGTCTCTCGTAATAATTGACTACCCTTGATGAGAATTGAGAAAATGACTCATATTGAATTTGACACATTACCTATAAAAATGTAAAAGTAAACTTGATACCATACAAAAAGGACCCCGCACGTATTTGATCGCCCATAGCTCGAAAAACCCGTTAACAAATTATGTGACCGCGAGAGCTTTTGGCCAGAACGATTCGAAGAACATTTTGGGGGTGGTTTGAAAAAGTTTCATAGAAAGCCATTTTCCCAGTTATATTGGTATTACAACTATATGTGTAGCTTTGATCGTCCGTAACTCGAAAGCTACTGATTAAAAAGTTTTGTGGCCTTGAGAGTTTTTGATCAGAACGATCTGAAGAATATTTTGGGGGTGGTTTGGAAAAGTTTCACAGAAAGCTGTTTTCCTATCTAATATTACGGGGTCCTTATTTAAAAAACGAAGAAGTTTTTAGCATTCAAAGATTTTTGCCCGTCTCTTTCTTGCAAAACAGAATTTTATATGGATTCTCTAAGCGATATTCAATAATGGCGTTACTTTTAAAATATCTTCATCTTTGTTTAATTAGAAGTTTTAAACGTTCATTTGCATACTTCTAAAGATTTTCAAAAACCAACTTAGCTTTTCAGTCCGTATAATGAGAATTCTTTACCTGAAGCCTGAAGTGATCATCTAAATTATTATAGAACACGTTCATGTACAAAATATCAGAAAACTACAAGATTTTTATCAAAAATTGAAAATATACCTCGAAAAAGTTTTATTGGAAATTTAACACGTCTGGCTTTTGTATTTATTCAAAGCAAATGATATATACTTAAATTAATTATATATTTTCCCAAAAAATTGCAACCGTTTTAACAAAATTTCTTCAAATATCTTATAAATTAGTTGATAAAAATAAGAAAGAATCAAAAATACTACACGTTACTAAACCAACATCAAAATCGTTCAGTTAAACCCAACACCAAAAACAATAAAACATACTTGACGATTGTCATCAAATTTAAAATTTGTAGGTTAAAATTCAAGTCCACACGTGTTGGTTCAAATCTACTAATATTTTTGAATTTTGTGTGAATTAAATAATTTCCATTAATTTACAGTGCTTGTAAAGTTTCGATTATGTAGTTATTAGTTCCTTAAAGACATTTCTCTGAAGACTCTTCACAATATTTTTATTGAATGTAAGGATTTATTGTTTACCTATTCAAATCTAACTTAAAAGGATCGGCTTTTAAAGCATTTGTAAAATTTAGTGAATCAGAAATGAGAAGCCAGAATGCGGATTTGAAATTTTATTCTGTAGAAGTTTCCCTGCGAAATTTACATTTATTATCTCAAAGGAAAATAGAAGTGACACAGTATTATAGTCATAAGAAATTTGAGCTTGAAATTTATTGTTCAAAACTAATAAAGCCATATTTTCAGTTTTCTGGGCTCAAATTGTTTTAAGACGTAATATTTATGGATTCACCTGAAATAGACTGTCAGTCACAGACATTTTTCTTAGTTTTTCGCATATATTTGAAATTTTGCGTTATAAGTAAGCAGTTATCCAAACACAGTCATGAATTCCTGTTTTGGGCTTAAGTTTGTTGTGTAGAGGGTATGGGAGGTTGCAATTTTTTCTCGGGTTTGTCTGTGGGCTGTTGGAACTCCAGATTTTCAAATGAAAGCTCTTTAACGCACCATTTCAAAAATATTGAATCCATTTTTGTTAAATGTATCATTTAAATTTATCTTGAAATGAAACAAAATTATCAGGAGCGAAAAATTAATTATTTGAAAATTTCAATTTTATAGTAAAATGGATCCATATAATCAAGATTTTGGACTTGGCGAAGCATTAGGCAGAAATGAAATTGAAACATCATCAATAGAATTCTCTGTATTAACACAAGAAGAAATTCTAAAATTAAGTGTAAAAAAGATAAGTACTTCATTAACATTCGACCAATTAGGATATCCAATTAATGGTGGTCTCTATGATCTAGCACTAGGTCCATTATTAAAGAACGTAAAAGATCAAAGTGACCCATGTGCCACATGCCATAAAAACGTTTATCAATGTCCAGGACATTTTGGACATTATGAGTTACCTGTTATCTGTGTAAATCCTTTATTTTATAGTTCGGTCGAATTATTATTAAAGACCTCGTGTATGACCTGTTATCAGTTACAATTTCCGTTAAATATTAAAAAATTATTTATCCTACAAATGAAATTAATCCAAGCGGGATATATCATCGAAGCACAAGAAATATCGAATTATATGTTAACAGATGAAGAAAATGATAAGGAATCAAAATCTTCTACTCCAAATCAATTATTAAAAAAATACCATAGATTATTAGAAAAAAATTCGAAAAACGAATTTAATAATAAAAATATCGAATCTGTTAAAAATAGTTTTGTTAAAAATTTAATTCGTTCTATGAAATTAGGTAAAAAATGTCGATATTGTAGTGCAATGATAAAAAAAATTAGCACGTCTTATCATAAAATTATGATTTACGAATCATTAGAAGATCCTAATAGTTCGGGACATATGGGACCAAGAATGATAATGGCGGACGAATCACAACAGATACTTAGAAAAATCTATGGGAATGATCATGAAATTGTCTCTAGTCTAATACCAATTTTAGCTGGTATTAAAAGCGATTATCCAACGGATATTATGTTCATTAATGTTCTTCCAATTTTGCCATCGATTGTACGACCCGTTAATTATTTAAACAATCAAATTGTTGAGCATCCTCAAACACAATTATACAAGTACATAATTGAATGCTCATTGATGATTCGCTACATCATTCAATTATTACAAAGCGATGGTGTAAAAGACGAAAAAAATGTTCAAATACAACAAGTTTTAAATTTACCAGATCTCAAGGATAAAAATAAAATTTTAGAAAAGTTCCATAATCAATGGCAAGAATTACAAACATATATTGATTTTATAATGGACACAAGTTCAACAACAGCTCAAAAATTACGTAATAAATGCGAGGGAATTAAACAGATAATTGAGAAAAAAACCGGAATTATACGACAACATATGATGGGAAAACGTGTTAATTATGCGGCACGATCTGTTATAACTCCAGATCCGAATATAAATATTAATGAAGTTGGAATTCCTTTGGTGTTTGCAAAACAATTAACATATCCGGTACGTGTAACGACCTATAATGTTAATCAACTTCGAGAAATGATTAAAAATGGTCCTGATCAATATCCCGGTGCTGTTATGGTTGAAAACGAAGATGGTGTTTTAAAATTAATACCACAAGATCCCAATCAAAAAGAATCGATTGCAAAACGATTATTAGTCGCTACCGATGAAGTCATTTTGAAAGGGAATAATAAAAATAAAAGAAATTCAGTTAAAATTATTCATCGGCATTTATTAAATGGCGATGTAGTTTTGTTAAATCGACAACCGACGTTACATAAACCATCGATACAAGGTCATCATGTACGAATTTTAAATTCGATTAACAATGATAAAACAATTCGTTTGCATTATGGAAATTGTAAAGCATATAACGCGGATTTTGATGGGGATGAAATGAATATACATTTACCCCAAAATGAGTTATCACACAGTGAAGCAATTAATATTGTGAATGTTTCAAATCAGTATTTGGTCCCGAAAGATGGAACTCCACTATGTGGTTTAATACAAGATCATATTATTGCGGGAGTAAAATTAACTATACGAGATAAATTATTTAATAAATTCGATTATCAACAATTTATTTATCATGCGTTATCGAGTTTATCACGCTCAAATAATATTAAATTATTATCACCTTGTATCGTAAAACCACAAAAATTATGGTCAGGAAAACAGATTATATCGACAATTCTAATAAATTTAATACCAACTCCGTACATTAATTTTACAAGTCAATCGAAAATTCGACATTTTAACGACGATTCCCAAATTATCATTCGTAATGGAGAACTAATATCTGGAATTTTGGATAAACAATCGTATGGAGCAACACCTTACAGTTTAATACACGCAATTTATGAATTATATGGTGGGGATTATTCCACAAAAATTTTAAGTGCCTTTTCTAAATTGTTTACGCTTTACTTACAATGTGCGGATAGTTTCACTCTAGGAGTTGCTGATATTTTGGTTAAAAATCAAGAGAATTCAAAACGAGATGAAATTATTAACGAATTACGGGATGAAATGATTAACAAACAAATTGTTTTAAAGTCTTTAAATAGTTCTGAAACGGATCCTTTAATTGATGAGGATGAATTAAAATTACAAGTTGAAAAATCGTTAGTGTTAAACGATAAATATCGTATGATCTTAGATCGAGAATATAAACACTCCTTAGATAAATATACGAATAAAATTAATAAGGCTTTAGTTCCAAATGGTTTAATTACAAGTTATCCTGATAATAATTTACAGTTAATGATTAATTCAGGTGCAAAAGGTTCAATGGTTAATTCTATGCAAATATCTTGTTTACTTGGACAAATTGAACTTGAGGGAAAACGACCACCCTTAATGATTTCTGGAAAAAGTTTACCAAGCTTTATTCCATATGATTTTCAACCCCGTGCTGGTGGATTTATTGATCAACGTTTTATGACTGGTATTCAACCTCAGGAATTCTTTTTCCATTGTATGGCAGGACGTGAAGGTTTAATTGATACTGCTGTCAAAACAAGTCGTAGTGGATACTTACAGCGTTGTTTAGTTAAACATTTAGAAGGTTTAACTGTACAATATGATTTAACTGTTCGAGATTCAGACAACTCGATTATACAATTCTTATATGGCGAAGATGGTATGGATATTTGTAAGGCACAATATTTAAAAGATTTAAAATATTTCCAATTTTTGGATGATAATAAAGAAGTTTTTAAGAATTTCGATGCAAATATCGATGAAGAAATAAAAAAATATTTACATCAGTTAAAAACATGGGATGGAAAAAATCGTAAACCGGATCCAATTATATCAAAATATCAACCAGATCATTATTTTGGTGCCTTAAATGAAAATATGGAAGCTTTAATAAAAAAATATACCGAAAATAAAAAACACACCAAAGAGTTTTCAAAAATGATTAAAGCGAAATGTCAACAAACGTTAACTGTTCCTGGAGAACCGGTTGGTATGTTAGCCGCACAAAGTATTGGTGAGCCGTCCACACAGATGACATTGAACACATTTCATTTTGCTGGACGTGGTGATATGAATGTAACACTTGGTATACCTCGTTTACGAGAAATATTAATGACTGCATCGAAAGAAATTAAAACACCAAATATGGTTATTCCAATCAATTCAAATTTTACAGATACGGATGCGATAGCGAATTTATGTAAAAAGCTAACTCGTTGTACATTAGATAATATTTTAAATAAAATTCATATTAAGTCAAAATTAAATGTTGTGGGGCGAAATTACGAATATCAAATCAAATTTCATTTTCTTCCTCATAAACTATATTCGAATCAATTCTATATTAGAAGAAAATATGTGATGAACTTTATGGAAAAGAAGTTCTTCCCGAGTATATTTAATGCTATTTATAAAGCTGCACATATCAAAACATCTTTGATAACGGCAACTTTAGAAAATGACAAACCAAAAAAGAAATCTAATGCCGAAGAAGACGAGGAAGTAGGAAATAATGAAAATGATGCTAACTTCGATGCTGAAGAAATGAACAATGAAGATAAAGAACAAAATTCAGATGATGATTCTGAAAGTGAAAATGAGGAAGAAAGTAAATTTAAACGTAATAAATACAGTGATGATGAATCGGAAGACGAAAACGTTGCTGAAGATAATTTAGAAAACACTACAGTGGAAAAGAATATTAAAACCGAATTGACAGAAGATGATTTACATCGTAGTAAAGTTGTCGATTCGTTGAATTTCGTTACGGATTATAAATATGATCAAAAATCAAAGCAATGGTGTGAATTAACATTTACATTACCGTTAACATTTAAAAATATCGATATACAAGCTATTTTAAAAGATTTATCGATGAAATCGATAATATGGCAAACACCCTTAATAAAACGAGCGATTACTTATAAAGATGAACAAACTCAAGAGTTAATTCTACGTACAGATGGGATCAATATTAACGAAATGTTTAAATACAATCATATTTTAAATCTAAATAAATTATATACAAATGATATTCACAAGATGGCAGATGTCTATGGTATTGAAGCCGCTGCATGTGTTATTCGTAAAGAAATTAAAGAAGTGTTTGGTGTTTATGGAATTAACGTAGATTATCGACATTTATCTTTGATTAGTGATTATATGACGTATAATGGAATATATCAACCAATGTCACGAACTGGAATGGAAGATTCGATATCGCCGTTACAACAAATGTCTTTTGAGAAATCGTTAGGATTTTTGAAAAATGCGATAACGTTTGGTAAATATGATTATATACAAACACCATCGAGTTGTTTGATGCTTGGATCACCGTCACGCGTTGGAACAAATGGATCGTTTTCGATAATACATGATATTACTAAATATTTGCAGTAATGTTATAATTGATAAGTTTAGAGAAAAGCGCGATTTCTTTCCCCATGTTTTAAGACGAGGGTTAAGCTCCACTGGATGAACTTAAAAAGGAAAAATATTCAGTTCTGACTGAGAGTACAGAAAAAGAATTAAAATCAAATTAACTAAATAAAAATATCTGTTAGAATTATTGTTCTTCATGGACTTTTGTGTATAAATAATTAATTAGCAATGCAAATTAATTATTGTTGATTAATTTTATAATTTTATTTGTTAATTAATTAATAAAATACAAATATATTATTAAAACTATTGTAACAATGTTTTCATTTTTTAATTTTTAATATTAGTTTAGGAGCCAGTTATGAATTTCATGTCATTTTATTGAATTTTGTACGTCATTTTGTGATGACGTAGTTAATATCACGCAAATTTGGGGTATATATAAGTAATTTGGGAAGTCTTTCGTAAATATTAAAAGTGTTTTTTCGTATGTTAGAAACATTGTCTATATTTTTATGCTTAAATTGTGCATGATTTTGTTTACAGAAACTGGCTAAAGCAGTACATTTCAGTGGTCCGTCACGTTTTTTACAATAAACGAAAGATTGAATAAAAAGTTTGCCTCAAATTTTGTGTGTCAATAAAAAAGCTTGAGAGGTTTATATGACAGAAAGAGTCGTTAAGACAATCAAATTATACTCAATTTCTTTGGTATTCTTAATTTGGGATGTTATAAATTCGTTCAGGAAATAACAGACAGATCCATCTCAGATAGTGATGGATTAATCATTAGGCGAATTAGGCAACTTCTCCCCACCGTCTACAGACTCCTCCAGGTAGAGGATCAAAAGAAAAAAAAGTTAAATTTGTAGAAGGGCGTACCGAGTTGATTTACGAAAGCTTAACATAAAAAGACACGGCGCCATCTGATTTTCATATCGCTTGGGGATCCCCAGAGAATTGAATTGCCTAAGGACCCCTACAAGGATTAATACAACACTGGAACGGAATGTAAAGAATATGATTTGACCGAAATGAAACGTTTTCGAAAAAAAATCGTTAGACGTTGGTAATTGTGAAATAACTATTCGTAGATTTTATATGACGGTGCAAAATCTGTTCAGCATCGTATGGACGAATTTGTGGTTTAAGGCCAAAATTCTGTATAGATTAGATTTAGCCTTTCTTGATATCGTTTTGTAAAACTAAAATTGACACTGGTTGGTAAACCGATTGAGTTCATAAAACAGTATTCGTCAAAGGAACTAAAATATAATCCGAAAAGCGCTTATAAAAATTGTTTTGAGGGTAGAAAAACAGTGGCAAAAAATCTTGCGTTAAGTGAGGCAGACGTACTTATAAGATGTCAAAAAATTTTGCAAATTTGTATACATAATTTCGAGTACTTCTTTGATGGAGAAATATTTTTCTAGTATATCGATAAATAGTGAAAATATTATGAAATATGAAATTCATTTCTAGCTTAAGGATATATGGATAGCAGCCAGTAAAGTTTGAGCTTAACATGTATATACATAAATTTTAAAAGCTAAAAAATAATTAAATTGTTTCTCTGGAAGATTATCAAAAGTCTTGGTAAGGTTTCAAAATAATAAAATATTAAATTACTGGCTGTGCAACACTTTTAATTGTAGCCATTTATTCATTGGAGCCATGTATACAACAATCACGGCTACAATTAAGAGTTCAAGGAATAAATTTGACTCCGTAGACAAAAATTGACTAAATTTTAATAACAATATATTATGTATTTATGTGCGTTGTATAACACTTATTAATTAGGCTTTTTTTTGGAAAATAATATTGACTATAGTTATATTTAGGAGGACATTAAAAATGTTTGTTATTAATGTCTACAGGCCTTTTTATAGAATTAGGTTATTTTGGTAATTGATTAACATTTGTGTTATATTTTAAACTGTGCGAGTTTACTTAAATGCATATTATTGGACCCCCAATTAGAATATATATTTTATATTGTTTCTATTCACATTCTAGCATGAAATATAATGTGACGTAGATGGATGCAACACTAAGTACTCTGCAAAAAGCTAGTGAATTTGAATTTAGCTCTAATAAATTGATGGATTTTAGAATCATAATAGGTATGTGAAAATATTTGTCTTAGAAATTTCATAAAGGTTGTACTTATTTAGACCCACGCTTTTGGCTCGATAGGGGTTGGAGATTGTAGACTGTGAACTGTGTTCAATAGTCTTTTCAAAATGACAGTAGCTTCATTTTGAAGAGAGCGCATGCGTATAAGGTCTATTTAGATATTATAAGTTTTACATATGGAGGGTAGAGATAAGGAGAACCATCTCTGTATATAAAAAGTGTCCATCGAAAAGCAGCAAATAAGGGTGGCGCTGCTGTAGCAAAAGTGTAAGTTTTAAAAGAAGTGCTCAAAGTAATAAGAGTAAGATAAAGATCTAAAAAAGTTGTTCGAGAAGGATAGAGAATTTCACATCAAACACCTCCTGCTACACAAGCGCCATTCTGGTCAATTTTGTAACGGTTATTTGCTGTTTTTAGACACTTTTTTACTTTAACTCCTATTTAAGATAGTTCTCCTTATCTCTACCCTTCATGTTTTACATAAGTCTGCATTCTATTCAGAGTAAAAAATTCTTCATTTTGAAGACAACTAGCTCATCATAACGAAATTTCCCAAACCAAACAAAAGTGTAAACTTCGTTTTGTCGAAAAGTATTGATCGTACTTAAATAAATTTTGTTAATACCATCACTGATCTAAAAATCTTGAAAATAGATAATCTGCCACTAACATTTTTAAAGTACTGAAATCGGAACCTGGGTAGATATAATCTCTTTTTTTAGTCGAAGTTTTAACTATGTCTTAAGATAATCCCTGAACATAAAATTTGCTATATGTGAGCAACTCTTGCAAGGCAATAGATTATAAGTATGTCTAACACGAGGACCCGTTTTAGTTATAGACTCATCTAATTAAAGCTTTTAACTTTAGGTATAAGCTTGAAATAAGAGTGAGTCCTTATGCCTTTGTCTCTTTTGAATCTCGTTGCATGAATATATATGGGGACTTTAATCTAAAATAAGTCTATACATTCAAAGTCAAGCCATAAGATCAGACTCTTGCTATTTTACAAGATGGCGATGAAAATGGGAAATCATATGAGATCGTTATTATCTTATCTTCTAACACATAAGGAAGACAAGGAATGAAGAAGCTTTCTTTTACTTCAAAGCGATTATATGAGGTTGTCAAGACCTCTACTCTATAGTGACCTTACTTAAGTTTAGAGCAAACATCTACATGTGCTAACTTTTTTTTAATTGCCAATATAATCTCTAATTTTTGTGAGATTAATCAAATATTATCAAGCTAGTGTGTGAATAGACAATATCATAAATTTCTTCTTTTTGTTTAAATTTATATATATTTAAAAAATGCATATCATATAATTTTTTTTTTATATCAAATATAAATCAATCAGTATCACATTTAGTTTTTTTTTTCGGTTTCTTTTTAAGGTAATTAATTAATTGAATTTTTTTTAGTATCGTTTAATAACGATTAATTGAAGAAGGTAACATGAAAGTATTGACTGATCAAGAGTATCATAAATAATTGCAAAACATTTAGCGTTAAATACAATTCTTTAATACTTCCCAATCATCAAAAATTTTTAAATTTCATCAAAGAATTGTATTAACGTTATATTTTATTTTTTTGTCGATAAAATGTTTATTGTTTTACTTGACTGAATTATTTTATTCTTCAAATTCAAATGTAAAAAATCATGCTGGTTTACATTGATAACGTAGTCCTATACTAGATTGTCTTCGTTCGTTTATTAATGTCAACATAAGCACCCAACAAAATTGCACAATAAACTAATTTTCCTGGGATTCACAAAAAAGTTTCACCGGATTGGCGCTAGTGGTACAAGTAGGTACAAACAAATGTTTTTATATCAATCAAGTATTTAGGCCGGAATTGATAACTTATTAACTCATACTTAAAGTCTCAAGTGAATAGATTTATTATATTTCTTTTTCAGATCGTTTTCAAACAAAAAATTTCAAGTAATTTGCGTTTTTTCGAACAATGACTTCCTATTATTCTAAGCAACAACATTTAGTCAAGCAACAGTGAGTATTCGATTGAAATTTATTAATGAATGTTTACGAATTGTATTTGAACAATCATTTTTTTTTTCATTTTGCTACCAACTCTAATATACCTTTTCATCGATTTGTTTTTGTTTCGGGCAGTTGTCAAAAAACTATTCAACTAAAGAATTTCTAATATATTTTACCTTTTGCAAACAGAGCTTTTTTGATAAAGATAGAAGACATGTGATATCCCGGCCCTGGTGGAAAAAATATTTGAAGAAAGAATAAGAAATTCTGAAAAAGTCTTAGGAACTTTGAATTTCTCAACGTTTTCGGACTAGCCTAATTCAGAGTTATTCAGAGTTCTTAATACTTTTTTAAAGTTTCTAAGACTTTTTCAGAGTTTCCTAAGACTTAGTAAGACTGATTCTTTTTTCAAATATTTTTTCCACCAGGGATGTCTTTACTTGAATAACATTTGTCCGAAACAAGAAAGAATCATTTAGTAAATGAAAAGCTCTATATCGCAATTTTAAAATAACTTTAATGTTCAAAAATTAAAAGTTTGCTTTTTGAATTTGAGGACTAAATTTTTTTTGTCTGAATGAACAGTACAACCCTGGTAGAAGAAATATTTGAAGAAAGAATAATTCTTAAAAAGTCTTAGAAACTCTGAAAAAGTCTTAGGAACTATAAATTTCTAAACGTTTTTGGACTGTGTAATTCAGACTGAATAACTGAATTAGACAGTTTAGAAATTCATAGTTCCTAAGACTTTCGGGGTTTTAATTCTTTCTTCAAATATTTTTTCGACCAGTGAAGAAAAAAGTTTTTATTCTCTCTAAATGAGGACTTCATAGGTAGTAAATGAAAAGAATTGAAGAGGGGGGGGGGAGCGAACATATGATTGTCAAAATATGATTAGAGAATTTGAATATAATAATTTCTCAAACAAATAGAAACATCAATAATTTAGAAACGTATTCCGGTAAACAAATCTTGACACCACCGATGAAAACAGGGATTTTCGTCCAATATTTCTATAATAGGTCTTACTAAAAAAGTAATTACAATATCTCACATTGGAATTCTCTTTTAAATCACTTTCCCCCTTTAAAAACCTGCCTATGTCACTAGTAATTCCTAGAGGAATACAAGTTTCAATGAAGATATATATTCTACTACTAGAATATTTGAGATATTTTCAATGATCAAGAATAAGATACAACAAAAAAATATAAAACCATAACTCTTGGTTTAACAATATGGTATAAAGTGTCAAAATTTGTGTACAATACCGTGATTCGATAACTATCTAAATTGGTTCGTGACATCTAGTGGCAGAAAGTTGTATTATTTTTAAAGTGCAACATCACACGATCACACTTCAACAATTGCCGAAAAATAAATAATAATCATCATGTTTCATGTATTATCAATAATTGATGTCTTCGGAGATGGTGTTCGATCAATATAATCAATTTTATCATGTACTAATACAGATGAGGCTGACGATTGTTCTTCTGAACCTAACTGACAATTACATTGACATTTAATTTCGTCGCGAGGACCTTCATTATTTAATTTAATTGATGAACAACTAAAACACTGTTTTAAATTCTTTGTTTTATCAATATTGATTTGTGATAAAGATGATGACGTTGTTTGTGCAGGAGTTGACGTGGAAGATGCATTCATTGCTTCTAATAATTCATGTTCCCATTCTAATTCTTTTTGTTCCATTTCGCGTCGTTGTAATTCATGATACCGGTTATATACTCGATACTCAGGTATGTATAACATATTATCGTATTGTTGATGATAATGATGTACGTAATAATGATGACAGTAGTTATTTGGTGTTGGTGGATTATTTTTTGTTAATGAACGTTGTTTTGCTAAACGTTTTTTCTTTTTGTGTAATGGACGTTGTTCTATAATCATTTCTTCTAATTCGAATGTGGGATCACAGTTTAGATGACCTTTTTCAGGTATAAATATTTCTGTATTGTATTGTTTATTTAATATGATATCCATATTTTTTATATTGTACGTGTTTATTATACAAGTGTGTTGTTTTAGTTCTTGAATATTTGTGATACGTTCTCCAGGTGATAGACACAATAGCTGAAATCAAAATAATTTCATAAAATCGTTGTTTATAACAAAATTACACATCTCGAATGCTTAGATGAGTTTTTATACCCTGTACATATGTAATATATTCCAAGGTATACTAAGTTAGGTCCCAAGTTTGTAACGCCTAAAAATATTAATTCTAAGAACAGAATTTTGGTATAGGTGTTTGATATAAAATCACCAAATTAGCTCATGGCCCGCCTGTCATCACGATAACTTAAAAACGAAAAGAGATATCAAGCTGAAATTTTTATAGCATGTTCAGAACGTAAAAATTGAGGCTAAGTGCGTAAATGAGCAACATAGGTCAATCAGAAGAGAGAGAGAGAGGTGATAATCAGAATTTTATAAAGTCGGGACCTTTAAACAGTTTGTAGGATCACCACGTCCATCGCGTATATCATATAACGAAGTAGCAGTATTAAATAATCATCTCGGATAATTAAAACTTATATTACCGGCGATGAAAGAATGTTTATGGATCCGAGGAATGACTACGCTAGAATTGAAGTATGAGACACACTGTGTAAACTCCAAACTCGCTTCTCATGCAGCCCTTATAGGCTACCAAAACCGATTTCCTTATCTCGGAATAATTAGAAGGCAGATTTCATTGAATCTCGATTAATATACTTACTTTTGCAAAATGAAATTGTTATGTAATATTTTTGTCCCGAAATTGCATGTCCTTTAAAACGAATGTTATTCCCGGAATTAATTTAGTACAATAATGCTACAGTATAAGGATCAACGAATTTTATCCTATTGAGCCAGATTATCTGATGAAATAAATTTCTACTTACTTTACTGATTAAATCAACAATATCATTTGACCAAGTATTCGGATACTCCACGCCTTGAACAAATAACGTACGAACATCCGCTATCGATGTATTTGAATGTATATCAAATGGACGGCATCCATCATTTAACATTTCATATGCTACCACACCCAATGACCACCAATCCACTGGATAACTATACCCGACACATGTACCAACATTGTTCGCTGTTGTAGTAGTATTCGCACCACCTCCTCCACTTCCAGCATTATCAGCTCCAGCATAATCTAGCTCAATTTCAATAGCACACTCATAGATCTCGGGTGCAATATACGGTTTAGTTCCACTCATTGACGTTGCTAATTGATTTTGATCTAGTTCCGTTGCAATATTAAAATCAGTTAAATGCACATGTCCATCGTTATCTAATAAAATGTTATCAGGTTTAATATCACGATGGACAATATGCTTCGTTTGTAGGTAGTCTAAAGCTAGGCCTAATTCACAGATGTATAAAACTATTGTAGATTCATTGAATTTGATTGATTGATTTATGTGATATCGTAAATCACCACCCATATATAAATCAAACACCATAAAAAGATCCTCTTCATCTTGGAATGTAAACCATAAGTTAACAATAAATGGATGTTCAATTTTTGTAAGTATATTCACTTCACGGATAACATTTTTTAATGCATCACGTTCGATACATTGTAATTTGTTCATGTATTTCATCGCAAACATTTGGCCAGTATCTTTTTTTTGGACTATGCATACCTAAAAGCACAAAATGTGTCAATTGTCAATAAATAAATATTTGAAGCCGTGATCGCAAAATGGATGTCGAGTCACTGGGGTAACAATTATATCCCAAAAGATGTGCAAGAAATATTTTTAAAACCAAATGGATTCGATAGAAATGGGCTGTATAGTTCGTTCAAACCAAAGTGGCACCGAGTAAGGGAGATTGTATGATGTATATGTATGTGCAATCAATTTTTCGGTCCCACTTTGGTTTGAACAAACTTTCTTTCAATTATTATATAAAAGCGATAATGGCGCTGTTTATTAGAACTGAGTATTTATCATTATTTCAATTAGGACTTTAGGATAAAGAATTTGAGGTCTTGGCGACTTAAATGTAAATCCACAAAGATATGACTAGCTATTTTCATTATATACTTACTTTCCCAAAACTTCCTTTTCCAATTGCACGTAGTATTTGAAAATGATCAAAGTTAACTGAAAATAAAATTATGTATCAAGCCCACACAAACTTCCAAAATTACACACAAAAACGCTGCTATCAATAACGACTTAGTAAAAATAGTTTTAAATATAATCACTACTAACTTAATTGGCGTTAATGTTGATTTAAATTTAACAACGCCACTTTTGTTAATAGTGATTTAATCATGAAACTATCGTTTGATATTCAGTTTATATTTTTTTTTAACTAGAGCATTGAATGATAATAACAAATAATTTTAACCGGAAATGTACAAAGTAAACTGATAAAGAAATATGCTGTGGTTACAATTTTAGTTTTACACAAGGTTTTATAAACTAACATTAAATTTTATATCAAAAAATATGTTTTTAGTTCATATATCATGTTTTTTGTTGAATTATTCAACTTACCATCTTCGCCAAAATAAGCTGTGTTTGTGGATGAATTGACACGAGATTGATGCATACCCATTTTCTTATTTCAATTTTGTTTTTCAGATCAAAGTATTAATTTGTTACTTAAAATCGTTAAATTAATTATAAACAATTTCTTAATATTGTAATTAGTTGTTAATTTGGAACATTTTTTTTTTATTGTATATATATGAACTGACGTCCGGTTGACGTCTCTCATATAACGTCTGACGCCGTTTCATATAAGTGTATACAAATATTAAGTATCTTGTATGCATATATACACTTATACAAATACATGTACATACAAAACGGTAGAGAAATAACGACGCGACGTTTATTACGACGCCCTTATCATTCATAATATAATAATACAATATTATATACTTGATACAAAACATATATGTCATGTTAGTTGCCTATCTCTATAAATAGGTAAATATGTAATTATATTTACATAAATATTTAATGAAGTCACAACGTCAAGCATTGCATTGATTTTTAGACTACTAATGGAATTTTTTGCATTTTCATCTCATCTACAATTCGAACGGGACTGTATGGGTTTGAATTTCTATCAAATATTTGGTTTGCATTCGAATGTAGAAATATATTTTCGATTGGAATCAAATCTAAAATAATTTTTGAAAAATTATTTTTATTAAGAGATAATTATAAACAAGCTTAAAATTTGTAGTTATAAAAATTTTATTTAACTGTTTAAAAATCAAAGTTTGTAAGACTTTTTCATGATGTTATATGTGGGACAATATACTATATCTGCTATATGTATCGAATTCCCTTTTTAATAAAATTTGTTAAAACTAAAACAAAAAAGATCAAGAAATGATTGATAAATAGGGATATAATGGCCTTATTATTATTATTTTTTTAAATCATGAAGCTCTTTGTTTAAAAATATTCTTTAGAGAAAATTTTGATTAATTATCCAATCTGTAAAAACTGTAAATTCAAATAAGAATAACGAATTTATTTTCCCTCCTAAATGAAATACTAACGTGCGGTAGGTATTTCAGTATCGCTATCTAGAAATTAAATCGTATTTCAATGTTAAACGATTAGATTAGAATTACTATGAATTTTGAAAATTTTCAAAAATATTTTCAAAATTTAATAATTTATTTAATTGTATAATTCTGAATAATTTTTGCTTTATAACTCGATTTCGAATTTTATTTAAATAAATCATTTCATCTCTCTCTACTTCATTTTTACATTGAAAAATAATTCGAATAATGAAAATTTTTTAATTTTCATATATAATTTTTATAATCCTTTGATTTAAGAAATTAATAATAATTCGTAGAATTATCAAAATAATTTTAAAATTTGGATTATTTGCAAACATTTTAAGCTGAATATATCGATCTTTTTCTTGTAAAATAACGTATTTTTGATATCAATACATATTAACATAAGCGAATCAAAGTAAACGTACGCGACAAAAAATAGTACCTTAAGAGTTGATTAAAAAATAAAAATTGATTGAAATTGTAAATGAGTTGATTAGAAATTATTAGTAAATTTGATAAAAATAATAAATAAATTGAATAATTTTCATATAAAAATTAAAGTAAAAGGTACATCAAATAATAAAATATTCCTACATCGATCATTAAATGTTGGGTTACATTCGTAAATTCGTTGAAATGAAATATTTTTGACGGTTTGAGAACGCGGTACGAACGATCATTTGTTAGACAGGAAGTCTAAACTAAACTCATACATTTTACATGTGGTGTTGTATTATACAGTGGAGTGTGTAGAGATATTACCGGTATACACAGACACACCAATCCAACTTCAATATAATCAGACAGACTCCACCATCATCATATTGCGAACTTCTTACAAAAAAAAATTTTATTTTATTTAAAATTGTGTGTTTAGAATCGAACAAAAATAAATAATTGTACAAAAATGCATCCGGATACAATGCAATTAATACAAATACTGGAAAAAACAATATCACTTGGTAAGTGTTTTTTTTAAATGATTTTTTTTTATAAATGGCTGCATTATGACTTTACAGTCATGATGACTGATATGCTTTACATCTGATAATGCTTTGTCTGAGCCAAAAATCCGTTATAAATTTTTATATTATACGTTTTTTTTTACAATCTAATCAATATAAAAAATATAAATATATTTTTTGAGAAATTTTTATGACACCATGATGACACATGTATGATTTAAATAAAATTTCAAAGCCACAAATTGGTTGTAAATCAAAGAAAAATGCCTTAAAATAAGTTCCCTGAAAAAAGAAAAAGAAAAATGGAGGATGATTTAAGATAACAGGCAATTGATAAGTAATTCTTTGTTTAAATTTTTTCTTTAGATAAAAATGAATTGGAGGCAGCACAAAATTTTTTGGAACAAGCAGCTACAACAAATTTACCAGAATTCTTAAAAACATTATCAGATATATTACGACATGGTGGGAATAGTCAAGTAGCACGAATGGCTGCTGGTCTACAGCTTAAAAATCAATTAACATCAAAAGATCCAGCTACAAAACAGTTGTATCAGGATCGATGGCGTGCTATACCTGAAGATTCTCGAAGTTATATTAAAAAGAATGTAAGTTTTATTATGAGAATGAATGATTCATTTAAATCCGCCTTAACAATTATCTTGTTCCAAATAACGCCATAATGATGGTATTATTGATTATCGTATTCTCAGACAAGTTAACCGACGTCGGATACAATGTTTTCAAGAATTTTGGGGGAATTTCAAATATACATATTTTTAGTTAGTTTATTTTATAAGTTAATTAGAGAAAGAAAAGGAGGAATTATTAAAAATTTGGGAAGGAAAGGTCTAAAATGTCAACGTAGTTCAGGTCAAAGAAAGACTAGCTGAAGTGAGCTCATCTCCTCATGTCAAGAGTTTCCTCCTTCTCCACACTGAGACAGTTCTTGCAATATTCGTGGTACACTATCAGGCGCAGGCGTTCAACGTGCCAGGGTAGACGATTATATATTTTCAGAATTTATATTTTGTGAAATATTCAACTAAAGTGAAAAGTCATTTGGAAAATTTGTATTGAAGTATAAAAGACTTAACGATACCCAGGGCCAACCTTATCACTCTAGTCGCCCCGAGCATATCATGTTTTTGGCGCCCTTTTAGGTGTTTATATTTGATTATAATTATAAAAAGAACTTATTTCGAATTTTTACTATATTTTTTATTAATAGAAAACTATTTTCATCCATTTTTCAAAGTTTCACTTAAATGTTTCAAATTTTTGAAGCCTTCAATGGAGATCAACTTCGTAGTTCGTATCAACCAAAATCAAAAGATAATATCATTTGATATTGAATAAACTAATCACCGACGTCTAATAGTTTCTTTGTTTGAACCTACTTGTGAGAGTCCACATAAAATAATGTATTCTATATTGCTCGCATTAAGTACTTTTGCCAACGTTGCAACATCAGAAACATTGTAATCTTCTATTGTATGTTAATACTTTTATCTGCCTAATTATTTAGAATCTATAAAAATATTGACCGTTACTTGGCTTTCACATTCTGATGTAAAATCACTGATATTGGATTCGATATTTGAAGTACGCGTCGTTTCCAAGTATTTAGTAATTTTTATATGTTTTTTATTTTGCTCAGCCTTTCTTCAGAACCAAAAAGTTTTTTTTTTTTTTTTTTTAATTGTTTTATTTCCTGCCTTAATTTTCTCTAGTTTATTATTTAATTTTTTGAATTATCATTTATGTATATACTAGCTTAAAACCCGCCCACATCGTTGGGCTTAAAAGTAAAAACCACCGCGTTATAGTCTCAACCTCTCTTGCTCTCGCTTGTCCTCCTTCCATAACACTCGAAATAGGGGTAGGGATTGTTTTCACAGGTAAAATATATGTACAGAATTCAATTTAAAAAAAATTTTATATCCTTAATTCTTTGAGTGTATTAGAACAGGTGGCCATTGCTGGGACAGCTGGAATTGTATACCGTTCACATTTTTACAGAAATCTTTAATTTATGATTCAAAATTATACTCATAGATGGCGTAGATAAATATATCTTTATAAATTATATGTTAGTCTGATGTATGAAATAAATTATTGTGCAGTTTCATTCAAATCCATTCGCTAGTTTTTGCGGGAAAGCGTAACAAATAAACAAACATCCTTACTTTCACATTCATAATATATATAGGGACATAGGGATAGGAATAAAAAAAATTTATGAAATCTATTACGAGTCCATTTGGCCCGGCCACTCTATCCAACCGATTTGCTTATTTTATTTTTTAAATGAATAATAATCATATAACTTTTACTCTTCTCAAGTTGTACTCAAAACTTTATAGCCCACATTTTTTAAGTAAAAATTGTATATACAAAATACTTGCCATCTAGAATTTTCTTAATTTTATTTCATAGACATGAAAGTTCCTAATAAATTAATGTTATTTCCATAGATTGTTGGTGCATTAGGAACAGAATCAAACCGACCTAGTTCAGCTGCACAATGTGTTGCCTATGTTGCTGTTGCCGAATTACCAGCCGGACAATGGACCGATTTAATCAATACCTTAGTAAACAATGTTGTAAATGCTGCCTCAACGGAAATGCAAAAAGAATCAACATTGGAAGCAATCGGTTATATTTGTCAAGAAATCGATTCCGATGTACTTGTCCAACAATCGAATGCAATATTAACAGCAATAATACATGGTATGCGTAGCTCCGAGCCATCAAATCATGTACGTTTAGCTGCCACCGAAGCTTTACTCAATTCATTAGAATTCACAAAAGCAAATTTCGAAAAAGATTCTGAACGAAATTTTATTATGGAAGTTGTTTGCGAAGCTACACAATCCACAGATACTCAAATCGCTGTTGCTGCGTTGCAATGTTTAGTTAAAATATTATCACTATACTATCAATATATGGAACCGTATATGGCACAAGCATTGTTCCCCATTACTTTGGACGCAATGAATTCGGAAAATGATGCTGTGGCATTACAAGGTATCGAATTTTGGTCTAATGTCAGTGATGAAGAAGTTGATTTAGCTATTGAAGATGCTGAAGCGGCAGAAGCTGGGCGACCACCACAACGCGTCAGTCGTCATTATGCACGCGGTGCGTTGCAATATTTAGCACCAGTTCTCATGCAAAAGTTAACCAAACAAGAAGAATTAGATGATGAAGATACATGGAATCCATCTAAAGCTGCAGGTGTTTGCTTAATGTTGTTGGCTACTTGCTGTGAAGATGAAATTGTTCCCCACGTCTTACCCTTCGTTAAAGATAATATTAAATCAGATAATTGGCGTTATCGAGATGCTGCACTTATGGCATTCGGCTCAATCATTGGTGGTTTAGATCCAAATACGCTTAAACCTTTGGTAGAACAAGCCATGCCTACACTTATCGGTTTAATGTACGATAATTGTGTTATCGTACGTGACACCGCAGCATGGACATTTGGTCGTATTTGTGAAATTGTTCCCGAAGCAGCAATTAATGATGCATACTTCAAACCATTATTAGAAAGTTTAATTAACGGCTTAAAAGCTGAACCACGTGTTGCAGCAAATGTATGTTGGGCTTTTAGTGGCTTAGCAGAAGCTGCTTACGAAGCTGCCGAATCTACCAGTGGAGGTGGAGAAGATTCAAATTCCAATCAACCAGAAACGTATTGCCTCTCACAATACTTCGAATATATTATCCAACGCTTATTAGAGACCACAGATCGTGCAGATGGTGCCCAAGCTAATTTACGCGGTGCCGCTTATGAAGCGCTTATGGAAATGGTTAAAAATTCACCCAAAGATTGTTATGTTACAGTGCAAAAAACTACCATGGTTATTTTGGAACGTTTACAACAAGTCCTCCAAATGGAATCACATATCACGTCTCACAACGATCGATCACAATTTAATGACCTCCAATCGTTACTTTGCGCTACATTACAATCAGTTTTACGAAAAGTTACTCCACAGGACGCTCCACAAATATCTGATGCGATTATGGGTGCAATGTTAACGATGTTCAATTCAAATACTTCTAAAGCTGCTGGCAGCGTACAAGAAGATGCTTTAATGGCGGTATCAACATTGGTTGATGTTTTAGGGGAAGGATTTTTGAAATATATGGATGCATTCCGACCATATTTATATATGGGATTAAAAAATCATCAAGAATATCAAGTCTGTGGAGCGGCTGTAGGCTTAACTGGAGATATAATACGATCGTTAAAAATAAAAGCGTTGCCATATTGTGACGAGATTATGACTTTACTTTTGGAAAACTTATCGAATCAAACTGTACATCGAAGTGTAAAACCGCAAATTTTATCAGTGTTTGGAGATATGGCTTTATCGATTGGTACAGAGTTCAAAAAATATTTGGATATTGTGCTAACGACGTTATCGCAAGCTTCACAAGCTCAAGTTGACCATTCCGATTACGATATGATTGATTACTTAAATGAATTACGTGAAGGTGTCCTGGAAGCGTATACAGGAATTGTTCAGGGTTTAAAAGGAGACGGTCCTCAACCGTTACCCGATATCCAACTTTTGGAACAACATATTCCATTTATTGTACGATTTTTGATTGTGGTGGCTCGGGATCAAGATCATACCGATAGTATTATTGGTATTGCTGCAGGTTTAGTCGGCGATTTATGTGCATCATTTGGTACAGCAATGTTACCATTACTCGATGTAGATGCTATCCAACAAATGTTAACCGATGGACGGCGTAGTAGGATACAACGTACAAAAGCATTAGCTACATGGGCTACAAAGGAGTTACGTAAATTAAAAGCAGCGGCTGGTGGAGCACCTGGTAATACAACGGCCCCGGGTGTACATGCAGCACTTACGGCGAATAATATATCAGCAGCGGCTGCACCTTCAGTAAATAATATGGCTGGACAAACACCGACGGCTAGCTGGTAAGTAATTTTTTTGGATTTATCTTTATACTTCAAACAATTTTAAATGTCGTTATTGTGCTTCTGAAATTAAAATTTGGTTTTGTTTTCTTTCAATTTTGTGTGATTTTATTTTTACAACAGGTGATGAAAATTTCGCCATTTTGTTGAATTTCAAATTTTGAATCACTTTACACATTTACAAATTTAATTTTACTGGGTGGACTAATAACTTATCAGTACTTTGTGAAAAATTTGTGTTCACAAAATTGTACAGTGGGAGAGACTCTTATAGGCACAATAATTTTTGTTTCTTTTTTCCAATAGTTCTCTTCTTTTCCAAATTCCTTTAAAAAGTTCTCTAACGACCGCACAAATGTTACATAATGCTAGCGGACATATCCTCCCTTCCCTTCCCGATTACTAGCAATCAAACTATGTTAACGTTTAGGACGGGGAGGGGTAATATCTGCCATCAGTATGTAACGTTTGTGCGATTATTAGGAAGCTTATTGGGTAAGTTGGAGACATTTTTCTCAATTTTTACTAGACATTTTTTTTTCTCCGAACCTCCGAACCCTCCGAATAAAAAAATCGTAAAATTAAAAGAAATGCATGTTTTACGATTTTCATCCCTCAAAAAGTATATGAAAAATCAGATTTTTAATATGCATAAAAAATTTTTTGTAGTGTAAAGCTTACTCAACAACATCCCCCCAAAATTTTTGGCCTAATTAAAGAGATTTATTTTAGCGTAACTCAATAATAAAGTACACACCTAAGTAATTAAAATATTAATTCTTAACGCAATTAAACTTCCATTGCATTTCGATCCGAAAAACTTTGTTTTTAAAACAAGCACATCTATTATTGCGACGCTGATTTACAGCAGGTTTATAACTACATTTTTTAAATCCCTGCCCACCAAAAGGTGACTGACTTGCCACAGTATCTTTCAAAGAAATTGAAATTTCGTCGACATAGTTTGCATCTGAACTCTTACCGTAAAAATCTGTTTTTAATAGAACCTTACATTGTGAGAAACACCAACAATATTGTTGCTTGCCATTGGCAGAAAGTGGAATTTAAATGATTAGGCTAGGCAAGTAGTTAAACATTATCGATCCAAGTCATTTGCCTAGCTGTGTGATTAAATGACTGAATTTAGTTCAGGCCGCTTGTTGAATGTCGCCGTTTAGTAAAATGGCTAGGCTGTTAATTAAATGTTAGTTTGAGTAGGATTGGCAGATCTTAAACTTTGGTGAAACAAATCTTTTTTTTAACAACCGACTTTTTTTGTTTGATTATTACGTATAATTGAAAATTTGAAACTTTCACGTGTGTTTTATTTTGCAAGTCTGTAACAAAAACTATAATTTATTCCTGTATCTATGAAGGAAATGGTAATGAAGCATTATCAATTATAGATATCTATCTACTTTGATTGCCAGAACACACAATTTTGCTAGATTTCATAAATTATTATTGAAATTATAAAGAAAACTTCGCATCTATTGTCGGCTCGAAGTCACGATTAATCACATTTCACAGTCTTATAGTACTTTTATGTATCATACAAATCCAGTCCCTTTTTTAGATGAATCTTTCGCTTTTTAACAAAATACTCGAACAACTCTTTAATCAATTATTTTAAAACGTTGAATAAAACATATTAATTATTGACTTACTTTTCATATTGAGATGAAAATGGAGTTATTAAAAAACAATTCTGTTTGAAAGAAATTATTGACGACCACACAAATAAATTTCTGTGTAAAATAATTCGACAAATTTTCACCTCCTGTAAATTATAAACAAAAATCACATGTATATAGTGCTCAAAATTACTTCAAACAACATTTAATATTTATTTAATTAAATATTATTTATTTTTAATTACAGTAGCACATCGATAATCGCGCACTGATTTAATTTATAAATTGAATTTACCGAATCAAAATCAAAAATCAAAATTTAAAATAAAAATTCCTGATTACACAACAAAATAAACCTACACAATTTAAAACCAAGTAATAACTCATTTCAGATTTGATATATTAATTACTACAAATCCAACATTAATTATTAATTAAAAAATATTAAGATACAACATCAAAACAAAAATTTATTTTTTAAAACAAAAACCTTTAAAAAAAAATACAAAAAAAAAGAGAGATACAAAATATTGCGAAAAGAGAGTAAACGAATTTATAAGAATGATTGATGATGAAAATAAAATATTAAAGCAAGTTACGCGAATTATTAAAATGAGATGAATAAATGAATATATATGAAGTGTGATGAACAAAGATGAAACTTTCCAAGATGTTGCTGAGATGACTCTGGATGGATGTGGAAGAGAGTTGTGATAATTATTTTTGTATGCCTGGTGCGCGTTCTGGAATTTAACACACACAAAATTTTCAAAATAAAATTAGTGATCTTCTGGTGGGAGTTGAAAAAAAAACTAGAAACATACAAGTGATGGTGTGAGTGTTTTCCACAAAAATGGTTTATTTTTAAACAAGTGTTTTCTTTTTTCTTTTTTAATTAAAAAAAAATTTTTATTCGAAATTTTCAAGGTTACGTTTACATCATGTTTGAAATTATTGGTATGTAAAAAATACATTTTGTTAGAAAATTGTAAATTTCCCCTTCGTCCTTCCAACGATTAATGTAAGCGTATAATTTAAGTTTAAAGCAAATTTTAAAAATTTAACATACCTTAAAATTAATTTTGATAAGGAACTTATAAGGTATGTTTACGTATGGTTATACCTAGTCCAAACAAGAAATCATGGAGGTTAGAGAGAAGGAGAACGATCGCTGTAGGAAATAGTGTCCCAAAAATACGGTCAAAATAAGTGACGCGCTGCGATCGCTAAGTTATCTTAATAAAAGCGGGCTGTTGTTAAATTTGTACATTATGCAAATAACTTTATATACTTATACTCATAAACAGCTAATTTCGCAGATACTACTTACCAACGACAGCGCGGCTGGTGGCTGAAAAATGAACAATAAATTCTACAAATTTTCAGGGACAGACGCGCTAATGCTTTAGCGCGTAGCGATCTTTCTCCTTCTCTCTAACCTCCATGCAAGAAATGATGTTTTTTAAATTTAATTTTACATAAAGTGCTTGCGCTCGATTCATCAACCTTAAAAGAAACGTCTTTAAATTTTAACTAACCATTTCTGATTAATTTTAAACACAAATTTATCGTTTTATCACATGACTAGGTGTAATCGTTCCCTCTTTCATTTTCCCTTATCCTGTTATGTATTATGTAAATTATCATGTACTGTTGTTTTTTTTTTTACAAATTTTGATTTCACATTGGATTTATATCATTTTGGAACAAATTTATTAAAGAGTTTTTTGAGTTTTGAGAATTTGTGTTTGAAAAAAAAATTGAAACATGTGCTGTGATGTGATGACTGTTTACAAAAGATGAACGAATTATTTATGAATGTGATATTTTTTGATTGTTGAGCGTTTGAGCGAAGTTGAGAGGTAGGTGTTATTAAAAGTGTAGAATATTTATAAAATTATATTTTTATTCCAAGTTTTTATATTCATTGAAAATTCTAATATAATCATTGATGGATTTATTAAACCTGTTTTTTTTTCTTCTGAAATTTAACAGATTGTCGATTGAAAAACTCGATGTTAAGTCCATCAATGATTTAATCGTAAAATGATTTCTTGAATATAAAAATAACTCGTGCTATGTTAAATTAATTAAAAAATATAATTTAATAAAATTACTATACTAAATATTTATTATATTATTAAAAATGTGTGTACAATATTATTTGATTATACTTATTAATTATTATTAACTATTATTATTGTGTATCCCCTCCAATATTAATAAAAATAAAAAAATTTAATAACAAAATATTACCAACTATTTTTAAAAATAAATTTTTTTTACAAAAAACAGTTTGAAATTTAAATAAAAAATATTTTATTTTATTATTTTTAAATATAATTATTAATAATAATTGATTTAACGTAAAATTACAGTGCATATAAAATTTTGTGCCATCAAACGACTTTCTAATCTTCGCCAATCATAAAATGCCATATCTTGCTGCATCCCAGAAGTAATAAATTAAAATAACGAGAATGCGCGGTCTATATGTAGCCTGTAATATCCGTTTGGATGTTTCTCAACATAAAAGATGTTAACAGATGCCACTAAAGAGGCTACGAAATCCTTTTAAATTTACCGATATCCGTATAATTCGTAAAGGAAAATTGTTAAAAATTTTCACATGCCGATTATTTTGTCCTTCAAGGCGGTTAATTTTTTAATGGTTTCTGGGGAAAAATTGTAGCTCATCAAATTCTTAATACCAAACTAATATTCTAAATTAAATAAGTTTTTTTTCTAAAAATGAAAAACACATTTTCAATTGTAGAGAACTTTCAGAATAAAATATGGATTTTTCGGATATATAATACTTCAAGATAAAGGACTCCACAAAAAATCTAGTACGATTTTCTAAACTTTTGAGCAATTACAGAGTGTCTCGTGATTCGATTGCCATAATTTTAAAGTGTATTATTTTGACAATTTTTTGTCGAAAGTGCCTGATATATTTGTTCAAAACCCAATAGTTAAGGAGTTATGTACACTATTAAATTTAACCAATTAAGTAGACATCGCCATTACACTTTCAACTTAATATTTTCAAAAGAATTCGCTCTTAAACTATAGCTATCTAGTCACGGACACCCTGTATAATGAATATTTAGAACTTAATTAAATATGAATATAATGTTGTTGGTAAAATTACACAAGTATTGTACATACATAAAATAAATAAATGTTTCCATTTTGGTCTCAGGTTTAAACGAATAATTATTTTTATAAAAAAAATTGATAATTATATTTAAAATTATTTTTTATTTAAATTTTTTTTTAAATACTTTAAATTTATTTATTTTGATCTTTTTTCGAACAAGGTTTATATTCCGAAATGATTTTTTAACGTTAAAACGGGGATCTCTATTATGTGTAAAAATTTATTTGTAAAAAAATTTTCACAAATCGAATTGTGGGAAAAAAATATCCTTAAGTTAATTTTTCATGAAGTGAAAAATAAAACTGGACTGGAATTAAGTCTTAATAATTTTTTAAGTATATCGATAAAATACTTTTTATTTTTTCTAAATCACTGACTAATCAAAAGAAAAGGGGCAAGATTAAAAATTTTAAACTTCATTCAGTACTAAAATCATTGAAGAAAATAAATATTGATTTGAAATTTTTATTAAATATTATTTTTGTCCTATTTTCTATAACGGTCTGTGAATTTTATAAAATTTTTTGTTTCTTAATTGTATTTTTATGTGTGCGATTCCGATGATGTGCAGTTGATGTGTATTTTTCCGAATGTATGCTGAATTATTATTAAAATAATATTGATTTCATATTTAAAAACAATTATCAATATGTAATTTATGTATGTGTTTGTAAATCCTAAAGATGGACATCACATACTTCCTCATGGTGTCCAACAATCGAGGAAACAAAATCTAAAGTAATCCATCCAATCACCAATGATCCTCACGTAGACAAAAATGTTAGAATGCCAATCAAATAAAAGTGACTTTAATCCAATTTATTATTTGAGCTTATCTCCTTTCTTTAGTTCACTTTGAGTTCAAGTAGTTCACTTTGAGTCAAGGCCAAATGGATATTGAACGATAATCCGACATTTAATTCCAACATTTTTGTCTACACACTTCCCTTTTAACCATAATTATTAAATATAGTTTTATTAGTTTGTTTTTTGAACACTCGTTATGTTGGACATCATAGTTCCTATAAAATTTAAATTTTCTTTCCAAAAAAAAAACTAAAAATAGAAGTTTGTGATCATCTTCGAGGTTCACAACAAAATTTCCTAATTGTATCTAATTTTGATTGATTGGTTTTGGTTGATTGATGATTAGGGTAAGTACACAATTGAGGTAAATTAAATGTGATGTTTTATTTGGAATTAATGTTGAATTAATTTGAGTCCAGTTTGTAAAGTGGATTTATGTTCAGCTGTTTCTTATCTGACACTAGTGAACTTTACATTTAACTATGTAATTAGTAAAACTTTTTGATGAGAATGTAAAACTGTAAAGACATGTGTTGTATGCATTTATGCCCACGTGAAAACATTTTGTTAACGATTTATGGTTGAAAATGCTAGCGTTATTGCAGCTAAAAGTATAAATTAATTGTATGTTTTTGAAGAAAATTTTACATGAACAAGTTCACGAGAAATCGGTATTTATTTTTAAATAAGATCATTGTCTCCGTGAACATTCTTGTAAATTAATTTACATTCCCCGGATCATTTGCAGACTCCATAATTGTTGTAACTAATGACAAAACGACAAAAAATGTGTTATTATAGAAAGATTAATGCCTCATTTCTTCAGCTGTAACAAAGGTGGGAACTAAGATAATCGCTCACGAATTACAACAGCTCCGAGCAGGTCCGGATTAAACATGTCGGGTCCCATAGGCAATGCAATTCTCGATGGGATGCGAAAATTACATTGGCACTCTTCTCATACAAATTTTACTTCTAGATTTTTTTAGTCTTCGTAAATTACATTGGCCCTTCTTGTGTAAGCCTCTTTTTGTAGTGTTTGTAAATTACCTTGCTGTTACCTTTTGTGGGGCCCTTCTCGTACAAATTTGTCTTTTCTCCTTATTTTTTGTTCTCTTCGTAAATCAATTTGACACAACCTTGTCTTTTTCAATTTTGATATTTCCGTGAGATCTTTAACCGATTCCGGACCCATACGCAAATGTGTCTAATGGTTAATCCGGCCTTGGTTCTGAAAACTTGATGTAAATTTACTAAAATTATTATAATTTTTAGAGATAATCACAATTGTGAAGAACAGAAGAAAATCTTTATTCTGAATTTGCTATTTGATACACTGTTGTTTTTTCCAGTTTACGCAAATTGAGAGTTCACGATTTGCTGATTCCAACGAGGGTCAAATTTCAAATAATTAACCAAGTCTTTCGATTAAGGTTTGTGTATCACATACTGATACGATCATTGTAAGCGCGTGAGGACCAGAACATCTAAAACCATTACTCAATCTCTTATGACTTAAGTCATTCACCCTTCTAAGAAGATACAACCTATACGGAGAGCGTGTGTTCTAAAATCATCAATTTTGCTTATGAAGAGGGAGGCATCTTCTATAATATTACAAATTGTTTCCTCTCTAGTTTCTTCAATTATGTACGCTGCCAATAGCTAGTGAGTTGATAAAGAAAATGAAAAAAAAAATTAAAATTTACCAGTATAAAATCAAAAAAAATTATGGGCTCTATCTGAAAATAAGTAAATGAATTCATTGTGGCGCTAGTTTCAGATTGCTTTCTTACAATTAGTGTAATTTAAAATAAATAATTGCTGCTCACTTCACTTTAAATAATTATAGGACAAAATAAAAAAATATATTTTTATCAATTTAAATTATAAAAGACAAATGAATTTTCATATTCAAGCTAACTATTAGGTGTAAATCCGTAAGTATTTTGGGTATATGCGTGTTTGAATGTATGTGTGTATGGTTTTTTTGTACGGGTAATATTTGCGGAAGAATACTTCTTGTGTAAAGGGAATAAATTTATGTTAACAAAATATTAACAATGTTTTAGTTAGAAAGTGTATTGAATCAAGAATTATTTCACTGGTCTTACATAGAGAAATTGTGATTGTGGTGTATGGTCCGAAGATTGTGTGGCAAAGTTATATGAAACATATTAATTATCCTGCAGAAATGTAAGTTGCATATCTAAATTATCAAATTAGCTGAAACTATTTTTACAGGTAGGCTTATTAAAAAATTAGGATCGAGGATATTAGGAACTTAAGTAACTGACGTATAAATCGTAGATCTTCGGATGGGTGACGCACAAACGAGTAGGGGTGAAATTTACAAAATTTAAAAAACCCCCGACAAATTCGAGTAGGGAATCCTAAGCTCGCACTTGCAACATATCTAAGAACACTTTCCATTAAATTAGCTTTATCCTTAAAGTTTTTTCAAAAAATTTTAAAAACCTGCGACAATCTCCATCAAGTCACCATTTCAAACAAAACAGAAAGCTAAATTCAAATCATGCATACACAGATGTATGCGTTAAACCTATAAAATCCCTCTCTTTGAGCCGGGGGTTAAAAAGACCTATTTAAAAACCTTTTTCACATCAACCATTAAACATTTTCGCCTCTCTAGGCTGGTATCCCAGTTACTCTATAGTTAAGACTACATTTTTCAAAAAAAAACTAATATTAAAATTTTGTTAACATAAATATTGAATAATTGTTAATTTAATAGAATAAAATTGAAAACCAGATGATTTAGGTTCAGTTTTATCATCGTTGTTTAACTTAAACAACTTCTCTTCCAATCTATTAGAGTTACAAGTTCATTTCGACGGTGAAGTAGAATAGTTATCATTATTTTAACCAATCAGATTTCAAAAAATTTTATTGGTTTATTTTCTGAATCGATATCTCTGAATTTATCCAAAAGTTAATCAAAGCTGATAAAATCGAACCACAACAAATCATCATCTCCATCTCAATTTGATAAAATATGTGATAATATTGTATATGTGGTAGAGTTTAAGTGATAAAATTGTTATGATTGGTTCATAATGAATCGTGTGTGATAAACATAAATAATAAATTTTCAAAATGAGTTACATTGTATCAATGAATGATGTTTAAAAATGAATATTAAATATATATGAGGTGTATTAATTTATTTTTTAGGAAGTGATTAAAGTCCTATTACTAATCAGGGTCTAAAATAAAATAATTTTGTTAAAATTGCAAATAATACTTGTTCGAAAGAATGCTAAATTAAAAAATATTAAAATAGTAATATCATTGTTGAACAAAATCACAGCCGTTATTGCTATTTTAATAAATACATTTCGTTTACGCCATTTTGTAGATTTTTTAAAATTTTATAGAATAATTGAAGTAGTTAAATTATAGAGGGTGATCTCCTTTTGACAGAAATACAAATAATAATTTATCCGGCTAAAAACTTAACGCTTAACGACGATTTAAATGTACTTTTGAATCAACTACTTAACATTTTCTATAATTGAAGTCGTATTTGAGGGGTGGCAAACCTTTATGTATCAATGTGTCACTTTTTCTAATGAAATGTTTTAGGTCATAGGTCAAATAATAATGATGTCGTGGGCATTCGCAATTAATTCTTAATGACGTTTCCTGATTAAGTGACGGTAGTTTGAAAATTATTTTATTGCGTTTCTAGATAGAGGAGTATCTTATCGAAATCTTATCTTTATAATTCAAAATCTCCCTCTCGAAAAGGTTTATTATGCCGAGCAATGACAGTTTACTTCTATCTTTAATTGCACTTGTTTCGCTATGTCTCCCTTTTTTGACCAACGGATTTGTGATTTGTTTCAAAATGCAAGTTGTAGTCCACGACGTAACAACAATAACAAACAGGCGAGCATTTGTAAGATCACTCGCGTTCGTTCGTAATATAATACTTCATAGTGATCTTTGTGATCGGTGTGTCAAAAATATTGTGTTTCGTGCCATTGGTTCGCCATCCCTGTCGTAGATCGTTTGTCGGATGACAAACGCTTGAAGTTGGACATTCGACTTCAATTGTAGAATAATGTAAATATCGACGACTTAGTAGTAGAATAGCGGATAAACATTTGCATTCGATATCTTCTAGATTTTCTACCCTTTTCTCATGATACACCAAGTTACACGCTATGTATCATCTGTAGATATTTAAGTTATGGTCTCATTTACGGGACTTTAATCACTTTCTTCCTTTTATTGATTGTTTGGTTATTTATGACTGATGATCGATCAATAAATTACTTTTGACTGATGAAATTATCAATAGGTATTTATCTACAATTGATAATTCTATGATGTACCAACTGATAAAATATAAAGAGTACATACAAAATCTATATTTCATAATAATTCCAATAATATTAATATGGATTTAACTAAACAAAAACCAAATGATATTTTTATATTTAAAAAAGAAAAAAAAAACATATGAAGATGCAAAAAATTACTCAGAGAATTAATTACAAATTATTATTTTTGATCTCTCTCTTTCTCTCTCCTGTATACTCAATAGGAAAAATGAGATGATATGAGAAATAAAACAGTCCATGTCAATTTTAAATCTTATTGATAATGTCTATGGTCTTATAAACAGTTCTAGACAAAATCGACAAGAGGATCTCATACAAGTTGGTAAATAGGAATATCCCGGATAGCTTTATTAGAAAATGACATTTTTTCTGATGTTTTATTATCGTTTTTATCACTCTAAGCCTCACGAGTCCTTCTGGTCTAGTGCTTTCCAATTATTAGTGTATCCCAGCTCATCAGCTTTGAGAAAACACTTCCCTTCAACTCATTACCTCCTCTAATTTTATGCCGTTTTCGATGTTATGGAAGTCATTAATACATTCTGAGAAATATCAAACCCTATTTGGAATTTTTATCGTCAAGTTTTAACTTCCCGGTATAGAGACTTATTGTAATGGATTCAAAATCGAAATTTTCAACATATCTTTACGTTGCATGGTCAGAACAAGGCATTAACACCAATTCTGAGAAGATGTACGTACGTACGTTCGTGGTTATTTTTTTCGTCATTGATATCGCGCAAACAAAAATGATATCGACTTCGTTAAGGTGTCAATCGAAGTGTAGTAAAGGCAATATAATCCTAAAAGAATTTCATAACATTCATTCGAATCGGGCGAGTTTTTTTAAAAAATTTTTCCTGATCGGGCGATTCAAAAATTATCCGACTTCGTTGAGAAGCCGATCGAAGTGTAGTAACGGTAATATGATCCGAAAATAATTTCATAACATTCGGTTGAGTCGTTTCGAGTTTTTTATAACTATTTACTATGCTGGAAAGTTATTCGTGTGGACCTCAAGGGTCGCACCAAATCCTATCCACGGCTTGTTTTACGTCTTAATTTAGTAAGAGTCTTTTTGAAGGAAGGGAAGGATATGTCCCACTTGATATGTTGTTACCTTTCCCCTACTTTATTTCCTACTACAAATCAATGTAATTATGACGTTACGTTAATATTTTTTCTTTTAATCTACAGTCTGTCTAGAACTGTTTATATGATTAATGATGTCATTATTTTCACGCATGCGTGTTTACTACTATTTTTCAAATAAACGTTGTGTTCACACCATAAAAGTGTTCCTTTTTCTTGTCAATATAATTTAAGTAAATTTGTGTGAACTATAAATTTTTGGGAATAACTATGAAGATTATGTAAAATTAATCAACAATCACAATTCTCTGAATCTAAGTACTAATTAAAAGTACTTAAATATTCTTTATTAAAATCCATTATTGTTTGCTAAATAATTCTTTAATTCCATTTAAATGTTATTTATATATTATATATTTTTTCATATTATGTTTATAGTTTAATTTATAATATACGTTAAGACGACACAGACATACATACAACACGGACATGACATGACATGACACAGTATGACGTCACATAATGAATATACAATGTGTCACACATTAATAAAAATATACAAAAAAAAAATGTACTCTAAATATAAATTATGTATTGTATGCGTTTTTGGAAAATGGTACTTTTTTGTGATATTATCATTAAAAAAGTTTCCCTATTTCATACGTTCATTTAAATTTGTGATAGAAGTACAAGGAAAGATTTACATGTTTATGTTAAAGAGATTTTGATTAAAAAACCTTACCAAATGTAACTTAAAAAGCATCACCAATTTAATGACTGCATTCAGCCGTAGTTAGCCATACTGAGCGGAACGATAATACAGGTACTTCATGTTTGTTAAGGAAGAAAATAAAAGAAAGAAAAAATGGATTACCCACATATTATCATATTTGGGGTGCCGGTACATTAACTGAGCGCAAACCTCAGCTAAATGCAGCCAATATTAATTTTGAATCACTCTTATATTTATTTTTTAGAATCTACTTTAGGCGGGACATTTGGTGTCTCCATTTTTTAGTCAAAATTGTACCGAAAATTAGAAAGTTGTGAAAATATAACTTTCCTCTTAATTTTCTGTACAAGATTAGTCAATTTTTGACTAAAAATGGCGGCATCAATCAAATCTTGCTGCATCCATAGAGATTTAGAAGAGAATGCGCAAGTGTCTATGCTAACCGTAAGTGAAAGTGTTTGCAGGTAAAAGATAGAACGCTGCCCTGCTACCGTATCTCTATGTATCATGTGATGATGTCACCATAGAAGAAATGATACGGTAGCTCGGCAGTGATCTTTCTCTTACCTGCGCACACTCTCGCTGTTCTATCGCGTACTCTATATATAATATCTCTATGGATGTACCTTGACTGTTTTGGCTGTACCTCTATGGTTATACCTTGACTGTCTCTCGCTGTTCTGTCTCCCAGGTCAAGATTATGTTACAATCTATCTTTTTGTCTCAGTGTAAAAAGTGTATGCACCTGTCTACTGAGCATACCCATTGGCTGTGTTAAGCGGAAAGACCACATCCAATACTGCTTCTGAGCGCTCTTTTGCTTAACTTTAGTCCTTACGAGCTAAAGCTAGGGCTAAATGACATAAAAGAGTAATTGTTGTGTTCTTGAGCAAAACCAGTCGGAAGATCTACCAAAACACCGCTATCTTAAGAAATCAACCATACAAAATGTTCGTGAAAGAGACAATTTATATAGAAGTCCAGTTTGTATGGAAGCTTTTCATTGCACTCACACTCATATGAAATATATACGATATTCACTTCATCCATACTTCACGCATATATGTCGCTCACTTGCACTAATCTCATTGTTATCCATTGGTTAGTCAAACTCTTGCACCGACTTTAACATTGAATTGGATTTCTATATATGACGCGTTAAGGTTAGGGTCCCTTTGACATACTTTTGTACAAAAACACGTAAATCCTTTTACAAATTTAAAAATTCGAATCAACGTATGAAGTACTCGTATAAAAGGTGACCTCTGTGTGATGGTCTCAAATACAATGTATGTTTATGACGTATATGACACAGTATAAAAGTTTGTTTTAAAGGTTATGTTTGTTTGATTGTTTGTTTGTATATGTCGATTAAAAAAAAAAAAACAGATTGAACGATATAGCGATTGATTGACTGGGTTTATATATTGATTACATAAATATATACTTATGCATGATAATTAATTGTATAAGGAAAATAGTGCCATTATGACTGATTGATTGTGTCTGTCTGTCTCTGATGATTGCACAATATTACAGACTGATTGATTGATTTTGATGAATTTAAAAAAAAAAAAAAAAGAAAAATAATCAATAAAATAAATAAGTGAGATATATAATACAACAATTTTCTTCAATTTTCAACTATTATGTTTTATTCATTATTATTAATTGATTAATTAAATTATCATTATTATAAATATTACAAAATAAAATAAAAAAAACTTGATTAATTTATAATTATTGATTAAAATGATCAAGTTTCGAATTTATTCAAATAAAATAAAATATTCAAATAGAAAATTGTGTATTTATTTATTTTTTTCATATTTATTTGGGTTGTAAGAACCCATTTTTATCCTAAAAGAACACTTTTGATTTCCAAATAAAATTTGTGTATATATTAATTTTATTTATTTTACAGTGAATAATTTTTTTATTTGAAGGTACTAATTTTCATGTTATTAGTTGTTCATATTTAATTGATTATATTTTATAATAAAATTTAATTAAATTACAGATCACTGATGAAAAATTTTAAATTAATACCGTATCAAATGGAAATATATTGATGATTCCAAGGAAAATATATACAGGTATGTATACATTTAGCTATTAGAAACTAATAGAGTAATTCCACAAACGGTGAACCACAGCGGAGAGAATTGATATTGTATTTTCGATAGGTGAATGAACTTTGAACAGGCTCGTGCGTAGGAATTATCCAAGGGAGGGATTCAAACTTTTAGGTCATAGAGTCAATATAAACAAGAAATTATTTTTTCGAGTAAGAGAACATTAAATTAGGTCAAAATTTGATATTCAGTCACTGTTTTTCGATCAGTTAAGTCTGCGTCTGCATCGACCTCTACACCGCGATGTATATCGAGCGAAGACTAAACCGTTTAGCCGTTCTCAGCCATTGGCAGAACGCGAGGCATTTATCAGAAACGCATCTTTATTGGAAATGAGTGCTTCGAGTGAGTTTTTTAACTTCGTCGATTCAGGTGTCACGGGAATCATCGTGCAAAATTGAGTATTCTAGTTCAAAAAGTCTTCAAATGAACAGTCAACCTTCAACTGTATCAGTCGTTATATTCGAACGTTGAGTCTGTTATGACTCGAACCTTGGCTTCCGCACTTCTATGTCGTTATTCATCGCAGATATTGCTCATGGCCTTAAAATATTTCCTGAATTCTTCTCCAACGTTTCCTCTTCTTTCAATCAAAATATGTTCCGCAGCATCAGCTAGTTCGATAGCCTTGCCTAGATCTAGGTTTTCTGTTTCAAGTACTTGACTCAAAGACAAAGGCAAAGAATGTACCGAGCTCAAAATATGGATGGATATCTGATTCATAGTGGAAATGCTTCTCATAAATGGGCGCATTTACAGGACTATATTGTTAATTCAAACTTAATGTGCACAGATCCAAAATCCCTCCCTTGCGCACGGGCCTGATTTTGAATCAATCTGCTTAATCAACCAGGTGATAATCTTATTATAATTTTGTTGTTTTTATGAATTGAAACTAGTGAAAATAAACAATTGACTGAGTTAATTGTTGAAATACCATGTATAGAAAGTGTTGAATGTTAGTGCTTGCATTATTTTTTTCTAAGTTAAAAGAGTTTATAAAACCGGCACAATTATGGCAACCTTTCGGGAGCCATTTATTTGATTTTCGAAGATTCACAAAATCACTAGTTGTATAGTATAAATCGCTATCTTGTATAGTTTTGGAGAAAATGGACACCAAATTTTTGACCTTATCTGCGCCCTCTGGGATAATAACAGTGATGTTTACGAAAAAATGTTTGAAACAAAAGTTTTTATTTTTTTATAAGAAACATTTTTTATTCTATTTCTAACGGTTTATGCCCTTTAAGATAATGACCTTTTTGGAATCATTTACATCTTTTTTCAAAACGTACCTCAAAAACTATTTTAAAGAATGAAAAGTTTACGCATAGAAGACTCATTCTTGCTAGTGATTGCTCTATGTTAAATAAAATAAATAGGTGATATTTTAAGAAATTGAATATATAATTTTAAATATGACTGAGGTAAGCCATTTTTATGGCTTCCGTATAATCAAACTCATCAATAATATTCGTTAACTCAGTAATGTACACCTGTGATCATCAGATCATCACTGTAAAAATGTTTTCAATAATAATTAGAGCATTTAATATCAATTATTGTTAATTAATTAGTTTAAAACTAATGTTAATTATGGATAAAAATGATGATGAAGGCACTGATAATCAAGTATGTATTTATATCAAATAATTGCATTTCTTACCATGGTAGAAATTGTTCTTTTGGCGCCAAAGGTTCTTATCGAAAAAGTAGGTTCTCTTTGCAGTAACAATGAAATATCATTTTTTGTTAATAATTGAATATGTTTGGTAATTGGTAATTGTGGGCATATGATTCGCAATCCAAATCGTTTTTTCCTTGATTGAATTGTTTAAAATATTTGCATATTCTTAATGTACGTTTAATAGTATAGTCAAAGGTGTAACAGATTAATGATAATGAAATTAACCGTTCACTTTTTGCTAAAACCTAGTGGAATGTGATTCTTAGATGTCAAATATTATTCGTAAACTATGAGTTAGTCGCGAAAATGTTTCTATTTGTTAATAAACAATAGATTGTTGATTAAATGAAGCAGTCCATGTAAAAGTTGACTTAAAAAATTAATAATTAGGCAACTTATATTACGTATATGTTATTCATGTATAATAGTTTTTCGATTATTTGAGGAACGCTCAAATATACGTAATTCAAATTGTCTAATTACTAATTTTTAGTCAACTTTATTTAATAAACAATTTATTGTTTACTAGCTGTGAACTACCCGCTTTGCTGGCTAACTTTAATTTTAAATGCAAATATTATTGTGTTATAACCTTCACTTCATATGTCGTCACTTATCCTCCTTTTGTCCACAATTTCGTCGATTTTATTATTTTGGTGCGAAACCTTAATTTTAGAGCAAAAGTCCTATCTGTACCCTGCCACGCTTCGCTGCGGTACATTATAGTTGCATAGAAATGAGAAGTATCTATTAAATTTTATAAAACTTGATAAACTTTCGATAAAAGAGTTCTATCTACGGAAGTGAAAACTTAAAACTTTGGAATAACTGTGTTCTCGGCCTGGCTTTCGGCTTTTGGTCTGACCTTCGGCATTTGGCCTATCATACGGCCTTTGGCCTGACCTTCGGCCTTTAGCCTGTAATAAAAACAAAATTTTTAAATATGTTCTTTAGTTGTAATGGAAATAATTTTTCATGGTTGAATATTAAATATGTATTTGTAGGAAGCATTAGATTTGGATGACTTACTACCACAAATTGGTGAATTTGGACGTTATCAAAAAATTTTAATATGGTGTATATGTTTACCATCATGCTTACCATGCGGATTTTGTGCATTCAATCAATTGTTTATGACTGATGTACCAAGAGATTATTGGTGTTTAATACCAGAATTATATAATAATACCATTATTTCACCAGAGTATCGACGATATTTATCAATTCCACCAATTACGAATGATTTTTATAATATTACACCTGATGAACAAGTATGTACAGTTGATGACAAAAAAAAAGATAATTTTAAAAATCTCATAGAATTTGAATTTTGTTAAAATACTGAGGTTTTTGCATCTTTGAATGAATGACAAGCTACTATTAGAGGCTATCTATAAATTACGTGATACAATTTTTTGATTTTTTCGCGCTTCAGACTGTCTTTTGTTTTCAATCAACTGAAAGTGAGTTTTACGCCCTTATATATATGTTCTTGCCCCACATATTCAAGCTGTCACAGAAAAGCATCAGAAAAGTCAAAGGCCATTTTTATGACTTATGCGTGTGTAATGTAAATATCTTTTGAAGCAGTTCAAAAAGTGGTAATATTCGTAAATAAATAAATTTGAGATTCCTGGAGTAAAATTTTACTTATTCAAAGCATTATTTTGACCCAACGAATGGCATTTACACTTTGTAAAAATTCGAATTTGGGGGTGCTGAAGTAAATTTTAATTTTCTCATAATTTAAAATTCAAGCGTGCTATTTGGGGGTGCCATTTTCACGGAGATTAATACTGATTTCTAAATTATCTAAATATAAAACAGCCAAAAATGAAAAGCTTGTCATATTTTGGACTTTGTTTTAGATTAATTTTAATAAAACACAATGGCATAAATGTATACGTTATGCCATAAATTGGACAGAAATATTAGAACAAACAAATATTGAGGATATTGTACCAAATCCAACATGGCCAACAGAACCATGTACAAATGGTTGGGAATATGATTTAACTGATATTGAATCGTCCATAGTTGTTGATGTATGTAGGTACTATTTACATGAAGCTTGATCCAAATTGAACTTCTTGAAGATTTAGAACTTGAGAAAATTATGTAATGAGGTTTTTACCTGTTTTATAATCATGGAGAACACAAGGAAACCGAAATAAAGCATTGACAAAATTTGTCAATGTAATGGCAAAAATTATTTGTAACACTAGCGTCGCTAGTGTATCTTTTGCAAAGAAGTGCAAATTTTCTTTTGCACAGAAGTGCAGAAATAAATACGAACATAATTACGAAATACTACATAAATGCACTTCGGTGCAAAAAGAACACTAGCGACACTAGTAGTACAAATATTTTCTATCATTACGTTGACATATTTTGTTAATTCTCCTGTTCGAGTTCGGTCTCCTTGTGTAGTTTCTATGAGTAAGACGTTAAAAACAAAGAAAATATTAATTTCGTATGTAACTTCTAAACCATAAAGTTCAATTTCGATTAGCCTTTGATAACTACATCTATAATAATTTAAAAACTGATTTTTAGTTTAATTTAGTATGCGATCGAGCTATTTACCCAACAATTGGATTAGCCGCCTTAAATGTAGGTGGACCAGTCGGTGTATATTTCTTTGGCGTATTAAATGATCGATTGGGGCGCCGCATATCATTTTTTTCTTGTTTGGCAACTTTGATATTTGGTAATTGTTTAACAGCACTATCCCCAAATTTTTGGTGCTGGGCATCAAGTCGAATAATTGTTGGATTAACTATTCCAGCTGTCTATCAGATACCATTTATTATTTGTAAGTGTAAAAGTACAATTGCGGATCCAGAACAGTTATGTATTATGATACTGGTGAAATACGAAAATCTGGCTCATTTTGTTATTAAAGGACGAGTTTCCGAGATATCGACTAAATTTGCTCTACAATATCATGTCTTGAATAGGATTTTAGTCTATATCTTCTCTTCTCAGAAATTATTCATCCAATCACCAAACAGACCCGTTTTTTGTATTTTCTGGGTCCAAATTACTCTAGAATTAGGGAAAAAAAATTTGTCTACTTTTTTGGCTATTTTTTAAGAAATGTACTTTATAAAATTACATTTACGACTGCGGTTGGGTCATTTTTAGGATATCGCCTAATCGTAATAATATCGCAATTGCTCCTATTGGAACTCTCTGGATCCGCAATTGAAAGGTCAATTGAAGTGTTCTTATATATAAGAGAAACGACAGTTTCTAATTCTGTAATTTTTATATTTTAGCATTAGAATTAGTTGGTCCAAATTATCGTTCTTTTGTCACGGTCTTAACCTGTTTATTCTACACATGTGGCTTAATGCTGTTAGCTGGGGTCACTTATCTAGTACGAAATTGGGTCGCACTATCATTAGTGACATCTACACCATTTCTATTATACTTTATATATTGGTTCTTTTTACCAGAATCACCACGATGGTTATTAGCAAAAGGTCGTCTAGAAGAAGCGTTAAAAATATTAGAGAATTTAGCAAAAGTGAATAATAAAGAATTACCACCAGCATTTCGTCAAAAATTGAAACAACGTATGATGTTACATCGTACATTAAGTGAGGAGGCAAGATTAAAAAATGGCCCTGGTAAGTTTTAAGCATTTTTCTCTTTGCCCTAAAAACAATTTAAAACTACGGTTATTTTGAAAAGTGTATTTGTCGCAGTCAATTAACTTTATTAGCCGTTCAATGAACAGTCTACCATATTTACTAAACGGCGCCGTTCAACTAGCGGCCTGAGCGATATTAAGTCATAGAACTAAATAGCTTGGTAAATGACTTAGATCAATAACGTGTATTTACTTGCCTAGCCTAGTCTTTTAAATCTAGTTCCATTTCCTGTCACAGTTGGCACTGAAATCTATACACTGTGAATATGGCGAAGGCAAAGACCAATATTGTTTGTATTTCTCAAGAGTTGCAGTACTCAGATAAAAGCAATGGCGATCAAATTTTAGAATTCTGGGCTAAGGATTCCAAAAATATAGTTGTAAGCCTGATGTGAATCAATCAGTGTCACATTAATAGATGTGCTTGTTTTAAAAGGAAGGGAATGGCACTTTTTTTCGACTAACTGAGGATTACGACTTAACGAGGTTTGAGTTATCAAGACTCTACTGTATTTCGTTGAATGTGAAATTTGAAATTTCTTAGTACATACTGGACATAACCGCTGTTTTTATTGTATCCGGGGTAAATATGACTTTTAGAAAACTTCGAAGTTAATTTTGGCTAAAAGTGGATTTTTTCCTATCAAAATTTGGTTTTATACAATAATATATTTTTCAGGTATTGGATCTTTATTTAGAACGCCCAATATGCGCTTAAAAACATGCTTAATTACACTTAATTGGTTTGCAAGTGAAATGGTATATGTGGGTTTAAGTTATTACGGACCGGCACTTGGTAGTAATCAATATTTAAGTTTTTTATTATCATCTGCAGTGGAAATACCTAGTTATCTATTATGCTGGCTAGTTATGGATCATTGGGGCCGACGATGGCCACTAGCGATTAGCATGATTTCAAGTGGAATACTTTGTACAATCACTGTCTTACTTCCAGACGGTAAGTTTGAAATAAGACATACGTTTTATGTTACTTGGGAAAATTTAGAAACCGAAAATCATTTTAATGCCTTCCACAGACACTTATTTTGTCGCGTGATAAAAAATGAGAGTACATTTTTAAGAGTAATAAGGTAATGGTACATTTTTCACAGTTGGCCGGGCCATTAGAAAATGAATGCACTAAACATGTTTATTAGAAAAGATGATTCGAAAGACTGAAATTGTCCTAAATACTATAGATTATAATTAATCGGTTTTTTAAAACATATTTAATTGTTTTAGATGCAGTAGTAGCTACATTAGTATTATTTTTGTTATCAAAATCAGCGATATCAGCTTCATTTTTGATAATATATCCATTTTCTGGTGAATTGTATCCAACACAAGTGCGTGGTATTGGTATTGGATTATCTGCTTATGTGGGTGGTTTTGGTTTAATATTAATTCCATTCATCACATATTTAGTAAGTCTATGATTAAATTATCGACGTTACGATCCGTGTAGCCTTAACTATAGCTCAAATAAAATTTTTTTTATCATTTAGGGCTCAGAAAATTTGAAAATGCCTTTAGTAATTATGGGTACAATATCAGTAATTGGTGGTTTGTCATGTCTGCGCTTACCAGAAACATTACATTACCGCCTACCCCAAACTGTAGAGGAGGGGGAAAAATTTGGTGCTGATTGGACATGGAATGACTGTGTACGCTGTGTGCCTTTAAAGTAAGGAAGCAATTTTTAACTTTTGTAAACAAAAATTTATATTAACGATGGAAATGATTTTAGACCAGAAGTATCGACATCTTCACCGTACCAAGAAACAGACATTGAAAATGATGTAGAAATGAGTACGGTTAGTATGAGAAATGATAATAATGAAGAGACTACACCATTGGACTCAATGAAACGTAGAAGATCGTTAAATCGTTTAATGCGTCAACAAAGTGTGATGGATACGCAACGGGACTCAGATGGTGCTATGAAAATGACATATTGGTTTTAAATTAATTTCAAATATTGTTGTTGTTAAATTAAACAAAAGTATATGCTTATGTAATAGTTAATTATATCTGTTCATCAATTTATTTATTCGTTAAATAAATATTTTACGTTATTTTTATATTTTGACCTTTATTTGCATTTATTACCTTCTATAGGGACGGTCATAGGTTACTCCGAGTAAGTAGTTATCTCATTTCTAAGACTCAAAGGAAATCACGCTATTATATAAATATGAAAATGCTAATGAAGCTTATTTATTGATGCTTATTTTTCTAGACGTCATTCCGAATCCAACAAGTTATCGCACGTATTTTTAAGAACATTATTTCTATATTTCACCAATTTGAACTCAACCAGATTATAATTTGATAAAAGCCTAATGATCTAATAAAAAATTAACACTGGGGTAAATTAAAAAGTAAATTCAAATCATTATATTCGATATTCAATAAATCTTATTTAAAAAATTAGGTTTACCTGAGTTATTTTGATTTTAAAATTTCGACTTTTCGAAAATTTTGCCGCCCAAGCAATTGCCTCATGTGCCTAAGCCTAAATCCAACACTGAGGAGGGTGAAATTCATCACAATGAGAAATATCTTATTATGGTCAAGAATAAGGCCTGGGACTAGATAGCTAGTAAATCTATATATATAAGAATGGAAGCTGACTGATCGATCAACGAACAGCCGAAACCGCCTGATTTAGGAGCATGAAATTTTGTACACACGTTCCTTAATTAAGTAACGTAAGCGAGCACTAACTATAATAAGTTACAATACAGAGTTCTGAGATATCGCAATGTTTGGATCGATTTTAGTCCGTATCTCAAAAACTATTCGACCAGTCAACAAATGCACCCGATTTTTGTACTTTTGGGGTCAAAATTACCTAATATACTGAGTTTATTCGAAATTGGAGATAAAAAAAATTTTTCGATTTTTTGCAATTTTTTTAAGGGGTAGGTACCCTTTGAAAAAATCGAGAAAAACGCAAAAAAAAATTTGTTTTGGAATTTGATAAAACTCGGTGGATGGGGTAATTTTGATCCAAAAAGTATAAAAATCAGGTTACTTTAATGATTGGATCCAGAGTGTCTGAGATATCGCAATGTTTGGATCGATTTTAGTCCGTATCTAAAAAACTATTCGGCCAGTCATCAAATAAACCGGATTTTTGTACTTTTTGGGTCAAAATTACCTTATATACTGAGTTATATAAATTATAAGTTTATAATTTATATTTAATTTAACAAAATTTTATCTATAAAAATTGAATATAATATTTGAATTTAGATTTTTAATTTCAATAATCACTCCTTTGGAAACTGATTATAGAATATTAGGATTAGGATACGAGAAAAAAAAAAGTAATTATAATCACTCCCTCACAAAGCAAAAAGGGCGGCATATCGAACCGTGCATCAAGCCTAAATGCGCAACTAATAAACAGAGAATATATCGGTAAAACTAATTATCCTACACCATGGTTTATCTTCCTTTTAAAATTTTTAATATAATCAATCAATCGTTTGAAACCGCTCTGTACTTTAAACGAAAGAAATACCAACTGTTAAAAAAACAAACAAATTAAATTACAAAAGAGACCAAAAACAAAAAACAATAAAAATATGCGCATAACTGAGAATGTGTCAGATAAAGAAGGCATACATAAATTTAAACACATATTTTTAAAGTGTCATTTTAGTATAATATATTATTAATCATTTTAAATGATTACTCAAACGTAAAATAAATATAATTAAACAAATCAAAAAGTCAAAAAACATTTAAATACAATGCAAGCAGTGTCAAATGTCAAGAAAAAAGCAATCATTTAAGATATAAATTTGATCAATACAAAAATATAATTAAATTGAACAAAGCAATCATTGGAAGTAATCGAGACTCAAAAATGTCGAAAAAAATGTCATTAACACATCATAATAAAACTGACATGTTAAGTCGAAAAGATATCTGTTTTGCTGATTTAATTGAAGAATGTAAATATGGTGCACCGGGTGCAACACTATCGAATAATTTACGTATACGCTTAGAACGATTTCCAATTTTCGTACGACGTGAAATTGTGTCACGTTTAAAAGATGGTTGTGCCCCATTATTTATTGCATGTAAACGGGGCCAAGTGGAAGTCGTTGAGTATTTAATTGAAGTGTGTAATGCAGATGTTGAACAACGGGGATTGTATGAAGTACCCGATGATAGGTAAATACAATTTTATCAATTCTATTGTGGCTATTTTATTAATATTCTCTTATCACGCTTATAGATACGACCCTAGGAATGATTCAAGAGTTTAAGTTCAACTTGTTCTTATTTGCAGCAGAGCAATGTTGTTCGTAGCTTTTTGATTTAGATATTTAAGACTAAATGGGTTTTTAAAATGGTTGAAAAGGTTAAAGTGAATAAAACATAGAAATAACATGTTAAATCTTTGAAAACTACTAAAATTTCTTTAACAGACTTTTTGGCATCTTCCGTTGTAGCTTTGGGCTCCTTGTTTACAGTACACAATTCGGGTACCATGTAGAGAAAATTTAAGTTTCGAATGGAGGTCAATCGATAGTATTTGACACATTATCGCTCTGGATTCAATTGCAATTGCTGATACACAAATGATAAAATTCACGAGTTGTTTTGTTTCTCAACTCTGACTGTTTTAATTGATTTCCCGACCTTAAACACTTTATAGCACTCGTAATTCCGTATTTTTGACATTGGGTCACCATAATTTTGGTAGTTCCAGCGTGGTGACTATCGTAAAACCTACTTGTCGACAGAATTTAACCAATTTTTTTTCACAGACTAGGGCTTACTATTAAATCTGAAAGTTTCAGAAATTTTGATTGTTTAGAACGCGAAACAATTAATGCCTAAGTTCCCAATTTTGATCAATTTTCGTCAAAATGACAAACTTTTGAATTAATTATTTCAAATGGTCAAAATTTCTGGTACTTTGAAATATAATAGTGAGCTCTATTCTTAGTCTGTGGAAAACAATTGCTTAAATTCTGTCGAAAAGTAGGTTTTATAGTAGTCACCACGCTGGAACTTCTAAAATTTATAAGTGATTTATACCTTCTCGAGTGCAATAAAACCTGCAGTTTGAAAATGAAAAGAACTTATTCAAGTGGCGCCCAAAAAAGGTGATAAATACAGAGGAAAACCGATGAAGCTGCTAAAGCCAAAAGTAACTAAAAAATAACAAAATACTGTTATTTTTCTTTGCATTTCTCCAATATTATTACCACTCGTTATAATTTTGGATGAAGCACCCAAATTGGGTTTACTCTAAGGCCACTCACAACTCTTTCATTTCTGTATCACCAACCTTCTCTCCAATTTTTTAAGGAATCGCATTGCGACAAAATGAAGGATTAGGTGTTTCTAAGTTTTTAACATTCGTAAGGTGATTCTACATGAGAATTATTAAACACTTCAAAATTTTTGGATTTATTATGAATTTTACTGTTCAAAACGACGATTTCCTTAAGATAAAGCTTCCTTAAGCTTTAAAACTTTTATTATGCTCAACACCAATTTTAAAAAGAAATGTCTTATCAGATTTTATTTTCATAATAAGTCAATCAAAAAAATCACATCACAAAAGTAAAATACCCCCCCATTTTACGCACCTTAAAAAAGTTATTAAATTATTTAATTATGGATTTTTAATTAACTCATATTCATCTATGCTAGAACTTATTTTGATGTATGTATTTTGTTTTTAAATCTAGGTCCGTCCATTGTGTGACACCATTATGGTGTGCGTCAGTGTCTGGTCGTTTACCCGTGTTACGTGTATTAATCGCACACGGTGCTCAAATAAATGCTGTATCTGATACAGGCTCAACACCAGTACGATCAGCATGTTTCATGACAAATTTAGATGTTGTATACTATTTAGTTGAGAATGGCGCTGATGTAAACAAAGCGAATTATAATGGGGGTACGTGTTTAATAAATTCTGTACAGAGTGCGCATTTATGTGAATTTCTATTGGAGAATGGTGCCGATGTAAATGCACGAGATATACAAAATAAAACAGCATTACATTATGCTATACAAGAGCATAGGTAAGTAAGTCATACTACGCATTATTGTCTAAACAAATTTAGGGTCCTAAACAGATCGTGTAGTATTTGAAAGTGTGGCATAATTAAGATATTCGTGGCACCACGATTTTACGATGGAATATTGTTAAATATAGTATAATAAAGCGGTAATAAAGGGTATCAATTTTCGCCTTGATTTTGAATTAGTATGTTCCCTTGGAAACCAATAATTCATGTATCATTAACTCTACCCAATTAAAGACATAGCTAACCCTTGGATCAATGAATGAACGCTGCTCCATGAATGGCATAGTAAGCTCGTGGATCAGTTTATGAAAGCAATAACAGGATTAACCAAAAAGCCGAAAAACCCGCATGCCCGTGCTAACTCGACCCCATTAAAGGCATGTCCAACCCGTGGATCAGTAAGTGAACACAATTATCATATACAGAATGTCCAATGATTCGATGGGCATAGCTTAAGGATATCGTAATCTCTCTGAAAAAGCGTTCCAGAACGATCATAAATTTTAATTTTTTTTTAATTAAGGACGGTGTTCAAATAATCTCTTTTTTACCATCAATCAACAAAGCGAGGTGTCCACCGACACCTTAAAAATTTTAAGATATCGGATTACCCAAATCCTGTTTGTTCGAGTATCGAACAAAAATTTGCATTAAATTATTTTCTTATTTGAATATGAGATCTACTGAGGTTAACTCAGCTTCTCAAATTAATTGAGGAGCTGATAATACGCGGATTATCAACGGAAAGATGATATGTCAATGGGCCATATGGCCTAAGTATGCCCCTCGTGGTCAGGCAATATAACCAAAACTAACGTCCTCAATTAATAATCGTCAATTTTAAGCTTGCCGAGCAAATTAAAAATTTTCCATTTTTGAAACAGTAACGCTTGGGTATACAATTTTTAAGAAAAGTGGGTTTATTAATAACTGGAATTGGCAACCCCACTGTCGGGCGATAATAATTCGTACTTATTAAAATAAGAGGTGGACCCGTTATTAGTAGTTCAACTTTGATTACCAGATGGCAGTACTTGTACTTACCCTTTTTAAAGGCCAATAAAAATATTCAAATTCAAATAAGATAAACTCCAGTTTAGACTACCAGGTTACTTACTATTTATCAATAGCTAAACTACCCTATTATCTGTGAGGGTGTATCAGTAATTGTAAATTTTCATAAAATTTGATTTTTATTTTTAGACTAGAAACAACAATACTATTAATCAAATATGGTGCTGATTGTCATGCAAAAGCTCGTGTCAATGATGATGCATTACAATTAGCATGCTTGAAAGGTGCTAATCGTATATTTGAATATTTAGTAACGACAATTGACTATTCGTATGAGAAATTAGCAAATGCCTACGAGTTAATGGGTTCCACTTACTTAGATGAGTACAATGACATATTTAGTGCATTATGGCATTGGAATTATGCTGCAGAAATACGTGAAAATCATCCAGAAGAGAAGTTGTTACCCAAAAGACCTGTAATACCAACACGGGCTGCTTTTCGACATCAGAAAGAATTTGAATCGGTTGCGGATTTACGTGAAGTGGAAACAGATTTAGATTCAATGCGAATACAAAGTTTATTGATTTGTGAGCGAATTCTTGGATGCTATCATAAAGATGGCCTTTTTCGGTGAGTAGTGATAATAAATTAGTGGTTGAAATGATTTTAACTTATAAATAGAACAAATAAATATCCTGGAAAACGGGATATATTTTTAGACTAGGCAACAAAATTAAATTTGTGAGATTAAGTTAGGTTAAAGCGGCTAATCTTGGGGGTAGGGGGGGTATAGACTTAGACTATAAGAATATTTTGACGTCAACGGAATTCAAGTGGGAGAGGTATTCTAAGAAAGTGTGTCAGTGACAGAGAAGATACGATGGTTTCTTTCTCCTTCCCAGTGTGACAGCTTCTGCCGTTTAGCCAATGTCCTGTAATAGCCGCATCAATTTTGCAAATAGATATCCTTGGAAGCGATATAAGATCTTTGAAACGCCTACGATTGAATTGTGAAAAAACCAAAAATTTCTTTATCTGATCGAATTAATTCGAATTTTGTTTTTAGATTAATGTTTCGTGGTGCAGCGTATGCTGAAGCATTACGTTATCAACGTTGTGTTGATCTATGGCGACGTGCATTAGAAATACGTGTAGAAAAAGACGATTGTATATTATCCGGTGATACATGTTTTACTGCACAAGCGTTAGTTCGTTTAATGGTTGATTTAAATGAGAAAAAATTACAGGAATATGAAAATGTTGATCAACGTTTTGATGATATTGTTGAGACATTTTTATTATTAACCAATGATATTACAGGTACAGTTGTCCTTGTTTTCTCTTCCTTTGTCTATTTTTCCGTAGGCTACAAACTTAGTCAGGTCTTTCAAGAATGTATATTTAAATTTTATTAAAAGTTTTAAATACTCTGCGCTCTTGTTAGTGCGCATAAAATCACAATCCTTCAATCTCTACGTAATTAAGGGTCAAATCATCGGCGGATGAAGCCGATGAAGGAGAGAACAAAGACTATAGGATAGACAAGAAGCAGAAGTATAATTATAAGTGACATCTGGAGTCTGAGGCGATCAACTATTAAGTTTGTAGGCCTTTGCGGGTATGGCTATTAAGTTTAACTACTTTGCGGGGGTGACTATTAACTATTAAGTTTGAAAGCCTGACTCGGTAGAGGCGCTGAAACTCGTATACTACGATTTTACATTAGCTCATATGGGCTGCTTCTCCTCTATCCTATGCTCTTTGGGAGAGAAGATAAAGCGCTTTTATTTATAAAAAATTGTTTCGAAGAACATGGAACTGTTTCCAGAGAACAGTAAATTTAATTTCTTTTCCCACCTGTTAAACAAGCTTTTTAGTCAATTTGAAAGCATGCTTTTCCTACAAACTAGCTTGCCCCTTGCGAAATTCCGAAATGCAGTACCCAATGCTAAAAACAGGCTAAAGAAATAATATATAAATGATACAAAATATCAATAATAGTTTGCTTTTTTTGTTACTTATAGGCAATTTTATTACATATATGATATACAAATTACATAATGAACAAAATTAAATCTTAATATTATTTCTGTGTCCTGTTTTTGCCTAAGCGGCACATTTTTATAACTTGAGTCTATTTTTCGTCATTAGCCAGCATGATAAGCTTTAAAATGAGGAATGAAATGAGTCACAGAAAACACGCTAGCGAAATAATATATAAGATGATTGACTGAACACACCCTCCAAGTTTCAGGGCTCTACGATTAGTGGGTTAGGCTGTGCGTTGATCCGCCAGTTAGTCATTCACGACAAAGCAGTGAATCCCTAGCAAACCTGCAATGATACGAACGAAACTTAAAAATACTCTCTTTCGAATGACGGAGTAGACCGTACAGTTTTGCAGCGATAAGGCTTTAAAATATGGTCAGTAGTAACCTCCAATATATTTACTACCGACCGTCAACTGTCAGGATGGTTTAGATCGAAAAATTGTACCCCAACCGTTTGGAATCTATTTAAATTCCGGTATCCATTTTTTCATCAGCGGTCAAAACTCAATGACGTTGATTGAGATGGGGGTGTATCTTAATAAAATATATAAAAGTGAACGTTAATCGAACATTGCGTTATAGGATTCGATATATTTGTTTATATAAATATAAATAAAATTAGATTTATAATTTAATTAGATTATGTGTTTCAGGTGCTCGAAAATTATTAGAAATTCGGCCGGTATCGAAACGACAAATGGAAGGTTTTGATCGTATTTTAAAATGTGTAACACATTTAATTTATTTAATGATGGAAACAGCTAACACGCCAGAACAAGTACAACGTATGAAAGAGTTAGTAACCGATTTAGTTAAAAAGAATCCACGTAGTGCCTCAACAGATGACACATTATTACATTTATGTGTTTCCAAATTAAATACAATTAAATCAAGTTACTTCCCCGATGAGATTTTAGTAAGTATTTATAATAAACTTTCAAGTATGATTTTGAAAAAAAAAATGTGAATGTAGAATATATTATTTACTTCACAGGAAGTTTTCCCGAAATTAAAAGTGATTAAATTATTATTGGAATGTGGTGCAGCTGTAAATGCTGTTAATGAATCGAAATCAACTCCATTACATATTGCAACACTTCAATATAACTTCGATAGTGCAGTAAGTTTTATATCGGTTTTATAATTAGATCTTTCTACTTTGAATTCGTGAATTTTCTACGGTGAAATATCTCTCAATGGCCAACCAAGTTCGGCAATTCGATTTCCGATTACTAATTAAAGATTAAATTTCAAAAGTAGGCAATTATACAAAACTACGCGGGCTTATATCTGACAATATTCGTCTAAAGAGGACAAAGGTTGGAAGAGCTTTATTCTATTTTTGAAGATCCATTCAACGACAGCCTACACTACAAACATTTTTAGAGATACTCGACATTTGTTGAAAAAGTTCTCTAGTATTTTTTATACTTTTTATAGACGTTTCCTGGTATAGTTTCAGCTCCTTTGACGAAATTTGTTTTATGAACTTGATTGATTTAAAGCCGAGTCCACGATTTGATAATTTTAGTTTTAAAAACGAAAGGAAATGAATTGTGTCCAAAATTTGGTGAATACGATGGTTTTCTAATTTTATTTGTCACGTTTTTCACTTTAAGTTCAACAGTGACTCATTTTGTTTGTTTTTAAATTACACAAAATAATAATAAAACATAAGAGTGGTATTGCAAATGGGAGCCGAGAACATAGACCAAGAGATCTTCTATGTCCCCTCCTTGCGAACAATTTGGCAAATACCCGGATAATAGATGCTATTTTAAGTAGATGAAGAAAACCTACTGCTCCCATTCAGGATTGATGAATTCAGGGTTTCGGACCCAAGCATTACGAACCTGAAGCTCTGCAGATTTTTGCATGCGCAAATAACATGTATGAAGGTTTGATTGTCCTCACTGTATGCCCTACAAGTGGGATCATCAGAGATCCCTATGTTATGAAGGTAGTATTTCAATTGACAGTGTCCTATCTAGAGTCCTACCTTTCTTCTTAACTGTGCTCTATTACGTATCAAGCGAATCTAGTTTAATACCCTAGCTGCGGCCCTGCGCAAAGTCCCAATAATTAATATGGGCTTGTCGTAGCCATTCCTTGATTCGATAAATAACGGAGCATCTTGCTATGGGAATGACAGGCTCAGGTTAATAGTTCATTTGAGACGACTCCTCTCGTGTCACTGAATCCCAGATCAGTCTATGTTATCATTGTCAGGCGATTCAGTTCCTCGAAACATTCATAGACTATCCTCGATTGGAATCTTGACGCCTCAAGGACCTGATAAATTGCACATATTTTATACCTAAAAAATTTCATGACTTCAACTTTAAAAGACTTTTTTGTAAACGATTACTAATTTACAATTTTTTTATTTCGCAAAGCGCACTAACACTACTTCTTCTGAATCGAGTTCATCTTTTTCTAATCTTCGTAAACTAATGTAGAAGTTTTTACATTTAGTTTTTAAAATTTTGATTAAAAAAATGTTTTTTTCCAGTTAATACAATTATTATTGGATAATGGTGGACATATTGATATGCCGAATCGTTTGGGTAACATACCACGTAAAGCAATCGTAGCAAATTCAAATAGTAATATAAATTTAGTAAATTATATCACATTAAAATGTTTAGCTGCTAGTACTGTTACGAAATATAAAATTCCATATAAAAATCAAATTCCAAAAACATTAGAAACATTTGTTACATTTCATTAAGAATGGTACGCGTACGAATACGCGAATGTTATTTTATGAGGCGGCTAATAAAGTGGACGAATGGACGATATATTGTCAACGAACGAGACAATTTAGAGTACATTAAAGATAATTGTGCTTTGAAAAAAATAATATATATATATATAAATATATAGATATAAAAACATGTTTTAAATAAAAAATTTAATTCATGCGCATTTTTTTGGCCTAAATATTAATACCTATTATTTATCTTTATTAATTTTCGTAAAATAATAAATTGTTATCGACAAAACAAACAAAAAATTTGTTGTAAATAGATTACACAAAGGTTTATTATTTCCGTTTACCCTTCTTGTTCTTCTCACCCGGAGGCGGATTATCCAAAAGGCAAAGCGTGCAGGCACGAAGTTACAAAGAGGCACGCGCGTGGATGTTTTTAAACAAACATAAAATTAATTGTGTAGGTAAGTATGCAAAAAATTACAATCCGTTGATATTGACTTTTTACAGTTATTCAAATGTATGAACTCTCCAAAAGAGGCGAAAATTCTACAGCAATTTTTCGTTTTTAAACAATTTGAACACTGAAGTTCAAAACAGAGAACTGCCCCGAACAACTATAACGCGATTTTACAGGTTCTAAGAAATAAATAACTTGAAACTAAAGAACTTAAAAAAAGGATCTTGATTCATTTTTATTACAGGCGGCGCTAATTTTTTAAACAGCTTAAGGGTGAAAAATTTCTTAAAATACTGAACTATTAAAGAAAAATAAGGATTTGTAAAAGCTTTTTCGTTGGATGACTCTTATTTATTTATATTGGAAGTTTAAAATTTTCATTAAAAATCCTTTAGGATGTACAAGCACGGTAAGTTGAAAAAAAAATTAGATTTATTTTTATGTATTTCTAATTTTGATTATGAATTCTGAAACCATAATTTTTCGATATCTAACTTCGAATAAAACAGCGTCGAGTGAAAAACTACTTGAAATCAAAACTGTTTGCAGAACGATTAAACGCACTCACTTTGTTAACTATAGAGTCAGATTTATCAATGACTACCATCCAAAAATCAACTGCTTAGGGGCGGAAAATTTCTAAATTCGGACTTTATAATATGTAAGTAAAATATTGAATGAAGGTAAAAAACGATCCTAGGAGATGGAGAATATTATTAAAAAAAATATAACAAAATAAATAAAAAATGTCTTTATGTACAATTTTCGCATGCAATTAATTTACATGATGCTAATTTTGCTTTATATTGATCTAACATTGACTTTTGAATTCCATCGATTATTGTTCGATATGCACGATGCCAGTCACAATTTCTTTTATTTACTATTATTAACCTGGAAAACAAAATATAGATAAAAAGTCTGTGAAGACAATGAGTTGAAAAACGTTTATAACACTCTTAAAAGAAACTTTTTAAAATTCTACCAACCTATAAAAATATTTAACAAATTCATATAAAATTTCAATTTTTCTTTTATAAACCAACTGACAAACATATTTCAATACCATATCGATATCGAATGATTTCGGTGTTAATTCCAGCGAAACCCAATCATTAATTAACATTTTAACATCTTTCCAATCCATTGATTCAAAAGTATTTGTAGTAGTTTCCTTTTTAGTTTTATTTCTGTTATTTGATGATTCTGAGTTATGTTCTCGAATTGAAGGTTTCGTATTGGTTTTTGTTTTTTGTTTATCATTTTCGTTCGATTGTAATGTTTTTGTATTATTGTTTTGTTTCTGAACAACCGAAGATTTCGATTCTGGTATTTTTAAATTATATGTGCGCATTACTTCCAAACGAATATCATCGGGTAAATTATTTAAAACTTCTTGATCTATTTCATTATTTGATACGTTAGTTTTCACAGAGTTTCGATTGAAATTGTTTTTTTCGATCGATTTTATTGAATTTCGATTTAAATTGTTCGCAATAATAGATTTTACCGAATTTGTATTATTTATGTTTTCTTTTTTACTCTGATGCATTACTTCTAAACGAATATCTTCGGGTAAATTATTTAAAACTTCTTGATCAATTTCATTACTCATTTCATTGGATTCGATCGAGATTTTATTCAAATTGTTCTTATCAAAAATTTTGTTTGAATTTTTAAATAAATTATTCTTATCGGTATTCTTTGTATTAACAATGTTTTCTTTTTTGCTCTGATGCATTACTTCTAAACGAATATCTTCGGGTAAATTATTCAAAACTTCTTGGTCAATTTCATTACTCATTTCGTTGGATTCGATCGAGTTTTTATTCAATATGTTCTTATCAGTAAATTTTATTGAGTTTTTAATTGAATTATTCTTATGAGTCGAATTTACCGAGTCTTTATTTATAGTGGTTTCTTTTTTACTTTGACGAATCACTTCCAAACGAATATCTTCGGGTAAATTATCCAAAAATTCTTGATCAATTTCATTATTCACATCGTTAAATTCTATTGAAATCTGATTCAAATTATTCTTATCGATAGATTTTATCGAGTTTTTATTTAAAATATTTTCTTTTCTACTTTGATCTTTCAATTTATATTCTTTGATAATTTCTTGTCGAATGTCTTCAGGTAAATTATTTAAAAAGTCTTCGTCGATTTCTACTTTGTTATTCGATGTTATTGGTCTATTATTTTGTAAATATTTTGATATTTCATTTGTTTCCACCTAAAATTCCGTTAAATATTAGTCTGTATATCTAGAATAATCAGTGACCGGATTTTATATGCTCTAAATGAATGGAGAAGTCTTAGAAATCGAATAATACTTGGTTAACAGATCAAACATAGGCGCAGCTGCATTACCTGAACTTTCAACAGAAAATAGTATATTATAAATTTTTACAGTGGGGCGAAAGTTGACATTTTCCACCCGGAGTTGAGAAATAGAGCAATTTAATTTATGTATTCTCAAAAAAGGCGAGATATCAGTATCTAAAAAGTCTATCCTTAATTATTTTTTTTATAAATTACAACAGATTCAGCAAAGATTGGAAAAACCACAAGCGTTAGCGTTTCTTATTTAATAACTTTCTTTACTGCCCGAGTACGATGTTTCGTTTCCATTAATAGACTTACCTTTTTCTTTCCTTTTCGAGGAAAATTTTTTTCTACTGTTAAATTTTCCGATTTAGCTATCTCAGAATATTTTTCTATTTGTTTCGTTGCCGGTGTGGTAACGTTTGCTGACGTTGGGTTATTTAAAAATTTTGCTAATTGATTTGGTAATGCTGGTTTTTGACTAGATAATTTTTCTAAACGTGAAATATGTATTCCAACTCCGCGTAATTCGTATGGTGGTATATTTAATTTTTTCCAAATTGATAAAATTTCCCTGAAAATGTTAAGGTTTTACAATACATCAAAATGTTTTAATTTTTTAACCCTCGACTAACAAAGAGGAATGTTATAAGTTTAACGTATCTGCGTATCTGCTTGTGGCATCGTAGCTACAAAATGAATGAAGCTATTTTGATTATTTGTTCTTGTTTATTTGAAAGTTAATTTGATCGAAAGTGTTCTTAGCTATGTTTCAAGTTCGAGTTTAAGGTTCCGTATCCGATAAAAACTATAAAATAGGTGATGATCTTCAAACGACTGAGCAGATTTTCTTGAAACTTAGCTAAGAACACTCTGGATAAAATTACCTTTCAAACAAACAAAAATCGGTTCATCCGTTTAAGAGCTACATCGATCAGACGTAATTTGTGTCGCGGGTTTCTTTAAATTTTTAATATATGTGTTATATTGGAGAGAGAAAATACCTTTTAATTATATTTAAATCATCTGTTGCATTTGGTAGCGTTGATGATCTGGTAACATTCTCACAAATACCATGTCCTAAAAATTTTGTTGATTGCACTGGAGCATCTTTTGCACGAACCTATAGTGGAAAAATAGAAGAAGAATTTGCTTTAAATCGACTAATAAAATAACAGATAGTTACTTAAAGTTAAGGGTTTACAAAATAAACTGCAAGTCTTGCTACCAATCTTAGATCAGAAAAAATGAAAGGTTAAGGAATCGAGCCCAAATGGGAGCAATTACTTCACTATATACGAGAAAAGATTTCTGAACGAAGACCGAGAAACAAATCACGGAGACTTACTGGCCAAATATCTGACTGCTCAATAAAAAGCGTAAATCAATTTGAGGAAATAATTTCTGCATATTTTGTCATAAAAAATGAATGCGAAAACCCTCTCTTTTTCAAAAGATACCTTCGGATCAGCAAATCTCCAATCAGATTAAAATACTATTGGACACCAGAAACCCTTTTAAAACAAAGGAGATCAAATTTGTCGCAACATAAAGTCTCTTTAAAATTTAAAGGCTTAAACTTAATTCGAACTAATTTTATTAATGCTAGAACGTACCATTAACTTTAAAGAAATACATTTGCCTTTTTTATGAATGTTAATAAGGCGTGAATGAACTTCCGTGCACAATTGATCAAAAAATTTGATAGCATCTTTATTTGTTTGAAATCGTATTCCATAATTTATTTCAGCCGATATTGATTTTCGTTCATGTTCCAGCATTAATTTTTTGTCATCAATACCACGACATGAATCGTAAAAATATTTTCCAGTTTTTTCACCAAATTTACTTTGTAATTGTCCTAAACTAATTTCTTGTAAATCTTTACATGTTGTCACACTCATTTCTTTTAATTGATTCGAATGGGCATGTCCAACACCTAACCAAATAAAACGGGTCAAATTAGAAAAACTTCAGCCCCAACTAGGAATCAACAAAAATTTATTATTATATCCTTTTATCTCTTACCTGGTAAATCAGAAATTTTAATATTTTGCATGTAGGTTTCAACATAATCTGGTTCTAAAATGTATTGACCGTCAGGTTTTGCAGAACGTGTTGCTAAACGTGCTTGTAAACGATTACTACCAAATCCGGTAGAACATGGACATTTTGTTTTCTCTCGTATTTCTGTACGTATGTAGGTCGCCCATTGTTCAACAGATCCACCAGTATCGTTTAGTAATTCTGTGATATCGACGTACATTTCATCGCAACTTACAGCTTCCACTTCTAAAGTGTAGCTTTAAACATTTTTGAAACAAAATTATAAAACAAGGTAAAAAGTTTTATGAAGCAACAAAATTGCGATAGTTTGACCTCTACTATTTTTGAGATTAACTCGAGTTACTAATCATCACAATTTGATTATTTTAGCTATTGATAAATGATAGTTTAAACTTTAAATTGGAACTACTGAAAACGGGTTTACTTCCTGTTTGAATTAGTAAGAATTATTATCGCCAGTTGGCGCGGTTTTATCTAATTCGAATTTGAATATTTAAATTGATCTTTAATAATGGTAAGTCAAGTACTGCCATCTGGTAGTTTAAATTAGAAATACTGAAAACGGATCCACTCCTGTTTTAATTATTATCGCCAGTTGGCAGGGTTGAAATTCCCAGTTATCAATAATGGTGAAAGATTTTGGTAAGATTAAATCACAGCGTTAGAAAATTTCTTAGATGTATCGTAAAATTTTAATTACCTGGTAACGGTATCATAGAGTATATTTGAAATACGAGTGTATTCATTAAAATCATATGGAATTGTTTGCAAATTTGGGCAGATTGTAAACGCTGTCCCCAAAAACATTCCATTCTTAACACCCATAGCTCGTGCCTCATAGCTACATGATGCTACTTCAGACATTGAATTATTTGCTTGAACTGCACCTTCAGAATCCTAAAAATGACCAAATCCTTTTTTCATATCTATTTGTCTTTATTTTTTTTAAGATCAGTTTTCATAAAGCGACAAGATCGCGGCGATATTACAAGCTTTTATTGCGCTTCGAATCATCCTGATATTTTTAATTGAAAGCCGGCTTTTACAAACAAATAGTCATGTATGAGTGACTCATAGAAATAATTGTTTTCTACTTTTTAGCACAATAAAATATAGCTCTGCTCCCTCCGCCTAAAATGCTCCCTGCCAATAGCCAACCTCAAGGGGACTCGCTAACGTTACACTAACAGAGAGGTTCGCACATGTTTTAAAAATTAATTTAAATATCGGAAGTAACCGATTAGCGGTGATACTTTTTAAAATGAGTAAATAATTGCTAGAATATGTGAAGAAAATCATCGTGATAGGAGTCGCTAGATGAAATTAAGTTTTCAAATTTATGATACCAAGGATGCAGGAACATATCAGATTAGGACAAGGATATCTGCATTTTAAAATTTACTTGTTTCGCTCTTGAATGTGTAACAGCAATTGGTTTTCCTCTCAATTCAGGACGTGTAAGTAATCCCACAGAAACGAAAAAGCAATCCATATCGATATGCATGATAATTTTATTAAAATCAATTCGATTTTCATTTTCAGGATTTTCTAAAACGTATTGTCGAAATTTTTCTCGAGCTGTAGTAAAATTAAAATCCGATTGTTCACGCAGATCGGTGATTTTCTTTTTAAACATTGTACCCAACGTTGATATTAAATGTAATCGAGATTTATTATAAAATTCATTTAAAAAGTTTGGATCGTTTGCTGTTAAACCTGAATATTGTTGATCGCATATTGTTGTATCATTCTTGGACGTTGATTGTTGTAGTAAATTCAATTTTGGTTGAGTTTTACTTTGATTTGAGTACAATAAGTATGGCTTATAATCTGAAGAAGAAAAACAATATTGGTTTTTACTTTCATTCATTTAGAGAATCGAAAATCTTTTAAAACCAAAACTTTACCCAGAATTTGAATATTTTTTCAATAGAAATAAATAATTTACAAGTAGAATAAATTAAGTTGTATTATAATTTGATTTGAGCGATTTGAAAATGGAATTTTTGATATGAAAAGCATAACATAATACTTATGAGAGGTCAAAATGTAATTTTATTTAAAATTATGAATGAGTTTTTATTACAAACATATAGGGGGCATTAACGGAACACCAACTCTTTACTGGTGCTATTTATATATATTTCGACCTATAATATACAGCGTATATCACAAGTCACGCCGCAGCTCTAGGGAATGGATTCTTTAGATCAAAATATGTTGAAAGTAAATATTGGCAAAATTTCATTTAATTTCAATTTGGGTCATTTTGGCTGTAGTTACATACCCAATAATTTATTAGCTTCAATACTATCTGAGATCCAAGCGGGTTTCACAATTTTAACATTATTGCCCAACTGTTTAACTTTTGTGTCTGGTAATATGGATGCAATAATATGAGTGGTTTCAGAATTCTGATAATGATGAAAAACACCTCCATGTAAAGCCATTAAATATTTTAATTCCTCTGAAGAAGGTATCGTGTATCCATTTACAAATATTGCTATACCTTTAAAAATATCTGATAATTTATTATTAATTTCGTTTGATGTTTGTTTTTCATATTGTTCCATAAGTTTGGATTTTTTTGCACCCATATATCCTCCTTCCTAAATTTTTTGGATAGAATTTAACGAAGTGAAATTTGGAGGTTAGTAAAACAATATATTATTTTTAAAATAAAAACCTACCCATGCCCCAAAGCCATTATCATCGTCTTCATTGTTTCTTCTCTTACGTCTTCCCATTTTTAAATTTTAAGAATATATATTCGTATTACAAATTATATTTGACATTTAACATTGTAAGTAATAACATTGGTTTATTGACATACAGTGGCTCCGTACCACAGACTTATTAAATAAAATAAATAAAGACCGCCTCCTTCTTGTATGAAGTGGACAAAAAAAAATTTAAGAAGTCGACGTAATTAAGATCCATAACTTATCCCATCCAACATGAATTTCCACTTCTATAACTATAAGGAAAACAAATTTATACACATATAAATGTGAACAAAACCAAATGTAGATCTCGAAAAATAACATGAAATGAATAAACCTCATTCCTTGTTGCATTTTATAGCTCATATGTATATTTGCCCAAGCTTTTACTATATATATGAATTTGAATTTGTTGCTTCTTCTGTTTGGCGCTATCGTTTTTATAATCAAGTAGATACACAGACTTATATCATAAGTCTGTGGGCAGGCGGACATTCACATGCTCATAGGGGTAGTCCAAAGCTTTAAATACACCTTTTAGCTATGGTTCAAACCTAGTTCAAACTGAAATAAGGTAAAAATGTATATATAAAGGTAAAAATACGAATTTTGGATTTTGATTGCGGTGGATTTGGATTACGGTTATGTGATATGAGAATTAAAAAAATTCGATATATAAATGAGCTTTTTATATTTCTTAGAAAACTCTCCAAATAGACATACAAATCAATGAACAAAGATGGACAAAATACTATTGAAAACGTAATTAATAAAAAATTACTTCAATTAATTTGTTTTAAGAAAATGAAATTTATTTTGATATGTTTTGAAATAGCTTTAAAAACAAACAAAATTCGAGAAGATTAACCAAGATCTTTTATGGTACTAAAATTCAAAAATCACAGACAAAATTGAATAACGATTTACAAAATTATCCGTTATCGAATTCTATACGTTTCTGAAAAATTTCCATGCCATTAAATTTGTAAAAGTTGAACGAATACCAAATGAGTCTAATCGAACATAAAAAAATACAAAAACGTTTATCAAATCTATTTTAATTTCTCTCATGTCTAATTTTTTTAATTATTTATTTATAAAGTTGCTTGATTAAAAATTGAAAAGCCTAAGGTTTTTAAAATTTATGTTTTTGGCATTAATAAAAAGCTTTACCATCTACAAAGTTTAATTTTAATTCTTTTTGATCAGTCTGCCTCCTACTAGAGCGCTTGTATATGTAGAGATTATATCGACCGCCATCTTCATTTAATTTTTCTGAAAGCACCTTTTCTTTATAGCACCACTCTGACAAAAAAAGTAACGAAAAATTTCCACAATATTATTATAATGAGTGATTTTTGAATGGGGACCTCGAGTTTGGTTTTTTCTCGGAGCCTTTTCAACTCTACTTTCGGCCCTGTCCAACGTATAGATAGATATATGAGAACCATGTACAATTTTTAGACTAATTAAACCTGATATTTGGTTCAAAAAATAAATCGGTTAAAAAAAACAATTTCGTTTTTTATCTGATTTACAAACACGTTTTCGTTGCTTTTTTTTCACCGGGAGAACTGCTACCAGACAAAATGGCCATCAATAATAATTCTACTTATAATATCTTACTTTCTACTACCCCATTTATCAAAAAACAAAACTTCAGTCGTAAGTTTATTTTCGATATTATTCGAGACGTAATAACAATTTTCCAATGTTTTTCGTGTTTTGTGTTGTCTATCTACAAAAGTTTTCAATAATAATAATATTCGTAATAGTTAATAATTGAAATTTTTTTTTTACAAATAAATTGTAAATCGATCGATATACTCCCTTTTTTTATTAATTATCGAATGAATCAATCGATTAATTTAATTAATATTGTTAATTATTTACAATAAATATATAAGTTTTTTTTTTGTTCAAAAATAAATATTTACAACAAATTGGGAATTAATTAAGCTACCAAATTTTTTTATGGTTGAAAGAGGATTACATAATACGTTTTTTTTTTTTTTTTGAAGCTGCGCGTAAAATTAATTTGTATTATACAATATACATATTTTTTCTATTGCTTGTTTTTAGTATTTAATATAAAATAAAAATTATTCTCAAAGTATAAAAGAATTAACTGTATACTTTGTTTATGCGAGCCTTAAAATTGATGTGCAACTAGATTTTCTTGGAAGTAATACGATTAACTTTTGTTTTCATACGGTGGGATTAACAACTATCTTAAAGTTACTCTCTGTAACTAAAAGTTACAAAGGCAAAGTTATAAATTTAAATAATTTAATTTCGACAAAAATTTTTTTTACAAATTTTCTGTGCGAGATCAAAGGTTAACTTTTGATCCTACACTCTAACTTTTACACGCTAAGCCTAAAAAAATGTAAAATTTCAATGGACTTATCGATTTAACATACAACTAGCTACCTTAGGTTGGCCCAGTCTATTTATTAGATAACTTAAAAGCCATTTTGATGTAACGTTATTGTATTTTTACGACTTCTATACAAGTAGCCGCTTCCAAAGAAAACCATAGTAAAAGCTTTGCGCGGAGTTATTTTTGTGATTAAAAAAAATCTACATCTAAGTTTTAGCGCTTCGCATAAGCATAGTATTTTTCATTCAAACTAACAGAAGCTACTAAGTGAATCTTTAAAATTAATACGACAAGGCATAGTACATTACGCCTAGTTACAGGAACTTACAATACACATTCCAGACGTATTTTTAATAAAAATAATTTGTTTATCACATTTGTTTTATATTTAAACAAAAATATCAAACATTATGGAAGCCTTGATAATACCCTATCGTAAAATTCAAATCAAAGTAGTGATATATTAGAACCGGTATAAAAAGAACCATATTAGAATTATTATTAAAGGAGCTTAATGCGACCATTTCGCAAGACAAACTAATACTTATCGTCAAACAACAATGGCTCATAAAATTGGTAAGTTGGCTATTTAATTTAAATAAGCAAATTAAGCTTATTTCCGCGGAAAACCATACACAATCGATATGTAATTGTTTTTATGGCATAAATATTTATTAGTTAACTATAGCTACAAAGGGGTGAGTGGGTAGAAGTTTGTTTCTATCACTACTCAGAGAAAGATTCACATTAGGAGCAGCCATTATAAAATGAATGAATAAAATATTTGTGTTTGTTTATTAAAACTAAAAAATTAAATTTTTCTTTGGTTTGATTTTAATAATTTAATTCTAGATTTACACCAGGAGGATGAAACTCAGATAGACAGTGAGCCTCTTAAATGCCAGCGTTTAAAATTCAATAGCAACTGTTTAAAATAATGAAATGTAGTGGCTGTCATGATAGATGAGATTAAAGTTTATCAATAATTGTAGGTCAGTCATGGACACAGGCGAATGTCCTCTATTACCCTTGACAACTTTTAAGTCGCATTTCCGGCGAAAGCTACGTTTTTCGAAAAAATGTTTTAAACAAAAATAGTTAGTTTTTTTATAAGGATAAACTTTCTAATTTAAAGTGTTATTCTATCTTTTACCGTTTTCGATTTAAATTGGCTATTATAAAGGAACGCGAAGTACTAGGTACAATCTGTTGTCAGAACATAATGTACCCCATCAAACTCTACAACTTTTGTTACAGTTATTTTTTGATTGGTTAACTACAAAACGAGATATTTAGGTGTATAGATTAAAATGACCTACCCTGTATATACAGTTTTAAAGAAGATTTTTATGTAATTAGATGCATAATTTTTTTTCTGAATTTTATATTTAATCTTATAATAAAATTGTATAAAACCTTTTTTATTCAGGGAATGAAGTATCACAGTACCAACGATAAGAAACAAAAAACCACGTCAAAATTATATATTTACGCTGTAATGTTGGTATTGAAATAAGTACCTCTGGCCAATTATGATCAACCTGTATAACATTGAGTTTCATCCCTCTGATTAACATCAATCAGTCCATACACTTTTGTCAATCAATCCCTAGTATTTCGAATTGGAATTTTTGTTGTAAATTAACTTAATTCAATTTAATTGACATGTTATTTTATTAAATTTGAGAACTATAATCTAGCTATACACAATGGAATTTTTATAGAAAATTTAATCCACAGAATCAGTTCTGGTACATTTTCGTCACACTTAGTAGCAGAAAATTAAATTTCAGTCCCATCACACATTGATCCCTAGCCAACGTTTTGCTTGTTTATCAATAGAACTGTTTTGCCAATGTAGAGAAGCAGTGTATCACAATTATTGGCTACCATTTGACTATAATCGTATTTCTCATACAATAAGCATCAGAAGTCGTAGCCAAAATGCCCAGTACTAGGTCAGATAGGCACAAATCGTACACATTAACTTCGTTATATAGCTGAGAATGTGAGACATAGACTAAATCGCTAGACTTCAATACCATTTTTATTTTTTCATCCGATGAAATATGTTCGTTGTCAGCGAATATCCATGTATAGCTAGTTACCAAATATAAAAATGAATCATGAAAAAAAATCAGATTTTCAAGTTCTTTCAAGATTTATTTACAAAAAATTATATAAATCGTCCTAACTAACCAATACTCTTTTTTTTTAGTGGACGCTATCTCTGTCAATTCAGCTTTATTCTGTAAACAAGCGAAATTTACACAATTTTAGACCATATTTACAGAGAAATAGCTTTCTTAAAAAAAAGCGCGTAGTATAAGCGAAATATTTTCGACGGTCAATTTTAGCTGCAAAAAAATTGGATACGATGCAAAATTTATTCCGCAAATAACTTTTCTTTTTTTTAAAATTTGTTCAGATTCGAAGTAAAATGACTAGAAATTATTCATTGTTTTGAAACAGAAATAAATTTTGGATCATATTTGAAACATAAATTACATTTTCCTAATTCTTGTTATATACATTCACTGATTGATTTTTCATTCCCTTAAATCCACTCACAGAGTGGATTGATTTATTTCAGATATTTAAAGATATCTGACAAAATAATAATATATATTCAAGTTAAGAGAGGGGTTGGGGAATGGGTGATATTCAGATTATCAAGTTAATAAGTTTCAAATATTATGTTCAGACATTATTTCACTTTAAAATTTATTTAAAAGGAAATCGTATAGCAATTTTAAACTTTTATTTAAAAAACTAAACGTTAATCCCATCCAGTTTTGAACTTTCTATAAAATGGAATGATGGGTATTTAAGATTGTGTCAGGTAGATGTATTCTCGACGTCCAATATTAAAGGGTCTATTCACATATCCCTTAAGCAAATATTTTTTAAATTGATTAAACAAGCAGTCTGTACTTATCAGTCTTAATTTTTTTTTCTTAAATGAGAGTTAGAACAAAATGCAATTTATTTGTACTTTATTTTATTGATAAATGGTAAGTAATCTGATAGTTAAAATTGAAACTAATTCGAAAGGGTTATCATCCTATTATAATTAGTTCCAATTATTATCGCCAGTTGGTGGGGGTGAAACTTCCATCTTATAAATGGTAGTACAAGCATTTCCACCAGGTAGTTTAAATTGGAACTACACAAAACGGGTCAGTATCCTTTAATTAGTACAAATTATTATCGCCAGTGCAACTCCCAGTTATTAATAGCCAATTTTGGCTGATTTTGAATAGCTAGTGGTTATAATAAATCGTCCGGTCGTGGTTTTATTACTTCTAATAGAAAATCCAACCGCCCAAATAAGTTAAATACTGGATTAAATACTAACTAATCTAAGGATGTCGATATTTTAACAGCTGATACTTAGCACTGAAAATTAGCAACAGAGTCGATTTTTTTTGGAATTTTTCATGCCTAGATTATTGATTAGGATGACTTTTTTATGATGTACAGCGTCATTTGTTCCATCCTAAAAGTTTATTTCTTCTAAATCTTCAAGCTTGACATCTGTGTTCTGACTCTCACTATAAAAATTCTGTATTTTTTCTCATTCACGCTTCATTTAGAAAGTAAAAAAAAAGCACATTCAATTCTATTATTTGTCCTTATTATACAGACTACAAGTTCTAAAATTCGGCAAGATATGTGAATACGTTTTACATAATCTCCAGTCTCGTTCTGAAGAAAATCGAACGTCAATAATTCGAGAACCCGATTACAATAATCAATTATTCAATGGAATGATAATAGTTAATAAAAATACAATCAAACTTGGCCTGAATAATCCATATAAGTGGAAGTTCAGATTTTTAATAACTTTGCTTAAAAAAATTAGAATCTCAATGATATTTCAGTTTATTTCTGACACATTTTCAAGATTGATTTTGAATTTGGTTGAAGACTCTTGCACTCAATTTTGCACGATGATTCTCATGACATCGTGGTCGACGAAGTTCGCCTTGGCAAAAACGCATTGCCGGACAGGACGTCAAAAATTCACTCGAAGCACTCGATATTTGCAATGAAGATGCGTTTCCAAATGTCTACCAAATGTTCTGACAGTTTTGCCTGTGACAACAGCAACGAATGAATGCTTCTTTTCAAATTTGTTTCGTTTCAAAACACACTTTAGTTCGACAATGCCTGAAGATCGATGCACATACAGTTTTGGAGAAGTTTTTTTTGTACTTCGCAGAATAAAAAATAGTGCCTTAATATCACATTTTAACATAATAAAATGTTCTCTTTCTCGAAAGTAAGTTGTTTTTATTGACTTTACGACCAACATGATGAAAAAAAGTTTGAACATCCCTAGAATGAATCCTGCGCGCGGGCCTGCAAGTATTGATACAAATAGATGAGATTCTAAAACTGAAATTATTTCTGAGACATCTTGTTATATTTCTAGTTTTTGATTCTTTATAATGTTTATCATTTGCCGAAGTTCAATTGTATTTATAATGAATTTAATAAAATTTAAATAAAAATTAAATAATAACAACCAAATAAAAATGTCTGAACACAAAATGAATAAAAAAAACATATCCAACAGATATCAACAAGTGATATCAAACTAAATCTTTAACACAGATTGTATCTAAACCTTCAATTAAACAACGCATAAATGCCATCTCTTTACGTGCATTCTCAAATATAACACGTGGATCGGTTGCAGTACATCGTAAACAATTTGGTGCGAATACCATAGCTAAATTAGATGCATCCATTTTTGTTTTCGATACAACTGCGGGTTGACTAAATGTTTGTAAAAATCGTATTAAATAACATAAAACAAAACGATTTATTCGTGGTAAACGTTGTATTATATTTGTAGCACGTTCTATTGTCATTGGTTCGTATACACATTCATCGTACAGTGTATCAGGGATTAATGGTTCATATAATTCACGATACCATAATTTTAGTAGATTGGCTGGTACATGTGCATCTGTAACGGAAATAAATTTTTAATGTTAGCTTTGAAGCTAAACTTAAAAAATCTGAAAACATATCTAAGGAAGTATTGTGAAGATTTGAGCCGGTCTAGATTTTAATGGGTCCCGACTGTTAAAGTCGCTATGTAACTACTAGACTTGTTTTTTTCTTTTCAGTTTTTATTTAACGCAGTCGAGTTTTCGATATTTAAAATTTATCTCTTTTATTATATTTTTAGTTAGGATGTTAAAATACTTATTCAATGATATCTCACTTAACATATTCGCTGACTTTCATTTTCCGCCTATGTATGTATGCTAGGTCTTTTTTGGCGCTCTAAAATCTTAGCCTATGGGCCGATTTTAATTATTCTTACGTCAATCGATTTGTCTATTTAATACCTATTCAATGAGACCCCACTTAACATAGTTCGTCGAACTTTTTTCACAATATAGCGTCTGGTTATCGCATGTGCTTATTGAATTCTCATTACTGTCATGTCTTTAGTGACACTCGCAACTTTAAGACAAATGGATTAGCGTATGAATAATAAAAATCGGCCAACGCGTTTCATCTCCGCATGTGCCGCAAAGGAACAAATACGCGGACAATTTCTTGAGGATATTTCTTAGTCCATAGGGCTTTTCATTTACAAAATGATCCTCTTTTGTTTCGGACTGTTTTCAATCAAGTAAAGACATATCTTATATCTACTATCCTTGTCAAAAAGCGCTGCTTGAAAAAGATAAAATATATTTAACTTTCTTCGGTTGAATTGTTTTTGACAACTGTCCGAAACAAAAGCAAATCGATGAAAAGGTCTATTCTCTATGTCTATGGATTCCTGACCCCACATTAGATGGTTGTGACAGTGCACACGCCCACTATCGGGATATTACCTCGGCCTTGTAATTGATTATATACATGATATAAATTTGTTTGACATATTCTCACAGACATATATTTATCATAGAACGCTGTTTTGTCATTTTGATAGGTATGTTTAAAAAGAAAATATCCATGATTTATAGGATCCAGGTTTTTCACTTTGATGATCAGTCTAAATTGAATTGCCCAAGAGGGCAGCCAATAGAAAGTAGAATCAGTCAAGTGGTTTGATTAGCCTGCCGCTTTCCTGTATTCTTTCTTCTGTGGTTTTCTGTCAAAATATATTCAGATAAATTTAAATAAATTCCACTTACCACTCGGCGCATCTATTAGTTCCCACTGATCTAATTTATTTTTATATGTATTGACTTCATCCACATCAGCCGATACACGAAATATACCTTCTGTAGAAGCACCATCTAGACGTAAAATTTGTTCACTTAATACAACTTGAGCCCAGGGTAATTGTCGATCTGGATATTTATCTCGTTGTAAATTCATGACCTCTTGCAAAGTATTACCAAACATACTTGTTTTAAATATTTGTATCTAAAAGGAGAGAACAGAATAAGAACCTTTTGTAAGAACTTATAACAGACGCATATTGGTTGCATTCAGAGTAATTATGCGTTGGGGTAGGTTTTGAAGTCGTTTGAATTAATTAAATTGTAGATTTCGAGTCCTAAGCGAGTTAAATATCGTCTCAAGATTTTTTTAAAGTTGAAACTGTAGACCATTCTGAGTGTAGCTGTTGTAAGAGTCATATAGACGGAAACCTTTTTGGCTCCATTTACGACACCCATCATTGAGTAAGTTCCTCTGAACATAACCATTAAGTGAGATAAAAAAACTTACCCTAGCCGCATCAATATCATCCGGTTGTGGTTTACGCGCTTTTCGTTTGCCAGTCTGATGTCCAATACGTTCTAAGCGATTAATTGCAATCATTGCATAATGACTAATACGCACATGTATTGGTCCACGTTCTGGATCAGGAAATATACGTGTTAATGATGGATCATAGTGACGATTTAAATAGCCATGTAATACCGGTTGAAATGTTACACTTGGTGGTATAAATGATAATGCTACAGCAAACAATTCCCAACCACGTAACAACGAATCACGTCTTGGATTTTCTGTTGTTTGTCGACATAATTGTAAATATAGTTCATCTCGAATACTACGAAAAAAATAAATATTAATTTTAATCTTTGTAATTTCACAAAGTATATTTTTTGGCTAAATAAATTTGATTCTTATCAATTTTCTCATTAGATTTTACAGGGAAAATTTTCAAAAATTGTAGATCCCGATTAAAGCTTCCATAAATTCCAAAATTATAGTGTAAAAGTAAAAATGGAAAGTAAAATTCTTCACAGAAGGCAAATTTAAATTTAAATTTTCAAATTGTGTGTACCCAGGGGCGGATTTACGAATTTGTCGCCCATAGGCAGGCATCAAAGTGCCGCCTTTTTTTATAAACAAAAATCTGTTTTATTTATTTGGAAATTGAAAAATATTTAATATAATAAATGAAATAACTTTAAGGTTTACAAAACAAAAAAACATTTCATTTTTCAATTATTTAAATGTACATTTTTACGCCGGACTTTTTCAACAAAAGTTTCAACTTCAATACACATTATAGCCAAAGAATTTAGTCTGTTTTCTTTCATCGTGGAACGCAAATAAGTTTTGATACGTTTCAAGCATGAAAATGAACGTACCGCAGTACAATTTGCTACTGCAGTGCAAGTAAACATTCTAACAGCGATATCGATTATTTAAGTGAAGTGGCGACTTTTTCAAATGATTGTTTCACGCAAAGTTGACTAAAATTGAAAAAAATTCACATTTTTACATTTTTATTAAACAAAAAAATTTTTAATAATTGAAACGAATTTTTTGAAGCCCCCTTTTTTTTGCCGCCGTAGGCACAGGCCTACTTTGACTACGCATAAAGCCGTCCCTGTGTGTACCAGGATGTGTCGTATTCATTTTTAAAAAGACATTGTAACTCAAATTATATGATAATATATGTAAGTACAAATATGTTACATCTTTTGTCTTTTCATTCAATGCAAAAAATCAGCTGGGTCTAACAAATATGTTTTACATCTTTTTTACTCGTGGCGCTGATATCTTAGCGTTAAAATCCCATAATTCATAAATACAATGTATAACACAAAAATGATGTATAATACTTACTTAACATTATTAAATGCGATAGTTAGTATATCATGTAATACAGAATTACACGATATACCTTGTACACGAGTTTTTCGATCACCCATGTACACTTGAATTAACCGAAATAGATCACGACACATTTTATTATGTTGTTTACCACCGTCGTTACATGCTATCGATAACATTGCACGATTTATTGAGCCACCACTCCAACTAAGCATATCACGTACCGTCTGTTTTCTACGAAATATTCCTCTGTAATAAAAATAAAAATATTTAGAAAGCAAGAATTTTTTTTTTGTATACAAGTTATCGAATAAGAAGAAGATGAATAATCAATCCAATAAGAAGCAATCTTAGTAGAGATGAAAAACGTTTTGAAATGAAAACGCGAGTTTGTTTAAATTAAAGGATCTACTTACTTGCTATGTAAGTTTAAATTATCTTGTGCAAATTTCTCCATATCAATTTCAGGTAATTGAATTGATGTCGACTGTTGTGCTTCAGCAATACTATAATAATTCTCCTGTTCATGTAACCATAAACTACCTCCAGGACCACCTGGACCTCCACCACTTCCTGGCGTGATTGACGTTGAAGATGATTGATTTGATTGATCAATCATACGTGGACAACTGTAAAAGGAGAAAAATTCTAAAACCTTGGCACAATTTACAAAAAAATTAATGTACTTATAAATTATTTCTATGATAACCAAAATTCAAAATATTCATTGAATTTACCTATTAAATGATGTCGGTACTTGTGATGGAGTTGATTGGGGTAATGACGATGATGTCGATGTATAATTATTACGAAAGCCATATGTTAAGTATTTACTATCTGTGGTCGATGTTACTTGTTTGTCTTTATCATCACCACGGTCACGATGATGATGATCTGAACGATTGTTTAATGAAAACGATGGATGATTTAAATACTCGCCACTTAATTTTGTGTTACTATATTGTGGTTGTTGCTGTTGTTGTTTATTGTACATGGATGGGGATGATAATTGTTGGATACTACTACCAAGAGCACCTGGACCTCGACCCTCTGCACTTGGTGTACATAATGGCGGTGGTATATGATGATGATAACTATTTGTTTCTGATTGATCCGAATCTTCATTGTCTGGTTCATGGCCTAATTTAATTGAACAATAATTATTTTCAAGCATTCCATAAAAACAAATAATTGTAGAATGTCGCAAAAATAAATAACTGGATACTTATTTGGAATTATTTGAGGAATATGATTGATTAAGTTATAGATAGTATTCCGATTCTATTCTGCTCATATCTGTCTTGCCGTAACATAAGTAAATGCGTGCCTCTATATTTAAAATCGGCCATAAAATAATTTCAAACAAGAGTAGCTTGCTATTTTAAAGACGTACGTTTGAATGCCTAATAATGCCTGTCTCCCATAGCTATGTATCATTCTTGGTGAGCCAGTTAGCTTTGCAATTACCTACAACCTCACAGACTTATCAGGCATTTAATTTGGCACTTCGACAAAAACTCAACTCAAGAGAAAATCGGCAGCAATATGCTTAAAAGAAGGATATATCAAACTTCCTTAAACTCCTTATTTAATCAAGGGCTTGCATTCTAATCAGGCTCTTTTCAAAAACTCTAACGGACTTGTGATTTATTTCAAAATGCCTATTGTAATTCACGATGTAACTATGTTTGTTCGTAATCTAATACTTCACAGTGAACTTTGTGTTCGGTGGCGTACTCAAGATATTGTGTCATGTGCCGTTGGTTCGCCATCCTTGTCTTAAGACTATATATTCATTGGAATTTTTTGTTTATTTCAGTGCATGGAATTTCACATTAAATTTTTAGTAATACTAATAATTACACCTTGGATATTATTTCTTTAAGAAAATTAAAAAAAATATCCAAATTACCTGTTAATGATTCACTTCCACTATACGAATGACCATCATCTGATCCCGTATCTGAATCAATATGATCTCCTGTACGATAACAACCCGATATAGCACCTAAACCACTTAAACTTCGTCCATCCGCTTCCCGTCCCCCCAACAATGAATTCTGTTGTAATATATAATGTTGTAACGGTAATAAATATTGTTCTGTTGTTTCATGCCAATTCGAATACAATGGTATACAACTATTCTCATAATTATTAATTAAATCGGACGAACACGTTGAAGGAGGCGTTATAGTCGTCGATGTTGTACTATTTGTAATTATAGACGACGGTGGTGTCGTTGTATTTGTTTGTTTATCACGATCACGAGATCGCTGTTGTTGTGATTGTGATGTCACAAAACTGCTACTTCGTGATAATTCCGATGTACGGCGTCGTAATTGTGGAGTACTCGCTGATAAACTTAATGGAACGGCTTGCTGTTGTTGAGAATGTGAATGATGACTTTGTTGTTCCTGATTTCGATGTCTACTACTTCTAGACAAAAGATTAGTATCACAATTAGTTTCTTTTAAGACTACAAATTGGTTAAAAAAGTATAATAAAAAGTAAAATTGTAACTCGAATAAAATGTTATTTCCCTGCGAAGTATTGACAAATTAGTAGTTAATAAAATATAGTGACGTCGTAGTTAGCAAAATATAATCGCGAATATCTAAGTCGAAATTCTAGCAATTAAATCTTCTGTATCTCGAACTACTTGTTAAATCGAAAACTCAAAGTCTTTTACATTTCCTTTGGCATTCGAGTTATTGAGATAACAATAAATAATCTCAACAATAAGTAAGAAATATTTTTATTGTTGTTTCTTGAACAGTGTTCAAAAATTAGTTTAATTGTGGTTAAAAAATACTCATATATGTATGAAAAAGTGGCATCCAGTGACCGCATGCATATCATGGGTATTTCTTTGGAACTATGCAACTGGAAACTATGCAACAATAAAAATTGTAGTTGAAGTAATTGTGTATATTTTCGTTTCGATTCGACTTTCTAGCTTCAAAATCGACCGAGTATGCCAATTTTAAGATCGCTTATTTAAATTTTCTGCAGTCAACATTATATTAAAAATAGTACAACTTCGTCATGTTTTAAGAGATAAAAAGAAATCAAAAAGCATTTTAAAAAGGCAAGATTTAAACTTTTTAATGGTGCTATTTGTAAAAGCCCTTCGCCCCTCCCGAGTATCCATTTTTCAGTACGAAGTTGTTACAGCCTAATAAATAACTGTGCCAAATTTCAAATTTTCATTTTTAAATAATTTTATTGTACTAAAGGAATTAGTCATTATATAAATTAATGAATCAAATTTTCAAATAAATAATAAACATTTGTATACCCAAATTTAGAAAATACTTGCTGTGTACCCAAATTTAGAAAATGTCGTGAAATTTATCACTATTTTAACAAAAAAACTATAAACAAAAATACATAAAAATGATAATATTTACAATTTGACGTACATCAATCCATCATTAGTTAGGTTACCTGTTAGGACTAACGGAAGTGCTTAGTGTTTTTTTTTCTTATTATGGGATTTTAATGCTAAGAAAGACTCTACCCAGCGATAGAAAAATGAATCATATGTGTTAGCTTGTATAGATATATAATATTTAACAGAAATGTTTACAATATTGTATATTTCAACATTAAAATACTTATTATTATTTTAATTTGGGTCTTTATGACCTTTAAGTATCGTGGTTGTTTGGCGATGTATTTGTTCTTCTATTGAATAGATTTAACTTAGAAGTAAAAAAGAACACAGAAGTTAGAAGCCATTCCAATAAGAATGATTTTTATTTACCAAATAAAACCAACTTCACTTACCCATAAATTTGATCTTTTTTTGATGCTTTAATTGTTGGCGTTTGTGTTGATTGATGTACTTGTGTTGGTTGTATTATTGTATTATTCGATTGTTGTTGTTGTATTGTTGTCTTACTTTCAGGATCAGTATTTTGTTTTAATGTTTGTAATTTAGCTAACGGTATAATATCACAATTATTCGGACGATGCCATACTGTACATTGTGTACTTGCATTATAATAATAAAAACGTGCTGTATTTGAATCAAATAATTCCCACCATTGATTTGAATCTGTTCGTTTTACTGGTACACCCTGTAAATTTTATTTTCAACATTATTTTGAAAATTATTTTATTATGATTCATTTGATAATAAATATGTTATTATTGGTATGTTAAATAATATTTTGTACTTTTGTTTTAGAATTCCAGGCGATAGTTTGAAATTTCTTATTTTTGTACAGTGTGACTACAAGAATTTCTCAAAAATCGAAGATATTTGATAAAACAGGGAAAAACCACTTATAGTCAGAACTAAATTTTAATGTTAAAAGAAAGTAAAATTTTGGGGTAAACAAACGATTTTTGTAATCTTCGTCATCGAATTTTAGGCGGTACCTCGAAAACTATATGGAAAATGATCAAACGATCGTTATTTTTAATACTAACTCTCCTTAATATTGATTTTTATCTAAGTACAAGGTGGTCTAAGTTACTTCACTTCATCAAATGATAGATAATGTTAAAATGATGACAATTTCTTCATACACTTTAGGCAGCCAATCAGAAACGCGCTACAGCGGCAAGACAATGGGAGGAGGGTAAAAAACTGCGAGAGTGAGACGCGAGAGCTTCAACGTTAGGTTGCTTTGTACGTATGGATGTATGTGAATGTTTAGAAAGACGCGGATATCCGTTCATCGGATCAAAAAATGGAAGAGAACTTTTTGCCTTAGAATTTTATTTTTTACCTGATACAATAAGGGTGTCCGTCACTCCTGTGACACCCTGTATATTATTGTAAATATTACCAAAACGGCAGTTTAGAAAAATCGAAAATTATGATGATAAATTACGAACTATCGGTAGAGATATCACCCAGATACGAGAAAGTTACCTTTTGTAATGAGTTTTATTGAAGACAATAACCTTTTCTGGATTTTTTACAATTTTCTTAGGGGTTACCCCTCCGGAAAAATCACAAACAACTGTTTCGTAATTTGATATTTGAATTTTTATGGTATTGCCCGAGATTCTATATAAAAGCTTATATAATCCCGGATGGTAAAGATATTTTTAACATATTTCGAACAATTTTCTATCTATCTGTACTGTTCAACATAGAGCAAAACAGTTCGAAGACTGTCATAGATAACAGGATAACGCAAAATTTTTACGTAGAACTGTTGGTTCGAAACATTTTCTTTCAAAACGGTAAGAAATACGTCACAAAATCGAAATAATGCGTCAAATTTGTGATAATTACGTAAGATCTCCGTAAAAATAATAGCTTCGTAAGAGAACGGTTTTCAAATCCCATGTTCATATGACTTGATGTAATAAAGTTATAGAAACATCATTTCTATTCGTAACTTATAAAAAGCACACAAATAAGAAGAAACAATAGGATTAGTTTTCAAATAAAAGTGAATTAATAAGTAATAATCGATAATTAACGTTAATTTAAAAACAATGTTGTTACAAACTTAAAGATTATTTTAACTGCAAACATAAATCGACAGATCTAATAAAAATTAAATCTCCATAAAATTCATAAACTGCAGTTTTTTTCTAAGACTAAATTGTATATTTACAAGTATGTAAAAAAATAAACTGAACTTAAGAATGTTAACTTATTCCGTAACTTAAGTTAGTTTAGGTAAATTGAACACACTTAAAATTAATGTTAACTAAGATTATTAAAATAAAATTTTTGCAAAATATTTACTTATTTAGTGTTATTTAACGTTAATCAAGATAAATATATGTAAAATAAAAAATAAATATTGTAAATTTAACATACCTCAGGAGGATCCCAAACACATTCACCAGTTGTTAAATTTGCATACATATGTTCCCCAGTTTTGGGCTCAATAATTTCAACCCATTCCATACTAAATGAATGATACAAGAACATAATTAATAAAAATATTTAACATATAAATGACATATTATTTAAATAAAAATGTTATGTAGGGCGTGACAGCGTGACATTTATTTCATGTTTCTCACATAACATAAAAATCAATAAACAAAAATTGAACGTTTAAAATTTTAGAAGTAATTGATGTATTCTAATAGAATTCGAATTAATTGATATATATAATTATTTCAATACAAACCTATTTGATGCCATCATTGTATGTTAAATAATAAATATTAATATGTTGAACAGTTTTACAGAGTACATTTTAACATGTATGTACATAAATATGTTTGATTGTCACAAAAATGTTTAACATCGCTGTCAGCATATACACTCACTTGCTAAACACTAGTCACAGATCTCACTACTTCATTTGGATAGCTAATTATAAAAGAAAGATGGATATTAAACAAAGAAGAAACATCGAACAAAACCTCACCTTTAATTTGACAAACAAATTAAATTGAATATTTAAGATGGAACTTTAAAAAGTTTCTTCAATGGTCATTTTAAATAATTTAACCAAAGCAATAAATTAAAAATAAACAAGTAAAAACAAACAATTGACTGTGTTAACTGTTGAAATACCATGTGTAGTCAGTGTTGATTACTCTGTCATATTACACATACATAACTAATATTCCATTATAATGCATACTATAAAATTTACGCCTAATTTGCGCCCTCACGGCTAAACAGTGATATTTGCAAAAAAATGTTTCAAACAAAAGTTTTGTTTATTTTTTTATAAGGAATATTTTTTACATTTAAATTTTTATTCTATCTCTAACGGTTTACAAGACCCAATTGACTTATATTGCTCATTTACAAACTCGACCTGACTTTTTACGTCCTGAGTACGCTGTAAAAATTTCAGCTGGATATCTCTTTGCGTTTTTGAGTAATCGTGATGACAGACGGACAGACGACAGACGAGAGACAGGCAGACAACCGGAAATGGACTAATTAGGTGATTCTATGAACATCTATACAAAAATTTTTTTCGTAGCATCAATATTTTTAAGCGTTACAAACTTGGGACTAAACTTACCTATGTATATTTCATATATACATGGTATAAAAATAGATATCCCTAAAAATATAAATGTGATTTTTTTATTCGAAATTTATAATAATAGATATCAGTAATAGGTGTTTTTGAAAAATATAATTGGTCAATATTATATTGTACTTTATAAATGAATATTTTTTTGAAGACACAAAGAATTGAAGTCACAGAAAGTCAAGAAAGATTCTTTATACACTTTAGCTTCGGAAAGAGAGTCGAATAAGTCCTCCAATATTCTTTTATAGTCGAAATTAAAAATGAATACTCATTTATACTTTTATAACACCGAAACTTTTAAGTTAAAAACCTATGTAACAGAAATAGATAGATATGGACCACAAGTTTCACACATGATAATAAATAGAACAAAAGCGATTTTGTACTTATTTCGGCTACGTGAAAGGATCTAGATTCAAAATAAGACTAGAGTGTTTTTTATTTTTAAGATAATTCCTTTGCCCAAAATTTGTAGTTTAAGTGAGAAACAATTAGATATTAACAGTTGCTCACCGTTGCTAACTTTTATAAAGCAAACTATATTTTACGGAAGCCCGGTAGTGACACGTTAAGTAGACATAGTAGTACCTCTGATTTCGCTGCGTCTGCTGACATACATAGTATGTCCGTCTTAATTTTTTAATTTTTTTAAAGGTGGCACTACTCGTTTATTCCACAATGGAACTCTAACAGTAGGACTATTTTATAAAATAAAATTTAAAATTTTATTTTAAAATTTATTTGTTGTAATAAATCAAATTTAAAAATCACAAATATTGTCTTGTGTAATTTAACACATTTAATTGAATTAGTATTAAAAAAAAATACTGAGCTATAAAAAATTCAAAAATTTTATTTTCCATCCCAGGATACTAATGAAATTTATCGAATAAGTCTTAAAGATTTGAGAGAATATAAACTGACAAGATAAGGTGCTGAAACTTCATTCTTGTCATCAAATGCGTAAAAAACATTTTTTCATCGCTGGAAATAAAAGATACTATTTCACTCCAATTTCAGTCGTAAATTTATGAATAATTAAAACTTGTTCCGGTCTTTTATCCAGTTGCCTTTGAAGTTTACTTAGACAAAATATTATTTGGTGGGGATTTAAACTTAAACAATGATCGATAAATAATCATTACAATTATATTTTCATAATAATTAGCGTACCTCATAAATAAAAGAAAAGAAAATTTTTGAACAATAAACAAAATAAATTAGCAGTTGTAATAAATATTAAAAATTATATTTTTTCTTTATACATTATTTTAATTATTTTGTAATTAAATTGGGTAAAAAATCATTTCTTTTACAAACATAAATGACTAATGAACATTATTTTATGATTAATCTGATGAGCTATGTATAAACTTTTAATAAATTTAAAATTTTTAAATAAAGCTCAATACTTTCTTCAACATTCAGAGGTACTTGTATATCAGGTATCAATACTTTGACTAATCGACAAAATATTTCATTGTAGAGTTTAGGCTTCAAGGTGTAGTCTTGTTTCAGAATATCAATTGCATCCTCATTGAGTGGTTTCATGTAATCTTTGGCCCCAATAGCTTCAGGAAGGTAATATAAACAATTTGGTTTTCCCGAAGCTATATGACGATTTTTTTGTTTTCTTATTCTATGTCGATTCCACTCACGGCGAATTGTTTCCAATTCAGCTCTAATTAAGTGCCCAAAGCAAAATTGTAAACACTCGACATTTATCATAGATGAATCATTGTAAAGACCTCTTTCACGTAAGTCTTTAAATAAATTAATCCAAAAATCCAAACCATATAGAATAAGAAAACAAAAAAATCGTCATATAGCTTCGGGAAAACCAAATTGTTTATATTACCTTCCTGAAGCTATTGGGGCCAAAGATAAAAAAATTAAAAAATTAAGACGGACATACTATGTATGTCAGCAGACGCAGCGAAATCAGAAGTACTACTATGTCTACTTAACGTGTCACTACCGGGCTTCCGTAATATTTTGTAAGTTTAGATATGTACTGTCTTACTGTGTACAATCAAATAATTTAAGCCTGTCATATAATTAAACAATATGAGAACCGTCCGTTTGACTATATTATTCTGTGATGATAGCTATCTATATTTAATATGAACGTCTGTAAATTCGATTCACATGATTGTTCAAAAATTTATCAATTTGCTTGAATACTTTATAATCAATTTTGACTGCAATATTATCGTTTTTAACGTCTTTAACCAATGCAAAACAATATAAACATATTTTGGTAGGTAAAAATAAATAGTTGTGATCATGAGTAATATTTGTTTTATATTTTATCTATCCATAATATTTGTTTAAATATTATTGAGAAATTACTTCATTGTATGATTTCCACTCAAAATACATGTTTATAAATTTTTGAACTGTCTCAATTTATATAAAGCCAAGTTATTATTATTAAACCATTTTATTTTAAAAAATCTTTCTGAAAAATACTCGACATTTTGTGCCCAAATTAGTCTACATTTGTGTCATATATGTGCATGCAGATAAAATCACTAATCAGTGATGCTTGATACAAAATATCATAAAAAACTTTAATTAAGTGTTTTTTCTTTAATTTAAAGCTTGATATTTGCAATAAAAGTAATTGAATTTTGTAGTTATATCAATCTTTAGATTTTAAACATACTTTTAATAAAAAAAGAAACAAGAAAAAGCTCAAAAAAGAGTTTTTTATAGATAGAGTACATTTTTAAACATTATCTATGAATTTTTTTATGACATTCCATTTTTATTTACAATATCAGTGAATATCAGTTACAAATTTTGTTTCAATCAGTTATTACAAAAACTTTTAAATATTTTAACGACTTGGTAAGTAGAAAAACAAATAATAATTACAAAAGAATTATTATATTTATTGATTTAAGATCGATTAATAGCCTTATCATTCAAATCAGATACAAAAATAGTGTGTGCAGAGTGTTATTAAAAATATTTTATTTTATTGGTCATTTTCAGTAGTTCCATTCTAATCGAACAAGAATTTTCAAGTGATCAAATGTTGTTTTTAAAAAAATACGCTTATGTAATAATTTATTAGTGATTTTATTTTGTGATAATTAAAAAAAAATGTCGATTAACATTCCAAAAAATGTCAATTTAATTGATTTAAATAGTCCTATTTTAAAACATCAGTTAATAAAACCGTTAATGCCGGAATCAAAATTAGTGTTTCCCTTGGAGTCGGCAAGAGATAGTTTAGACAATAATCCATTTGATCAAGTTTTTAAAGAAGCTATCAAATTCGATAATGAACCGGATCCTTTTGAAATAGTTGAAGAAAAGGTGAAACAATATGAAAATATTCAAATTGAAATAAATAGAGATGATGATGCGGATTCGTCTTTAGGTATTTTAGACGATTTAGATGATAGTTTAAACACATTAGAGAAAGAAATTACAACACCGAATAGAATAGAAACTTCAGGAGTATTAAACGCTTCCACCGAGCAAGAAATTCGGGAAACAATTGCAGAACGAGTGAATCGATGTATCGAGCAAGCTTCACCATCACATAGAAGTAATTTATCGTTGAATTTAAATTTAAGACGTTCATATTCGAATAGTTATCTAGGTATATCGAATCAATTAAGCTCGATTTCGGGTGGAGATGCGTGTTCATCGTTAAATCGTGCTGGTTTCCTAAATACAGCTTCAACGTTTGAAGAATTTATTTCGGAACAACGTTTAGAAAACGATTTTGATAAAGCATTTCATGAACAATTACAACGGCGTCCATCATATAATTATCAAAGTTCATCGGCGTGTGTGATTCCGCTGGCTGGAAGACAATCATTAAGTGCACGTAAACCATATAAAAATGAATTACCAACATTAGAACATTTTCGTTTAAAGAATTACAATTTTAAAGAACGATTAAAATCATTTGATAATTTGGATAATGAAGATAGTCCTAAAAATAAGGTAAAATTTTATAAGGATGAGTTCTTGTTGACTTCGAGTTGAGACATAGTTATTGAAATAAATACCACGCACGATACTCGAAATAAATTTTTATTTCGAGTATCGTGGTATTTATTTCAATAACTATGTAAACTTTTGTTTATTATCAGTGTAAATGTACTCAGTTATAAGTAATCCTCGCCTGATACATTGTGTCCAGGACTCGATCCAGCTATTTAGCCGCTCCTGGCAAAAATAATATTTGCCGCATTTTATACTCAAATCATATACTAGGTGTCTTTTTAAAGTTGACTTATGCTTGAAATTCGATAAATAAATTTAATCGAGGAAAATGCTTCAAACGAAAAATGTTTGTTTCAAAGGCACACATTTTATATCGGCATCGAATTCGATCCTAAGTTTTCAGGTTTAATTAAAACCTCACTCTGATTCATAACTGACATACAGTAGATGAACGCTTTAATTTAGAAAGTTGTTCTTTATAAATACGCAAACACTTTTTGTTTGAAACAGTTTTTTGAAAATAGAATAGTTTAGACAGTAATTAATATAAAAAAATCCATCTTTTTGTGCGTTTGTTCATTCAAAGAACTGAAACGCTCTTTATAAAAAAACGAATCACTATTATTGGATTTATTGGAAAATTTAGCCTAGATTTCGCAGAAACAATTATACGGGGAATAATTTTCGTTGTTTAAAAATTCAAAATGTAAAGTATAAAATAAATAAGCTCTGAATATTACACCCCCTTTTTCAAACTGGTTAGGAAACCATGGCGATTTCAAAACAGTTGATCGTGTATTTTTTTATACTAATATAGTTATATTTAATATCCGGATATGTTTTTTGTTTTAGGATGATTCGAATGATTCTGTATTTTTTGAACCTAGGAAATTAGTCGATGCGTTTTCGAAGTATAGTGATGGTTCATTTAATTTAAATGTAAATGGTCGAAGTTGTAAGTATATTTAACAATTTTTTTAATATTCTACATAGACGAGACGATAGAACATTTGAGATCGATTTTTTTTCTGGGTAAGACATTGAAGTACGGGTTTTTGCTTTCGATTCAGGAAGTCAATTATAAAACTTTCGATCTATTTTGATTCTATAAAATCATTAAAATTTTTTTTGACATCGACAGGATGCATTTTTTTAAGTACATCTTTCGATCTGTTGTGTTACGCTAAGATAGTAACGTTCAGCCCAATCGTTAGACAATTGCTTTTCTGATCAAATTTCATCCATTGTTTTTCGACAAAGGTCTAAATTTTGACGAGTAAGTATCTAAGCTGGCGATCTCTGAATCCTCTGGTGGGTGCTTAATTAACGGGACTGAACACAAGTTCAGAATCACTATCAATTGAATATTTTTAGATAAATAAGGTCTAATAACTTTAATAACTCTCATTAATTTTAAAATAACAATAGTTCGCCTTAATAACTATTTTAAAGTTTAAAATAAAAAATGGCACTGCGAGTTTGAAACACGAAAAATTATTTGAAAAATATATCATATTTTGGAAAATAATTTAATTTTTTTCCTTTTTACAGCTCCCTGCGAATCAATTAAAGAAGAAGTGATTAACGATTGTGATAATAATTTAAATAAAGACTTAAATGAAATAGATGAAAATGAAAATCAAGAAAAAAATATTAACTTCAATAATAATTCCATTACAAAAATTCAAAAAACCAATAAAAAATTGAATCAATCAAAAAAATGGAAGAAAGAAACTATACAAGTTTTAGAAACGATTTTGCAAGCTTTAAAAACCGAAAGCGATACCGATGATAACAACGAAGACTACTTAACTAACATAGCTAAAATAATTACCGATAAACAGACACAGCATAATGAAAATGTGAACCATCAAGAAGAAAATTTAGATAGTACAGCTTCATGTGATTCTAGTGATGATTTTGTTGAAGTAAAACCTCAACCTCAAGAAGTAATTCAACCAAAACCATCAAAAATGCGTAAATCTTATTCATTCACAAATTGCCAGCCACAAAAATTAAATTTGGAAGCAACAAAACCAGTAATAAAAACTCAAAAAATTGAAATTAATACTCAACAACAATTGAAGAATTTACGTCCAAAAAATTCGACTTCAGATATAGGGAAAAAAGGACCATTAAAAGCTGTCATTCCTATAATTGATATTATGACCAAAGGTAAAAAAAAACTTATGTATTTTTTTCTCTCAATCGTTTTATTTAGGTAGCGATAAGTCGAAAGTGTGATATCTCAAAATAAACTGAGGCTTATATATTGGAAAATTTTAAGTTGAGAACAAAAGTTTCTAAAAATGTATTGGAAAATGACATATTCGAATAATTTATAGAAGTTATCGTTTTTATTTGCACTATTACATCTAGCCCTAGCACCTAGATTAAGAGTCCTCTGCGCCCTCTTTGAGACGAGGCGTCTTCGGGTAAGAGGCGTTATTAAAATCGGATGAAGCTATACGATTCTGTCGAAGTCAGACGCCACGCAGGCCCTTCAAGTGGGATCATTAGAGATATCCATGTTATGAAGGTGATAGTTTAATCGACAGTGTCTTGTCAAGAGTCCCACTACCCTTCGCAATTCCAATTATTTTTCGCCGAGATATACCTGTATGAAATTTCGAGAAAATTTAAAATTTATTAAAATGCGACACTTTTTTGCGGAGCAGTATATTTTTAAAAACTTGTCTTCACTTTTATGAACTAAACTGCTTCTAAATTACTTTTTGTTACTTTTCCTAACCATTTTCTGTTATAAATAATTTTAATTTTTTTTTTATTTCAGACGCAGTAGTGAAAAATTCAAAACCAACGGTAAAAAATACATCCATAGTTGTAAAATCAAATAAAATGATTTCAAGTACCCCCAAAACTGTAAGTTATTATTTAAAAAATTTTCCCTTCATAATTGAATTTTTTTTTTAATCGATTACAATTTTCAGGAATCAAAAACTAAACCTATTGCTCAATCAACCCCCACCAATACAACAAACTCAAAATTGAAATCACGTAAATCCGTCGGTATATCACCCATTTCCAGGTATTCGCAATCAAATAATCGTAAAAGTAACAACGATAATACATTAAATTCAACGTTTTCACCACCGACACCAATCGATAACGTCAAGACTGGTCCAAAATTAGCTAAAAGATTAACATCAATTCATAGTTCTAGTACATTAGGTAAAATGACTCCACGAACATCTTCACAACTTTTAACGCGACATAAATCTGCGAGTGAGTTAAAAGTATCATTCGATAAGAAAGTTATGGAAAAAACGACTGGTGCTAAAAGTAAAATAACTGCTTTGCGGCCATTAAATCATGTTATTTCGAAAGTGCATCGTACTTCGTCAGTTCCTGGGAAAGAAAATATTCGGAATTAAAATACTCTGTTTTTAATTGTTTATAATAATTTTATTGTTTTTAACTTTTTTTACTTAAAGACGTATTAATTATTTTTTATACTATTTTTTATTACTAATGATTTCCTAATCAAATAAAGGTGATTTTGATAATTTTTGAGTTGATTTTTTTGTGTACCTTGTATATATTTTGGAAGTTTTAATAATAGAATTCCTTTAAGGTGGCATGCCGCCCCATCCCATCCCAATATTTGTTTTTGTTCTTAGAGTTATACATTTTGCACTCAGCTTCAGACTCATAATTATAATTTTTTTTTTTTACAGACAAACACGCCTAACTTTGAATTGCGAATTCGTCGATTAAATCTTCACAATCTAAACGTTGAAGTACCTATGTCCGATTCGATCCCTAGAAAGGCTAAGCTATTGGTCTAGTTGCTAAAATAACTTAAAAACATTCTTAATTTTTCCAAAAAAAACCAAATTATGCCAGCTATATGAATCTATTTTTATCATAGATAAAATAATAGTATTTTATACGTCGAGTAGCAATTGTTTACAAAAATAAAAATCTTAAGTTACCTTTTTATATAATAATTTATTTAAAATATGAATAATATACAATTTGAGTTATAATTTTTGTTTAGGTACCAATTAAATGTCTACACTTATAAAAATAATACATTTTCACGTTAATTTATAGATTAAAATGATTTTTTGATCAACAATAAATCATTGTTTTAATCAAATGTTTTCCATTTATTAACAAATAGTTACAAAAAGATCTAAACATTTTTTTACATAGATAAGATGCTAATCTTAAATCGTTTACGATTTCAAATTTTCTTTTAGTGATCTAGGGTTTAATATAAACATCTATGATCAGAATAAAATCACTGACGTTTTATAATTTTCGATTTTATCATATTCAAAATACTTTCTGTTTTTATAAACGATGTGATTTTAGTTAGTAGAATCGTTCAATTCGATTCAATTTTTAGTCTCCATAATATTGTTTCAATAAATCAATTTGAAACAATATTTAAAAACAAAAATTGTTTTTGTTTTAATGATCAGTTGCATTTGGATTTGTGTAACTAAATCCTTGAAATTGTACTTGATCCATAGATCGCAATATATCTTGACAAACAGGTGTTAATTTTGCTCGCTCTTGTGTGAACGCTTTGTCAAAATATTGAGTGTCCAATGGATGTTGCTATTAAAAAAAAAAAAAAAAACAATAACTATTAAAATATTCACATGTTAATAAATAAGTGAATTATTCGAAATTTTAAGTCTTACGAACGCTCTTTGGTTTTATTTAAAGTTTTCAAAATTTTTATTCAAAGAAGTTGTGGGTAATTTGATAAAAAGTGTACGTTCTAGCGAAACTTTCCATGATCTTCACGATGAATAAACAATTTTTTAAATAAAATTACATAAAAACTATACATCAGGTCTTTTTATAAAAATGAATTTTTATCTATTCTTTATTGATTAATAACTTATACCCAATACTGGATTAAGCCAGCGATGAGCCTTTAGCAAATTCTAACAACGGGTGTATGTTTCATTTTTTATTAGTTTTCGTAAGTCTATCATGAGGTCTTCCTTTGGCCAAAATGTCCAAATAAAAATCGATCTAATTTTTCTTTATAACTATCAGACGGTGAAGAGTATGCGGGTCCTGTAGATTTGCTACTCTTGCTACGTGGCTAATGCGCCACTGCTTATACCATGAAAAGAAATGAAGATATGGTTTATACAGCGGTCTATGGCCGCTTTTAACAAAGATTTTAGTCAAGGAATCAAGGAATTTGGCGGGAAGTACTTACAACTTTTGGTTTAAATGGTGGATCCAATTGACGTTGTTCTAATTTTAACCAATTAATTTGTTTGAAGAATTCATGGTCCATAATATCTCCAGCCAAACATTCGGGGCTGCCCAAACGTTTTGTTGAATCTTTTTCTAATAACTATTAAAAAAGAAACGAAAACAAAATGAAATTAATTGGGTATTAAAAAATTAGATAATCATAGGTTCTACTTGTCCACTTAGTGTTTCGTATTGTACCTCAGTTGTATGGAGAGTACTTTACTCTGTACTCTACCCCATTAGACGTTTTTGAATTCCTGCATATTTATTTTATGATAGGCAACTTTCATTACAAATATGTAATCGTTTTTGTATACGGAATACTACAAAGATTACAAATGATTGTTGCAAATACTTACCATACTTAATATATTTGTGGCTTCAACAGTAAGAAATCGTGGAAATACTGGTCGTTCATTACAAATTGACCAAAATAATTCATCTTCATCGCATCCACTAAATGGTGATTGACCAATTAACATTTCATAGAGTAAAACACCAAATGACCACCAATCCACGCATTGATTATAGTGTAAACCTTTTATAATCTACAAAAAAGTCGAAGAAATTACAAGAATTTTCTACTGTTGGCGAAGAGGAAAAGCAATGATAATTTGTTCGGGACTAGAAAATGGAGTACTATGTCTCAAACATGAAAAACAATCAACAAAACTTCAAATTTTATAAAATCTTGTTTTAGGAAAATTTTCAACATCTATTTGACCTGAGTGTCTTTAAATCGAGAGCTTAGGTAAAAATATCACCTTTACTACTGTAATAGGAGATCAATTTCCTACTCAATTATAAGAGTAAAAAAATTTTGATAAATTGACAAAACCCTTCATAAACTGAAGAAGAAACTTATCGTTTTGCTCGTTATTGGAATACATAAGGCAGGAAAGAAAATCCAAGAGCACCTGGGGAGGCAAAAATTGTAGTTAAAACTCTTATAACGGGATGAATTTCCTGCTCAAGACAAGAAAATTTTGATGAGTTGGCAAAACCCTTTATAAACCTGAAGAGGAAACTGGTCGCTTTGCTCGTTTTGGAGTCCGTAAGACAGGGAAGAAGATCAAAGAGCACTTACTGAGGCAAAAATTTACGCTAAATTATAATATATTTGGTGAGGAAAAGCCAAAAGCCATAAAGAGGTTGCTGCCCCACTCCTTTTTTGTAGCTTTAGATGTCATATCTTGTATGAGGAAGTTAAGAAAATCTTAAAGAAATTATCCAGTTAGAATAGATTTGAAATATTAAACGTATTTTTGTGGAGACGATGAAGGGTATATTTAGCAGCATTGGAGATAAATTAGCAAATGAAGGAAGTTCTCACAGGTGGTAAAATGTAAAATAATGAATGATTTTGGGGGAAAGAAAGAAGCTGAAAATATATTGATTGGTTTGAAAGTATATTTCAGAATTGAAACTGAACGAATAGATACCTCTGGTGCCATATAATCTGGTGTTCCACAAAAAGTATCTGCTGTCTTATCCAAATAAATTTGTAATTTACACATTCCAAAATCAGCAATCCGTACGTGTCCATCAAAATCCAATAAAATATTATCTAATTTCAAATCCCTACACAAAAAGTAACTTTCTTTAAAAACTTTTCCGATTTACGTTTACACTATTCTTACCTATAGACAATGCCTTTTTTATGTAAAAATTTCAAACCGGATATAATTTCAGCCGCATAAAATCGAGCACGTGATTCTGGAAACCGTCCTGATTGTTGAATGTGAAACATTAAATCTCCACCATTTAAATATTCCATTACAAAGAATAAATGTGACTGTAATAAAAAACGACAATTGAAATCGACCAAAAAGAGCAATGTCAAATCAATAAAATGAGATCAAAAATAATAATACATTAGAGAGTACACAAATGGGTCCCTAGCATCTAGATCAAAGGGTTCTCTGTACCCTCTATGAAAATAGAAGACGAGAAGTCTTCTGATAAGAGATGCTACTTTAAGCAAATGAAGCTATAGGATTGTGTTGAGGCCAGACGCCATGCAGAAAACACACAGCTTCTTGGCCGAGATTTTTCCCTGGATTGATGGATCTAAGGTTTCGGACTCAAACATTTTAAGCCTGATGCCTTGAAAATTTTTCAAGTTGGACCTGTTGTAACTATTTCTTAATTCGGTAAATTACGGAGCATCTTGCTATGGGAATTGCAGGCTCAGGTGAGAAAGGCGTTTATTACTACCTTTCTTGTGTCAACGAGTCTGGATCTTCATTCCCTTTAGCCCGAATTGCAGTGACACCTAGGCATACAACTCTGACCAGGTGGCTCAATTTTTTCTGGCTACGGCCAGAAAATAAGCCTTGAAAGGAAACTTCAATTTTTTTAAATAAAGTTTCTCACTTGAACTCAAATTAATTTTGAAGGCTTATTTTTAAATTGAAATTTTTAAGTACTTACATCTGTTTGGAAAGTGCAAAATAAATGGCATAAATATGGATGCTTTGTGCCTAGTGCTAAAACTTTACGCTCAATTAAAGTACATTCTACGTCATCATCTTCAAGGACCACATCTTTTTTTAGACATTTAACGGCATAATAATATTCCGTATCTTTTAATTCTGCTAATAACACCTGAAAAAAAAGTACAAGATTTGTTATGTAAAAATTCAGGAAAACTTGTAATTTTTATAAAAAAAATTTAAAAACGTTTACAAACCTTTCCAAAACTACCTTTACCCAATAATTTCAAAAAATGAAAATCATCAATTGTGTATTTTCGAAATCGTGGTATTGTTGTGGCCGGTGGTGTAACTCGTCCAGAACGTTGATACGACGTATATGTACATGATGATTCTAATACCGACGATTCTGAATATGGTGTCGTGCAGCTTGAGGCCAAATCCGATGTTGATTCACTTGGTGAATCTAATGCAAATGCTGGATTATGTGCGGGTATTAACGACGATGACGATGTCGAGTCTTTATGGTCTGATTGTGATGAAGATACTATTTGAAAATAATAAAAAATATTTTAGAAATCGTTGATTCTGGAGCTAGTCTTGGAATAGTTAACTTTCAGAAAGGATAGTAAGCGGTATCATAGAAATAACTTGGGTATTTAAATTTGAATGACTAGTTGCAAAAAAAATTTTGATAATACGATTGATGAATACTTAAGAGCCCTTATGAACAACTTAGGGGGTTTTGGCGCTAAGATGTCAACGCTACGAGTAAAAAAATGTAAACCATATCTGTTTGACTCAGCTGATTTTTTCATTGTAAACAACATTTCCGTTAAATATTATATATCTATGCGATCTAACACGTATAGTTATTTTTTCTATCGCAAAATGGAGTCTTGCTTAGTATTACAATCCCATAGAACTTGACTTCTGGTACTACACAATATAAACGTGCGTTTTGGTCTCAGAAATAAAGTATTGTCAAGGAGTAAAATTGAAGGGCGTTATTTTATACTTTTTCAAGATGTACCATTTTGAATAAATGGCAGACAACTTTTTGATACCAAAATATTTCAGAATTCAGGCTTACAAATAAAACTTGTCAATTGAAAAATCTATGTTAAAAGGCAAAGACAATGGAGAGAGAAAGTTTCATAAACCCATCGCTCTTGAAAGTTAAACTTATTCCAAGGGAAAAGCTATAATTATAGCTAATAGTAACTTTTTTGAATATTTTCTTTGGTTCTTAAGACTTGGCTTATGCAGTAAATGTGATAGAGCAAAATTTATTTATTTTTATCTTTGATGTTAGTTTTTCGCTAACATTTATCTTTGTGTTAAGTATCAAGATCAAGACCTTACATTTTTAAACCTAAGATAGGTCTTTAATCTCAGTTTTGAAAAGTATGAGCCAAGTTTAGTACGATTACCTACATATTTGGTTTATCAAAATTGGATATAATTTGATTGTGATATAACAAAATTAATTTTTTTGGTTTTTTATGGCATCAAAATATTGATATTTTCGATAGCCAAATTTTATCCCATCTAAGTGGAATTTTTTTAGCCAATTTCGAATTCTTTTTACTAATTTCGGGTCAGACCTCGCTCTATAATTTTCCTCATAAATTTTGGAAATCATTCTAGACTGTGTGAGCCAGGTTTCAAGAAAGAACAAACTAAAAAAGTCCTTGCTGAGATATTTACGACTAATTAGTAATATTATAAATATAAACAAAAAATGTTAAAACAGAAAAAAATTGATTAAACATTTCCGATATTTTCTCAATAAATAAATTTTATATTTTGTTTTTTAATGTTAATATCTTAATTCGAATATAATTTAAATAATAGAAACATTTATTTCAAAGTAATTACTGTGTAGGCTTTATTTAATATAATGTTATATAGATCAAAAGATCGAAAATGTATTTAAAGCGTTAATTTCAAAAAAGATATTTCACTGAAAAATGAAAAGATATTTCAAATAAATCGTTTGAAACCCACTTTCAAAATTATCAAAAAGTAAATATTTGCCAAAATATTTACAAACAAATTAATTATGTAAGAATTGTATAATAGTTATGTTCAGTTGACAGATTTACATAAAAATTATGTTTTTAAAATAAAGTTCAAATATAAGTTTTAGCATCTATATACGATAGGTCAGCAAAGTTCATTGTCCGTTCGAAATAAATGGATGTATTTGCTTGTCTGTAAAAAAACAACTTATGAAACATAAGTATTCCAAAATTAAACTTCCTGATTAATAAATTTTCTTGTATATGACGTATATCGCTTTATTTTCGGAGTAATTTAAAATATTTTTGAATCTTACCTTTACGAACAGAGGATAATGCTTCGACTATTAATTTTTGGTTAACACCACATAAATTTGCTGTTAATTTTTCACATTTTTTATGGCAATTTATATCACATTCTATAAAGAAAATTGATTAAAATATCATTCATTGAAAAAATAAACTAGTATAGGCAATTCACATTACATTTTTGTTTTATCTTTGGCATAACTTTGTTTATGGAAGCAGAGCGTGGTCTAAATATTTTTAAATTTCAAAATTAATTTCTTCTAATTTTATTTTTCCTAAAATTTTTTTTTTTTAATTCTTCAGAAATACTTTGTTTTTATTTTTTTTTTTGAAACAAAAATTTGTGTGTTCTACTTTGAGATAGAAAAATATAATTTAGCACATCTGTGATCAATTTACAAAGAGTAAAAAAAACTTGTTTTATAACACGGAAATGATGAGTTATTATGAGATATAGAAAAGTAATTTTCAACTTTCCCTAATTATGAACTGACACCTTTACTACAAATAAATATAATTATTTTTAGATTTGCATATGAATTATAAAAAAAAATTATTTGAACTAAAAATAAGTTTTGTAGTGTTGATTGAAACATTTTTTTTTTTTTCATAAATTATTATTGAAGTGACAAATTATTATATTTTTAATGTGGCATTAAATTCTATAGTTATTTTGGCATTTATGCTTCAATAATTTAATATGATACTGATAATCTCATTTTACAAAGCCCCATGTTTAGTGAAAGCTCCCTTTGAGCATTTGACGTAATACTTAATATAACAGGTAAGAAAAAAAAAACGATTATAAAATGGTTGCCAAAAAAAGTTTGTTTGCTATCAATTTTAATAGAATATAAATTACAAATTTTAATTATTTGAATGCCAAGAGCATGTGCTCATTACATTTTGTAAATACAATTTATATAAAAAAACGTGGGTGTTTTGAAAACTCATAAAAATATCATTTTTGATATATTGAGTATTTATGATATGATTTTTTATCCTAACCAAGCAGTTTTGATTTTATGCCACAGGCTCAATAATGACCACGGCCGCAAAAATTCATTTTTAGTATTTAATAAAAACATTACCGGTTATAACAACAAAGATGATAGATTCTAAATATCTGTATAAACGATTACATGATTGTATCGACTATAACAACGTTAGTTATAACGACATATCTGCTATAATGACCAAGCTTATAAAGATGAACGAAAAAGTTGTATACCAAATTTTTATCTGAGTCCTAATTTCCGAGATAATTGACCAAATCAGTTAATAATATATCGATCTCACTTTTTAAAATTTTTATTAAAACCAACCTAGAAACCTGTGTGAATTTTTACATAGCACGGTAATTACTGGGTGGGGTTTAGTAAAAATTTAAAAGTGGGATAGATAATTTCATAATTAAATGCAACGATAAAGACAGAAATGTTGTCTTGTTGTTGTTGTCTTTATCGTTGCATTTAATTATCAAATTATGTATCCCACTTTTTAAAATTTATATTAAATCCGACCCAGTCATGACAAAGACGTTCTTCTATTTCTAATGAATAAATTTGTTAATAAATTTGATTAATTATCTCGAAAATTAGGCCTTAGATCGAAATTTGGTAAAGAGCTTTTTCGTTCGTCCTTATAGTACAGTTAAAGATATTACAATAAAGAAAAATGAAATAAATCGCTCGGATTTTGCTTAAAACCTCATGGAATGTGTTTCTTAGATGTCAAAAATCATTAGTAATGCATGAGTTAGTTGTGCAAATGTTTCTATTTGTTAATAAACAATAAATTGTTAATTAAATGAAAACGGTCAATGTAAAAGTTGACTTAAAAATTAATAAACAGGCAACTTGTAATACAAAAATGTTTGTGATTGTCAAATAATCGAAACATGGTTCCACAAATGGGAAGTGGGCAGGAAAAACATAACAATGATTGGTCGCTTGAGAACAGGCCACAATTCGTTACCTGCCCATCTACATCGAATACATATTGTTCCAGACACCAGATGTAGATGTGGATATTATTATTGTGACATAAATCACATAACGTTCGCCTGCCCACTCCTTAATCAGCATAGAAATATTCTTCTAAGTTCCCTAGCCCGTATGGGCGTTTTTGGTCCGTATTATATTCCCCATCTCCTATCTCTAAATAAGCTTGAAATCCTCTCTGCAATTTGCAATTTCCTCAACAAATCCAAATTTCTAATATAAATATAACCCCCCCCTTCTTATCTATTTTTTGTTTTATATTTAAAAAAAAAAAAAAAAAAAATTTGTGTGTAGTCCCCTCTACTGCCAACCCTTCCGCGGCCCCCAACCTATGTGTTTTTTCGTGATATTTCCTTTGTATACAGTCTCGACGGGTCCCGACGACGAACTTCCTGTCTAATTCCATGTGTCCTTGTGTTCGTAAAATAGAAAGTACGTTTCATATATTTGTATTTTTATTTATTTATTTATTTTTTTTTTCCTCTGTCTTCTCCTACTCTTTTTTTTAACTGAATTTATTTATTTTTTCTTTATTTGCAATTTACATATTGTATTTATATGATTTTTTGTTTGTTTGTTTGTTTGAGATTCATCTTTTTATTTTTGGATACTAGAAAACAATTTACTTTTATTTTTTAATTTCTAAATTACACTTTTTTTTTCTCCTGAATGTTAAATTTTTGTTTTTCTGATCTATTTATTATTTAATTATTTATTGTAATATAATTGTATACTTTATTTGGATAATGGCTGTATAGCAAATTAGCTGAAGCCAATTTTAATAATAAAAAAAAAAAAAAAAAAAAAAATCGAAAAACTGTTATACATGTATAACTTATACGTGATACAAGTTGCCTATTTATTATTTTTTAAGAAAACTTTTGTGTTTCATTTAATTAAAAATTTATTATTTATTAACAAATAGAAACACTAATCATATTTGACACCTAAGAAACATGCGGTTTTAGCAAAATGCGAGCAGTTTCTTTCATTTTCTTTTATTCGCCGATTTTTTTTAACATCTTTTACTGTACTATTACAAAATTATTTAGGAAGTCAAGAGTTCTCTCTTCAGTCAATTATAGAACACCTTGTATAAATGCTTAGGTTATTTATTTTGGATCTTATCAACGCATATATAGATTTTGGCAGCCAATTGTCATATGAATTACCTAGCAAAAATATTACCATGAAAACAAATCAATAAAAAGGACATAGTGGAAAGTGTGCTGATAATCAGGTTAGCATGTTTTGAGATATTTCGAGCAATTAATGGGCCACCAAAATTACTCTTGCTAAGAAACTAGACAGACAAGACTTTTTCGAACTTCTGTATCTATGACGTCGTTTGAAGGCAGAGACAATTCAGAATCATGTGTGTAATTGTCTGGGATCTTAATTGAAGATATTGAACGGAAATTTTTTTTTATAGCTACAAATTTTTTTGGCAAATTCTTTGTTTATATTATACGTCAATGTAAACATTAATAATAACTCTAATAAATTGTTTACATCAATAAAAAAATCATCATATTTTATGAAATTAAATCAACTCTATAAATTTATTAGCATCAACATCTCAATCAATATGTTTTTATTTCAAAATAAAATTAGAAAAAAAACCAAATGGTCAAGCGTGTGTCAACTAAAATAAGTTAAGTGTTTCGTATGAAACAAAATCTAGAATTTTATTACACTTAGAAATTTCCATACATTGACATAAGCATTTTCCAAAAAATGTCTTCGCAGCTGTAAGGAATGTATGCCTCAATTTCATATTACCATAAGACTCGAAAGAAATTCAATTATAATGAGAGAAAGAACCATTTAGAGCTATTTTAAAGGAACTTTCAATTCTTTCTCAGTTTCAGAACGGTCTTTAGTGATGTGCTTCCCGTTTAGTTACTATTCTTGAACTGTCCTCATAATACAGGCAGGATGGTGAGCGACATGAAAACTTTCAAAGTCTGGATGTGTTATACTTTAGGATATGGCGCATCAAAAAATCCATGAACCCTAACTTTCTGCCGCGTGGTAAATAAGCTCCTAAGTTGATGTGGAGCATTTTCTCTCATAAGACATATGTATAGCAGAGGCGCCATTTTCGAGATAGATGGGGCGTGGAAATAAAATTAGTAAAAAATGAGAAAATTTCTACCCCTTATCAAAACGAACTCCTTAATGATCGCACAAACATTACATATTGATGGCATACATTCCTCGGGGTAAACCGTTTGGGAGGGGGAAGAAGAGGTATCCCCCCCTTTTTTTTCTCCTCCTAAAAACTCCCGAAAAGGGGCACATGGTTCGATTGATATTAGTCGGGAAGACAAGGGAGGGTTCGTGTTTCGTGTATTACTTTATTTTGTGCGTAATTATGAGACTTAAAAATAGTTAAAGAGAAGTTTTACTATAAAAATGATATACATATACTTCTTGACAACCCTTACATGTAAAGTTTATAATCTTCAGAAATTTTTAATTATGAGTCAATTTTATCAGAGCTTTTAAAGCTTAAAAAGAATGAGAATAAAAAAGCCTTTAGCTTTGTCTTTTATTTTCAGATATAAAATCTTTTCCCTCAATTATTTAATTTAGAACATTAATTATTCTATTTAATTCTATATCTATTTAAAAAAAAGAAGTTATATTTTTAGAATTTCTCAAAAGACACGAAAAGAAAAAATGTTTTTACGTTTCATCGTAAAAATGTTACGTAGCATTTAAACGTAACTTTTAAAAACAATAAACAAAGACAATCATATATACAAACGATATATAAATGATTTCTTCATATAAAAATCATTTAACACAATTCAATGCCAAAAAATTGTTGTCATTTTACTTTATCGCAAGTCGCAGGTGAGATAAAATAGAAATGTGTACCTTATGACTATAGAAAAAAAATTACTTATGTGATTCATGGCTTATTAATACAGGTAAGAATAAAATGTAGAATTTTTCGACAAGCGTAATCGTCAATGAATCAACATTTTTATAGAATGAACCAGTACAGGGTATTTCGATATGCATATGGGTTGGTACTGTAGTTATAGCACCAGGAATTCATCAAATCATGACGTTAAAATAATGAAAATTTCGCAATAAACTTATAGCTAGAAGGGCGTCTTTTTTTAAATTCTGGGTGTTGAAATTTTGGACGAAAAAAAAATTATTTTATGAATATTGCCCAACCGTCTAAAAATTGTGGTGTATTCTAAACAAATTAAAGAATTTATTGCCGTTGAAAATTTAACTTAAAGACGCTTTTTCAACAAGTTACACAATTGTTAATTAACAAAATTTTCTCGAGATTTTTCGTTATCATTGTAAATTTAAAAAAAAGGCATATAAATATCACGAGTATGACAGAGTACATGTGTTAAGCAATGCATCTAAGTAAGAGGTATTATATAGGTGTTATTTGAAATTGCAAAAGTAACTTGTATCTTGCTTATCTGTTGTAGTTCACCTATTCAACTAAGAAACTCCCACATTCCAAGCGTCTTACAACTATCTCAACGCATATCGAAGCTTCAACACATGTATATAATACCTCTCACTTAGATGCATTGCTTAACGCATGTATTCTGTCATACTCGTGATATTTATATGCCTAGATGTAAATCGAACATTCTGTATATACACTGTTATTCGTGAAGCGTGTCCATTTCAGTTGTAAAATATTTACAGGTTGAGCTCCAGTGGAGTCGTTTTGTTCTAAAAGAATTTTTTATTAAAATTACATCTCTTGATGTGAAATATAATTTATGATTGAAACTAAAAATTATGAAATAATTTTTTTGATACGCCTGTACGAAATTTACAAAAATTTAAAAATAAAAATTTTTGAATTATGTTAAATTTCACACAACAAGACAGCAAAATATGTTTTTAGTCTAATAAAATTAATAAAAAGAAAAAAAAACTTATTACGATATTAATCAAACTTAATATGGTGTCGGAATTAGCCAATATAGAGTGTTCATAGAAACGATGGTAATTTCGATTATAAAATAGGAAAAATATCGAAAATAAACGAAATATTAAAATATCAAATAGTGGGGCAATTTTATAACTCGAAGCGTTTAAACATCAACCAATAAGAAAAATGACACCATAATTTAACCACATTTCTTATTGGTCGACATACTCTTAAAAAAGTAATCTAAATATGACTCAATAATTTAAAGTTTAAGGAGGATCCCTCACCAGTAATAGAAAAAAATAAATTAGTAGAAAATGATCCAAATTTTTAGTATGTTGTACTTAACGAAACATATTATTAAATTAAAAAAAAATTTGGGTATCTTATCGATCAATTAAGAGAGTAATTAATGATATATAGCATGATATATCATGCTATGTTATTTAGTGTATTTTTAATTAATTAATTACTCTCTTAATTGATCGATAAGATACCCAAATTTTTTTTTGATTTAATAATATGTATCGTTAACTACAACATACTAAAAATTTGGATCGTTTTCTACTAATTTATTTTTTTCTATTACTGGTGAGGGAACTTCCTTAATTGAAATCATCGTGGCATTATAGAAGACCGATTTCAAGGTAATAAAAATAATGATTTTGAGCCATCTGAATTCGTGGACGACTTAAAAACGGAATCGAAATTACCAGAAAAAAGTGTTAAAACAAGAAAGAATTAATATTAGTATTGTTAAAATGTTTGATGAAATTCTAACCAATCTCAGCAGTGGCAGCTGGACTGCATGGAACCGATGATTGAAAGCCCGAATCATTGGATGATGTACTAATTCTAACACCTTGTAATGTGTCATCTTCGTCCGAACATGAGATCGTTGCTTTTCGTGTGCTTTCATCATCCTCGTCATCACCATCATCATCGGAATCGTCTTCATCACTTGAAGTTTCTTCGGAAGAATCATCTGAGTCATCATAATAATACGAAACCGGACGTCGTGGCAATGGACGCCGTAAATCTCGAGGTGTAGCATATAGGACAATAGATGGATCAAGTGGCTTCGTATCGTAATCTTTCGGTATAAATTTAGGTTTTGGTTTATTCGCTTCTAATAACAATTTTACTAAATTTGAATCCTTTGCTTGATTTGCTATCAATGCTAAGGCTATATTTTCTTTGGATTCTTCAGTTTTAGGAGTCTCGTCTGTTGGTTTAAGTTCTTCTTTTATACTTCCGGTTTTCGGAACGTTACTGGCATCTATTTTTGATGGTATTGTTTCAGCTAACTTTTCTTGATTCACTTTTGGATCAATATTTTTAGGACTGGAATCTTTAATTTCTGCAGCTTTTGGAATAACTTTTTTTGCAGCTTTATCCGAATCTTTCTTTTCGAATGTCTTCGTATCGTCCAATTTATTGTCATTCTTAATTGGTTCTATATTTTTAGAAATAGAATTTTTAACTTCTGCGTTCTTCGTGACATCTTTGTCTGATCCTTTCTTTTCAGAATCCTCTAGTTTAGAAACTTTAGCCTTTTCAATAATTTTAGGAACATTTGTTTCAAGCTGTTTATTTTCAGAAACTTTAGAATTAGTTACAATTTTTTTAACTACTTTATCGACACCTTTCTTTTCGGATTCCTCCAAATTTGAAACTGTAGATTTTTGAACCGTTTTAGAACCATTTTCCTCTAACTCTTTATTTTCAGTGACTTTAGGTTTCGTAGCAATTTTTTTTACTGCTTTATCTGAACTGTTCTTATCACTTTCATCCAATTTTAGCTCTGTGGTCTTTTGAATAGTTTTTGGAACTTTTGTTTCTAAATCTTTGCTTTCAATGATTTTGGATTGTATACTTATTTTCACATCTTCGGATTCTGTTGATTTATTTTCGTCAATTATCGACAAACTTTCTGTTTTTTTAATCAACTTTGATTGTGTAAATGTTTTAGGAACATTTTTCTCGGAATCTTTTCTTTCAGTGATTTGAGGTTTTAATAAATTTGTTTCAACATTTTTTGAAACTGATTCTTTAGTTTCAGTTACTTTTGAAACAACTTTTTCAGTACTTAGTTGTTTATTTACAATTTCTTCGGATTTCTTCGATAGAACAGCAGGCTCAGATTTAATTAAGTTTTTCTTTTCATCATTTTGACGATCTAAATCAATTTGATTTAATGTTTTACTTTTAGATAATGGCGTGGGTACCACCTGCTCATTGATCGTATCTTTACAAATGGCAGTCATTTGACTTGGCATAATATTTTCTTTTGTTAAATTTCCATTAAGATTTTCTTCAATAATTACATTCGTTTTATTAACTGTTTCAATAATATGTTCTTCAGACTTTATAATTAAATTACTTTCTGGTAATTTGGTATCTTTATTTTCATTTATTTCTTCCGCATATTCTAAGGGAAACAATTGTTTACGATTTTCGATAATTTGCTCTTGTAATATTTGTTTACGCTGTTCAAATTTAATTGTTTCACGATTTCCAATTGTTTCCCAAAAATCAACACTTGGATCACGCTGTAATTTTGGTTTCATTTTTGTGGTTGTAGGCGTACTTGTGTTATTATTTTCATCAGTTTGTAAATTCTTTTTATCAACTTTTTTATCAGTCAAAATGTTAATTTTACTTTTTTTATCCGTTACAGTATCGATTTTGTCTTTTACGGTTGTTGAAGAAATATTTATTTGCTCTTTTTTATCTGAGGAAATATCCAACTTGTCTTTTTTGTTTGATAAAATTTTCTCTTTTTTCTCTGGCGTAACTTTCTCTTTCTTATCTGTAGAAAGATCAACTTTGTCTGTTTTAATTGACGTTAGATCAACTTTCTCCTTCTTATCTGCAGGAAGATCAATTTTCTCTTTCTTATCTGTAGAAGGATCAACTTTGCCTGTTTTAATTGACGTAAGATCAACTTTCTCCTTCTTATCTGCAGAAAGTTCAATTTTCTCTTTCTTATCTATTGAAAGATCAACTTTGTCTGTTTTAATTGACGTAAGATCAACTTTATCCTTCTTATCTATAGGAAGATCAACTTTCTCTTTTTTATCTATATGAATATCAATTTTTTCCTTTTTGTCTGTTGAAATATCTATCCTTGTCTTTTTTTCTGGAGCGATATCCAATTTGTCTTTTTTTTCTAATACATCATCAATTTTTTCTTTCTTATCTATTAGAATATCTACTTTCTCTTTTTTATCTAGAGAATTTTCAGATAATTCTTTTTTATTTACTATAATATCTTCTTTCTCTTTTGTATTTAGAGAAATATCAGATTTTTTATCTGATATAATATCAACTTTCTCTTTTTTATCTGTTGAATTATCAACTTTCTTTTCTTTATCATTTGAAATATTCACTTCTAGCTCTGTTTTAAATATGTTCTTCACTTTCATTTTTTGTTCATCTGAAATATCACTTTTTATTTCTTTTTTAATTATTACAGGGTCGATTTTATCTGTTTTTCCTGTTGAAATATTTTGCTCCTTCATCTTGGTTTCTAAAATGGGTAAAGTTTTCAAAACAGGACTACTTGGTTTATTTTCAACTTTTTTCGAAATTATTGGCTCTGTTATTTGCACGTTCGTAATACTGGGATCTTCTTTTATAACGTTTTGTTTATCTTTATTTTCAGTATTTGATGTTTCAGTCTTATGATTGAATTGAAAATTTTCCGTTGTTTGCAAGGAATGCTTATTGATCGGCACATCTGGTAAAATTTCTGTACCAGATGATGGTGACGAAAATGATTCAATATTTATGTTAGATATTTCGACTTTAAAAACTTTTTTTTTCGCAGGTGACATTAACGGTGATGGAAGACTTTCAATGATAACATCGTCAACCCGAATTTTCAAATTTTTTTTCGGTTCTTCAATTTCCACACTTCCTGAAATTTTGGGCTTTACTTTCACCACTTTTGTTGATTTTTCGCCATCAAGTTGTAGATTACTTGATTTTTTTCGTGTATAAACTTTTTTTCGAACACGTTTAACACTTGTTGTTCCAGAATCTTCAGATTGTTTTGTTTCGAGATTTTCTTGTTTTAACATATCATCTAATAATTTTCCATGTTCTTGTAAAACTTCAGCAGAATTACGTCGAATTTGTCTTAATTCAACGGATAATTTTCGTGCAGATAACTCTTGGTCCTCCAATTGTGATAATCGTCTGTTTAAATTTATATCCTCGTGAACTTCATCTGTACTTATGCTACGACATAAATCATGAAAGCTTGGTACTTTTTCAACTGGAGGAGGTTGTGGAACGTAATCTATCGAATTTTTATCGGGTATATAAAATTTTTCAATTAAACGTTCTCCAGGAGATTTTTTTTTGCGTTTTTCATTTCTTAATTCATTTGGAGTAAAATTATCACGCCAAGAACTTATATTTATGGTTGGCTCAAATTTAATTTCATCCTTTTTAGTTGGACTCTTTTGCTCTGATGATTTTTTTTCTCTATCTTCTTTTTCATCTTTCTTCAAATGTTTTGTATGTAAACGCACTACTGTGCGACCACGTTTAATTGTACTACGATTTGCTTGATCAATTCGTGGCATAAAAACATCCCCGTCTACTGGTGGTGGTGATGAAACTTGAGGTTTTTTTGATACCACTTCAGGAGTTACTGGAGGTTTATCTGCCTCCGGTGTACGCCGATATCGATGTCTTGATACATCAATATCTGCTGTATTAATTGAAATCGGTTTCGGAATTTTATATTTCGGAGATGAATGACTAATTAATCGTGATTTTGGTGAACCAATTGCTGTCCGAGGAGATTGACGTCGTCCACCAATGTATGTTTGACTTTCACCGATTGTCGCTAAATGGGGTTTATAACTGGCACGATTTCCAGATGTCCCAGCATTATAACGATTCCCAAAATATGAGGGTACAATTGGAGATCGGTACGATGGACTGGTTACTAATGACGAATGTGTGGCGTAAGAGTTTACGTTAATATATGAAGGGGGTAATGCGCCCCCATAATATGAGCTAATACTAGATAAATCAGAAAAATGCGGCATTTTTGTTTTTTGTACATCCGACGCTTGCACTAAGAAAAATCACTACACTTTATTACACAACACATATAAGCAGCACTGCACTAAGAGGATTGTTGAGAAAAACACACTAAACACAAAACACTGAATAAATTTCGTTTTCTTTCGATTACAATTTAATTAATCGATCTGTCGAATTTGAAAATTATTGTTAAGATAATTTTATTTGTACGTGATAAACGTTTGGCAAATATTATGATATTAAAATTCGGAATCAATTTATTTTTTTACGTTAGACGGTCTTTGTAACATACAACAATCGCTATTTTTAACATTATCGTAAGTGACGTGAAACGTCTTGTACGCGTATCGTACAAAGTGGTATATAATAATTTTGTTTGAATACAATGTATAAACTATTAATAATATTTTATTAAAAGAAACGTCACGTTAAATTTATTTTTCAAGGGATTTTGATTTTGGTTATTCTTACTCAAATTAGATAGGGATGAAGTACCTCCGTCTGGTAACTGTGAAAGCTTCGAAAATTGTTGTTTTTAAAATTAAAACAATTTTTTTAATCACTTTTCATGCTCTTTTAGCAATATAAATTGTAATTGCCAGACAGTTTAGTCGTTGCTAAAAAAAAGGTGGTAAAACACATATATGGCATCACAATGGGCTCTACAGCCTAAGTGTGTCCTTCGTGGACAGCCAATACAACCTAAGCTAACCTAACTTTGGGGGAAGGATACTCCCGTTTTCAAGGCGACAAACCATTTTTATATTTATGATTGCATTTTAGATATTTTTTATGTAAAACTTTTGAAATTCGAAAATTCAGATATCACTTTCGTACAACGCGTTCGAAAATCGCCAAATCAATCAATTTCTCAATTTACATTGCATAATAAAATTCAATTTTCAAACACGTTAATCTCAACACGCTAATCACGTGAAAGATCCATCCATTAGAAAAGGTCACCAAATTTTCATCAGCGGATTGGGTGGAAATAATTTTTTTGATAAATTAAAAGTAAAAATAACAAAAATTGAAATTAATTCGAAGCTTTATTATCCAGATAGATCATATATCTTCGTTTACAATAATAAATTTCGACAAGATTATAATTAAAAATTTATTTTCTATTATCGGTGTCAAGTTTTAACATAAAATTAAAAATATGATTAATTATAATTATTATAAATTAATGTGCGAAATACGAAATTATACGAAGAAAAATATTAAATTAGATATATTTCTTATTTCTTTAATGTTAGCAATTAATTTGAGTTTCGTAATAAAATATCTAGTTTCGAAAATAAATAGCAATTAATTGAAATGTGAGTAATAAATAATCGAATATATATATAGTGGAACGTTTTTATGCGATACACAATTAGCTTAAAGTTTTGTAATGCAGGTATGGTTCGTTTAAAAAGATCGTTTAATTACGATTAAACGAATATGTTTAAAGTGTTTTCTAACGTAATCGAGTAAGTAATCACCGTAGTAAAAAAATTTTCAAATTGAAGGAGTTTTTTATTTTTTTGTAAGAGAAAAATCGAAATTCTTCCTTGGTTATTTTACTTTTAAAAGAAAAAAAAAATAGATATTTGAATCTCTGATTCTAAGGCTAAAACTTAAGATATTAGAAACCTGCAATAGAGATGTCTGAAGAATATTGTTTACGAAAAAAAAAAATTCACTGATTAAACACACTACACTTCAGGCAGATCTGTATTTTTATATTCAATTATAAAAAATAGTATTGTAAAAAGTATTGTAAAAATTTTCATGGTACCTCAAATATCAACCGAAAAATGACTATCAACCATGGAAATATTTTTATCTTGTTCAAACTAGTCAGTTTCATAAATTTGGTGGAAGCGTAAATAAATGTATAATATATGGTAACTGTTTATATTCTATACAGTTTAACTGCGTTTCCACCATTTTTTTATAGATTTTAATTTATTCCTTTAAAATTTTATTTATTCCATTAAAAAGTAAAGAAAAAAGGCATTGTTAAGAAAAAATTACAACTGAACCTTTTACCGTAAGGTCTTTTTTGCCTTTTATTAAATATATTTTGACGATTTTTACCTCTATGCAGAATATAATGACTGATTTTTTTGAATATAAGTTGAGATATTTCTTTCTGTATCGAAATATAATCTGAATTACTTAACCCCTAACCAAAATAGAATAAAGTTGAAAGATTTTGTATTTAAAAATGAGTTCTGGAAGTTCTTCTTCTAATTATAACTGTTTAAAATTACAAGTTGGTTAGGTGGTGTAACTTACTGTAAGTTTCTCGGAAATGCAGAAATGGTATCAACAACGAATATTCGCATACTGAAGGTGAATTTATTCAGACAGTTAGATCCATGGCTTCCGCGAACTAAAAATTTTTTTTCTTTGTGCCATAGCATAGCGAATGTGATCTTTGAGTTAAGAACTTCAATATTCTGAATGTTAACAATACCAGAGAAACTCATTAAAGCAGTTCGAGATAAAATGGATCTTAGAATTTTCCTTTAAAACCTCATTTTAGAAAGCTTTTCACGAAATAGTGGTACAGATATGGGACACTTATAAAACACGTTACGTAAAATTTTATCTTTTTGGATCTCTTTGTCCCCCTTCACCATGCAGTGTTATATTTTTTGCAACCTCCTAACAAAAACAACCAAAATATTGTTAGATCCTTTCTCCTAAATAATCTCAAATTTAAGAAGAAAAGTCAAATTAAAAACGACTTTCTTCTCTGTCACATTTCAACATAATAAACAGAATCCGCTCTCCTTCAATTTGCGTAATGTATCTTATAAATGGCCCCCATGCAGTGGTCATAAAACTGCTTCCCAACTTTCGCTCTTTCCGCATATATTAGATCCCATAGGTTACAAATATAGCTCAGACAAAAGAGTTTCAAATAACATACGCTGCAGAATCAATGAAGAAAACTATATATGGAGGGCATTTAATGTTATTTAAAGTTTGACACTACATTTTAAATAACAAGTATGATAATACATGAGCGTCTGTGAATCAAAAAGCAATTTTTATTGCGGAGGCGTTTAAATTATTACTTACAGGAAAATCATTCATTCCAATTTTGATTTATATTTTCACAAATTTTCAAGGTCTCCACTATATTGGGTGACATTAAAAGATAATCACAGTATGAAATGTTAGTTACGAAATATTTAGCATTCTTTGGGTGCAAAAAAAATTTCGAAAAAAAGGTTAACTTACAATTAGAGCACTCTGTATATTTTTTAAATCCAAAATTGACATAGACATATGATAAATAATTTAATGATAATTTTTCATACGTCAATTACATAAAATTTTATCGGAAAATATATCGCAAAACATGAAATTTCCATATGGCTACTTTTATTTTTAGATGAAAATTTTTATTTTGATTATACTAGATAATTAAAATTAATGGGTCTTTTTTTTCTATTTTACTAAAATATAAACATTGAATCTCAATGCCAAGAAAAAAAAAGTATTCTATTTTTGGCAAATTTCCTTTGAATTATTTTACGAAAAAATTTCTTAAAAAATATATTTTTATACGTAAAAAAATTTAATTTTTTTGAAAATTGTATACATAAATGTATTACCTATTGCCTATACTCTTAAAGAATATTTCTAATAATTGTGTTTTTTTTACTCCATGATATTACATCAATGTATATAGTTTTGCCTATACATCTTGTAAAACAGAAATATTTCTAATATACAGCACTGATTGAAATTTTGGCAAGTGCTTTATTAAAAATTATTTCAAATATTAGAACAATTTAATTGCATTATTTATTGATTGGTAATCAGAAATTATTTCTACACGAGACGATTGAAGGGAAGGGGTATAAGAAAAATAAATTTATCATATGATCTAAAAGTATTACATTTACCTGTATTTAAATTATTTCATCACCTTGTAATTTAATTTGAAATTATATTAAATTAAAATCTCTGTGTTAATTAACACGTAAATAAATTAATCAATCATTACTTGTTTTCATTCAAGTATTTAGTCTATTAAGTAATAAAACATACAAATTTTGAAAATCGAAATATAATTTTCACAAATACGCATACAAGTGCAACTTTTTTTAAAAAAATTTGGCAAAAAATCTTTGAGAATTTCTTCAAATAAAATTTTGATAATCAAATTGAAACGAATCATATTGGTATGTACGTACAGCATTATAGTTACGCAATGTGTATTGCCTATATTAAAAATAAATTGAATAGGTCAATGACGGTCGAATATTTCTGTTTTAAATTCATGATTAATAAAATCTGGATGAAATTCATTTAATTTTTTGCATTCGAGTATCAACTGGTATCAAAAACTTCAGTTTCTCTAAAAAAAAAGTTTAATAATGTTTTTGATTGCTTTGTAAATGTTTGCAATCTTGTCACAAATAATTCTGTATTGTGAAATTAAAAAAGTCCGTATGGAATACAGTCTATGCATTATTCTATGCATAGTTGTAATGTGCATTGCCTGTACTATTAAAACTTAATTTTTATAGAGTAATTCCAACTATAGCCTGTTGGAGGCTCGTAAATTTTAGATTTATTTGTAATCCAAATGATGATGAGACATCACAAAAAAACTTCGTTGTTGAAACAACTAGTATCTATGTATTTGTTTTAAACGCATGTATTTTTAATAGGTATCGTTTAGATTGCAAATCAATCAAAGAAAATTTGCTTAGCCTCAAACGGGTTTAAAAAAAACCTCTGTTTTTAAGTTCATTTTTTCCTTTTTAAGTAAAATTAAAAAATTTACCTTCACATTTTAAACCTTGTCGAAATAGACCATACAATAAAGAACCACAATGATCACAGAATGTTGGAGACATAAACGAATGCATTTTAAATCGATGTGGCATATCGATTTTAAATCGTTCACGCAAATACTGCAAGCAAAAATACATTTCAATATTAAAATACTAAAGTTTTATAGAAATTTTGTTGAAACTTACAATTGTACTTTCCGAATTAATTCCAGATTCTGGACATTTACCCAATAATTTCTCATGACATTTTTTATGGACGGCTGTTTGACATGCTTGACATTGATAACCCTGTTTACCAAAACCCCACAAGAACTCCTTACAAAAGGCACAAAATGTTGGTTGTCGAAAAAATTTCGCTACAAATTTATGGCCTTTAACTTCATGTATTCTAAAAAAAAAATGGATTTCGTCAAAGAATTTAAACTTATTTATTTAAAATTATACATAACTTTTGGGAGTTCAAACCCTGTTTCATCTCTTAGCTATTGGGAAAATCGCAAATGACTTCAAGCTGTAAATATAGCTGACATAGCGAAGCTTAAATCTTTACAAAACAGTGGTCTGTAGAATGACTAGACCATTAAAAAAGTAGGCTATTTTTTATTGGGTAGTTCATGCATACATTTGAACAATATTATTGAAAATAACTATGGTTTATTAATACCCTTCTATTTATTGAATATCAACTAAAACCGAGTTTAAACTGATTATCGTGGTTATATTTTAAGGAAAAGCTAAAGCCTATAAAAACCTTGAAGCTGTATTACGAAAAGATTTTTTATTCTAGCTTTATTGACAAAAACAAATAATATTTATGTTCTTACCTATAGTGCTTAATAGCACCTCGACGTCGAGTAATTTTTCGACCTCGTGATAAAAATTCATCGGAACTACAATTACGATCCACTTCTATACTGGATGATTTTGATGAGGATTTAAGTAATGCAGTTGTGGATGTCGCTGGCGATAAATTTGTGTCATCTTCATGTAAATCTCGTCTATGAGATTGTGCGTTTCGATGCTGTCGAGCAGATGATGTCCCTCGGGGTTTATTCTATTAAATCAAAAATATTTCTAGTTTAATATTTTATAACAGGTATATAATTAATATCGTAATTTGTAAGAGCTGTGGTGTTTTTCTTTGTTTTTGAGTTAAACGAAGAGTAATTTTAAAATGATTTTTCCATTTAACATAACATTTTGGTGCCTGCGAAAACAATAATCTCAACAGGTACAAATCAATGCAAAAAACTTGAAAGTGAGCAATTTTCTGAATATTATTTAAAACAGAATAAAAATCAGAAATTTTTCGCATTATAACGATTAACTGTTTTTTTCTTAAATAGGCAACTTGTAATACGTAACTATAATAAAATTGTGCAAACTCAATGAAAAGTAACGTTAAACAGAACACGAATATTATATGAATACCGATCGCAATTTTTTTTTATGTTAAAGGGGACCGCGTTATGCGAATATTCCTTGTATTCACTTAGAAACTAACCTATATAATATACAAAATATGGTGACCTCGTATAATAGATTTATTGTAAAAACATTTATTAAACCACTTTAAAAAATATTAAAATTTATAAATAAAATTTCAAGTGAATCAAATATTTTTCTAATAAATATTGCTTTTAATAAGTATCTCTCTTATACAGTAAGGTCCACAAAAGTGTTAACTTTTTTACATATTCAAACCGAATGAGTGTCTTTTTTACCCACTAGCTTAAGATTTTAACACTACAAGAGTTATATTTTCGTTATTTTTTCCAAAGTCTATGTAATTTTCTTGTAGAAGTGAATCAGTAATTAATCTTCTCGACTCAATCCCATTCAAATGCATTAAAAATTTTGCCAAAGAAACTTCTACATAAAGAAAATGACCCAGGAACTGCATATAACTAACGCGAACACTGTGAAATATAAAAGTTTCTCTAGTATCACTAAATATGACATATTATGTTTTTTAGTTAAAGAATATTCCGTGCTTAGACACGCCTCAACTAGACCGTAATCTTAATCGGGTGCTATATTTAAAAATGCTTTTGTAATTTCACAATAATTTTACAAAGCCTTTAACTGGTAATACCGATTGGTTTCGCTTAACCCATTGCTGGGAAAAACTCTTTTTCCTATTCCATACCTTTTTCAGGCGGTGGTGGGATCAAAAATAAAATTTTACATAAGTTCCATAAGTCTTTAGCCACCTTAAAAAAGTTTCTTGTAGGATAGAGTTAAATACAGAAAAATGTTTCAATCAAACATAGTCGGACATAGTTGGTTTTCAATAAAAAAATGTTGATCTTTTTTGTAACGAACAACTTTCTAATTGAACGTGGTCCTCTGTTTTTTGTCAATTACGAATTCAGTTTGAAGTATAAATGTCCTTTAATGGCTCTTTTAGCGATCCAAACCTTAATATAATTAAATCGATTGATATAACGAATTTTTTCAAAATACTTTAATATTCGTCATATCGAGGTTACACTGTATCATAATAACTATGCGTAACATTTTAGTGATCCACCCTGTATTTGTGAATGTTACTTTTAAAATTTTTGTTTTAAACGCAATGTGAAACATATCTCGTTCATTAAGTAACGTATGTGTCCATCATAGCTTTAAAAACATGTATATGTCACCGAAAATTTAAGAATCGTTACTTTATAATAAATCTAGCCAGATTTTAAACTGACGATGGATTATGAACGAACAATAAAATTTACAATCTAACGTGCTTTTTTCGGTAGGATTATAAACTAACAATGGCTAACTGTCAGTTTGTAATTTAAAGATTTTCGGCCGTTAGCTTATAAACGATAATGCAGGCTATTGTCCAATCGATGCTTAGTCTTACAGTCTTGAAAATTTTTGAGACAGTGTCTACGAAATATGTCTCAAAAATTTATTAAATTACAAAAATTAAACAAAATAATTATTTAAAGTATTCCTTTTTTTAATATATCACCGTTTATAAATCACGTGATCGCTGTGGAGAAATGAAGGAAGGAAACAGTTATGTCATATTTTTAGCATTTTGGTTTTGTTTATCAGATGGTTGATTTCCTAGAACTATAGCTTAATTAAATAGTTAAGTCCAGTAAATACTTTTGCAGCTCTGTGTGTACTTATTTATCGAAATTATGGTTATTTATCAGTACAAGTCCTGCTCAAACCCAGGCTCCGTTTCACTCAATGTAAATAAAAAGTGAAATTAAATAAAATTAATTTGTAATTTATAAACATTTTTAAATTGAAAATATGTTATTTAAACATTAAAACTTAAATCAAATATCGTACACAAAATTACCTGGGATATTTATTAGTTTACAATCTTCCTAGATTTATTATAAACTAAAGATTCTTACATTATTTCGGTGACATATACATGTATCGATAAAGAGACAAGTACACTTGCACTCAAATATTCTAATTACAATATAAATATAGAAAATTTTGACTTTTATAAAATGTTACGACATACATTTTTGAAAAATTTTTCTCACGACCTATTTTCTTTAAATTGATTATTGCAATTTTCTTTTGATATTGACTATTATTACTGTACAGTAAAATTTCCTTTTTTAGTTTTCTAATTGCAAGAAGTCAAAAATTTGTTTGGATAAAATCCTTAGGCAGTTTCCAACATTTAACGAACGCATGAGAGAGTATAATCTTAAAAGTCAAGTCTATATCAACAAACTTTCAAACTTGAAGCACCTAAGAGCTAATATTCGCCAAGTTATAGTCAAAATAACGCTCCGAAATTTGCAAAAAATTATAGAAAATTACCTAGAACGAACAAACTGCTGCAGAAGTTCCAGAAGAAGTCGTTTGGCTCATTTTTCATATTAAATGGAGTATACTTAATATTCAATTAATAAGAATATAACTAAGATAATTTTATTTTGTGTGTTTTTTTAAAAATAAAAGTTAGGAAACTCAATTCGGATCACATTATTTATAAAAAAAAATTTGGAAAACGGTTGACCCTGCAGGTCATCCCTGTAACTTCCCGCTAAGTATTGACTCATAACGTGTAAAAAATTTTATCTATTCTGATGTTATATCCACTCGCATTTTATTGTAATTAGATGTGATCTTAGTGTTTGATAAAACACTATTTTTTAAATTTTCAAATCGCGATAACTTTAGAATGAATAAACCGATTTTCACGCGGTTGGTGACATTCGACGCAGTTTTTGAAGCTTCATGAAGAATCTTTATAAGTTTCAATTGATAGAACAAAAAATTTTGAGGTTATTCCGAAAAAACCCTTTTTTGGGTTTTCTTTCGTCAACGATAACTCACGAACGAATCAACCGATTTTGAGCGGACTGGTGGTGATCGACGTGGTTTTTTGATGTTGAGAGCTGATTAGTTATTGGCATTGATCGATACAGCCGTTTACAAGTTATTCAAAAAAAACCACTTAAAAACCAGTTTTTCTCGAAATCTAATGGTTCGAATCGGTCCAAACGGGCCTCAAAATCTAAGTTTGGTCAAGTCCTTTCGAATGGCACCAACCGCGATCAAATCGGACAAGCCGTTCAAAAGTTATGAGAGGTTTACATACATCCACACACACACACACACACACACACACTCATACATACATACAGCCATACAGACACCCTCGCGGAAGTAGTCAGGGAAGCTTCCTGACACCTTAAAACGTCGAGATCTGATGAAAACTCGATTTTGGCAAAACGGGGTGAAAACAATAACTTCCCTATTTTCTTAGCGGGAAGTTAAAAAAAGGTTTAATAATTCATTTAAATCTTCATTCGCAGTAATATATAAAGATAATTTTGGAAAGTTTTAATAAATTCGTAAACTTCATTTGTATGGAACAATTAAAAATTTTCTGGGTATACTGAAAATGAAAGTTTTGGGGAACATTTTTTGAAAAGGATTAAGCAAATCATTGAAGCGATCTTTACATTAGACTCTCAAATTTTGTAAACTTTTTAAAATGACCTGTCAAAATGTATAATAGCCCTAAAATCCATTCGATTATAGAGAATCCAAAAAACATAAGTTCAGTCGAATTGTCTAGATGACTACGATAATACAAAATTCGAATAACGTAGGTATTTGATAGCTAATAGCAGCGTGACACTGAAAAATGTGTGTTTGTGATTTTTTTTTATTTTTGAAATAGATTTTCGCGTTGTATATATATTTTTGAAATGTGTGTATTTTAAAACAAGCATTGATGATTGCAATCTTAAAATATAAACACTATTTTTACATACATTTCATTAACACTTTAAAACATACATATTGTACGTATATGTTAGCATCGGTACCTGAATTTGGATACTGCTTGAAGAAAATGCTCAAAACAAGCCATGTAAATTAAGGTTGTTGATTTCCTACAATCTTGTAAAAATGTTTTGGATTATATGTACAGTAAGCTTAAGACATAGCTTAAGAGCGTACTCTTTGGACAATTTTAAATCGAAAGTGCCTTATATACATCTGTCCAAAGCCCAATAGTTCAGAAGTTATGGGCACTATTAAATTTAACCAATAAAGTAAAGACATTGTTAAGTAAAGTTATTAATTAAAATAATATACCACTGTTTACGATAAGTATTAATATCTACAATAATAGTAGATTAACATTTTAAAAAAGTACTTTATCGTAAAAATGGGTATATCTCAGACAATTTTGAAGCTAGAAAGTTGAATAAAATACGAAAATGTTTTGAATTTACATCAGCTGTAGCTTTTTTAATTAATAAAACATTTTTTACGTAACTCAACCATGTCTTTACTTTATTGGTTAAATTTAATAGCTCCCATAACTATTTAACTATTGGATTTTGGACTTTCCACTTAAAATTGTTCAGAGAATACACTCTTATTATGACCATTGAGTCACGGGCACTCTGTATAAGCTTGTAGTGAAATAATGTGGTATTTTTATCTCTACAGTACCACTCAACTGTTTCTCATACAAAATACAGTGTACGAAGTGTTGTTTAAAATTTTGTAGATGTAGTTATCTTTCTTCAACCATACAATACTTTAACTATAGTCGTTTCTGTTCAACAACAAAATTGATTAACTTTGAATAAGGAACATTAACTAATACATAACAGAACTTGATTTGTATATTTTTTCGTACATTATCCAAAATTATATACTGGTCTTAACATATCGATTCTTTATTATATTATATTTGTATAAAATATAAAATATGATTGTTTTACGTATACGATTTAGAAAAAAGAATGTATTTTACTACAACGCAAATGAAATAATCATAAAACTATTTGATTATAATAAAAATCGAAATGCAAACACACAAAAAGCGAATACCACAGTTTATATACAAGTTTAGAATTTTATAAAAACATATGCTCTATTTTATAAGGTAAACGTGAAATTTAAAATTTTATTACTTAGGTTTACCATCCTTATCCTTATCCGTTTAACGAGAATTGTTCTCATTTCAAGACTATATCTATTTTTAAATATTATCATAGAAATTGATTGTTTTCTTCCGGAAAACGAAAATGTAATGATTTGTTTAAAATAAAGTCTTCTCCAAAATCCGTAAATAACAAGTGTCCGAAAAAATAATTAATGATGAGGCTTGACGAGTAATCGGTCCCGATAGTTTCGCAGACAAATTAAGTGGAATAAACACAAAATTTGAAATTTCTCATTTCTCTTTAACATATAAATAATATATTGAAGTGTTTTTAAAGGTATGCTTTAATATGTAACAAGGCTAATTTTCTTAAGATTAATTTGGAAAACTACTATTCATTACTTAAAAACATGACAAATATTTTTTTATAAAGAAAATTGTAATAAGCGGCACTCGTTTTTCCATAAAATATATTTAAAGTGATGAAATGAATAGCATTTTTGTGTTATTTCTTCTATATGTGATTTTCTTTAAATTTTTAGAATCAATATTTCAAAAAACTATGGTATATATCGAAAAATTTTACTCTTAATTTTCGTCTATTTTTCTCAATGTCTAATAAAATCCACCCTCAAAATTTGAAACGTAAGTCTCAAATATTTTCATACACTCATTTTTTTTGCAACGGTCCTTAAATTTAAATTTTCTCGCAAATTTTTAACTATTGAGCATGACAAAAGTGTAGAACTTGTTTTCAGCTTAAAATTGTTCAAGAAATACGTTTCAAAATTTGTATATTTATTCATGAGGTACCATGTGTGGTCTTGTCATAAAATTTCAAGCTGAATGCGCTATTTCAAAGCACTTAGCGCTCTGGTTCAATTAAAAATTAATCGAAATTTTGATTGTATATGTAACAGAACGAATAACAGACAGACCAAAGAGTATAAGATAGAGGAAAAGCCTCCAATTACTGGCAATGACAAAAAAGAGTATACGAGATTCAACGCCTCCTGTAATTGGCACCAGTCATAAACGTTCTTCACATCCATAATTTTGTTTAAAAAAATTCTGTTAGCAGAGCGTAGTTTTGATCTAAGGACCTCTGAGTTATGAGCTATGTACTCATTCTGTTGTAAATATAGTAGTATTTACAAGAAGAAGATATCAAATGGCATACACTCCTGTATACGCGACCTTCTACTCTATTTCATATTCATTGATACAGAAAACCGAGCTAGTTAAATAAAAGTTTTTAAAAACATACTGTATATTGTAAAATGTATTTTTAAAAACAATAATAAACACAAATCGTTTCTTATAATATATATAAATATAATATCGAATCGATATAATATTATATAGGTTTTCGAATCAAAAGAATGTTTGGCTTTTAATCACGCAAATAACAGCTGCTACCACAAAAAGTCTGGCTATTCAAAGTGCAATCATAAATATTTAAAGTAAATTTTTATAGACATACTAGTTGCTTGCTACTAGTTGTTCTTTGCAACTTCATACACGCGAATTCTTTTAAGGGCGTACATTCGCGAGGCTTTTCTGATATATAAATATAAAAGATTAAATGATTTTTGAATGATTTAAGAAAGAAAAAATATACTATTGACGAATTAATTTCGTTGAATTTTTTAATTTTAAACAAGTGACTAAAAACAAGATTTAACATGGGATGAAATGAAAATATAAATCGATATTTTTCAAAAATAATATCGATAACTATATTAGAAACTTTTACTAGTTAATAAAATTATTATCTAAATTTTAAGAATTTCACAAATTTTTCAATTTTCTATTAATTTAAAATTTTCTTTAATTTTCTATTAATTAAAACAAGATGGTAAATGAACGTCCTTAATGTATAATTCTTTTCTTAAAAAAACTACTATGATATAGATTGACCAAATTGGAGTTACACAATTTTAATTTGAAATAAAAACAAAGCGGTATAAGACATCAATATGATCCTTTGTTCTATATATCTATATATCCGGTTCTAATTGAGTAATTCGGTTCGTTTTGAATACTCGCTGAAAAGAGCTCTTTCATTTGAGCCTATTAAAATTTTTTGAATTAGAGGGAAGCTAGATGTAAACATTCAACTTTACTTTCAATATGGTTTTCAAATTAGAGCTTTTATTAAAAATATGCTACTTTTAACGCGTTTGTGTAAAAAAAATTTGTCTATTTTCGACTCCAAGACTATAGGTGACCCTTTAATGATGAATTAATGATCGAATTTACATTTAAATTTATTTGCATGGATTATTCAGTTTTTATTTAAAAAAGATTTCATGTAAATGACCGCCTCTTTGAGGTAACTGCAATGCTAATTTCTTTAAAAAAAAAACTATAGTTCATTTACACGTCCATATCACAAGTCACACCAAATTGTTAATTTTTATGAGTGTACTATTTTTGACATAATTAAAGAACATTATTCTTAACTCCAAAGCGGAAATTTTGCTTACTCACGTAGCCATTCAACCAAAATTGCCCTTCATCAAACAATGTCCTTGTCATAAAACAGTGTATCAGCTTGAATTCAGAAATAACCACTTTTGGATTTAAAAAAACAACATGCCTCCCTACAAGAAACCTACATGTTCATGAATCACTTTTACCTCCTTGGTGTGATATATCTGAAAATAAATATAGCATTGCTGTTACCTCGGGGAAAGGTTTATTACATGACATAGTTTTTTAATACTAATATTAAATAAAAAATTTAAAGAAACTCTCGATGAATTCATTTGTTTCATCGTAGCTCTTAAACGCATGAATCAATTTTGATTTTGATTTTATTTGTCTTTGAAAGGTAATTTGATTGAGAGTGTTTCTAGCAATGTTTCAAGAAAATCTGCTCAGCCGTTTGAAGATCATCCCTTCTTTTCTAGTTGTTATCGGGTACAGAACCCTAAACTCACAATTTAAACATAGCCAAGAGTACTCTCGCCTAAATTACCTTTCAAACAAAACATAAATCAAAATCCGTTCATCCGTTTAAGAGCTCCGTTTGGGGGTTAAGAATTTGACATAAAAGGTAACTAACATATAAAGACACTTTTGGATTTATGTATCCAATTTATATTTCCGTAATAACGAGATATGAATTTCCCACCAGTAATAATGAGATAAGCTTTCCTATTTGTCTACAAATGAAATATTAAAATTGAATCAATATCTTTATATTCAGTCAGTAAATAAATGGTGGAAGCGCAGTTAAATTATATATCATATAAACAGTTAATATGTACTATGCATTTATTTGCGTTCCCACCATACTTATTTAACTGATAGAAAATTCAAAATTAATGTTTTGAGAGCTATTAATGGTTTAACGTTTTCGAGAGTATATTTTAAGACAGCTGAATTTCGGATATTTCTTTTCTTACTGAGCTTAGGTGGGGATGAAGTACATTTCTCACCTGAGATTTATGTATTATTATTTTTGTACTTAAAAATATGCCATTATTGCATTTAATCGAAAAAAAAGACGCTTAAAGTTTAGATGAATAATGATAGTTTCTTATGAATGTCAACTTTCTAATTTAAAGTGTTTTTCTATCTTTTACTGTTTAAAATCTAATTGGACTATTAAAGAACCCCAAAAAACTAGATTAAATCTGATATCAGAACATGGTGTCCCCCCATCAAACTTTACAATTTTTGTTAAGGTCATTTTTTAATGAGTGGTGCCTCGGGCGAGATATTCAGATGCATAGATTAAAATGGCCCACCCAGTATATATGCATTAATATGCTTTCCCAAAATAAATATTTTAAAATCCATATTTAATAGTAATTCGTAAAAGTATCGTTAAAATTATTATTCTTATATCCTGATTAAAAAATTAAACCTTAGAAAACATGGAAGTTCTCTTAATAATAACAAACAATTTTGGATTATTAAATTATGGGCTATAAAATATAGAATTTGAAAGAAGTTTCTCCAAACAAAATTACCTCATAATATCTAGCACGATTACGATCATATTTTCTTGAACTACTGCTTGTCGTTGAATTCGTACTACGTTTTTTCCCAGAGAACATCATTTTTATTCACAAAACTTTTTATTATTTATATAAAATTATAAAAAAATATATCACAAATATACACATACCTAACACACAACAAACACGCACAAATACACTTGTAACACCTTGTACCCTAACCGAATGGTTATAAAAATCAATCCACCTTTGATTTATATTTACAACAAATAATTTTGTTTTTTATAAATTTGGTGTTTTTATTAAAAATTTTTCTTAAAATTAACATGACTTATATGGATGATTTTTCAATGTTTTTCACGAAACAACAGTTAATTTTTGAAAATTTTCCAACTAGATGATTTTTTTTAAAGTTATTTACATTATTTAAAAATATTTATTACATTTTTTTTTCTGAATTTTCTCGAATTAAAAAATATTTAATAATAAATTTTAAAAACTGTGTTACGACTTTTTAGTATTATTTACATTTTTTTTAAATTATCTTCAAAATTATTACATGAGAATAGTAGTTTTTGTTACAATCTCAACACAATGCCTTCAGTTTTCTTAGCTCGATTTCGTAATGTTTTTTAACGCATTCATTACTCAAACACTGTTATCAGATTAGCAATAATCACAAGTGAAATATTTACATTTTAAATGAAATAATAATAAAACAGTTTAATTTTAGTATAAAAAATAATAATTAAGTTATATTATTTATTTTGAAATAAAAAATGCAAGAATTTTTTTAAATTAAAAATATTAACTTTTTTTCACATTTTTCTGTGTGTGTAAAAATTTTCACTGAAAAACTATTTGGTTTAAACGTGGGATTTACAGCAGCACAGAAAATCAGAACTGTCGAGATTCTAAAAATGTTGTTTGGTATGTTTATAGTGTTGACGCTTAAAAATTGTTATTTTTAGAATGTTACTTATTTACAATATCTTCTCTGGAATAATATATATATATATGTGTTCATATATTAAAAATTATAAATATATATATATTAAAAATTCTTATTAAAATTAATTTTATGATTTATTTCTAACAAATTTTCGATTTAAAATAAAGATCTATTTATTTGAAAACTTGAAACAATTGTGTTTTTCCAACAAGACGAATATATAGATATACACACTTGCTTTCAAGTGTTATTGTTACTACATTATTTTGCTCGTTAGATTTGCAGATTCATTTTTTTATTGTTTCAATTTTTACATCCAAATTAGTAGTTTTTTACCTACAAAAAAATAATAAAATTTGCAAATTGTTGATTAATAGAAGAAATTACCACACAGGTGCTATTGAACGAAGCAAATTTCTTGAGATGAAGTAAAAAGTATCTACATCTACATAAAATTATATTATATCACATACTGCAGCTTAGATCTTTTGGCAGAACCGGATTAATCCATTTCGGGGCCCCTAAGCAATTTCAATTCTCCGAGGCTCCTAGATGATTTGAAAATCAGACGGTGTCTTGTTTTTTATAGTTTTCGTAAATAACTTGCTTTTTTTAGTCTTTTATATTTTTCCCTTTTCACTTTCCTCAGAGGCTTCTATCAAAATCAGGGTCCATAGGCAGTTGTCTGTCTTTGGTATAACTAGTTATAATGAAAACGATTGCTAGCAAAAAAAACAGTAGGATTTGCACTCATACATACTTGGTATCCGAAATAATTTCAAATTTTGTGTTTCCCTATCTCTCTCTGTATAGTCGCTCCCCTTTTCTGTCTCTCATTTTGCTTGGTAACGAATCGAACCTTAAATACTAAAAGCAAATTAGATTCGTAGACATAATTATACATTCTCAATCCTCGGAGATCTTTTCTGTCCCAGTATATTTTAAACTCGCGGAAACTATCATTTTCGCTTCAGCCTATATATAATCTGCGGTGACCTATTTATCAAGCTAGAAGTGACTTTACAGCAATTAGGGGGCTCAATAATTCGCGGGACTCTGAGTTCTAGCCAGCGGTGCTCAATAGAAAAGAAGGGGCGATTACCTGCTAGAGAAAGTAAGATGAAAGCAGATTCAATACGTGCAATTATCTCATGATTAAGGGACAAGATCAGGACGGGGTGTCGGGGCCCCTAGGTAATGCAATTCTTGAGACTACTTTTTAGCCTTTTGAAGATTATCACCTATTTTCAAGTTGGTGAAGGAATGTAAGTAAAATGAGACGTGGGTGTTTTAACTTTATTATTGCAAAATGCAATAAAGTACAATAAACGAAAGAAAATAGCTTTGTCAAGTGTATTAAGTTTAAATATTCTACAAAAGAATGGGGAATTTATCAAGTTTACTACACCTAGAATGCAAATAAATCGTATTGGTAATTCCAAACCTTATATTTTTATTTTGTAAAAGCGTATTAAAATAATTTTTAAGGCCCAAAAAAAGTCTGCTCTTATGAAAAGGATACAAATATAGTCTCTTAATAAAATAGAAAACGGGCAGATGAATATCATTAAGATTCCGAGGTTGTAATCAATTTATATAAATTTGATACGGAACACTTAATTTACTATGAAATGAAGATAATATTGTTTTAACAACAACAACAAAAAAACAATGGATTACGTTCTGGATTAGAATAATTGTAATTTTACATACTGGATGTTCCAGAACAGTCGCAGTTATGCTGGAATATTTACGACGTTTTACAAATGAAATGTACGGATTATAAACGATGTCCCAGTAAGAATCGCGTCTCTTCTGAGATTAGGTCTGCGCTGTATTAAGCCTTTAAAAGAATCTTTTATTTTAAATAACACGGTAATCATAAATTCGAATATTTCTCCACAATTTGACAAACAATTTCTCTACAATACAATTTGAAGCCTAATAGCGTAATTGTATGTGTATTATAAATATTATTAATTTATTTAACATTGACTCTTCAACTTTTCTTGTATATATTATTCCTATTTAAAACATAGATTTTAAAGAATCCAATCTATCCACGACTCAATAAACGACTTTTTTCGCGCATAAACTCAAAGTTTTCATATATACGCTGTTAAAATTTTTAATTCCTTTTTATATTTATAAAAAGGCCATGTTTTTATTGAGCGAATAGTTAAACAGGTAGAAATGAGCTAATTGAATGATTTTATGAACTCCTCTGGTACATTTTTGTTTTTATCAATCAATACAAGCTACAATACAAAATAGAATGTACAACAAATGATACAATTTAAAATGGTGTAGAATCTTAGATTTAAAAATTTTCTTTTCCAAGAAATTTTTTAATCTGTAATTATTACATTTATTATTCGGAAAATAAATTGTGCTGAATTTAGGGTTAATATAATAAATAATAATTTGTATAAATTAACTTCTTGTAATTTGGTAAAAAAAAAAATAGAGATAATGTTAGAAAGAAACTATTTTGTTTAATATTCCCGCTTTTGAATACACTACCTCTATGATACATAATTTGAACATAGAGAATATATTTATTTAATATCGCAATATCGCTACGTGCTGTATGTCAACAACTTCATAGTTCTGTTTCTTTTCCCTTCAACATTCGTTCAACATGGTGAGTGGCTATTTAAAAATCTGTGAAAATAAGTTTAATCTGAAAAAATATTTCAATTTTTGTGATTTCCATTTGATGTTTTCATTATTTAATATGATTTTCAGCCAATATTTTTTTAATTTAATGTGTTTTTTGATAAATCCAAAGAGATTCATTAAGTTTTTGGTTATGTATAACAATATAATAACGTGAAATTTTGTGTATTGTTTTAGACGAAGGGTACATCAAGTTTTGGTAAACGTCGGAATAAGACCCATACGCTTTGTCGGCGTTGTGGGCGATCATCGTATCACATCCAAAAATCACAGTGCGCACAATGCGGATATCCATCAGCAAAATTACGATCATGTAAGTTGAGCATAGTTTTCATAACCTAATAACTACAGTACATATTTCCAAATTTTTGAATACATTACTAATTTTGGCATTTTGTTTTCAGATAACTGGTCAGTTAAAGCTAAAAGGAGGAAGACCACTGGAACCGGTCGTATGCGTTTCTTGAAGATTGTAAGGCGTCGTTTCCGTAATGGTTTCCGTGAAGGTGGTAAACCCGCTCCAAGAAAAGTATCTGCATAGAATTTTTGTATAAACTTATTAATTATTAATAAAACATAAAATTCAAAATTGTTCGTATATTTTTGTTTCAATAATGGGGAATTCTCTTTCAGAAAATGTATAAGATTTCAAAGGCGTAACGCAAGCTTTAAATTAATTATAGGTAAGTCTGAATTCAATACTAGCAAGCCTGTACAGAAAAAATATTCGCACATAATTGTGGGTCAAGTGTCTAACCAGTGATCCTCAGACTGAGCTAGTTGGGCCGTATTAATCTGAAATTGTGGATTTTTTTGTAAATTCGACTCTAGCTGTGGAATAGCCATAAAAAATACTAACGTTCAAAATTATGTCACTTTCTTTTCTCACTTTTGGTACCGTTTTGAATTTTAGTTAATCATTCAATTCGATTTTACATTTTTGTATCGTCTAAGGCCATTTAAAAGTTTAAAGAAATGTCCTTTATTCGAACTTTGCCTAAAATTAAAATTTAATCCCATGTTTCATAGGTACTTAACTATAGCTTTGGAAAAGCTATTATGAGTTTTACCTCTGGCCCAATTGGGGAATAATTCCTCTAAAAAACATTTACATTCTAAGTAACGACTAACCAGTGTTCTACCTTTCCATTACACCTTGGTGTCATATATACTCACGCCCTGGTGGGAAAAATATTTGAAGAAAGAATAAGTCTAAGAAATTCTGAAAAAGTCTTAGGAATTTGAATTTCTAAGACTTATTCTTTCTTCAAATATGTTTTCCACCCGAATTACGATGTAAAATGCTGAACAGATAAAATGGCGACATGATTTTATACATATTAGGGCGAGACACGAGTATTCATCATATCAGTTGCTTGGCCCTCTTTCAAATCTATTTTAAATTTAAGGTAAAGATATTCGAACACTATTGTGTATCTAACTTTTCTTATAAAAGCTCCTAGAATGTCAAAAACCAAATTAAAGCATTTTTTGCGTAGATTACGAATCCGTTGTCCACGAGGTGGTCATGTCTTTAATGAAGTGAGTTAGCAAGGATGTGTGGGTTTTTGATTAACCCTGCGATTGCGTTCATCAACCAATCTTCAGAAAATCTCAAATATTAGACAAAAAGACTAACCCATACACCACTTATCAAGGCACTCTAATAAATTTCGATTTTTGCCCTAATTTCCTAGATCAGTTTTTTGTATTTTTAAAATACGTATTTTCGACTACCAAGTAGTCATCATCAGTAAGAATTAGCTAGTGATTACTCTTATTATGAATGTTACTCTTTGCTAATTTGATGGCGGACTGCACCGGTGGTGCTAGTAAAATACGTATTTTAAAAATACAAAAAACTGATCTAGGAAATTGGGGCAAAAATCGAAATTTATTTCGATATATCCTAGAGTTCTCATTTATTATTTTCGATAATATTTATAAGGCACTTTAAGTTTTGTATTGATATAAAGGCGATCTGATTTAAGAAAAAATATTTAACATCGTTATATTTCGAAGTTAATAATTTGAATGGCGTCAGAATAAGAGTCACGGCCGGTTTATGAGGCCACCTGTAACAATCATATCCGTACTTTTTTTTAAAGTAAAAAATCAATTTTCAAATAAATCACTTTTATTTTCTATTGCTTTAACATTCGTTCAATTATACAACAAATAAATAAATTAAAAAAAAATTATATAAAAATATTTTTAAATAAAAATAAATAATATTAAAATTGTATAAGCTACTTAGATGATTGCTCAGCAATTTCGGTATCACTTTCTATATTTTCTATATGTAACTTAGGTCCTTTATACGGCGCTTCATCACTCCAAAACCAATGAGGTGAACCAATTTCTAGCAAATGAAATATATCTGGTTCAAGTTCTTGGAACAAACTATAATACGAACATTTTCTAGGCCCATATTCGGGAACGTACACATCATACGGTGGTGATAACACATCCAAAAATGCACATGCTCCATCGATACTTTCAATTTCATGTAAATTTCGTTCAAGAGGTCTTAAAACACAACATTCTGATGTATGATCGGCTACTATATCAGGATTTCGTTTCGCTACAAGTTCTTTTCGATTGAGATCATAATCATCTGATCCCGAGGACGAAGAACTTGCCGTTTGTGTAATTCTTTCAGTTAATTTTGGTTCTATTGAATAATTTTCAATTTTTGCCTTGCCACAAATTACTTTTAATAGTCCATACATGTATGGATGATCATGTAACGGTAATTTCATTCCTGGTTTCAAAATGAAAATTCCAACATTTATCGTTCGATCATTGTAGATTTGAATATAAGTCATTGGAGCTTTTCCAGGTCGATTCCATGTTTCTTCAATTTGAAATTTATGATCCAGATTTACATGTTCACTGGTTAAATTGTCCATAAGATGTTTTAAATTTTGTAAATTTGTTGTGAATAATTCCGGATTACAATTGACCATTCGAAATGTTCGTAAAGATTGTTTTATTAAAACATTTATAAATGCATTTGCAGTCATGATTATTAGAATTAAAAGTCTTTTAATTA